>NC_083576.1:8930605-10130605 GCF_027579695.1 Neoarius graeffei | reverse complement strand
AACTTCCCAGCCACAGAACGGCCTGATATTTTGTGAGATATTACAGAAATAAATATATTTCACGATGACCACATTTCAGACGGAACTAAATTTCACCGAGTTTATGAAATCGAAAGGCCGTCTAGCTTTAACCTGGGTTATATCCACTGGCGACACTTAGAAATTACATTTTGTGTGTACATGATATTGAAAAGTACAACGTAAACGTAACCTGAAAGTAATGCTGTAGTTATATTTACTTAAGTTAAAGTAGGAACAACTCAACTCAGTTGAGTGAACACACCTATACTTTAAGTAAACACACAGTCCTGTCCGAGTCTGTATAGCCACGTCTTCGTGAAGCAGATGGGTGAAAGTCCCTGTTTCTCCCACCAGCAGCTGGAGTGAGTCCAGTTTGTTGCACAATGACCGCACATCGGAGAGAAATATCACAGGTAGCGGAGCGTGACGTTTTCCTCTCCTCCGGCGTCTCCCTGAATGAGCAAAGGCGAGAGCACCTTTGACCAGAACGTCCAATGTTTCCACAGAAGACACCAGAAGAGTTGGTAATAAGTCCACCGAGTTGGTAATAGTTCCCCTAATGTTCAAGAGCTCTTCACTGGTGAAAGAGATTCGAGTATCGTCGCAGTGAACTGAATTAACAGAGAAAACAGCACACACCAACACACCGAGGCAGCTACAGTATCTCTGGCGTCGTCACATGCGACGATGAAATGCTATTGCACTGGTGTGTGTGAGGTCATCATGAAGGCCATGTCACCATGGAGACAATCTTTATGACGCCCTTATCATTGCTCCATACAGCTGTGATATGAAATCCATAATATACTGAAACGCCCGTGACCAATACATACATTACTAGAGCAGCGACTACAATTACCGACACCTTTTCAGATTTACCAATAAAAAACAAATCTTACAAAAGGTGAGTTTCAGTTACAACAGTGATTATTGGTTAATTAATCAACCGGAAGACCCGCCTCGCCTTTTGAGCTTGTCGTCTGATGACGCAGCTGGAATTTTTTTCAGCACGGTCAGCAATTTGAGGAAAAACCCAGACGTTATCATCATCATCATCTCAGGTGAGCATGGTGGAAAGATCATGGACATGTTTTTCCTCCTCAAATTCACCGATATTTCATGATCTCCTTGTCAAAACCTATTTTGTTTCTTACGCTTTGATTCGACAGCAGCCATTTTGGATCTAAACGCGCGTTTGAGAATCACGTGAGGTGTCGATAATAGTGATCACTTTCACCGGTGTCCACCATTATCGACACGCTGTGGAATTAAGTGACGTTTACAACTGTTACGGATCGATCTTTGTGTAACATTGTTGATAGATGAAGTACTTTAAAAAAAACTAGATAGCGTCACATCCATAACGGAATTTCGTCACATCCATAACGCTGACTTTTCCTTCCGAAACTCTGCATGAAATACAAAATATTTTAAACAAAGGTTTTTTAATATTCACCTTGGACCCCTCTATCAAATGGATATCTCCATTTCGACATTAGGTTTACAATTTCACAGAGTTTGATAAAAATGTACAGTCACCCAAGAAAAGTGATACTTTTTCTGTCACATCCATAACGCATCTTTTATTGGCATTTTCTGGCATGCCCTAGATGTACTATGGGAATTGTTCTTGTTCTATCACTTCTCCAGTATGGTACAGCCTTAAAATATGCAACACCTGTTTAAATACTGGGAGACGATAAAACATGCACTGGGTCATTTGTTGCCATTTTGAGTTCAAGTGTCACGTCCATAACGCTGGAATTGCTCATAGAGCTCGACGCCAACGGTGTCGATGGGGATGCCTCCGCCCGGTAGACTACACGCCTTACTACGTTGTGATTTGGGGATGGACATTTGACCTCACAGTAATCTTGATCTGGTGAAATTACTTGTATTAGCAGACCCTCCAGGATTTCGCGATGTTGCGATTTGCAACTTCAACGCAAATTCAACCAATCCCCGCGAATTCAGGGGGTGTTGCAATTATACCCAATCACCGCAACTTTCCCGCAAATTTGACCAATCGTTGGCGTCGTCTTGAGGTGATGTCGACAAACTACCTTCCGCCTTACTTCCAGTGTTGCCAGATTGGGCAGTTTCAAGTGCATTTTGGCGGGTTTTGAAGAGAGGTCGACCGATATGGGTTTTTCTAAAGCCGATGCCGATATTTAGAGGTCAGAGTCAGCCGATGGCCGATATGAGCTGCCGATTTTTTTGGGCCGATATGCTATCGTATTGTCCTTAATTGGCATGCTAAAATATCATACTAGTAAGAGGACGCACAACTGTACTCTGTACTCTGACTGTACTCATCATAACAATAAGAATTAACAAATTAATGACTTAAACGTATTAAAATGAATAATCAATAGACTAACAGAGTGCAAGAAGACTTCCATGATGTGACAACTTCAGATAGTTACTTCAAAACGGCAAAATACATGTTCAAGTTATACAGTTTCACTGTGGAACTTCCATGCCTTGAACTTTCACACGTTTCCGTTTCAACAATATAAAACTCCGTCTCCCAGCATGCTGTGCAGGAAACCGGAAATAGGAACTGCAGAGGTCTAGCATCGGTCTCTGGTTCACAATCAAATCAAACATGTATACATCGCAAAAACGAATGGACATGGGATGGCAATGTTATAATACGTTCACAGGTTAGTTTTGCGTCCTCTTTTTGTTAACTTTTCACTTAGATTGTACGTTACTACAGTTTAGATCGGAACATAGCGGTCACCAGCGTTAAGGGGGCTTACATAGTCGACGCATTCCCGACGCACTCGCGGCCACAAGGCTACGCATCGCAACGTTTCGTTTCGAGAGGAATTCTACAACTCCGATGCAGTTGAAATGCTATTCGTTTTTCCTTTCGCTAAATGAAGCAACACATCACAGATTACAACCATCATGAGAGCAAATATATGACTTTAGGACACTGAAATGTACGAACTGAAGCCTTACCTGTAGGCTATCTCTGCTGACTCCTGAAACGTTTGTTGGCTTGGGTCTTTTGCACGCCGCGTTCTACGTAGCTGCCGTGCCTGACTTTAAATCGGTGCGACCAAATAAGAAAAATCGGCCGACGCCGATTCATTAAAGGAACAGTCCACCGTACTTCCATAATGAAATATGCTCTTATCTGAATTGAGACGAGCTGCTCCGTACCTCTCCGAGCTTTGCGCGACCTCCCAGTCAGTCAGACGCAGTCAGACGTGCTGTCACTCCTGTTAGCAATGTAGCTAGGCTCAGCATGGCCAATGGTATTTTTTGGGGCTGTAGTTAGATGCGACCAAACTCTTCCGCGTTTTTCCTGTTTACATAGGTTTATATGACCAGTGATATGAAACAAGTTCAGTTACACAAATTGAAACGTGGCGATTTTCTATGCTATGGAAAGTCCGCACTATAATGACAGGTGTACTAACACCTTCTGCACGCTTCGACAGCGCATTGATATCTGAGCTCCGTATCAATGCGCTGCCGAAGCACGCAGAAGGTGTTAGTACGCCTGTCATTATAGTGCGGACTTTCCATAGTGTCCTATTTCGCCATATCAAATACCCAAAAAAATGTATCATATTATTCAAGTGAATAATCAAATCAATTCAGTCATCATAACTTGGCGTTTTTAACCCAAGCGATCAAAAAGAGGAAATTTATTCAATATTTTCACTCATCTGTGAAGGAGGGGCTTTAATTCTTCATAATGGAGTTATTTTATATGGAAATCAATTTTACAAAACCATTTGAATTGGAATAAAAAAAAATGTTCCACAGTAGAGGCCAGATAAAGCAAGATAAAACAAAAAAAAAAAAAGTTAGAAAATTTATTTTTTGACCATAATGTCCCAAAGGAGAGACCAGTTTTTGAGACGGACCCATTTAATAAAATGAGATAAATAAATTTTGCCTTCAGTTCCTCTTTAAGGCGTCGATACTTGTAACATCTGCGTTAAAATCCGTAACCACGCTGTATTTTGTATCCTTTTTTTAAAGTATATTTTCCTGAATCCGTAGTCCGTGACTCGTCCTTATTCTCTCAACCACCCACTCCCAGATGCTACACTGCAATTCCCTTTTTTTTTTTTTTTAAATGTTGCTTTATTTATTAATGCATTATGCGCTAGCAGTTTGTTAGCAAACCTACATATCGTGATGCACAGCCTTTCATGTACCGCAGAAAAGTATCACGGTATGATATTTTGGCAATATCGCCCAGTCCTATTGTACAGTCTTGTGCTTCAGTTTTTCCTCAGGAAAAAAAAAAAAAGTCAGAACTTGCTAACTCCAAGCTCTGGATATCGTGACACATATATATTATATTTATGTGGTGTTTTGTGGTTATTTTTCTGCAGATAAACAAACAGAAGTTGTAGAAAGAGCAGAAATGTTGAGACTTACAGGTGTAACTGGCAGCAGTTCTGCTGTGATAAACGGAATGCCAGTGGAGCTCTCATCTCTATAACTGCTCACAAACTCAATATCCGAGTCCTCTTCACTTCCAGAACTGAGTGAAATAACATCATCCATTGTGTAGATTTAAGCTTTCAATATCCAGGTGAACCATTGAGCCGAAAATAAAAAGCTAAACCAGTTTGAGAATCGTGGTTAGCTAGGGAGCTAAAAACAAACGGAAGTCGAAAAAAACCCCACACAGCTAGCTGCTGCTAACGTGGTAGTTCATCTTAATAAACACGAACATGTCCAAGCGGTGATGAATTCGCTGGGTTATTTCAGCCAGTTTTAAAATATATCAATAAAAAGAAAGAAAGAAAGAAAGACATTTCAGTGTACAGCGGCAAGAAGAAGCCGGTGAGCTAGCTAGTCAGCTAGCTAGTGGGAGGTGCCAAGTTGAACACGGAGCTTTCGTAGTGGCTAGCTAGCTGTGTAGCATAGTGTAATTATTACTAGCTAACTGGGAAAATCTCTGGAGTTTTAGAAATATTATACGCTTAAATACATTAACATTACCTAATTATCTGACACTATAATGAGCTTGGTATATAAATTTAGCTCGTAATTAGTTTTGGCCGTATGTATGTACTTTAA
The DNA here is from genome assembly GCF_027579695.1 of Neoarius graeffei. Taxonomy (NCBI): domain Eukaryota; kingdom Metazoa; phylum Chordata; class Actinopteri; order Siluriformes; family Ariidae; genus Neoarius; species Neoarius graeffei. Next base: position 10,125,526 of record NC_083576.1, on the reverse strand, counting down.
GTATGTACTTTAAGATAGGATTTGTACGGATGGGGATGTAGCTCAGTGGTAGAGCGCATGCTTTGCATGTATGAGGCCCCGGGTTCAATCCCCGGCATCTCCAGCTTTGAATATTTTTCTAAAATATTTATAATAAATAAATAAAATCAAAATAAAAAAATATCAATATCAAAATTCATTTACAATAAATAAATAAAAAGGGCAGCACGGTGGTTTAGTGCCGTCGCCTCACAGCAAGAAGGTCCGGGTTCGAGCCCCGTGGCCAGTGAAGGCCTTTCTGTGCGGAGTTTGCATGTTCTCCCCGTGTCCGCGTGGGTTTCCTCCGGGTGCTCCGGTTTCCCCCACAGTCCAAAGACATGCAGGTTAGGTTAACTGGTGGCTCTAAATTGACCGTAGGTGTGAATGTGAGTGTGAATGGTTGTCTGTGTCAGCCCTGTGATGACCTGGCGACTTGTCCAGGGTGTACCCCGCCTTTCGCCCGTAGTCAGCTGGGATAGGCTCCAGCTTGCCTGCGACCCTGTAGAACAGGATAAAGCGGCTACAGATAATGAGATGAGATGAGATCTCTAATCAGCCAAACTGTGGGTGGTAAACCGTGTGTGTGTGTGGACTTGCTTGAAGATTCTTGAAGACGTTTCACCTCTCATCCGAAAGGCTTCTTCAGTTCTGCCTGACTAATAGGGCGTATCAGGTATTTATCCTCTCATGGATGAAAAGCGATCCTAAGGTGGGGTTTACATTAGACCGTATCAGCGGATCATCAGATTAATGTTTTTAAAACGATTAGTGTGCACACAGCAACACCAATACACGGATACGCTCGGCTCCGCAGGCATCCTGCGCTCCAAATCACTCCGCCCTGAACAGCGAGTGCCCTCTGGAGGGTGCGCACTCCGGCCCTGCGCAGCTCACAGAGCGCGCGAGTGAAGTGCACAAGCAGTGATTCGGGACTGAGCCGCTGTGTGTGTGATCCCAGCGCATATCACTTACCACTTGCAAGTGGAAGGATGGCAAGCCTAAAGACAATCATAACTACACAATGGGCGGTATTTGCATCAGTATTTCCAGTATTTTCATACTTTTATACTCTTTAATGAAAGGTGATACAAGGCGGAAGTCCGCGCCGTTTTTCAGCAGTCGCGTCACATGACCAACGCCAGCGAATCAGGAAGGTGGATGTCACAGTGACGTTGTCCAATGACGACGCCAGCTAGAGCTCAGCACAGCGTATCCGCGTATTCTCAATGTTTACACAGCACCGGACCAGACACGATCTGGATTGAATACGTGGACCCTGGCGGATTCCCGTTTCCCGGCGTTTCCAGGCGTTTTAATGTAAACGGACAGTGCATCCACGAAGAAAACGAGACAGATACGGTCTAATGTAAACTTGGCCTAAGGTGTCGTTGAGTCATCCTGTTGGTGTGGGTCACTGGGGGCTGGGTGTGAACAGCCTAGAGAGTCGTTAGGGTGATCAATGGGTTGTTGGTTCTCTCTGTCCTCCTGTGAGTCACTGAAAACAGCTGGGTTTTGGTGTGCATTCAGTTGTCTGGGAAGTGCGCCAAGGACTGCATTGTAGGTGGCTGATAAATTATGTCTTAGACCCCCACCTCTGTTCAGTGATGGCCGTTCCTGGTTGACAAAAATGGCTTCTTTAACTCCTCGCTCATACCAACGATCCTCTCTGGCTAAAATGCGTATGTTGCAATCCTGAAACGAGTGTCCTTTGTTGTTAAGATGAAGATAGACCGCAGAGTCCTGGCCTGAGGAACTGGCTCTCCTGTGTTGAGCCATGCACCTGTGAAGCGGTTGTTTTGTTTCCCCAATATACGAGTCCGTGCATTCCTCACTGCACTGAATTGCTTACACTACGTTGTCCTGTTTGTGTCTGGCTATTCTGTCCTTAGGGTGGACCAGTTTCTGCTTCAGGGTGTTACTGGGTCTGAAATGTTGTGTTTGTAGAAGATCCTCCTGAGTTTCTCAGATGGACCAGAAATGTAGGGAATGACAATGTTCTTGCGTTTGTTCCTGTTATCCTCCTTGTTCCTTTTTCTGCTCTTGAGGAAAGCCCAGTTACGCAGTTCTGAAGTGCTTTCTTGATGCGATTCTGCTCCTTCTCTTTTCCCTCTACCGTTGTAGGAATGTTCTGAGCCCTGTGTTGCAAGGTCTTAATTTTACCACCCACAGTTTACTATGACCTGGATGACTGAGAATCTTCACAGACATAATCAGCCAATCCCTTGACAGCAAATCATGCAGATGCAAATCAAGAGCTTCAGTTAATGTTCGCAATGTTCAAACATCAGAATGGGGAAAAACTGTGATCTCAAAGTCTGACTTTCACTCCGGTATGGGTGTCGGTTTGAGCGCCAGATGGACTGGTTTGAGTATTTCAGAAACTGCTGATCTCCTGTGGTTTTCACACACAGCAGTCTCTAGAGTTTACACAGAATGGTGCAAAAAACAAAAAACATCAAGTGAGTGAGTGAGCGACAGTTCTGTGAGTGGAAACAAATGCCTCGTTCATAAGAAAGTTCAGAGGAGAATGGACAGATTGGTTCAAGCTTTTTTGCCAGGAAGGATATAGCAACTCTTTACAACCGTGGTGAGCAGAAAAGCATCTCAGCATGCAACAGAAAACAGAAGACCATATTGGATTCCACTCCTGCAGCCAAGAACAAGAATCTTAGAATCAACCACAAGTTCCTGTTAAAGTGGCCGGTGAGTGTAGTTTGTGATGTTCATGAGGAACCACGATGGCATGTTGGGAAACTTAAAGTAACAATTTTCCTCCCAGATTGGAGTCTGCTTCCATAAATGTTTCTCCAGAAAGCAAGCTTACATGTTCCATACAAGTCCTTGTGTAGGTTCTTACTATTAGAAATATTAGAACATGTTCACGATAATTTCCCCCCTCTTTCAAAAGCAAAACAATGCATTTACCTCTACAATTCTGCAAAGTCTTCTCCATGACAACAAAATAATTCTACCACAGCACTGTTCTCTGAGGCAAATCTTGTCAGAAGATGTTGATTAGTTTTCTGTAACTGTGGCGCTGAGAGCAGTTCCAGCTGTAAAGCAAATCACAGGGCTGAGGCACATGGAAAGAAATGCCGTAGACCAAAAAATGGCTTAAAAATAATGAAATGAAATGTTTCAACATTTAAAAAATATGATAAACAGAAAGCAGTAAGCTATAATAAGTGTAACAAAGTCAGTATTTGGTGTGAGATGACCAATGAGTGCAGTTTTATGCGGAAATGATCTGTAAGTTTTACTGAGCATCTTCTTCCAGAACCAGCCCCAGTTCTTCTGGACACTTTGACTGTCACACTCGCTTCTTCATTTTGCACCAAAACCCAGCAGCCTTCATTATGTTTTCTTTTTTTAATCTGAAAAAGTGCTCTCTTATGGAATATGCTGCTCAGAAACAATTTTTTTTCTGTGACATTTATTCCATGTCCCAACAGCCAGCCGCTGTGTCCGGGGATCAGGTCGTCGAGGCCCCTGCCTTCGACTGCCACCCAATCCACATTGCACCAATCCCCTACTGCTACCTCTGTGGGTGGTGAACCCACAGGAGGTCGGGCCCACGTCACCTCTTCGGGCTGAGCCCGGCCGGGCCCCATGGGCAAAGGCCCGGCCACCAAGCGCTCGCATACGAGCCCCAACCCTGGGCCTGGCTCCAGGGTGGGGCACCGGCTGCGTCATACCGGGCGACGTCACGGTCCTTGATTTTTTCTCCATAGGGGTTTTTGGTGAACTGCTCTTGGTCTGGCCGGTCACCTAGGACCTGTCTGCCTTGGGAAACCCTGACAGGGGCATAATGCCCCCGACAACATAGCTCCTAGGATCATTCAAGCACACGAAGGCGAAGCTCTCAATTTACCGGTCGATCTACGTTCCGACTCTCACCTACAGTGGTGCTTGAAAGTTTGTGAACCCTTTAGAATTTCCTATATTTCTGCATAAATATGACCTAAAACATCATCATATTTTCACACAAGTCCTAAAAGTAGATAAAGAGAACCCAGTTAAACAAATGAGACAAAAATAGTATACTTGGTCACTTATTTATTGAGGAAAATGATCCAATATTACATATCTGTGAGTGGCAAAAGTATGTGAACCTCTAGGATTAGCAGTTAATTTGAAGGTGAAATTAAAGTCAGGTGTTTTCATTCAATGGGATGACAATCAGGTGTGAGTGGGCACCCTGTTTTATTTAAAGAACAGGGATCTATCAAAGTCTGATCTTCACAACACATGCTTGTGGAAGTGTATCATGGCACGAACAAAGGAGATTTCTGAGGACCTCAGAAAAAGCGTTGTTGATGCTCATCAGGCTGTTAAAGGTTACAAAACCATCTCTAAAGAGTTTGGACTCCACCAATCCACAGTCAGACAGATTGTGTACAAATGGAGGAAATTCAAGACCATTGTTACCCTCCCCAGGAGTGGTTGACCAACAAAGATCACTCCATGAGCAAGGTGTGTAATAGTCGGCGAGGTCACAAAGGACCCCAAGGTAACTTCTAAGCAACTGAAGACCTCTCTCACATTAACATTAGCCAATGTTCATGAGTCCACCATCAGGAGAACACTGAGCAACAATGGTGTGCATGGCAGGGTTGCAAAGAGAAAGCCACTGCTCTCCAAAAAGAACATTGCTGCTCATCTGCAGTTTGCTAAAGATCATGTGGACAAGCCAGAAGGCTATTGGAAAATGTTTTGTGGACAAATGAGATCAAAATAGAACTTTTTGGTTTCAATGAGAAGCGTTATATTTGGAGAAAGGAAAGCACTGCATTCCAACATAAGAACCTTATCCCATCTGTGAAACATGGTGGTGGTAGTATCACGATTTGGGCCTGTTTTGCTGCGTCTGGGCCAGGATGGTTTGCCATCATTGTTGGAACAAGGAATTCTGAATTATACCAGCAAATTCTAAAGGAAAATATCAGGACATCTGTCCATGAACTAAATCTCAAGAGAAGGTGAGTCATGCAGCAAGACAGCAACCCTAAGCATACAAGTCGTTCTACCAAAGAATGGTTAAAGAAGAATAAAGTTAATGTTTTGGAATGGCCAAGTCAATGTCCTGACCTTAATCCAATCGAAATGTTGTGGAAGGACCTGAAGTGAGCAGTTCATGTGAGGAAACCCACCAACATCCCAGAGTTGAAGCTGTTCTGTACGGAGGAACGGGCTAAAATTCCTCCAAGCCGGTGTGCAGGACTGATCAACAGTTACCACAAATGTTTAGTTGCAGTTATTGCTGCACAAGGGGGTCACACCAGATACTGAACGCAAAGGTTCACATACTTTTGCCACTCACAGATATGTAATATTGGATCATTTTCCTCAATAAATAAATTACCAAGTATAATATTTTTATCTCATTTGTTTAACTGGGTTCTCTTTATCTACTTTTAGGACTTGTGTGAAAATCCGATGATGTTTTAGGTCATATTTATGCAGAAATATAGAAAATTCTAAAGGGTTCACAAACTTTCAAGCACCACTGTATGGTGCTTGAATGCTTTGGGTAATGACCGAAAGAACAAGATCGCGGATACAAGCGGCTGAAATGAGTTTCCTTCGCAGGGTGGCTGGGCGCTCCCTTAGAGATAGGGTGAGAAGCACAGTCACTCGGGAGGAGCTCGGAGTAGAGCCGCTGCTCCTCCACATCGAGAGGAATCAGCTGAGGTGGCTCGGGCATCTTTTTCGGATGCCTCCTGGACGCCTCCCTGGGGAGGTGTTCCAGGCATGTCCCCCCGGGAAGAGGCCCCGGGGAAGACCCAGGACACGCTGGAGGGACTATGTCTCTCGGCTGGCCTGGGAACGCCTCGGTGTTCTTCCCGAGGAGCTGGCCGAGGTGTCTGGGGAAAGGGAAGTTTGGGCTTCCATGCTTAGACTGCTGCCTCCGCGACCCGGTCCCGGATAAGCGGAAGAAGACGAGTGACATTTAATTTTGTGCTGGAAAATGAACGCTTGGAATTCTAAAATGTTTTGTACTGACTTGATAATATAGAAGTCATAAAGTACTGTATGTTGGCCATTTTGTAAGAAAAATTCTAGATAGAGTAGCAAAGACGCTGTCGTTACAATTATTATTGACCGCAGAACTTGAGTCGCAAGCCATGCACTCAGAGCTATAAGGAAATTTCAACTTCCCAAGTCCAGAAAAGAAGGCTATTCATATAGAGTCTTCTTATACACTCAACCGTGACCTTCATCTCCAGAACCTTCCCTGATTTGTGAACACATCATCCATCTACATCTTCATCTTCCATCTAATCGGCGCATAATGCTTGGTTTTGAAGTCGGCATTACACGTCAGGAATGGTCACATATTCACTTGCCCTCGTCGGATCCTACACACGCTCCCGTGAGCCTTCATGTGATGTTCACAATGGCCGTCTATATGACTTCAGAGTTCCTCCAACAGCGGACTGAGTTGTTAGGGAGACCCGAGGTCACACGGTTCTTTGTGGCTTTTCCATCATTCTGTCCCGAACACACAACCCTATTCACACACACACACAGAGTCACATCCTGCTTTTTCGAACAGGCTTAAAATACAGTGCGCACTAACCTTTTGGCCCTCAAGCCAGCACTGACCTTTGACCTGGGTCAGCCTTGTCACCAGGACAACAAGGACAATAATGTGGTCTCATACGTCTTTTCCAGACGGGTGTTTTTACAACTGTGGTGGCTAAATACTGTCACACTTTGTAACCTTGACTCTAAATAAAATAATATATAATATATTCATTTAAAATAATTACACTGATTATAAATAACATCAGTTTCAAAGTGATTAATAAATGTGCAAATTATATATATGTATAAAATAAATGAAACGTCTTGTACCCAGGAATTTTTTAAGCTTGTTTCAGCAGTATATTCATAATTTCCATTAAAATAAATTCAAATGTTTTTAAATTTAAAAAATGTCAGTGGTGTTATCTAAATCAAAAAATCTTTTTTTTTTAAAAAAACCCTCAAAAATATATTAATATTAAGAGTACAAACCTTTCTTACAGGCTTTCTTAGATGTAATTTAATTTTTTAAATTAATAATAATAATAATAATAATAATTATTATTATTATTATTATTATTATTATTATTATTATTAGTTAATTTACTTTAAATGTTTTATTCATAATTTATTCATTGAATTCATTATTCAAATTTATTCATAACACTAATAATAATAATAAAATTGATCAGGTGGCACGGTGGTGTAGTGGTTAGCGCTGTCGCCTCACAGCAAGAAGGTCCGGGTTCGAGCCCCGGGGCCGGTGAGGGCCTTTCTGTGTGGAGTTTGCATGTTCTCCCCGTGTCCGCGTGGGTTTCCTCCGGGTGCTCCGGTTTCCCCCACAGTCCAAAGACATGCAGGTTAGGTTAACTGGTGACTCTAAATTGACCGTAGGTGTGAATGTGAGTGTGAATGGTTGTCTGTGTCTATGTGTCAGCCCTGTGATGACCTGGCGACTTGTCCAGGGTGTACCCCGCCTTTCTCCCGTAGTCAGCTGGGATAGGCTCCAGCTCGCCTGCGACCCTGTAGAACAGGATAAAGCGGCTAGAGATAATGAGATGAGATAAAATTGATAAATAAATCTGATAATGCTCGTAATTTAAAATCTTACATTTATTAGTGTTTTTGTCACCGTGAATCTACTACAGTTTTTTGCTTGTTTGTTTGCTTTTTTAAGGCCAGTACATTATTGTGATTGATATTAATGTCATTTGTGTTACTAATTAAAAAAAAACAAAAACGCACATATATCAGTGGCCGGTCATTGCTGTTCCATCAACTCATCAGCATTCCTGAGCTCATAGTGCGGGATTAGTTTCTCTAATTTGACCTTGTTGGATTCTCGAATCTGATTGGTCAGAAGGTGTTGATTAATTTTCTACAACAGCAGCTCTGACATTTGTTCTAGCTGCAAAGCAAACTCTGCATCCTGCGAATAATGCATTCTGTGTTTTTTTTTCTTTTCTGATCAAGTCATTCCCTTCAGACACACACACACACACACTCGTGATCTGCCAAAGAGATTGACAGCACATCTGGAATCCCTATTTCTCTGTTATGATCCTAAACACGAGTCCACAAAAGAATGCAAGACCCTGACATGCGTAAATGTACTTATCTCTAAATCCCTCTGCGTCCGATCCCAGCGTTCGATCAATTTTGTCCTCTATGTCAAGTGACATTGAATTTAATTTGGAGGTAAAATAATGATAATGACGCACAAATCGATGGTTAGACATCTAGTGTGTGTTTCGGTGAGACAGGGATTCAAAGCGTAATGCCAAAGATCTGGTTAAATCTTTATCTAGTGATGTTTTTAATCCTTTTGTTAAGAGGATTTTGGTCCAAAAAAGTCAGACCACACACACACACACACACACACACACACACACACACACACACCCCTGCCCAGTGTGTTCTGCTAGGGCAGGCCAGCCTGTTTTTCGGGGAGTGTTTAAGGAACTATTGTGTTTTCAGGGCGGTTGTGAGAGAGGAGGGGGAGAGCTCAGGAGATGAGAGAGACACATCTGTTGAGAGAGAAAGAGAAGGAGGGAGAGAAGGACAGAGAGGGCGAATTAAAGCGAAAAGATACAGAGTTCTTAGGACAGAGAGAAGAGAAGCGAAGGGAACGGAGAGAAGGTAAAGGATCACTTGTTTTCTATATTTTATAATCCGTACATTATTATTTTCCTTCTTTCACACTTCAATTCAATCTGGTGTTTTCAGAGAAGAAATTGTGATATACAGACGTGTACTGGATTTACGAAATATAAAAGTGTGTTATAATGTCATTAATGTTATTTATGTATTTGGTAACTTGGCATATACCGTATGTTTTAAGGACAGTGGCTTGTGTTTTTCCATTTTGAATAAACTACTGCCTTGATATTTTTCATTCGAAATGGACTAAATAGCATTTGATAAAACTTCGCTTCATAAATTTGCAACTAGTTATTACTAGCATTTTCCTCGTGTGTATTATGGCTCTAAGATTACGCTACCAAATATGTTGAAAAGTAAACAAATAAACAGTTTGTTGGAGAAGGTTGTGTTTTCACCTCTGTTGGTTTGTTGGCTTGTTTGTTTGTTCACAACATAACTCAAAAAGCCGTGAACAGATTTGGATGAAACTTGGAGGAAAGGTGAGCCATGACCAAGGAACAAATGATTGGGTTTTGATGCAAATCTGGATATGTATGTGGATCCAGGATTTTTTGTTGTTGTTTGTTCCCAACGTAACTCAAAAAGTATTGAACGGATTTGGATGAAATTTGGTGGACAGCTTTAGTATTATCCTAGGTTCAAGTGATTTGATAATATGTGGCTTGGTGGAGATATAGCAAAGGGGAGTCCCATATACGATTCGTACATTGGGGGAGTGCCTGTTAGAGAGCGCACTTGTCCTGGGCCATTGGCATAGTGAGGTAGGGTGGCCAGTTCCTTTCCTCGCCGCCTTTAACTTCCCCAGTGTTTCCACCAGGTCCCCATTCACTGCTGGGTGGACAGGGAGCGAGCCCCAGATCCCCGTCGAGCCGAGGCTCGAACCAGGGACCATTCGCTTAGTGGTCAAGCGCTCTAACCACTTGGCCACCTGCGCTCCAGTGGAGATATAAACTCTACCGAGTACCTTCTAGTGTGGACATGTGATGTTATTCACATCATTACATTACATTTAGCAGACACTCTTATCCAGAGCGACGTATAACATACCCTGAGCAGCCTGGAGAACAGTTGGTGGTTAGGTGCCTTGCTCAAAGGCACTACAGCCATTCCTGCTGGTCCAGGGAGTCAAATCAACAGCCTTTTGGTCCCAAAGCTGCTTCTCGAAACATTAGGCCATGGCTTCCCCATCAGGTCACATCACACCACGGGCGATTGCTCTAAGACAACGAGGGAGGCTCAGCCTCCTCTAAAAATGACAAACATCGTGTAGGATGAATTGCACTAGGCTTATGTTATAGCCGACCTTATAACATTGCTATTTCAGATCCAGAATCATAGAAATATATGTGCTCAACCCAACTACAGTGCGAAATCATTCCCTTATAACTTTAATGTGTGCGTGAGTTTTTCCCCCTCGTGACAGCGCGATGCAGCGCAGCCTCAGTGGATTGGGAGCTATGTGCTTGTCAATCTCAAAATGCAAGACGATTATTGGACAAATACTGCGAAAATGCCCGCCCACGGAGTCTCACGGACTCCCAGCCTCAGTGGACTTCAACGGCATTTGGGAGCGATGCGCTTTTCAATCTCAAAATGCAAGACGGTTATTGGACAAATACTGCGAAAACGCCCGCCCACGGACTCCGAGCCTCACATGGGAGGGACATGGCAGTTTCCGCGAGGAGACTGGTGATTGGTGAAAGCGGCTGGATATTTTCTTTGATTGACAGCTCGTTTCAACTATAGACAGGCAGCGGACAGTGTTGCCAGATTGGGCGGTTTCCCGCTCAGTTGGGCGGTTTTAAGTGCCTTTTGGCGGGTTTTGAACATATTTTGGGCTGGATAACGTCAGCAGTATCTGGCAACATCAGTTCAGTCCCATGCGGATTTGCAAGTGCTGTGGTGTATTGTAAGAGATCGGCTTACATTTCGATTTCATTCATTACATACGGTTTCTACCAGCTTTTTTAGTTTGTATATATTTTCAGTGTAAATATAGTGTTGTCAAGTTTGCTATCTTAGTTCCAGAAATTTCGTTTATTTGAGTGACTGAACTTGAACTTGAGAGGGCTAGTCAGCTAGCAAGAAAGCTGCGCACAGATGCCAAGCATTGCTGATTTAATTTTGGTGAAGCCATTTGCCAGTCTTCCTTTCGAGGAAAAAATTAAAATTAAAGAGCAGGGTAGACCAACGCCTCAAATTGACTTGGTGAAAAAGGTAGGGAATAATACTCGTTCCTTTCAGCTCTCCTGGTACGAGAAAGTGAATTGGCTAACAGCAAGTGACCCACATCAACAACAGTAAATAGGCTACTTTAGTAATATGTCATGGATGGACCAAAAATATAGAATCTATTTAAAATGTTTATGCTGAATATATTATATTAGAATATATGTTTTTTTCTGGATATGAATTAAACACAGCTACAATTTGGAAAACATTTTTAAACAAAAACACAGCCGAGGTCAATTTTTAAACAACATGCCACAATTTTAAAATATAAAATGTTAAAATACCCCCCCCAACACCACCATCATGTATATTGGACAGTAGGCTAATGGGCCAAAAGAACCTGTTATTTCACAGTTTGTGACGCTGCCAACAATCAGCCAGATCAGAGGCAAGAGTATGGGCAAAACTGATGTGTTTTTTCTTTTAAAATCTGGAAATATCGTAACCGACCAGCCTCCCCTGTTTGAAAGACTACCAGCCGCCACTGCATCACACCAACCTGAAGTTGATTAGTTTCCAATAACAGCACATCAAATGTTCTATTCCGCTTATACCTTCAGTATTTTGCCAGCAATGAATGTTTTTCTTTATGAAATAAAATACTGTACTTTTTTCATTTATTGTTACCTTTAACAATATGTTATGGAACATCTGCAAAACCATTTACCTCCAGTTATCATTAACATTACAGCAACTATATATCATTCTCTGACCAGCCTTTCTTTTTTCTCTTTCTTGAAGTTAATAAGACAAAAAAAACCCTGCAGCTTTTCAAGTCACTGAGAAACTGGAAAGAACATCATCCTCCATCCTGATGGCTTTCCCATGTTGGAGAGCATTATCTCTGACTGTTACAAAATGCAGACACTACAGACTTATATCAGTCAGCCTTAATCCAGGATCAGACTACACACATTCGGAACGGTTTTGACACGATTTTGTCATGGCTGACAAATTTCCAACATCAGGCCTGACTATGAACGTCTGGAACAACGAACAGGTCTTGTAATATGACAATCAACATGTTTGACAAAAAGTCTCGCATGTCAGAATGTTTTGTACTTTCTCACCTAGTTTGACAACTCCTATGACATGTTCCTTGATAACCCAGATTGACAGTTTCTTGACCCTCCTCCCCGACGACATGCAATGACACGAGCAATGATTGGTTGGGGTCAAACTTGTAGTGTTGCCAGGCTCCCGACCAAGACAGTACAAGACTTTATGGCACTATGATCAACTAATCTGACACGGTGACCATCGCGAAGGACAAAGATATCATGTAGTCTGATCCTGGTGTTAGATTATGTGGATTGTCCAACAAACAATCCATACAAGTCCTTGTGTACATGTTTACTATAGAAACAGTAAGATATTCAGTTATATTTAACAGTTACGCCAAGAAATCGAGTTGTACATGAGCTGATAGTTGACAAGGCACGTAGCGCCGAGTTGGCTATAAGCCATGTACAACGAGATTGAGTGGAATAACTGTTTTATTCTATCCACATTCACTGGATTTTGAGAAACAGGGCATTTTAATTTTTTTCAAATTTGATAAAAACTTTATACAGAACTTCCGACAAAATAATTTCCGCTTAGGATGTAAACAAACCGGTGAAATGACAGTCGCAATTTGTGAAAAATGCTATAATAATAATAACAATAATAATAATAATAATAATAATAATAATAATTCTTGAAAAATAAAAAAGATATGTTCTTACCATCAAATACTTTTATTCCATATTTTGTTGCTTTTTTTATTTTTTGGATTTTCTTCTTCTTCTTCTTTAGGGTTTTTTGGCAAACCAAATTGAAGGTGCATTACCGCCACCGACTGGGCTGGAGTGTGGAACAGGCGCTATTGGAGGGGGAAAAAACTATATTCTTTTAGCTATTTCTGTTTCTTTTAAATACTTGATAACAATTTTGGGGATTTTGTTTTCAAGTAGAGTTTTTATTTCATCCTTGGTTAGTTTAGCAATACGCTCCATCCGCCATTTTGTTTTTCTCTACTCATGGTATACGGTATAAGCTGATATCCTAGTCATGGAGTAGCCAATCAGAGTGCACGATTGCTCATATCCAGTGAATGTGGATAGAATTATCGAACATATTCACAGCGTTATGGCACTAAATAACGATAATGTCAGGACTTTAAAGGAACAGTCCACCGTACTTCCATAATGAAATATGCTCTTATCTGAATTGAGACGAGCTGCTCCGTACCTCTCCGAGCTTTGCGCAACCTCCCAGTCAGTCAGACGCGCTGTCACTCCTGTTAGCAATGTAGCTAGGCTCAGTATGGCCAATGGTATTTTTTGGGGCTGTAGTTAGATGCGACCAAACTCTTCCGTGTTTTTCCTGTTTACATAGGTTTATATGACCAGTGATATGAAACAAGTTCAGTTACACAAATTGAAATGTAGCGATTTTCTATGCTATGGAAAGTCCGCACTATAATGACAGGCGTACTAACACCTTCTGCGCGCTTCGGCAGCGCATTGATATCTGAGCTCCGTATCAATGCGCTGCCGAAGCACGCAGAAGGTGTTAGTACGCCTGTCATTATAGTGTGGACTTTCCATAGCATGGAAAATTGCTACATTTCAATTTGTGTAACTGAACTTGTTTCATATCACTGGTCATATAAACCTATGTAAACAGGAAAAACGTGGAAGAGTTTGGGCGCATCTAACTACAGCCCCAAAAAATACCATTGGCCATACTGAGCCTAGCTACATTGCTAACAGGAGTGACAGCGCGTCTGACTGCGTCTGACTGACTGGGAGGTCGCGCAAAGCTCGGAGAGGTACGGAGCAGCTCGTCTCAATTCAGATAAGAGCATGTTTCATTATGGAAGTACGGTGGACTGTTCCTTTAAGCACTGAAAGGTGACAGGTTTAGTTATATTCAATTATCACCTGCTTGCTAACTTTCGATTATGACGCTTGATGCCTGTTAAACTTCAGATGACTTGAACATGAAGGTTATAGTGTTTCAATTATATTGTATATAAGTTATACAAGAACAAAACTGGCAACAGCTTGACATTTACGTTTTGGGTCAAATAGCCCTCAAAAACTTTTTAACACTAGAGCATACTTAGGGTTGCCACATCTGAGTTGTGAAAAACCAGGACGCCTGCGGGCGGGCGTGGTTACTGACTGGACGGAGGTTGATGACGAACCATTTTATAAAGGAAGTTTTTAATGCAAGTGTCTTACCTGGCTATTGTCTTGAGGAACTCCCTGCAGACGCGCACGCACTGGCCCTGGACTCTGCCTCCTTTCCCTGCTGCTCTCCCTCTCTATATATCAAATATAGACTTTTAGATAACAATACACAGTATTTTCATTGAGCCTAATTTATCATTATTATCTACTTCATTAACTGAACACTAAATAATTCTCACCTCTTTCTCCATTTGTAGTTCTCATCCCTTTTTGCTGCCGGCAAAAGTGCCTTCTGTCCCTCGACGAATGCTTTAAACTCCAAGCAGGACATTTTAAAGTTTAGTCTGATCTGGAGTTCAGCTTTGACTAACCCTACTGACATCCTATTCCTTTTGTCGGACCGCACATCTTCCATGTGACTAAATACACGCTCAGTATAAGCGTTGCTGACGGGAACTGACAGAACAAACGATACTACTTTCAGCAATTCTGTCGCTGCTTTCTCCCTCTTGAAAAAAAATGCCCATTTTTTGTCAGGGGTCAGCTCTTCTGGAATGCATTCAAACACATTGTTCAGTACAGCAGTGTTTCCCAACCTTTCTTGAGCCATGGCACATATTTTACATTCGCAAAATCCCACAGCACCCCACCAAACAAAAATGTCACAAAAAGTATATATAATGAAATATAACGATCATCTAGTCTCAATTTACTTACTCAGTGTGAAACCTGGGCCTGTTTAGTTGAACACAAAGCTGATATACTCGCAGGAATTGAAGAAAGACACACACGAATCTTCCTTAACAGCTCTGAGTCACTCTCCTTTTTTAGTTTTTATAGCAGTCATGCTTGAAATGCCCAGCTCGCATAGATAGGTTGTGGAAAATCACCTTTTTTGCTTTCTTCTGACCTCTACTCATACTAGGGCCTTCATCTGGGTCAGAATTTTCTCCAGGACTCAGTTTGGATTGTGTACTTTTTCTTTTCAAATATTTATCCAGGGGTGGCACGGAGGTGTAGTGGTTAGCGCTGTCGCCTCACAGCGAGAAGGTCCGGGTTCGAGCCCCGTGGCCGGCAAGGGCCTTTCTGTGTGGAGTTTGCATGTTCTCCCCATGTCCGCGTGGGTTTCCTCCGGGTGCTCCGGTTTCCCCCACAGTCCAAAGACATGCAGGTTAGGTTAACTGGTGACTCTAAATTGACCGTAGGTGTGAATGGGAGTGTGAATGGTTGTCTGTGTCTATGTGTCAGCCCTGTGATGACCTGGCGACTTGTCCAGGGTGTACCCCGCCTTTCGCCCATAGTCAGCTGAGATAGGCTCCAGCTTGCCTGCGACCCTGTAGAACAGGATAAAGCAGATAATGAGATGAGATGAGATGAGATATTTATCCATCGCTATCACCGCCATCACACCTGAAGCATTACTAATTCTATTGTTTGAATGGCAACAGGTAAATACACAGGTTAATTAGCTACCTGCTGCCATCTAGTGGAAGAGTATTTAATTGTTCTGCCCATCACTATACATCACTGGCATAGATGAACAAATTATTTGCAGTAAATAAATAATAATTTTCAGAACAATTAAGTGAAATTGGATAACTTCCCATGGTACACCTGATGATCTCTCACGGCACACTAATGTGCTGCAGCACAGTGGTTGGGAATCACTGCAGTACAGTGTAGTCCTGATACAGCTTGTCAACGTCAATGTCCTTCCATTTCAATTTGTCAACTAATTCTTCCAGCGCATTCCATTCGATTGGATCGGCAAGTCGCAGGCAGGTGGAGTTGTGCATTATTGGGTCATCAAAATCAAAGTTAGTTTCTAGATACTGAACACCTTTTTCAAAGAAGCTGTCGGCCAATCCAACAAACTCAGCTTGTTCTGTTTTGGTCAGTTTTCGTAATGCCTGCCTTGTCTTGCTCCCATAAAACTTGTCTGAGCGACGCAACATTAATTGGCTGCGCAGTCGGCTCATCACCTCAAGAACATCCAGTAAGCCAACATTCTCATTTTCCAACTTTCGAATTGCGCTGTCAAATTCCTGCATGGCATTATGCATAAGCAATAAGACACACTCTGACACCGTCACGTCATCACTGCTGTCTGCCGCATCACCTTTGCAGATTGCCTTCCAGATAACAGCAGGACAATCGTTCTTCCCTAATGACAAAAAGTAAGATTTCAGGGCAGGCCAACATTCTAAGATCCGATGAATTGCAGGTAGTAGGGATAACCAGCGGGTAGGTACATGTCTCAGAATTTGTTTGTATTGTACTGCGGTAAATTCGCAGAACTCTTTGAGAGATTCTACTTTCTTGGCTGAGCAAGAGAACTCGCTGTATATTTGAAGGACAATGCACTCCACATCATGTCCTGCCGAGTTTCGAATTCTGCTTGCATTTTTCAGGGTGTTGTGAATCAAGTGACACTTGCAGTTGGCCTTGACGATATACGGATTGACATCTTTTAGTTTTCGAAAAACAGAATTATGCTTGCCAAAATTGACAGAGGCATTGTCAGCACCATACGCACTGATCTTACCGACACTCAGTCTGCATGATTCTGTGATGTCCACTATCTGATCGTAGATGGTTCTACTGGTTTCATGGGGGTCCTCGTAAAATTCCAATAGCCCATATTTAACACCCTCTTCTTCATGGAAATACTGGACAGTGTACAGAAACAGGTTGGCATTGCCTGAATTTGATGCGTCAGAACAAACAGAAAAGAATTGCGTTTGCTTCAGTTCTGAAACCAAACGCTCCTGGCTATATGGGGCTAGGACACTCTGCATTAAAGCTTTGCTTTTTGTTCGTCCACATGACACTTTTGAGGCTATACTTGAGTCATGGAAGATTTTTGTATTGACTTTAATGCCACCATTTGTTGATAGGTAACTATGACCATGAAGAACCCCATGGTATGCACTAGTAAGCTCTGCCGCTGCTACTCTATCTTCCTCTGGGGACCCCTTTTTAGTCATAAAAGTAGTGATGGCTCGATTTTGGCATTTATTCAGTATAGCAGTCTGGTGCTTTTTTGTTTTTGCATGATTGTCGAGTGCCATTAACCCTTCATATTTCACAATAACTTTGGCCGGGCACACAATACAGGTGGCAGAGAACGGGTCTCCTTGGGTAGGCCTTACCCATTCCGCAAAGGTCTCTTTTTTGTCCAATCTGAGTTGAATGTGACATGTCTTTTTTTCTTCGTCGCTGGCTCTCCTGACTTAGTCTGTTCCTCCTCGTCCGTTTCTCCCCCCATTTCTTCACCACCTAAAATGTATTAATTTTTCTCTAGCCTACACTGCAAAAACTAGCCATCCTAATATAAGGAAAAACATAATACATTTGAGAACATTTAGACTATAATCAAGTGAAATAATCTGCCAGTGCAGTAAGATAATTACACTTGGTAAGACATCTTAGAATAAGTTGGCTGCAATCTAGAACTAGGTTTAATAATCTCAAAATCAGTGTCTTGTTTTCTTCTAATAAGAAATGCTAGATCATTTCAACTATCTCATCTCATTATCTCTAGCCGCTTTATCCTGTTCTACAGGGTCGCAGGCAAGCTGGAGCCTATCCCAGCTGACTACGGGCGAAAGGCGGGGTACACCCTGGACAAGTCGCCAGGTCATCACAGGGCTGACACATAGACACAGACAACCATTCACACTCACATTCACACCTATGGTCAATTTAGAGTCATCAGTTAAAGGAACAGTCCACCATACTTCCATAATGAAATATGCTCTTATCTGAATTGAGACGAGCTGCTCCGTACCTCTCCGAGCTTTGCGCGACCTCCCAGTCAGTCAGACGCAGTCAGACGCGCTGTCACTCCTGTTAGCAATGTAGCTAGGCTCAGCATGGCCAATGGTATTTTTTGGGGCTGTAGTTAGATGCGACCAAACTCTTCCGCGTTTTTCCTGTTTGCATAGGTTTATATGACCAGTGACATGAAACAAGTTCAGTTACACAAATTGAAACGTGGCGATTTTCTATGCTATGGAAAGTCCGCACTATAATGACAGGCGTACTAACACCTTCTGCGCGCTTCGGCAGCGCATTGACACGGAGCTCAGATATCAATGCGCTGCCGAAGCGCACAGAAGGTGTTAGTACGCCTGTCATTATAGTGCGGACTTTCCATAGCATAGAAAATCGCCACATTTCAATTTGTGTAACTGAACTTGTTTCATGTCACTGGTCATATAAACCTATGTAAACAGGAAAAACGCGGAAGACTTTGGTCGCATCTAACTACAGCCCCAAAAAATACCATTGGCCATACTGAGCCTAGCTACATTGCTAACAGGAGTGACAGCGCATCTGACTGGGAGGTCGCGCAAAGCTCGGACAGGTACGGAGCAGCTCGTCTCAATTCAGATAAGAGCATATTTCATTATGGAAGTACGGTGGACTGTTCCTTTAACCTAACCTGCATGTCTTTGGACTGCGGGGGAAACCGGAGCACCCGGAGGAAACCCACGCAGACAACATGCAAACTCCGCACAGAAAGGCCCTCACCAGCCACGAGGCTCGAACCCGGACCTTCTTGCTGTGAGGCGGCAGCGCTAACCACTACACCACCGTGCCGCCCCGTTTCAACTATTTTCAAGATATTTTCACTTGCTAAGATATCATTTTTTGCAGTGTAGGCTATATCTCACACCAACTGCAGTAACTTTGCCTCTGTGTAGCTGCCTCTGTCAATCTGCTCCATGTGGTTGCACGCACCGCGTGGCCACAGTAGTTGCTAGGTGATGATGGGTAACGTAAACTTTAATTTTGCACAGCCTACAACAACCAATCAAATGAAAGCATCCCTGCACTACGGCAACACAGGACAGCAAGTAAAATAGTGGCGGGGAAGAGAACACTGATGCAACAGCAGAATTATAGGTTTATTCAAAAGTGAAACTAATGAATATGTGAATAGAAATGCATTTTCACAAAAAAACAGGACAATACGCGTCCCGGGAAGGATGATCAATTTTCCGGGACAGACACTAAATAAACGGGACAATCCCGGGAAAACCAGTACATGTGGCAACCCAGTGAAATGCTGATGGATAATTAGCTAGCATTATGCTGCATAATGCTAGCTAATTATCCATCAGCATTTCACTGCATTCATTCAGGAACAAAATACACAAGGGAAACTTAACTAGTCGCAAAATTACGCTACAAAAAATTATATTTTGCCCTGAGACGTTAATTCACAACAAATGAAGCTATTGTCTTTTCTTGAAACTCTCTTTGTGACGTGAAACAAGCTGAAATATTGATCTGCATTCCTTTATTTTAAATATTGGATAACAAATGGTAGAATTTCAGAATTTTTGAAGCACTGGAAGAACCCATAGACAAAAGTTTCGGACATGTTGTAAAGTACAGATGCAGAGCAATGATCCAGAAGCAAAGTCATTTTTTAGTGCCGAAAAAAATGAGGGTCAAAAATCAAATAATGGACAAAAACACTGCCAAAGATAAATAACAAGGCCAAGCGGTGTGGTGATCCAAAGAGCAATCCAATCACCCAGGCAAGGTTCCAATAAACAATAAGGTACTCGGAATTAAACAAATGCTCAAGGAATGGCAAGACTTCGCAATATGTTCATTATTTTGACTTCTATAACAAAAATTAATCCAGGAATACTTGCCACTTTTAATACCTAGTTAGTTTTGGACCTAACTACTGTATACCATTAATGTTAATTGTAATAAATGCATGTTTATGTCAAAGTAAAAATATAACTAATCCGGTAAAAAGGGCCCTTATAGAAATCTCTTTAATGCTGCCGGGAAGTTTTGCTTGTAAAGATGAGTAAGTGGATTGAAGACAGATGTATTTGCATGATTGAAAACCAGAAGAAAGGAGAGGAGATGAGATGAGAGGCGTAGACAGTGGATTTCATTTACAGCGGATAACACTATGTAAGCGGCATTGAGCGGCTTGTAGGATGTGAGGATTTAATTAAATTACAAGGTGTCATTTCATTAAGGGAGAGAGCGGGTGGATGAAAAGAGTCTGAGAATGGGTGGATGAAAAGAGGAATGAAAGGGATGAAGTAGAAAAGGACGTCTCAGAGAGGAATGAAAGAGAACAGGGTGAACAGAACATGGTGTAGTAGAGACACAAATATATTACTGGTGTATAAAAACACCTTTTTCCTGTGAAGTTGTATTATTTGTAGCTTGACTGATTTGTGGCTTGTGTGTTATCGTAAATTACATCTCGTCTGTCAAAGAGGTATGTGTAAATGTTGTATAAGGCCCTGGTCACACTACAGCTCGCGATGAGTTTGCGAATACATGGCAATGAAAAATTGGTAGCATCACCACCAATCATGCAATAGACGGGAATTGTTCTCCAAGCTTCGTGAGTTGTTTTTTTGTTGTGTCTCTGCCTCGTGAGTGGCCAAAAATGTCAGGAAAAATTTCAATGCAAGCATGAAATTTTGCCATGATGTTTTCATTGGCAAACTAAACAGCGAATACTCACAGATGGGCTTGGGAATACTTCCCGAAGCTCGTGGAACCTTCTTCGAACCTCTTGAGATACATTTGTCTCAAATCCATGTCCCCAATGCTTGCAGGAGCCTCATCAACACAGTGGCTTGGCATAGCCTAACCTTCACCGAGACTTGAAAAGTGCATTTACATTCAGGGATCCTTCGGAGCTCGTTGTGCGCCCTCTTGGGACCCAGTCATCATGGGAAACACCTGATGCTGATTTGAGTGAAGTCAGCACATGGATATAAGGACACTGTTTTCACAGAGACTTTGCGAAGTATTCTGTCATGTATGTGGCAGTAGACGGATCTAAGTGCAGGAAGAGTGTTTATTAGCAGGTGTGATGTTTACAAAAGCAAAAAACAAATGAAACCAAAAGCAAAGTCATAAACATGGCTAGAAACAAACGTGACAGTGACAATGAAAATACTTCGCAAAGTCTCTATGTGCATGCTGATTGCACTCAAATCAGCATCAGGTGTTTCCCATAACAACTGTGTCCTGCGAGCGAGCATGGCCGCTCAAGCGTGCAAAGGTGTGACTGTCAAATGTTCACCTGCTGTGTAGCCACAACTTTTAGCTCGCCTGTATATCACTATGTATCACCAAAATGCCTCATTTTCATCGATAACCCATTTCAAAGCTGTAGTGTGACTGTAGCTTAAGGAATAAACCACTTGGAGGGGAGCAGAAATAGGAAATTAATCAACAATAGGGTGGTGTCGCCTTCAGTACTTTGGTCAAGTGGTCCGTATGCCAGGCCATAGCCTCCCAAAATATCTGCTTAACTGGACACCCTTCCATGGTGCTCATAGTGTAGGGTGTCCAAGAATAAATCTGCGGTACTCATTGGAGTATGATATGGAGGTATTCCTGGGGGATCCCTGCAAGTGGGACACAGGGATACGCTGCGCTAAAGACAGACAGAGTGGCATGACCTTTTGTCCCATCCTCTGGTACATCTGCGAAATAGTGAGCAGGCTGAGATGCTCTCCTGAGCAGCTATAGACCTAACCAAGGAAGGGTGGTGTGGAATGTTGGACCTTGACTATGATGATGATCTAGCAATTGTGTTGTAGCTTGCCAAATATGTGGAATTCCTCCTCCATGCCCTTGAAACATCAGTCTTCTTTGTTGGGCTCTACTGTAACAACATCAAGACAGAGTACATCTCGACATCTTCAGATCTTTCAGCCTTAACATCTCTGAAAGAACATCAAGCGAATTGATGACTTCAAGTACTTCGGCTCTTTTATAATGGACTCTCTTATAAGGACTTGAAGATCCGAAAGGTACTTGCCTGGAAAGGTTGAATGCTCTTGACAAAATGTGGCACTCTAACCTCAACAACAAAGACTAGATGGGTCCAGTGTTGTAGTCGAGTCACTAAACCTCGAGTCTGAGTCCAGTCCTGAGTCCCCAGTGTTCAAGTCCGAGTCAAGTCTAAGTCATTAAAGAAAATTTCGAGTCCATTATTAATCCAAATCGAGTCCGAGAACAAGACTCCAGCTGCACCATTTGACGGTGGCTATTGCTGCCTTTCTGTGAAACTGTCTCTGCTACTCTGTTGGACTAACGTTACTGCTCTACTGCGCCATTTTAGTTAATAGGCTACAGATAAAAAGCTTGTTCATCGCTCAGCAAGCCCCGCCCACTATCAACAGGGCAAATAACATGAGAGAGGGTTAACACGAGCTAGTTCATCGCTCAGCAAGCCCCGCTATCAACAGAGCGATGAACATATTGTGTCACTTCTTTCTCTGGGTGGAGTCTTACCAAATGATGATGGAAGTTTGAGGTTGTCCCCGTAGTCTCCTCGATAGTTCTTCTACATATGGAACACATAGCAGTGTATTTTTCCCACTGCACGAGAACTCTGTATAAGCAAAGCAGACAATCCTAGGGGCTTCTCTCCAGGCATTTTAGCCCCATTAACGTTAGTTTGTTTTTGAACATGACGTATGAACAGGTGAATGTGCATTCTCTTGCACAAAATTAGTACAAAAGTTAATGTAGATATAAATATCTTATGCCAAATTATTATGACGTTGCAAAAAATAAAGAAAAAAAATCTGAGTCCTCGTCTCCAATTTACGAGTTCAAATTCAGTTAATGTACAAGTCCAAGTCATCAGTGCTCAAGTCCAAGTCAAGTCACGAGTCCTTAAAATTAGGGCACGAGTCAAACTTGAGCCCAAGTCCTGGACTCAAGTACTACAAGCCTGGATGGGTTTTACACCAACCTTCTACGATGTAAGCAAAATAGCCACTGGTCCACTCATGCCACCTGAGAAGACATCTACAGGGACTTACCATCCGTCTCTGTAAAACTCAGACAGAGGAGAGTGCTGTTCGCTGGGCACTGTTTCCAAGCCAAAGAAGAAGAAGCTATTCTCCTTCCACCTTCTCCTCTGGAGCCCAAGCCATCGCCCAGTGAAATCTTGAAAACACACCTTCCCTGCCATAATCTCTGAAGACACTGATTGGATTGGGGTACAAGATCTCCATGTGGCCATAGCTGACAGGAAGGTGTGATATGATGTTGTAGGAGGAATCTCAGCCGAGGCTGAAGGATGATGAGGAATATTGTTGCCATCGCAAAGTGGATTATTGTCCTGTAAACAATCAAGTCCTGAAGTGTTTTATTCCTCTTTAGTCCTCTTGTACCAAATAATTTTTGTGATCCCAATTTATCATTTCTTAACAAATGGCACGTCATACTTTTTATCCGTTTATAGATACATGTTCTGGAAGTACAAAACAAATGATTCTATCCACATTCACTGGATATAAGCAATCGCATGCTCTGATTGGCTGCTCTACAACTAGGATATCAGATCATATACCGTGAGTAGAGAAAAACAAAATGGTGCAGCATGTTGCTGAACCAACCAAGGATGAAATAAAACTCTACTCGAAAACAACCCCCCCCCCAAAAAAAAGGCAGCAAAATATGGAATGACAGTATTTGATGGTAAGAATGTATTTTTTTTATTTTTGAAGGATTATTATTATCACATTTTTCATAAATTGCTCCTGTCATTTCACCAGTTTGTTTACATTCTAAGCGGAAATGATTTTGTTTGATGTTTTGTATAAAGTTTTTATTTATCGAATTTGCAAAAAATAAAAATAAAAATGCTCCGTTTCTCAAAATCCAGTGAATCTGGATAGAATAAAACAGTTATTCCACTCAATCTCGTCGTACATGGCTTATAGCCAACTCAGTGCTACGCGCCTCATCAACTATCAGCTCATGTACGACTTGATTTTGTGGAATAATTGTTAATTAGCTGCTGTTATCAGATATGGTATGTTAGACCTATAAACAGTGGTTTCTCACCAGCCTCTTTTTTTTTTCTGTCTTGAAGTTAATAAGACAGAAAAAAACTCAATCATGTTCAAAACATGTCATGTTAACGTGAAAAAAATTCCCAAGTGAAGACTTTCCGATGTCACAAAACCTCAATCACCATCTATGAACATAAAGTTCAGTTAAATATGAGTGTACATTCAGATGCAAGATGTTAAGATGTATTTTTGTCTTATCACCCACTCTCTAGTCTGCAGTTGTGGTCCTGACGTCCGTGTCGTTCCTCGTCCCCGGAGCCACTGATCCAGAGAAGATGGAAACCGTAACATTTCCCCCTGGCTGAGGACAGTGCATATCATTCAACTTAAACGTTTTACATCTTCTCAGTATGAAGGTGATACAGTGGACAGTGCTTACACTCAGTCTGTGTGGGTGCGAATGGGTGGGCTCTGTCCCACTGGCTCCGCCCAGTAGCTCAGTAACACCTGAAAATCCTTCCTCTGCTACGCCCACAGTGGATGAGAGTGCAAGACTAGTGGTGAGGACTTTTTGGTGTATTTTATTGTTAGCCATCGAAAGCTGTTAGATTCAGTGAATTCAAATGCTTGTCCGTCATTTAGCCAGATTTTAATCAGATCTGCGACAGAAATGTTTTATGTGCTATTTACCAGAGGGGAACCGTCAGGACCTTCTAGGCTTTCAGAGAAGGCCCAAACATATCAGCATTTCGAATGCTACATTTAATTTATTTCTCATCCCATTCTCATTATCTCTAGCCGCTTTATCCTGTTCTACAGGGTCGCAGGCAAGCTGGAGCCTATCCCAGCTGACTATGGGTGAAAGGCGGGGTACACCCTGGACAAGTCGCCAGGTCATCACAGGGCTGACACATAGACACAGACAACCATTCACACTCACGGTCAGTTTAGAGTCACCAGTTAACCTAACCTGCATGTCTTTGGACTGTGGGGGAAACCGGAGCACCCGGAGGAAACCCACGCGGACACGGGGAGAACATGCAAACTCTGCACAGAAAGGCCCTCACCGGCCCCGGGGCTCGAACCCAGGACCTTCTTGCTGTGAGGCGACAGCGCTAACCACTACACCACCGTGCCGCCTTAATTTATTTTATTCTTGAATTTCTTTCATAATTTCATTATAATCATTCCCTTCTAATTCTAATCTGGCCTCATTTTCTATCAAATTTCTTCAGAAATGAACTGTCCTGAAAACATTAAAATCAAGTTATCCAATGAGATTGTTTTGTTTGTTGTGTCTAGACTGAGAAGAGTTTAGAGCTGCTCACTCACTGGTTAGGACTTCATTGCTGGAACAGAAGGCCATGGCAGTGTATGTTTATGTAAGAAGTGACAGATGAATTAACTAATCAGATTTTGATTTATAGTGGGAGGGACCAAAAATGTATCGCCTTCGGCCTTCTTGAAGGCCAACGCGAGATAACCATGAGTTGGCACTGTCAGCGCAGCAGTGAAGTCACCTTCCAGCCAGTGTAGCGTTCATCAGTAGTGTTAGTGAATGCTAATAAAGCGGTCAAGCCAGTGCTATCTATCGAGAGCAAGTAGCACAGGCTAATGACCGAGAAACTAAGGTTTCTATCTCCAGACTCTTCTTACTGTGGCACGCTCGCTACAGTATTTTTCACTCAGACTTAAGTATTCATTTCTCTGTGTAATTTATTGAGTTACTTTTAAAATCAACATCGACGACTGCACACAACGGCGCGACCTGGCAGCCTGCTGCTAATCCCTTACAAAATCCTTTGCCCTGTTGCTTTTTTGGTGTCCAGCTAAGTTTTGGCTGAGCTCAAGTCCCAGCTCTAATAGTAACAGTTTGCCGCTGCTATTTAGATTTATAAAAAGAGGTTTCCCTGGATGTTCATTTACATTTCACTCTTTCAGCAAAACTTTCTTTCCAAAATACGCCTTCACTAAGGTTCCTCGGCCGTAATTTGGATCATTATGGGTTCATATTTCCTAAAGGGTAAAGATTTAAACTTGAACACAAGTTTATACACAAGTGAAAATCAAAAGATTGCTATGGTTAAATGTATTCAAGTATTAAAAAATAAAAATGTTTTTCACGGACCAAATTTTAAGACAAATGTTATGTCAGAGCAGATGATGACCTTTTGATGACGATTCTTCATAGGTTTTTTTCTACATTGATCAATTTGATTGAACACTTTAAACTGAAATTCAAACAATAAGGAAATAAAACCCACAGAAGATTATTCGACTGCTGTATGGTGTGTATTCACTGGCTGGATAAGAGACGCAGAGAGCTTCGTGATTTGTAGCAAGTATTTTGAAGTTCTCAATAAAAATGTAAGAAGTAAAAAGGATTTAGGTTCTTGGAAATGTAATTAGCTAAGAGTAATTAAATTCAACCCTAAATACTTCAAAGTAATACAAAAGTATAGTAAAAACGTCTGAGAAGAAACAATATCTAAGAAATACAACACAACAGTTCAATACGATGAGCACAAAGGAATATTTCAGGGCAACAAAAATCACCCCGTTTTCCACTGACCCCATCATTACTCCTGAGAAGATCCAAAACCTGCTCAGAGGACTTTCTCTCTCTCTCTCTTTTCTGTAATTTTGTAAAATAAGACAGTGTGACCGGGCGGCACGGTGGTGTAGTGGTTAGCGCTGTCGCCTCACAGCAAGAAGGTCCTGGGTTCGAGCCCCGGGGCCGGTGAGGGCCTTTCTGTGCGGAGTTTGCATGTTCTCCCCGTGTCCGCGTGGGTTTCCTCCGGGTGCTCCGGTTTCCCCCACAGTCCAAAGACATGCAGGTTAGGTTAACTGGTGACTCTAAATTGAGCGTAGGTGTGAATGTGAGTGTGAATGGTTGTCTGTGTCTATGTGTCAGCCCTGTGATGACCTGCCGACTTGTCCAGGGTGTACCCTGCCTTTTGCCCGTAGTCAGCTGGGATAGGCTCCAGCTTGCCTGCGACCCTGTAGAAGGATAAAGCGGCTAGAGATAATGTGATGTGTGATGTGAAGACAGTGTGACCTTGAAAATTTAGATCCAAAATGAAACACTATTACATGACAGGCTTGTAGTACTCGAGTCCAGTACTTGGACTCGAGTCCAACTTGTGCCCTAATTTTAAGGACTCGTGACTTGACTTGGACTTGAGCACTGATGACTCAGACTTGGACTCGGACTCGTACATTAACTGCATTTGAACTCGTAAATTGGAGATGAGGATTCTGATTTTTCTTTATTTTTTGCAACATGCCATAATAATTTCACATAAGATACTTATATCTACATTAATTTTTGTACTAATTTCATGCAAGAGTGTCACACCTGCACACCTTGGCACGTGCATCAGATAAACTCTCAGGTGTGCTCCGGACAGCGCACGCACCAAGCAAACTCTCGCACGTGCCGTAAACGACTCGCACCTGCACAGGATTAAGGTGCAATCAGAGCACCTATATAAAAATCCGTGAAAACACACTTACTTTGCGAAGTATTGAGTTGCATTGCTGACACATTACTGAGCCTTATTTCCTTGTTTGGTTTCCGGATCCCTGATTTCCTGTTTCTCATCTTTGATTCTGCCGAGTCTACGATAGCCTGTCTGTGCCTCACTCGACCTATTGCCTGTTTCACCATTTTACGATTTTGCCTGCCGTTCTGGATTCACTTGTATTAATAAACACACCTTCTGCACTTACATCCGTCTCCCAACCATCTCTGATAGAATACTTCACACTCCCTGATAAAGAGAAGCACAGTCACCTGTTCATACGCCATGTTCAGGAACAAATTAATGTTAATGGTGCTAAAACAGCCACCGTCAAATGGTGCGGTTGGAGTCTTGTTCTCGGACTCGACTTGAAATTTTTTTAATGACTTGGACTTGAGGTTTGGTGACTCGACTACAACACTGTTATATGAGCCACTCTTATGTATTAACAAGGGAGTAGGTGACACAGCACTCCTGGAGCAGGGAGAATTAAGGGCCTTGCTTAAGGACCCAACAATGGCAGCTTATCAGTGCTAGGGCTTGAACCCATGACCTTAACCATTGAGCCACTGCTCTCCGCAAAACTTGCTTTCCAGTGCAATTCCACCTTCAAACTTTAGATGGCAGGAATTATTTACAGAAAAGCATGAATCCATTTTTAAAAAAATACACTTTGAGGGAAGTGGGAAATCAGTTTCAGTGACTGAGTAAAAAATGATGTCTATAGTTTGTAGAAGATCTGAAAGGATCGCAATTTTAGGTTTTCTAAAACTGATTAAATATGTTTTAATGATCTGCAAACCAATATTTCACTCTATATGCAAATATTTAATTGTATATGTCGAATTTTATCTCTTTGTCTAGTACTTAATTGTCCTTTGATGCTGTAGATCTTAAATTTCCCCTTGGGGATCAATAAAGTACATCTATTCATTCATCCATCCATCCATCCATCCATCAACTGCTAGCTATCCTTAATGAAAAATTCAATAACATCCAAGTAAATGTCCAAATAATTATAAAAGCTGATATAATGCTCTGATGCCTGTCTTGGTCCTTGAACAGGATTGGCTTATGAAGTATGGCTACCTGCCTCCTCCTGACCCCTCCACGGGGCAGCTTCAGGCCTGGAGCGCAGTCACACGCGCTCTGAAGGCCATGCAGAGATTTGCTGGATTACACGACACTGGCTCATTGGGTAAGAACACACACCTTTCTGTTTCACATCATTCTCTAACCTCTCAGCAGTGTCCCATCACTTCACCTCTCTGTCTTCCTCTCTCTCTCTCTCTCTCTCTCTCTCATTCAGATGAGGAGACGCTGAGACTGATGCAAACACCACGCTGTTCACTTCCTGATGATGAAAGCAGTCAGATCCCTGAGTCAGACCCAGACACTGAGCATCAAGGCCAGAGGGTGAAGAGAGCCGTATCGAGCTGGGCTCAGAGAAACATCAACTGGAGGTGCGTGTCAGCTTAAGCTCAGCTTTCCAGCTTTTTTTTTTTACACATATGTTCATATATCAGTCCAGGACTTGACACGGCTTTGCTTCTATACAGGAATATAAATGTGACCACTATGTTCAGGTGGACCAAAGGTCAGTTTCCTGGAGTGTATGTTAGTTCTTAAACAGCTTTCTAACTCAAATACCAAAGTCCCTCTATTGGGGTGGAAATGACATCCATCCATCCATCCATCCATCCATCTGTCCACCCATCCACCCATTCATCCATCCATTAATAAGTCCATCTATTGTATACAAGCATTCAGCTGTCAATCTATCCATCATTCTGTTCATTAATAAATCCCATTCATCCATCAATCTATCTATCCCTCCATCCAGCCATCCATTCCTCTGTCTGCCTGTCTCTCTAGCTGTCTGTCATCTTTCTGCCTGTCTGTCCATCCATCCATCCATCCATGCATCCATCAATCAGCCAATCAATCCAACCATCCCTCCATTTATAAGTCCATCTATACAAACATTCATTCATCTATCAATTTATCAATCTTTTCATTCAGTCCATCCATCTTGCCATCCACTCCTATCTGTTTGCCTGTCTGTCTCTCTGTCTATCATCTTTCTGCCTGTCTGTCCATCCACTTATTCATCCATCTATTAATAAGTCCATTTACTCGATACAAGCATTCATCTGTCAATCTATCCAGCCATCCATTCCTCTGTCTGCCTGTCTCTCTGTCTGTCATCTTTCTGCCTGTCTGTCCATACATCCATACATCAATCAATCCACCCATCTATACATCCATCAATCAGCCAATCAATCCATCCAACCATCCATTTATAAGTCCATCTATACAAGCATTCATTCATCTATCAATCTAGCAATCATTTCATTCAATCCATCCATCTAGCCATGCATTCCTGCCTGTCTGCCTATCTGTTTATCATCTTTCTGCCTGTCTGTCATCCACCCATCCATCAATTAATCAATCAAATTATTTATTAATCAATCAACAATAAAAACTGTAGCTAGAAATGACAACAGAACAGCACAGGATCCAGGCACCAGTGCAAATCGTCTACCGTGGGCTCTACACTATTGTGCAACTTGTGCAAATAACAAAAACAAATGAAGCAAAGTGTAGTAGTAAAGTTGGAAGTAAAAAGTGTCAGCGTTGTATATGGATTAATGTTGTAATGTTAAAGTGCAAGTGTGCCGTGATGGTTGCGTGCTGGAATTACATTACATTACATTACACTACATTACATTTAGCAGATGCTCTTATCCAGAGCAACATACAACAAGTGCAGAAGTCAGGTACAAGAAGTCCTGAACTTCTAGACAAGAAAATTCTAGTGTCAAATGAATAAATAACAGAATTAGACCGAGTGTAATATTCTGTTGAAGTACTAACACTCAGCAAACAGCCAAGGAAACCAAGCCAACCATACAAATGAGCTGACAAAGTACAACTAAATGGAGGAAAATAAAACTCCAATGGCTAACACTGAGTCATCAAGGCCAGGCGAGACAGTACACAGCATGGGTTAGTCAAGTTCGCTAAGACAGCGATGTGATGACACATTGGGCAGGGAAGCAGGGGAGAGGTGCAGCCTGAAGAGGTGGGTCTTCAGTCTGTGCTTGGAGGGGGTCAGGGAGTTGGCAGTTCTGACCTCAATGGGAAGGTCATTCCACCAATGGGGA
Source organism: Neoarius graeffei (assembly GCF_027579695.1). Taxonomy (NCBI): domain Eukaryota; kingdom Metazoa; phylum Chordata; class Actinopteri; order Siluriformes; family Ariidae; genus Neoarius; species Neoarius graeffei. The sequence continues at coordinate 10,094,900 of NC_083576.1, read as the reverse complement.
GCCAAGACAGACAGCAGTCTTGAGCCGGCTGGGCAGGAGTGGGAGCAGGAGGGGCAGCAGTGTGTTGAGTATTTTGGCTGCCTCATTGTTTCAGTGTTAAGTAATAATTAAAAACCCCATCCATCCATTATCCGTAACCACTTATCCTGTTCAGGGTCGTGGGCAAGCTGGAGCCTATCCCAGCTGACTATGGGCAAGAGGCAGGGTACACCCTGGACAAGTCGCCAGGTCATCACAGGGCTGACACATAGACACAGACAACCATTCACACTCACATTCACACCTACGGTCAATTTAGAGTCACCAGTTAACCTAACCTGCATGTCTTTGGATTGTGGGGGAAACTGGAGCACCCGGAGGAAACCCATGCAGACACAGGGAGAACATGCAAACTCCACACAGAAAGGCCCTCGCCGGCCACGGGGCTCGAGCCCAGAACCTTCTTGCTGTGAGTCAACAGTGCTAACCACTACACCACCGTGCCACCCGTAAGTAAAAACTGAAAACACTAAAATAACACAAAACAAAATGGAGAAATTCTCTCTCTCTCTCTCTTAGATTGCGCACATACCCTACCTCCTCTACCCTGTCCCATGAGCTGTTCCGTTCTCTTGTCTTCTATGCTCTGAAAGTGTGGGCAGAACCAACAGCTCTTGAGTTTCATGAGGTCAGATATTCACTTGACAAATTTTCATATAATCTGCCGTACTATACACACCTTTCTTATGTGCAGATCTGTTCATTCAGCAACAGCAAACTCATTAGCAACTCCCTGTTCATTACACTGTGTCTGAAATCCTACAGGTTGGAGCACCAGAAGGGGCGGATCTCCTGATTGATTTCTTGCATGGTTCACATGGTGATGGATACCCTTTTGATGGGGTGGGTGGAGCTGTTGGCCACGCCTTCTTTCCTTCTGACCCAAACAGAGCAGGTGAAGTTCATTTGGATGCAGAGGAAGAGTGGGCATTCAGACGGCCAGGTAACACACACGCACACATTTCAGACTCTGAAACATAAATGCTTGGTTCAGTTTCTTCACTGAAAAGTGTGCTTTATGTGCCTGCAGCCTCTGAAGGCACGGATGCGTTCACAGTGCTGGTGCATGAGCTCGGCCATGCTCTAGGACTCTCCCACTCTTCTGCACGAGGATCTGTTATGAGGCCATATTACCAAGGGCCCATGGGAGATCCTCTCCACTTCAGCCTGGGATCTCCAGACCGAGAGCACATCATCACTCTCTATGGTAAGTCCCACAAGACTACACCAAAAATGTTCTGGATCATGAGTGATGAGCAACAGAGAGATGTGTAGTGAGAAATGCATAATTGCAATCCTTTTGTGCTGTCTGTTTGTCAGTTCATCATTCAGTCCATCCATCCAATCCAAACTAATCAATCAAACAATCAATCAATCAATCCACCCATCTATACATCCATCAATCAACCAAGTAATCCATCCATCCATCCAATCAATCAATCAATACATACATATATCCATCCATCCATCCATCCATCCATCCATCCATCCATCCATCCATCCATCCATCAAGTGATCAGTTTGCCTATCAATCAATCCAAACATCTATACAACCATCAGTCAACCAATTAATCCATCCATCCATCCATCCATCCATCCATCCATCCATCCATCCAATCAATCAAGCAAGCAATACATCCTCCATACATCCATCAATTAATTGATCAGTTTGTCCATCAATCAATCAACCAATCAATCAATCAATCCAAACATCTATACATCCATCAATCAACCAATTAATCTATTCATCTATCTATTCATCCAATCTAATCAATCAATCCATCCATCCATCCATCCATCCATCCAACCATGTATACAGCCATCAGTCAACCAATCAATCCATACATACATACATACATACATACATTTGTAAGTTCATCTACTGTATATCAGCATTCATTCTTCAATTTAATAATCAATCCATTCCTCCATCAATTATTATCTATCTGTCCATCCATTCCAAGCTAATCAATCAACCCACCCATCTATACATCCATCAATCAACCAATCAACCAATAAATACCTTCATCCATTCTGCCATCCATCCATATAAGTCCATCTATACAAGGATTCATTCATCCATCAATCTTTCAATCAATCATTAATAAACTCATTCATCTGGCCATCCATTCCTCTGTCTGTGCCTGTCTTTCTATTTGTCTGTCATGTTTCTTTCTGCCTGTTTGTCCATCCATCCATACATCTATCCATCACTTAATCCACCCAGTCATCCACGCATCCGTCCATCAATCAATTCACTCACCCCTGCATCCATTCAATAATTAATGAATCCATCCATTCCTCCATCCATCCATCCATCCATCCATCCATCCACTATTCTCCTGATATATATGATGCCATAGCTATGCTGAAATCTCATTCTCATCTCATTATCTCATCTCATTATCTCTAGCCGCTTTATCCTGTTCTACAGGGTCGCAGGCAAGCTGGAGCCTATCCCAGCTGACTACGGGCGAAAGGCGGGGTACACCCTGGACAAGTCGCCAGGTCATCACAGGGCTGACACATAGACACAGACAACCATTCACACTCACATTCACACCTACGCTCAATTTAGAGTCACCGGTTAATCTAACCTGCATGTCTTTGGACTGTGGGGGAAACCGGAGCACCCGGAGGAAACCCACGCGGACACGGGGAGAACATGCAAACTCCACACAGAAAGGCCCTCGCCGGCCACGGGGCTCAAACCCGGACCTTCTTGCTGTGAGGCGACAGCGCTAACCACTACACCACCGTGCCGCCCCGTTCATTAAAATCTACACATTTCTCATTTTCTGAAGCAGAAACATATGATTTAATATGAGGTACTTTGTTTAGGAAAGCGGGGTGACCATCTACAGACAGACAGTCATCCTCTCGAGGCAGAAGCTGAACTGAAGCATTCACGGAAAGGCACACACAGACTCACACACAAGCACCGACACACCCACAGTCACCTGGACAGGTACGATGAACATCCATGTAGGAATAATGATAGCCCTTGTTATATACAATATCTGATTGCTTGTTGTTGTTATTGTTGATTGATAGATCGTGCTGGCTTTTTTATCAGTTTACTGAAAATTAGCACAAAATTGTATGACTATATTGAGATGAGAAACATTCTGAAAACAATGTTGTGTAAGTGCAGTGGTGTGTGTTTCTCCTCTTCTCTCTAAATTCAGTCCTTCTGTGGATCGCTGCAAGACCAGTTTTGATGCAGTTGCTAAAATCAGAGGGGAGACGTTTTTCTTCAAAGGTAAAGTTCCAGGGTCTGACAAATTATTCACTGAACATTATCATTTCTAAAGTAGTAGTTCAGGAAATTGAATGGTGCATAATGTAAGACGGATAATAAATGAAAAAAAAATTAAAATAAACAATAATCATTGATGTGGTAACATTTTCTGTAAAGAGACAGGGTCAGTGCTTTGAAACATAACATTTAGTAAGACCGAGAATGTGTTTGCATTGTAGCAAAAGAAAAGAAATAACTTGTTTCATGGATGATCCAACATTAAATGTAACACTAAATGGATAAAAATTGTCAAGTCATTCATTAATAAATCAAAATGTGTAATTGCTGGGGAATTTTCACTCTGAATTTCATTTTTTTTAACAGCAGCATGTCTTGTTGAGTTTTATTCCTTACACATGTACTTTCCTGTGGTGGGTTTCCCAAAAGCCTCTTAACGCTAAGAGCATCTTAACTAGGAGAGAGAGAAAGTGTTCATTGTGCTGCTCGCTCTACCATTTAACAGTTATTTTGTGCTGCGATGCTTTTGGGAAACTCAGGCCTGATATGCATTTTTCTTTCTTTTTTGTCTCATCTCATTTCATTTTCTGTAGCCGCTTTATCCTGTTCTACAGGGTCGCAGGCAAGCTGGAGCCTATCCCAGCTGACTACGGGCGAAAGGCGGGGTACACCCTGGACAAGTCGCCAGGTCATCACAGGGCTGACACATAGACACAGACAACCATTCACACTCACATTCACACCTACTGTCAATTTAGAGTCACCAGTTAACCTAACCTGCATGTCTTTGGACTGTGGGGGAAACCGGAGCACCCGGAGGAAACCCACGCGGACACGGGGAGAACATGCAAACTCTGCACAGAAAGGCCCTCGCCGGCCACGGGGCTCAAACCCGGACCTTCTTGCTGTGAGGCGACAGCGCTAACCACTACACCACCGTGCCGCCCTTTTTTGTCTTAAGTCCTAATCATTAAGTCCATAAAACACTGTATAGCTCTTAAATCTCATTTATTTCCTCATTTTTTGAGAAATAATATCTTTTTAAAGTTTATCATCTTCCCTTGTGATGGTGTATCACTTTAGAGAACGTTATCAAGTCACATTAGGCTTTATAGATGAACTGTAAATACAGTATAACTGGAATCTGTTCCCAGGTCTGAGTATGTGGAGGGTAAACAGAGGAGCTCTGGTCTCTCGGAGAGCCGTGTCCATGCGCAAACTCTGGGCTGCTCTGCCCACATCTCTGCCCCCGCTGAGGGCCGTACTGGAGAGGCAAGAGGATCACGCCATCATTTTCATCAGCGGTCAGTTTCTCCAAGAGTCCTCATGATCCATGTAACATCTTACATCACATCTGACTGAGTACAAGAGTTGAACGATATCCCTTCTCTAGTCATGACTTTTTATTGAACATTTATGGAAGGAGTCTCCAGTATCACCAGTCAGAAATACAGTGTCTTGCAAAAGTATTCATCCCCCTTGGTGTTTGTCCTGTTTTGTCGCATTACAAGCTGGAATTAAAATGGATTTTTGGAGGGTTAGAACCATTTGATTTACACAACATGCCTACCACTTTAAAGGTGTAAATTGTTTTGGTTTTTTTTTGTTGTGATACAAACAATAATTAAGATGGAAAAAAACAGAAATCTGGAGTGTATATAGGTTTTCACCCCCAAAGTCAATACTTTGTATGATGTTTTGCTGCAATTACAGCTGCAAGTCTCTTGGGGTATGTCTCTATTAGCTTAGCAAATCTAGCCCATTCCTCAAGACAAAACTGCTCCAACTCCTTCAAGTTAGATGGGTTGCGTTCTTCAAGTTATGCCACAGACTCTCAATTGGATTGCAGTCTGGGCTTTGACTAGGCCATTCCAATACATTTAAATATTCCTCTTTAAACCACTCCAGTGTAGCTTTAGCAGTATGTTTAGGGTCATTGTCCTGCTGGACCATGAACCTTCATCCCAGTCTCAAACCTCTGGCCGACTCAAACAGGTTTTCCTCCAGAATTGCCCTGTATTTCGTGCCATCCATCTTTCCTTCAGTCCTGACCAGCTTTCCTGTCCCTGCAGATGAAAAACATCCCCACGGCATGATGCTGCCACCACCATGCTTCACTATAGGAATGGTATTCTCAGGGTGAAAGATGAAAAAAGAGAAATCTGGAGTGTGCATAGGTATTCACCCCCTTTCGTATGAAACCCCTAAATAAAAGCTGGTCCAACCAATTAATGTCATAACTCACATAATTAGTTGATTAAGATCCACCTGTGTGCAAAGTGTCACATGATCTGTCACATGATCTCTGTACAAATCAACCTGTTCTGGAAGGACCCTGACTCTGCAACACTATTAAGCAAGCAACATGAAAACCAAGGAGCCTCCAAACAGGTCAGAGACAAAGTTGTGGAGAAGTATAGATCAGGGTTGGGTTATAAAAAAAAATGTCCCAAACTTTGAATATCCCAGGGAGCACCATTAAATCCATTATAGCAAAATGGAAAGAATACGTCACCACTACAAACCTGACAAGAGAAGGCCCCGCCCACCAAAACTCATAGACCAGGCAAGGAGGGCATTAATCAGAGATGCAACAAAAACACCAAAGATAACATTGAAGGAGCTGCAAAGATCCACAGAGGAGATGGGAGCATTTGTCCATAGGACCACTTTAAGCCATACACTCTACAGAGCGGGGTTTTATGGAAGAGTGGACAGAAAAAGTAATCGCTTAAAGAAAAAAACATGAAGAAAATGCATTTGGAGTTTGCCCAACAGCATGTGGCAGATTCCCCAAACACATGGAAGAAGATTCTCTGGTCAGATGAGACTAAAATTGATCTTTTTGATCATCGTGGGAAACACGATGTGTGGTACAGACCCGACACCCTGAGAACACCATTCCTACAGTGAAGCATGGTGGTGGCAGCATCATGCTGTGGGGATGTTTTTCATCTGCAGGGACAGGAAAGCTGGTCAGGACTGAAGGAAAGATGGATGGCACTAACTACAGGGCAATTCTGGAGGAAAACCTGTTTGAGTCGGCCAGAGGGTTGAGACTGGGACGAAGGTTCACATTCCAGCAGGACAGTGACCCTAAACATACTGCTAAAGCTTTCCAGTTGATCAGCTACATTATTTTTGTCTGATTAGTGATAATAAGTAATAACAGGAACTCATTTGCTTCATTAAATGTAACTGTTGTTAGTGCTGGCAAAGAAATAATGACATATTCAGACAATTTTAACAAGAGTGCAATAAAGAATTTAAAAAATGAGACTTTAGTGAGCGCCATATCCACTACATCTTGTATTAAATCACACAAACATGTCCAGTTTTATATATATATATATATATATATATATATATATATATATATATATATATATATATATATACAGTTATTCCTAATAATTTATATATATAAATTAATTAGTAAAATGATAGAGATTCTATGAAACATATATGGGATTATTGGTAAACCAAATGTAAAGTCTTTAATAATTTTAATTTCTTGATTTGTTACTTTCATTGGCTTGTCTAATATTTTGTTTCAGACTTTTACACTCAAACTTGCTATATTTTATGTCGTTGTTTGTACAGTGTATAGTAAAGACTTGATCATCCATCATCCATAATCCAGCCATGACGTGTTTTCAGGTTCTCAGTTCTGGCTGTTTAAGGGTCTGGCTCTGCAGGATGGTTTCCCCCAGCCGCTGTCTGCTCTGCATCCCACAAGCTCGGATGGAGAGAAACACGGTGTGCACTGGGACCCTGAAAAAGGAGTGGTGTGGGGGTCAGGAGGAGAGCAAGGAGAGAGTGGTCAGGTGTGGATAGAGCTCATTGAAGGAGGAGTGAACGGAATTATTACAGAGAATAATGGTGAGAAGGAGAGAATGATGTTATGGGTTAGATACTGTGTATACAGTATGTCCATGTGTAAGTGTAAGAGGCCTTTTAGACTATAATTTAAATTTCAAACATTATCAAACCTCATACACAATCAAACCTCATACATAACATTCTCACGCAATCAAACCTCTCTCGCACACAAAATCAGAGCTCTCTCACACACCATAAAACCTCTCTCACACACAGTCAAACCTCTCACACACAATCAAACTTCTCACACACACACACACACACACACACACACACACACACACACACACACACAATCAAACCTCTCTCACACACAATCAAAGCTCTCACACACAATCAAACCTCTCTCACACCCAATCAAACCTCTCTCACACCCAATCAAACCTCACACACAATCAAACCTCTCTCACACCCAATCAAACCTCTCTCACACCCAATCAAACCTCACACATAATCAAATCTCTCTCACACACAAACTTCTCTCACACACAATCAAACCTCTCACACACAATCAAACCTCTCACACACAATCAAACCTCTCACACACACAATCAAACCTCTCTCACACAATCAAACAAACCTCTCTCACACACAATCAAACTTCTCTCGCACACAATCAAACCTCTCTCACACCCAATCAAACCTCACACACACAATCAAATCTCTCTCACACACAATCAAACTTCTCTCACACACAATCAAACCTCTCTCACACACAATCAAACTTCTCTCACACACAATCAAACCTCTCACACACAATCAAACCTCTCTCACACACAATCAAACCTCTCTCACACCCAGTTAAACCTCTCACACACAATCAAACCTCTCTCACACACAACCAAACCTCTCACAGACAATCAAACCTCTCATACACAATCAAACCTCTCTCACACACATCATCAAACCTCTCATACACAATCAAACCTCTCTCACACACGATCAAACCTCTCACACACAATTAAACATCTCACACACAATTAAACCTCTCACACACAATCAAACCTCTCACACACAATCAAACCTCTCTCACACACATCATCAAACCTCTCACACACAATTAAACCTCTCACACACAATTAAACCTCTCACACACAATCAAACCTCTCACACACAATCAAACCTCTCTCACACACATGATAAAACCTCTCTCATACATGATCAAAACTCTCACACCCAAACTTCTCTCACACACATGATCAAACCTCTCACTCACAATCAAACCTCTCTCACACTTGATCAAACCTCTCACACACAATCAAACCTCTCTCACACATGATCAAACCTCTCTCACCCAATCAAACCTCTCACACACGCGATCAAACCTCTCTCACACGCGATCAAACCTCTCTCACACGCGATCTAACCTCTCTCACACATGATCAAACCTCTCTCACACGTGATCAAACCTATCTCACACATGATCAAACCATTCTCACATCCTATCAAACTTCTTTCATACAATCAAACCTATCTCATACATGATTAAACCATTCTCACATCCTATCAAACTTCTCTCACATGATCAAACCTTTCTCACACATATGATCAAACCTCTCTCACACCCAACCAAACTTCTTTCACACCCAACCAAATTTCTTTCACACCCAATCAAACCTCTCACACACAATTAAACCTCTCACACACAATCAAACCTCTCTCACACACATCATCAAACCTCTCACACACAATCAAACCTCTCTCACACACAATCAAACCTCTCACACATAATCAAACCTCTCACACACAATCAAACCTCTCTCACACACATGATCAAACCTCTCTCACACCCAATCAAACTTCTCTTCCACCCACGATCAAACCTCTCACACACACGATCAAACCTCTCACACACATGATAAAACCTCTCATACATGATCAAACCTCACACACAATCAAACCTCTCTCACACTTGATCAAACCTCTCTCACCCAATTAAACCTCTCATACACGCGATCAAACCTCTCTCACACGCGATCAAACCTCTCACACGCAATCAAACCTCTCACACACGCGATCAAACCTCTCTCACACGTGATCAAACCTATCTCATACATGATTAAACCATTCTCACATCCTATCAAACCTCTCTCACATGATCAAACCTTTCTCACACATATGACCAAACCTCTCTCACACACAATCAAACCTCTCTCATACATGATCAAACCTCTCACACAAATGATCAAACCTCTCTCACACCCAATCAAACCTCTCTCACACACATTATCAAACCTCTCTCACACCCAATCAAACCTCTCATACACCCATGATCAAATCTCTCACACACGATCAAACCTCTCACACACACAATCAAACCTCTCTCACATGCAATCAAACTTCTTTCACACGCGATCAAACCTATCTCACACCCAATCAAACCTCTCACACACGTGATCAAATTTTTTTATACACCAGTGAACTCTCACACATAATCAAACCTCTCTCACACATGATCAAACCTCTCACACACGCGATCAAATTTTTTTTAGACACCAGTGAAGTCTCTCACACATAATCAAACCTCTCACACACACGATCAAACCTCTCACACACCATAAAACCTCACACACACACACCATCAAACTTTTCACACAAACCAACAAACCTCTCTCATTTGTTCATTAGACCTTTTCCTTTCTCTGTCTTCTTTTCTTTATACCTCAGGTTCTCTCTTCCTCTTCAAAGGCTCTCACTACTGGAAATTTGCCCACCCAGGCTCCGCCCCTGAAGAGGGATTTCCCCGACCTGTGGCCTCAGACTGGTTGAACTGCCCTGACCCCTCCCCTCATCACCCTGGTGATATCTCTCTGACGTCCATTGTTGGTCAGCAGGAGCTTCAAGACAGAAAAGAGGAAGGAGTATTGGAGCAGATCCAGCACAGGAACAAAACCACAACGAGACATACAGAGGATCCTCAGGACTGTCCCTGCTCCAAGAGCTCATCACCAGCTAACACGAGTCTGCATTTGCTGATGATGAGCCTGCTCTTACACACTCTGACTTATCAGCCATCCGTATCACTTTTCACGACACGCTCACATCCTGTTCACCTTTAGATATTTTTTTACCTTGTTTTTTTTTCTGGTTTATTCTACTGTCCAGTTTCAGTGAGCCTGTGCCCACTGGAGCCTACTGTATGACATGTTTTGTGTCTTGTAATGCTTTTCAGCTCACCACAGTTGTAACAAGTAGCTATTTGACTTAAGTCAGCTCAAATCAGTCTGGACGTCATCCTCTTACCTTTCCTTTGACATGTTATCTGTACTAAATGTCTATCACTGGCACAACTATCAATTAAGTATGAAAGAAATCATCGCTAGAACATTTCTGTAACCCACGCTGTTACAACAGGACTCTTGATACATCAATACCAACCCGACAGTTTCATTTTTAATACCATGATCTTTCTACATGACTTCTAAATGCCAATCTTTCTGAAATTATGTGAAGTATACAGTACTTTAAAAAATATGGTTATATAAGGATTCATTCAAGGTGTAATAATAATATTTCCAGTTAAACAAGGCTTTGGGATTAGTGTTTCTTTATGTCATAATATGTCATTTATGCAGAGATTTGAGACGAGGAGACATTTTGAAATCTCATCTCATTTCATTATCTCTAGCCGCTTTATCCTGTTCTACAGGGTCGCAGGCAAGCTGGAGCCTATCCCAGCCGACTACGGGTGAAAGGCGGGGTACACCCTGGACAAGTCACCAGGTCATCACAGGGCTGACACATAGACACAGACAACCATTCACACTCACATTCACACCTACGCTCAATTTAGAGTCACCAGTTAACCTAACCTGCATGTCTTTGGACTGTGGGGGAAACCGGAGCACCCGGAGGAAACCCACGCGGACACGGGGATAACATGCAAACTCCGCACAGAAAGGCCCTCGCCGGCCACGGGGCTCAAACCCGGACCTTCTTGCTGTGAGGCGACAGCGCTAACCACTACACCACTGTGCCGCCCATTTTGAAATCATATTCTGCAAAATTCAGAGGTTTCTAAGCAAATGGGGAACGGTTGCAGTTCAGGGTCTGGACAGATTTGTTTGAAAGAGTTACAACACACTTTCTAGACCTTTTGCATCACTCTAAATGTGAACTAGACAAAACAGACAGGGGTGTAAAGTATAAACGTCCTGCTGGTGTCCTGTTTGGAGTTCAGCACAAGGATCTGCCATGGATTTCCTGATAGCGAAGTGCGCAGAGCGAAGCTCCATACTTAAGAGAATACGGTTATGCATCAAGACTGCGAATTGACCTGGTGGTTAGTGTGTCTGCCTCTCAACCGGGAGATTGTGAGTTCTACTTGCAGTTGGGTCATACCAAAGACCATCATAAAAATGGTATCTCCTGCCATCTGGAAAGGCATGCTGCAGTACAGATGTGAGTGAGAGAGTCAAACTCTTGCGGTTACCAGAGGACTAGCCTCCGCACTGTAACCCTAGCTATATGTATTAGGCAAGAGGCTGAAGGCTAATGAATCGGAGATTGGCACTGCACCCATGCGCCTTAAGGGACTGGGTAGTACTGGGACAGGAGACTGCCTGGGAAGACCAAATCCTGGTGACTTTGACTTTTTGGTTATGCATCGACCTGATTTTTGATGGCTTTTGCAACCATACGATGTCCATATATATGAACAGTAGGGAACCTGATCGTAAATGCAAGGAAACGTATCTCATAAATACCTAACCACCAGATAACGAAATTCGTATCTTTATTTCCATAAGGGAGATGGGGGTTTTTTTCATCCCGCACTTATTTTTAATTTGCTTTTTAAACAATAATGTGGGAATATTTACTAACACTGTAGCAACCCTTGGCATTAAAGGAGAACTGAAGGCAAATTTTTTATTATCAAAATTCTCTTGATCTCATTTTATTAAATATAGGAATGTGTTTTTGATCGCTATTTTGTCACTGCTATAGCAAGTTATGAGTGTTTGAAATATGCTCTGTAATATATCAGTCCATATGTCAAAGCAATGGGCATAAACGAGATTCGTTGAGACCTGTGCGAGACATCGTAGGACGGAAGTAAAACGTACAGCGGAAATCAAAGCGACCAACATCTGCCAACGTTGTCAAAAAGATGCGTGCCCTCTTTCAAATGCTGATGTAATCAAGCTGGAAGTTTTGTTTGTTTTGATACCAATCAGGAAAGTTTGAAAAAAGTAGGCAGTAATCGTCATTTAAACTCGTTTTTATGCAATATTTCATTTGGAAAACAGTTTTCAAAATGGCGGCACTGACACCTGGCTGACACTTGACGTTTCGAAGTCTCGCACAAGTCTCGTGAAGGTCGTGCGGATAAGCGACGCCTGCCGTGGACCAAACGAACTAAATTCAACATGGCTGTGGCAGCAGGGTCGTGGTCAAGCGTTGGTCTGTGACCGGAGGGCAGAGTCAGGGAAGGTAAGTGGCAGAATCACTACACCTGATGTCAATTAACCTGTGTTTGTGTGTCTTCCCAGTGACCATGCCCTATATAAGGAGAGAGAGAGCAGAGGAAGTGAGCTCTCTCCCCAACCAGATGGCTGATGCATGTGTGCGCGCGTGTGTCTGAGTGTCTGTGAGAGTGAAACGCTGAAAAGTGTTGCAATAAAGAGTTTTTGGAAAACTCAGTTCTGGCCTGCCGTACTTCTGTGCTCCACCCACCCGCGCAAAGTTCTACAGTGGTGCCAAAACCCAGGAAGGAGCACAGAGGAGAACAGCCCCATGGAGCCCTCCCCCCTTGCGGACCTGATCCACGCCCTCGCCACAGCCCAACAGAGCCAGCACTAGGCGCTGGTCGCCCTCTGAAAGGAGCAAGAACAACGGTTCGAGGCCCTGGTGCTGGCGCAACAGGAAGATCATCAGGCGTTCCGGCACCTCCTCGTGTCGGCAGGGTCCACCACCTCCACCGCTGCGGGTCCACCCTAACAAAGATGGGCCCGCATGATGACCCCGAGGCCTTCCTCGCACTATTCGAACAGGCAGCAGAGGCCTGGGGCTGGCCGGTGGAACAACGCGCGGCGCGCCTCCTCCGCCTGCTAACGGGCGAGGCGCAGCTGGCCGCACTACAGCTCCCCGCCGACAGCCGGCTGGTCTACGCAGACCTGCGCCAGGCCATCCTCCAGCGTGTGGGGCGCACCCTTGAACAACAACACCAGCACTTTTGCGCTCTACGCCTAGAGGTCGGCCGGCCGTTCGCGTTTGGCCAGCAACTTCGGGACGCCTGCCAGCAGTGGCTGAGGGCTGACAACCGCAATGCCAAGGGAATCATCGATCTGGCGGCACTGGAGCAGTTCATCGTCTGACTTCCCAAAGGAACAGCGGAGTGGGTCCAGTGCCATCGCCCAGCGTCGCTGGATCAGGCCATCGAGTTGGGGGAGGATCATTTGGCGGCTGTTCCCATGGCAGGATCGCAGATCTCCTCTTCTCCTCTCTCTCTCCCCCTCCCCTTCTGTGTCTCATCCTCACCCCGTTCCCCCACCGCAGAGGCGGGGACCGGCTCCACCCCAGCCGGCCCGCCGCACCCGCGGTGCCCTCCCATTTCCCACTTATGTGTCTGTCTCTCTCCCCCCTCAGGTGAGTGAGCCCCAGAGCGCCGGTGCAGAGAGAAAGCCCGGACCGGTTTGCTGGCGCTGCGGGGAGCCGGGGCACCTCCAGCATCAGTGCTCGGTAATGGAGGTGGGCGTGGTGGTCCGGGTCCCTGACGCGCCAGGAACCGCCCTCGATCGGGCCGGAGCATATCGCATACCGGTGAGTGTCCAAGGGGATACATATCAGGCTTTGGTGGACTCTGGCTGTAATCAGACCTCAATCCAACAAAGCCTGGTGCAAGACGAGGCATTGGGGGGAGCACAATTGGTGAAGGTGTTGTGTGTGCACGGGGATGTTCACAACTACCCTTTAGTGTCGGTCCACATTCTATTTCGAGGGGAGAAATTTAGTGTAAAGGCGGCGGTTAATCCTCACCTTACCCACTCGATAATTTTGGGGACTGATTGGCCGGGATTTCACAAGTTAATGACTCATTTAGTGAAGAGTGGGTCCTGCCATAGTTTAGCAGGGGGAGGTCCCAGAGTGGCCTTGGCAGGAGCAGCTGTCACAGCGCCATCTACATCATCTCCGCGTCAGAGTGAGGAGCAGCAGGCTCCTCCTCCCTCTCTCAGGGAATCCCTCACGGATTTCCCGTTGGAGCAGTCATGAGACGAGACTCTGCGGCATGCGTTTGACCAAGTGAGAGTAATCGATGGTCAAACGCTCCAGCCAAATGCCACCCCGTCCTTCCCCTATTTCTCCATTATGAGAGATAGATTATACCGAGTGACGCAAGACACTCAGACTAAGGAGACGGTCTCACAACTTTTGATTCCAAAGAGCCGCCGGGAATTGGTATTCCAGGCAGCTCACTTTAATCCCATGGCTGGACACTTGGGGCAGGATAAGACACTAGCCCGAATAATGGCCTGGTTCTATTGGCCAGGGATTCACGGTGATGTCTGTAGGTGGTGTACGGCATGCCGCGAATGCCAGTTAGTAAATTCACCGGCTATTCCAAAAGCGCCTTTGCGCCCTCTACCATTAATGGAGATCCCGTTCGAAAGAATTGGGATGGATCTCGTCGGGCCATTAGATCAGTCAACACAAGGGTATCGCTTTATTTTAGTCCTGGTGGACTATGCAACGCAATACCCGGAAGCAGTGCCTCTTCGCAATATCTCAGCACACAGTATTGCGGAAGCGCTCTTCCACGTCATCTCCCGAGTCGGAATCCCCAACGAGATTCTGACTGATCAAGGCACTTCATTTATGTCACGCACACTGCGCGAACTGTATGGGTTACTGGGAATTAAGCCGATCCGCACCAGCGTTTATCACCCACAAACGGATGGTTTAGTTGAATG
Source organism: Neoarius graeffei (assembly GCF_027579695.1). Classification (NCBI taxonomy): domain Eukaryota; kingdom Metazoa; phylum Chordata; class Actinopteri; order Siluriformes; family Ariidae; genus Neoarius; species Neoarius graeffei. The sequence goes on along the minus strand of NC_083576.1, from coordinate 10,079,810 downwards.
GTTCAACCGCACACTCAAGAATATAATTAAAAAATTCATAAGCGAGGACACACACAATTGGGATAAATGGCTCGAACCCCTGTTATTCGCAGTGCGAGAGGTCCCACAAGCCTCCACGGGGTTCTCCCCATTCGAATTATTATATGGGCATAAGCCGCGCAGCATCCTAGATCTACTGCGGGAAAACTGGGAGGAGGGACCTTCACCGAGCAAAAACAAAATTCAATACGTTATTGACCTGCGCGCAAAACTCCACACACACACCTAACCCAGGAGAATTTGCGGCAGGCCCAAGAATGGCAAATCCGCCTGTATGACAGGGGTACGCGCCTTAGGGAGTTCGCACCGGGAGATAAAGTACTCGTACTGTTGCCCACGTCGAGCTCCAAATTGATTGCCAAGTGGCAAGGACCCTTTGAGGTCACACGGCGAGTCGGGGACGTTGACTATGAGGTGAGGTGAACGGACAGGGGTGGGGCACTACAGATTTACCACCTCAATCTGCTCAAACTCTGGAACAAGGAGGTCCCCGTGGCGTTGGTGTCATTGGTTCCGGAGAAGGCGGAGCTGGGGCCAGAGGTTCAAAAGGGAACATTGACATCGCTTACCTCTCCGGTCCCCTGTGGAGACCACCTCTCCCCAACCCAGCTCACGGAGGTTGCCCAGTTGCAGACTGAATTTTCGGACGTGTTCTTGCCCCTTCCCGGCCGCACCCACCTCATAGAACACCACATTGAGACGCCCCCGGGGGTGGTAGTGCGCAGCTGCCCTTACAGGCTACCCAAACACAAGAAAAAGGTGATTCGGGAAGAACTCGAGGCCATGCTCGAAATGGGCATCATTGAGGAGTCCCACAGTGACTGGAGCAGCCCGGTGGTCTTGGTTCCCAAGGCCGACGGGTCGGTCCGGTTCTGTGTGGACTATAGAAAAGTCAATGTGGTGTCTAAATTTGATGCGTACCCAATGCCTCGTATTGACGAGTTGCTGGATCGACTAGGCACGGCTCGCTTTTATTCGACACTGGATTTGACAAAGGGTTATTGGCAGATCCCCTTGACTCCACTATCCCAAGAAAAAACGGCCTTTTCCACACCGTTTGACTTACACCAATTTGTCACACTTCCTTTTGGGCTGTTTGGGGCGCCCGCTACGTTCCAGCGGCTTATGGACAGGGTCCTCCACCCCCACGCCACCTATGCGGCCGCATACTTAGATGACATCATAATCTATAGTAATGACTGGCCGCGGCATCTGCAATACCTGAGGGCCGTCCTTGGGTCGCTGAAGCGAGCGGGTCTCACAGCCAACCCGAAGAAGTGTGCGATTGGGCAGGTGGAAGTACGGTATCTGGGCTTCCACTTGGGCAATGAGCAGGTGCGTCCCCAAATTAATAAGACAGCAGCGATTGCAGCCTGCCCAAGGCCCAAGACCAAAAAGGGGGTGAGACAGTTCCTGGGGCTGGCTGGCTACTATCGTAGGTTTATACCTAATTATTTGGACGTCACCAGCCCGCTGACTGATCTCACTAAAAAGGGGGCACCAGATCCGGTCCAGTGGACGGAGCAATGCCAGCGGGCTTTCTCTGAGGTGAAGGCTGCACTGTGTGGGGGGCCACTGTTACACTCCCCTGACTTTTCTCTCCCCTTTATGTTGCAGACAGACGCGTCAGACAGAGAGCTGGGGGCTGTTCTGTCCCAGGAGGTGGAGGCTCGCCCCGTGCTGTACATCAGCAGGAAGCTGTCGGTGCGTGAGAGGTTCTACAGCACGATAGAGAAAGAGTGCCTAGCCATCAAGTGGGCGGTCCTCGCCCTCCGTTACTACCTGCTGGGACGCCCTTTCATCCTCTGTTCGGACCACACGCCCCTCCAGTGGCTCCACCGCATGAAGGATGCCAACGCACAGATCACCCGTTGGTTTCTGGCACTCCAGCCCTTTAACTTCAAGGTGATCCACAGGCCGGGGGCACAGATGGTCGTGGCGGACTTCCTCTCCCGTCGGGGGGGGAGTCAGCTGCAGGCCGGACAGCTGCCCGGCCTGAGTGGGGCGGTGGGGGTATGTGGCAGCGGGGGCGTGGTCAAGCATCAGTCTGTGACCGGAGGGCGGAGTCAGGGAAGGTAAGTGGCAGAATCACTGCACCTGATGTCTGTTAACCTGTGTTTGTGTCTTCCCCAGTGACCGCGCCCTATATAAGGAGAGAGAGAGAGCAGAGGAAGGGAGCTCTCTCCCCAACCAGACAACTGATGTGTGTGTGCGTGTCTGTGGTACTGGGAGATTGTGGAAGCTGAAAAGCGGAAAATAAAGAGTTCTGAAAACTCAGTTCTGGCCTGCCATACTTCTGTGCTCCACCCACCCGCTCAAAGTCTTACAGTTACTAAAACCGAAAATGTAATTGAATAACATGTTAATTAAGAAATAAAGCAAGTTTTCAAAATGACTTCAGCTCTCCTTTAAGAACAACAGTAGAGAGTCTCTGATAGGTGCAGATGTGTTTATTCCTCTAGCATCAAACACCGGACATCAATCATCATACACCATACAGTGAGCTCCATGAAAACTAAAGAAAAGAAAACAAAAATAATGAATGTAACATGGTTGTAAACAAAACACAGTTTTGCAGAGTAATGTTGACAGACTATGCTGTTAATGTTACACACCTCGCTCCACTCAACCAAGGACCAACCAAACCTCTACAAGTTCGCCAAATGTGCCCCATTAACGTCTGCGCTCAAAGTCTTATGCTAAATCACGGTTCAACCAGTGCACCAGACACAAACTAAACACACTCAGTAAACAGCACACAAACTTTACAGTGTGTATGAATGACATATCAGGATGACAGACAGCAAAGCTTTATAATATACCACACTAAACCTCTGACAGAGGCATTTGGTGAATATAAACACAGTAGCGAGTGTCTGTCGCATAACAAATACAGCTTCCTGGACTGACGGCTGCGCCCGCAACATGAATAATGAGTGACAGCTCTGGATGATACTTACAAACACATTTTACACTCATTGAGAGCTTCGCTTTTAGGTCGTGTCTAAATATGAGGGTACTTCAAAAAGTTCTCAGCCTCACCTGGAAACAAGGGGCGTTACTCCCATTTTAGGGCGTAACTATAAAGCCTTATATCACTGTCCAGAAAAACTCAAATGAAAGAAGCAATCAAAGAAAAAAGGAGAGAAAAGAAAGCTTCAAGCTGGCATGCTGTTGCTCCAGGACAATGCGCCCATCCACACAGCACAGGTGGCAGGGGCAGAAGCAGCCAAACGTGGTTTTGAACTGTTGCCCCATGCACCTTACTCACCCGACCTGGCACCACCTGACTTCTGTCTGTTCCCCAAACTGAAATTCTTTCACATGGTCGCCATTTTCAGAGTGATAATGAAGTCATCCATGCTGCTGGAGAGGATCTGGAGGCTCAAGATGTGACCTTCTTCCTCAAAGACTCAAAGACATAGCGATGTTTGAACATCAATGGACCAGATGCATCAAAGTTAAAGAAGACTATGCTGAAAAATAATGCAAGAGCAAGCTTTCTTCTGTGACATTCCTGGGTGAGGAAGGCCGAGAACTTTTTGAAGTCCCTTCGTACGTGTATATGTTAAACAGCTTCACTCTGGCTCTTCTGACTGTCCTGACTTTGAGTTCCAAAACTGAGTCAAATTGTGAGGAACTCATAAAACCACTGGTGCTCGATCACAACTCCAGCTTTAACACGCTATACCAGTAACATTTGCGACCTTTAAACTTGTGTCTTTTTAAAATCTTTGCAGAAATCTATTTTTGACTAGTACCATTCATTTAAAATGTAATTCTGTAAAATGCAAATTATCAAATGATCAAAAAGTAGCATTGATATGTATCTAGCGCCCACTGCTGGTGTAACCTGGAATGCTTTTCAATTAACAGGTGTGCTTCGTCAAAAGTTAATTAGTGGAGAGTTTCTTGCCTTCTTCATGTGCTGATCAAACAGTAAATAGTAAATAATAACAGTACAGTAAATAGCCCTATTCGACACCACAACTGTAGTAATCCATATTATGTAAAGAACTGAACAACTAAGTAAAGAGAAACGACATCCATCATTACTTTAAAATATGAAGTCATTTTAATGAATAAAAATAAAGAAATAAACACTGAATGAGAAGATGTCTAAACTTTTGACTGGTAATGGAAATAATGGAAAAAATTTTAGAAAAGTGTACTAGAGGTAGTCAGGCAGTGGTAGATATAATATAATATAATATAATATAATATAATATAATATAATATAATATAATATAATATAAAGTCTTGACCTTGAATGCAACATAAGTATGTACTATAAACATACATATAGTAAATATATTAAGATTGAGTGGAATAACTGTTTTATTCTATCCACATTCACTGGATTTTGAGAAATGGAGCATTCTTATTTTTATTTTTTGCAAATTCGATAAATAAAAAGTTTATACAAAACATCCAACAAAATAATTTCCGCTTCGAATGCAAACAACCTGGTGAAATGACAGGAGCAGTTTGTGGAAAATGCGATCATAATAATAATTCTTGAAAAAGTAAAAAAGATATGATAAAATTAAAAAAGGTAAAATTAAAAGTATAAAAAAAGATTCTTACCATCAAACACTTTCATTCCATATTTTCTTGCTTTTTTTGTATTTTGGGGGGTTTTGTTTTCAAGTAGAGTTTTTATTTCATCCTCAGTTGGTTCAACAACACGCTTCGCCATTTTGTTTTTCTCTACTCACGGTATATGAGCTGATAGCCTGGTAGTAGAGTAGCCAATCAGAGTGCGCGATTGCTCATATCCAGTGAATGTGGATAGAATATCTCATCTCATCTCATTATCTGTAGCCGCTTTATCCTGTTCTACAGGGTCGCAGGCAAGCTGGAGCCTATCCCAGCTGACTACGGGCGAAAGGCGGGGTACACCCTGGATAAGTCGCCAGGTCATCACAGGGCTGACACATAGACACAGACAACTATTCACACTCACATTCACACCTACGGTCAATTTAGAGTCACCAGTTAACCTAACCTGCATGTCTTTGGACTGTGGGGGAAACCGGAGCACCCGGAGGAAACCCACACGGACACGGGGAGAACATGCAAACTCCACACAGAAAGGCCCTCGCCGGCCACGGGGCTCGAACCCGGACCTTCTTGCTGTGAGGCGACAGCACTAACCACTACACCACTGTGCCGCCCTGGATAGAAAATATATATATATATATATGTAGTCGTCGACTTACGACTGCGTTTTGGTTACGACTGACCGGTCGTAAACCGATCTGGTCGTAAGTCGGCCTATGTTAAATGAACATAAGTATATTGTGATGTGTAATGATATTGTAATCATCTTAAAGTCTTATTTTATCAACATTTTCTTATTTCATTACCTTGGCTCATTATTTGGTTTAAGTCAAACACTGCATACTACACTGCGTACAGTACAATTTGTTTAATATGTGCAAAACAAAAAATACGAAATACAGGTGTGAAAAATAGAAAACATTTTAGTTTGAAACATACCAAAATACAAATGTAAAACATAGCAAAATACAAAATTTAGTGACCGCTGACATCACTGGTTCTTGGCTGTGGGTCGTCTACGTCATCATCAGCTGTTGCAGCGCTCGGGCTGGCGGGAGGATTTGCTCGTTTCATAAACCAGGAGCTGGGGCGGAAACTGTATGACGGAGTGCGCGAGGGAGCGTGAGAGAGACTGCGCATGTGCCTGGAGCTGGGATGGAAACTGTTGTACGCGGCAAGAGGCGCTGCCGGGAGCCGGGGCGGAAACTGTCGTACGCTCAGCTAGCTCAGCTGGGAAACACTTGCTGACCTGACGGTTTGTCTATTGAGTGTTTGACCTGACGGTCATAAAGTCGATCGGTCGTAAGTCGCATAGGTCATAAGTCGACGACTACCTGTATATATATATATATATATAAAATCTCATTATCTCTAGCCGCTTTGTCCTTCTACAGGGTCGCAGGCGAGCTGGAGCCTATCCCAGCTGACTACGGGCGAAAGGCGGGGTACACCCTGGATAAGTCGCCAGGTCATCACAGGGCTGACACATAGACACAGACAACCATTCACACTCACATTCACACCTACGGTCAATTTAGAGTCACCAGTTAACCTAACCTGCATGTCTTTGGACTGTGGGGGAAACCGGAGCACCCGGAGGAAACCCACACGGACACGGGGAGAACATGCAAACTCCACACAGAAAGGCCCTCGCTGGCCACGGGGCTCGAACCCGGACCTTCTTGCTGTGAGGTGACAGCGCTAACCACTAGGTACACCACCGTGCCGCCCATATATCTCATCTAATCTCATTATCTCTAGCCGCTTTATCCTGTTCTACAGGGTCACAGGCAAGCTGGAGCCTATCCCAGCTGACTATGGGCAAAAGGCGGGTACACCCTGGACAAGTTGCCAGGTCATCACAGGATCTTCTTGCTGTGAGGCGACAGCGCTCGTGCCGCCCATATATATATATATATGTATGTATATATATATATAAAATAAGCATACATCTGCAACCATCTATAAGCCTGTATACATCAGCATATAAACATCTAGACAGGATGTGTTTGTCTATTGAGTGCTTGAGGTGATTTGAGGGTGAAGCCCTGAAGAAGCGTCCTTGTTTAGCATTCGGACCACCTGAGGGAAGAAAGTCCTCATGTTGGTTCTCAGGCTGTGGTATCTTTTGCCTGACCTCAGCACAGAGAGCAGGCCATGCTCCAGGTGTCTGGGGTCCTTCACTATCATCCTTACCTTGGTTTTACACCACTGTGTGTAAATGTCCTTCAGGTGAATGCACCACCCTGTACAGCACTTTGCGCTCCTGCTCTGTGACATTGCCAAACCATGCCGTGATGTTTCCAGCCAGGAGGCCCTCAGTGGTGCACTTGTAAAACATCCTGAGCACTTGTGGGGAGAGCCTGAACCAGGTCACGTGGTGCAGGACGTTAAGTCAAATTGTCTACATGGTTTGGCCATAAGAGGTCCTCAGTGAGCTGGACACCAAGATACCTGAAGCTCCTCACCCTCTCCACTGGTGCCCAGTTGATGATGAAGGCGTTGTAGTCCTTGGTCTGCATCCTGCTGAAGTCCACAAGCAGGTCCTTTCTCTTTTCAACATTCAGCGAGTGGTTGTTGTTGGTCTGACACCATGAGGCCAGGTTCTCCACCTCAAGCAGGAATCAGCTGGATGTTTGATGAGGATGTGACACAAATATACAGTATACAGTAGCTATTTTTACATCTAGATGAAAAACATTACTTTTTTCAGGACTCCTACTTTATCTGACGGGGAGAGCAGGGAGACTTGGGACGAGTTTTCATCTTTTGTAGTTTGTGTGAAATTCTTTGCAGGTAACATCACATTCATATTGCATTCGAGAGTATTTACTATACCTTTAAATTTTACCACAACATTAGTTTCTCAGCTTGTCACATATACTGGCCTTCAGGCTTCACATTTGCTGTTTTTTTTTTTGCAGGGAGACATGGGACATTGAGGGGAGACGTGGGACATTATGTTGGGAGACATGGGACAGAAATAAAATACTTCGCTTAATCCTACAAGTTTAATTTTTATTTATTATCAAAACCTGTAACACATATGAACTGTATGAATTCGCAATGGTAGTACAGCGATAGAAAAATGTCAGTTTACCCAAAACCTGACTAGACAAAACAGCTCCATTCTCAAGAAGGAAAGAAATAAGATAAATCCTCATGCAGGGGCATACTCACATTTTTAATAAACAATTTTATATTTGTAAACCACAAGAAAAAACCTGTAACATGACGAACTGTCCCAACTCTCTCCATCTGGATATTTTGAAAAAAATTCTTGAATGTTTTTTTTTTCTCCAGAATTTAAGCTTGATAAATAATTTTTTTTTTTTGCGGTCCGGTTTCCATCAAATCCTGTGCTCTGATTGGCTGGCGAGCGGGTCCGTATCCTACAGTACAGACCCCAGTTACCGACCCCGGTTACGGACCTCTGGCGACTCACTCATTCACAACAACAACAAATATAGTAGCAATTTTTGTCAACATTTATCTTTTTTATAAGATTTATTTATAAGATTTTTATCAAAAATCTTATAAATTTTTGCCAGCATTTCTCAGGAGAATAGTATTAATTTTACATCATGGATAGTGATAACGACAGTGTTCACAGCGAAAGTGAGTTTTACTACCCTGAGGAAGAAGAAATAAAGGAAAACATTTCAGGAGAAAGCTTAAAACCTGTAACTGTTGCTAACGCTGAGCAAAAACATGGCTGAATCCTGAATGACTCAATTTTGTATCAGTAGGGGACTACATAGGCGGCAAAATGTAGCTTTTTTCCTGCCATGGAAGTGCACTTGTATACCGAGGAGGAAGCCATTTGCATTACAGCCATGAATGAGGATTCAAAATGGCGGCTCGGCTCGGTTTTCCCTTTCGGGCGCTCTCGTTTTCTGTTAGAATTTGGTAAAGAAAAAAATTAATATATTATTTACCAGCTTAAGGTCGGTCCGTATGGTGAAATACCGTGACCTCAGTCACGGTATTTCACAATACGGACTTCCCAGCTGGTAAATAACATATATGTTAAGTCGAGGATACAGACTTTAATGCTTAACAAATCCAGAATTCATCAGCGTACATTGCACCATAGAATGGAGTTGGCGGCGAAGGAGAAATTACTTTTAAGTTTTGCTTGATATAATATTTAACTGGACAAACCTTACTGCAATATCCAGCTTCGTGGCTCCAAAGGCAGTAGGTTACTCTAAGAGGCAACATCGAACTTCTGATGGAATCTCAAACCTGATTGATTGACATTCGGTTATGGGCATACAAACCGTCCCAGGTCTCCCCTGTCTCAAGTCTCCCCGCTCTCCCTTTTATTCTACTATGAATATTATTTGATTGTATTCTATTTTTTTAATGTCCACAAGTCCTATGTAATATTATTGTCTTTTTATTCTTCATTTCATTTGTACCCTACACTTTACCTTATCTTGCCTATTTGAAAAAAATCGGAAATCACTGTAGTTTATGGGGAATATATATACTGATCATTATTTTCCTATAACAGCACACCCCTAAGTGTTTTATAGCCCCTGAACACAATGCTGACGTCAGAATACAGGTGGAAAGGGAGGAGCTTCTCGACCGAACCCGAAGTGAAGTAAGAGCAGGGGACAGAATGATGCTATTCTGCAGAAGTTCTCGCACCCGCATCATCATCATCATCATCATTTTCACACTTCTCAAACTGAACTTCTTGGCATGTGTGGAGATGACAGCATGTCGGGGTTGGAGCGCGTCGTCACTAAACACCACGACTGAACCGAAATGACCAGAAGGGAACCCAGCTGATCACGGGCAAACTTTCGGTTTGGGGAGCGGATTCGAACGTGAGAAGGGATCGATCGGATCACCTGTCCAGGCTGGGATGAGATGCCATGGGAGATTTCTCATTCTCACAGGTCTGCTGTGTGGAGGGCTGGTAATCCAGATCTCCTGGCATGCCACAAAAGACGGTAGGAGCTCATGGTGGGATTGTACTCATAATATTATGGCACAGATTATGCGCGCGCGCGACTGCGCATTTATCCATTCCCTTTATTGGTTTTAGGAACTGTTAGATGAGAAGTTATTATTATAATTATTATTATGCAGCATGATGGTGTAGTGGTTAGCACTGTCGCCTCACAGCAAGAAGGTTCTGGGTTCGAGCCCAGTGGCTCACAGGGGCCTTTCTGTGTGGAGTTTGCATGGGTGCCCCAGTTTCCCCAAGGCATGCGGTGAGACTAATCACCTACTCTAAATTGTCCATAGGTGTGAATGATTGTTTCCCAAACCCAGAAAGATGAGGGTTGTGGCAGGAAAGGCATCTGGCGTTAAACTATGCTCCAATTAATATGACATGAATCAACAGGGTCCACATGGACCCCGACCTGGGTGCAGTGCTCGACAAGAGAGATTATCTATCCATCCATCCATCCATCCATCCATCCATCCATCCCTGTCCTACAGGGTCGCAGGCAAGCTGGAGCCTATCCCATGTCCTTCGACTGTGGGGGAAACCGGAGGAAACCCACGTGGACACGGGGAGAACATACAAACTCCACACAGAAAGGCCCTCGTCGACCGCTGGGCTCGAACCCAGAACCTTCTTGCTGTGAGGTGACAATGCTAACCACTACACCACCGTGCTGCCGATTATTATTATAATTATTGTAGATATTTCTGTCCACTGTACAGGACATTTAATACTGCAAAAACTAGCCATCAGGAAAAACATAATAAATTTGAGAACATTTAGACTATAATCAAGTGAAATAATCTGCCAGTGCAGTAAGACATCTTAGAATAAATTGGTTGCAATCTAGAACAAGGTTTAATAATCTCAAAATTGGTGTCTTGTTTTCTTCTAATGAGAAATGCTAGATCGTTTTAACTATTTTCAAGATATTTTCACTTGCGGGGCGGCACGGTGGTGTAGTGGTTAGCACTGTCGCCTCACAGCAAGAAGGTCCGGGTTCGAGCCCCGTGGCCGGCGAGGGCCTTTCTGTGCGGAGTTTGCATGTTCTGTCCGTGTGGGTTTCCTTCAGGTGCTCCAGTTTCCCCCACAGTCCAAAGACATGCAGGTTAGGTTAACTGGTGACTCTAAATTGACCGTAGGTATGAATGTGAGTGTGAATGGTTGTCTGTGTCTATGTGTCAGCCCTGTGATGACCTGGCGACTTGTCCAGGGTGTACCCCGCCTTTCACCCGTAGTCAGCTGGGATAGGCTCCAGCTTGCCTGCGACCCTGTAGAACAGGATAAAGCGGCTAGAGATGATGAGATGAGATGAGATTTTCACTTGCTAAGATATCATTTTTTGCAGTGAAGTTAGTCCAAGAACCATACTGAAATAAAGAAAGAGTTGCCTAACTCAACTAAATTGATCCAAACTTTTCCCTCAATGTAAAAAATACAGTAACTGCAAATTATTCTTTAAAAAAAATAATAATAATGAACGAAAAAAAAAAGCATTCATACTAAAGTCATACCATGTGAGCTATAGCTGGTGTCCCTGTGTAATGCAGTATAAGCTTACTAATGCATCCTGTCATCAGGTCATGCCATGTGTGTGGTTTTAGGCGTAGCCTTTCCGGGGAACACAATGAAGTAAATGTGATAAACTGTAAGAGGAACTGTATCTCATGTCATGCTTCTGATGAAATATACAAATTTAATTTGTTTTAATTTAGTTTCACTTCACTCTACCTGGATGAAGCTCTGAAGCTTTGAAATTTTGAAGCTCCATACTCAAAGCTTGTGAAATTTAAAACACTATAACCTTTGCAATAACGAGATTTGATAACTGATATGTCCTAGACGGCCTAGTGTACGAAACGAGTATGTCTAGTTGTCCAGTACCCTGTAGTGCTTTACGTGTCCAATACTCCAACACTCCGTATATCAATGTAGTCGAAATTACAAAGTGTATTATATAACTATCCAATTATCCAACATCGTAGTTACAGTAGTTAGACTAACATCCTAGTTAGTTAAGTGGAATTTTAAGAGTGCTGATATTCAGTATAACAGCACTGTGATATTTTACTGTTTGAGTCACTCCTCTTGTCCAAATCGAGAAATAGTTCTTTACATTGAACTTATTACTACTGTACACTTACAACATGGTGTCATGGTGTACTGAATATTGGCACGGCTGTGATTTGAAAGTTATAGAGTTCACTACATGTCTGTCACCTTAGGTAGTGTCAAATACTCCATATACAATAAGACATTAACCTTTGTAATGTATGAGATCCAATAATCCAACACTTTCCGCCTATATAGGACACTATCTTGTATGTCCAATAGTCCAATACCCAGTGTAGTACTGTATATCCAATAGTCCAATACCCAGTGTAGTACTGTATGTCCAAAAATCCAATACCCAGTGTAATACTGTATGTCCAATAGTCCGATACCCAGTGTAGTACTGTATGTCCAATAGTCCGATACACAGTGTAGTACTGTATGTCCAATACCCAGTGTAGTACTGTACGTCCAATAGTCCAATACACAGTGTAGTACTGTATGTCCAATACACAGTGTAGTACTGTATGTCCAATAGTCCAATACCCAGTGTAGTCCTGTATGTCCAATAGTCCAATACACAGTGTAGTACTGTATGTCCATTAGTCCGATACCCAGTGTAGTACTGTATGTCCAATAGTCCAATACCCAGTGTAGTACTGTATATCCATGAGTCCAAAACACAGTGTAGTACTGTATGTCCAATAGTCAAATACTCAGTGTAGTACTGTATGTCCATGAGTCCGATACCCAGTGTAGTACTGTATGTCCAATAGTCCAATACCCAGTGTAGTACTGTATGTCCAATAGTCCGATACACAGTGTAGTACTGTATGTCCATTACCCAGTGTAGTACTGTATGTCCATGAGTCCGATACACCGTGTAGTATTGTATGTCCAATAGTCCAATACCCAGTGTAGTACTGTATGTCTGATAGTCCAATACCCAGTGTAGTACTGTATGTCCATGAGTCCGATACACAGTGTAGTACTGTATGTCCAATATCCAGTGTAGTACTGTATGTCCAATAGTCCAATACACAGTGTAGTACTGTATGTCCAATACACATTGTAGTACTGTATGTCCAATAGTCCAATACCCAGTGTAGTCCTGTATGTCCAGTAGTCCAATACAGAGTGTAGTAATGTATATCCAATAGTCCATTACCCAGTGTAGTAGTGTATGTCCATTACCCAGTGTAGTAGTGTATGTCCAATACCCAGTGTAGTACTGTATGTCCAATAGTCCAATACCCAGTGTAGTACTGTATGTCCAGTAGTCCAATACAGAGTGTAGTAGTGTATGTCCAATAGTCCATTACCCAGTGTAGTAGTGTATGTCCAATACCCAGTGTAGTACTGTATGTCCAATAGTCCAATACCCAGTGTAGTACTGTATGTCCAGTAGTCCAATACAGAGTGTAGTAATGTATGTCCAATAGTCCATTACCCAGTGTAGTAGTGTATGTCCAATACCCAGTGTAGTTCTGTATGTCCAATACCCAGTGTAGTACTGTATGTCCAATAGTCCGATACACAGTGTAGTACTGTATGTCCAATAGTCCAATACCCAGTGTAGTACTGTACGTCCAATAGTCAATTATCCAGTGTAGTACTGTATGTCCAATAGTCCAATACCCAGTCTAGTTCTGTATGTCCAATACCCAGTGTAGTACTGTATGTCCAATAGTCCAATACCCAGTGTAGTACTGTATGTCCAATAGTCCGATACACAGTGTAGTCCTGTATATCCAATAGTCCAATACCCAGTGTAGTACTGTATGTCCAATAGTCAATTATCCAATGTAGTAATGTATGTCCAATAGTCCAATACCCAGTGTAGTTCTGTATGTCCAATACCCAGTGTAGTACTGTATGTCCAATAGTCCGATACCCAGTGTAGTACTGTATGTCCAATAGTCCAATACCTAGTGTAGTACTGTATGTCCAATTGTCAATTATCCAGTGTAGTACTGTATGTCCAATAGTCCAATACCCAGTGTAGTACTGTATGTCCAATACCCAGTGTAGTACTGTATATCCATAGTCCAATACACAGTGTAGTACTGTATGTACAATAGTCAAATATCCAGTGTAGTACTGTATGTCCATGAGTCCGATACACAGTGTTGTACTGTATGTCCAATAGTCCAATACCCAGTGTAGTACTGTATGTCCAATAGTCCAATACCCAGTGTAGTACTGTATGTCCAATAGTCCAATACCCAGTGTAGTACTGTATGTCCAATAGTCAATTATCCAGTGTAGTTCTGTATGTCCAATACCCAGTGTAGTACTGTATGTCCAATAGTCCGATAGCCAGTGTAGTACTGTATGTCCAATAGTCCAATACCCAGTGTAGTACTGTATGTCCAATAGTCAATTATTCAGTGTAGTACTGTATGTCCAATAGTCCAATCCCCAGTGTAGTACTGTATATCCATAGTCCAATTCACAGTGTAGTACTGTATGTCCAATAGTCAAATACCCAGTGTAGTACTGTATGTCCAATAGTCCTGACACATCTGCAACCCAAGGTGGTCTTCTGTTCAAGGTCTGGCATGTTGTGCATTCTGAGATAGTTTTCTGCTCATCACGGTTGTAAAGAGTGGTTAATTGATTTTACCGTAGCTTTCCTGCCAGCTTGAATCAGTTTGATCATTCTCCTCTGAATTCCCAGTATCTGACTGGCTGACTGGGTATTATGTTAGGGTGTAGGTGTACAATTGTTCCTAATAAAGATAACAGTGAGGGAATGTTCAATAGAACGGTATGTTCAACACCATTGGTAATGCATTATACAGTACATCGTCTATTTCATGAGCCTGTGTGGTGCATTACATGAATAATAATTAAGTGTTCTAGGTAGTCCAGTACTCTATTTAGTGCACGATATGTCGAATACACCCTGATGAGCGTGTAAAAATGCATTTGCAAGGCTCTAATGGAATTGTTTGCATAGGATACTGATTTTATTAGTAACAGCAGAATACAAATATTAACTCACAGTGTGAAAAGAAACATCCTCTAATCTGAAACATATGCAGAAATATAATCTGAACGCTTGGGCTTTTTATCTTTGACAATTAGAAGAGACAGAAATGTGTGTTATGGAACGGCTGTCATAGACTTTACAAAAGCAATACATGTTTTATTGATCCGCACAACTAAGTTGTAGGAGAAGATTTAGAAGATTTTACCCAGGTACACACATGAGCCACGAAGCTTGCAGGACATAATCTGCTCATTAGAACTACAACGAATTACACTTCCTTCATTGTGTCACAATTTCTGCATTGCTAAACTCTTCTTTCGAAACGCTGACACATAAATTACAGACTCTATTTGTAGGCAAAACACAGAGACCTCCAGTAATCCTCAGATCTTTGTGTGGTGATACAATGTGTCGAGCAAAAGCTGTACATTTCAATAATATTCAAAATTATTCTATCCAAATTCACTGGATATGAGCAATCACGCGCTCTGATTGGCTACTCTACTACTAGGATATTAGCTCATATACCGTGAGTAGAGAAAAACAAAATGGCGGACAGAGCATGTTGCTGAACCATCCAAGGACGAAATAAAAACTCTACTTGAAAACAAAACCCAAAAAAATACAAAAAAGCAACAAAATATGGAATACAAGTATTTGATGGTTAGAAAGTATCTTTTTTATTTTTCAAGAATTATTATTATCGCATTTTTCACAAACTGCTCCTGTGATTTCGACGGTTTGTTTACATTCTAAGCAGAAATGATTTTGTCTGACGTTTTGTATAACGTTTTTATTTATCGAATTTGCAAAAAAATTAAAATGCTCTGTTTCTCAAAATCCAGTGAATATGGATAGAATAAAATAGTTATTCCACTCAATCTCGTCATACATGGCTTATAGCCAACTCAGTGCTACGTGCCTCGTCAGCTATCAGCTCATGTACGACTCGATTTCGTGGAATAACTGTAAAATATGTCACTCAGGTTCATGATGTATTTCATATGAAAAATGTGAGTTTTTCAACATAAGTTAAACTTCATATCTTCAATCCAAGGTGTGATTTTCTTTTTATTATATCGACACATTCACAAACAAAAAGTACCCAAATTTATCAAAACAATTCATCGATTTCCTCACGAGTGCCATATAGAGATTTATGTCACGGTTTTGGTTCTCCATGTCCCGGATGTAGCTCGTATTAAAAATACGAGTGATGCATTTTCCAGTAAAACACTCGTGTCCATATAATATAAAAGTGTACATTTCTCTGTTAGTAGTACAGTTGTAAAGCCATCAATTCACAGGCAGGGTTGATGTGCCATCATGAATTGGTTAATATTCTGTGTGAATATGCCATGTGACCACACAGACAAAGGTCATATACAGGACAGGAATGTTTGATTTGTCTGTGATGACGGGTCATAAACGAAGAAGGCACTGGTATCTTTTTTTTTAATATTCTTTTACAACCCCAATTCCAAAAAAGTTGTGGCAAAGTACAAATTGTAAATAAAAATGGAATGCAATAATTTACAAATCTCAAAAACTGATATTGTATTCACAATAGAACATAGACAACATATCAAATGTCGAAAGTGAGAGATTTTGAAATTTCATGCCAAATATTGGCTCATTTGAAATTTCATGACAGCAACACATCTCAAAAAAGTTGGGACAGGGGCAATAAGAGGCTGGAAAAGTTAAAGGTACAAAAAAGGAACAGCTGGAGGACCAAATTGCAACTCATTAGGTCAACTGGCAATAGGTCATTAACATGACTGGGTATAAAAAGAGCATCTTGGAGTGGCAGCGGCTCTCAGAAGTAAAGCTGGGAAGAGGATCACCAATCCCCCTAATTCTGCGCCGACAAATAGTGGAGCAATATCAGAAAGGAGTTCGACAGTGTAAAATTGCAAAGAGTTTGAACATAGGGCGGCACGGTGGTGTAGTGGTTAGCGCTGTCGCCTCACAGCAAGAAGGTCCTGGGTTCGAGCCCCGGGGCCGGCGAGGGCCTTTCTGTGTGGAGTTTGCATGTTCTCCCCGTGTCCGCGTGGGTTTCCTCCGGGTGCTCCGGTTTCCCCCACAGTCCAAAGACATGCAGGTTAGGTTAACTGGTGACTCTAAATTGACCGTAGGTGTGAATGTGAGTGTGAATGGTTGTCTGTGTCTATGTGTCAGCCCTGTGATGACCTGGCGACTTGTCCAGGGTGTACCCCGCCTTTCGCCTGTAGTCAGCTGGGATAGGCTCCAGCTTGCCTGCGACCCTGTAGAACAGGGGTGTCAAACCTGATCCATAAAGGGCCGTGTGGCTGCA
This sequence comes from Neoarius graeffei, assembly GCF_027579695.1. NCBI lineage: Eukaryota > Metazoa > Chordata > Actinopteri > Siluriformes > Ariidae > Neoarius > Neoarius graeffei. The sequence goes on along the minus strand of NC_083576.1, from coordinate 10,062,875 downwards.
GGTTTTCATTCCAGCCATGCAGCAGCACCCTGATTTGGCTTATTCAATCAACTGACACACCCACCCTTTAATCAAGGGTGGGTGTGGCTGCAAGTATTTGACTGTGTGAAGACAGTTCAGTTGATTGAATGAGCCAAGTCAGGTGTGCTGCTGCATGGCTGGAATGAAAACCTGCAGCCACAAGGCCCTTTATGGATCAGGTTTGACACCCCTGCTGTAGAAGGATAAAGCGGCTAGAGATAATGAGATGAGATGAGTTTGAACATATCATCATCTACAGTGCATAATATCATCAAAAGATTCAGAGAATCTGGAAGAATCTCTGTGCGTAAGGGTCAAGGCCGGAAAACCATACTGGGTGCCCGTGATCTTCGGGCCCTTAGACGGCACTGCATCACATACAGGCATGCTTCTGTATTGGAAATCACAAAATGGGCTCAGGAATATTTCCAGAGAACATTATCTGTGAACACAATTCACCGTGCCATCCGCCGTTGCCAGCTAAAACTCTATAGTTCAAAGAAGAAGCCGTATCTAAACATGATCCAGAAGCGCAGACGTCTTCTCTGGGCCAAGGCTCATTTAAAATGGACTGTGGCAAAGTGGAAAACTGTTCTGTGGTCAGACGAATCAAAATTTGAAGTTCTTTATGGAAATCAGGGACGCCGTGTCATTCGGACTAAAGAGGAGAAGGACGACCCAAGTTGTTATCAGCGCTCAGTTCAGAAGCCTGCATCTCTGATGGTATGGGGTTGCATTAGTGCGTGTGGCATGGGCAGCTTACACATCTGGAAAGACACCATCAGTGCTGAAAGGTATATCCAGGTTCTAGAGCAACATATGCTCCCATCCAGACGACGTCTCTTTCAGGGAAGACCTTGCATTTTCCAACATGACAATGCCAAACCACATACTGCATCAATTACAGCATCATGGCTGTGTAGAAGAAGGGTCCGGGTACTGAACTGGCCAGCCTGCAGTCCAGATCTTTCACCCATAGAAAACATTTGGCGCATCATAAAACGGAAGATACGACAAAAAAGACCTAAGACAGTTAAACAACTAGGATCCTACATTAGACAAGAATGGGTTAACATTCCTATCCCTAAACTTGAGCAACTTGTCTCCTCAGTCCCCAGACGTTTACAGACTGTTGTAAAGAGAAAAGGGGATGTCTCACAGTGGTAAACATGGCCTTGTCCCAACTTTTTTGAGATGTGTTGTTGTCATGAAATTTAAAGTCACCTAATTTTTCTCTTTAAATGATACATTTTCTCAGTTTAAACATTTGATATGTCATCTATGTTCTATTCTGAATAAAATATGGAATTTTGAAACTTCCACATCATTGCATTCCGTTTTTATTTACAATTTGTACTTTGTCCCAACTTTTTTGGAATCGGGGTTGTACTAAAAACTATAGAAAGCTTATAAGGAGTATTGTGTAAGGATGGAAATGCATGGCATATAATTCTGACTGAATTCAAATTTGTTTTTAAACACATTTTGCGTTAAAGTCTGATTAACCCCAAAACTCCTCATGTCGGGGCGGCACGGTGGTGTAGTGGTTAGCGCTGTCGCCTCACAGCAAGAAGGTCCGGGTTCGAGCCCCGTGGCCGGCGTGGGCCTTTCTGTGCGGAGTTTGCATGTTCTCCCCGTGTCCGCGTGGGTTTCCTCCGGGTGCTCCAGTTTCCCCCACAGTCCAAAGACATGCAGGTTAGGTTAACTGGTGACTCTAAATTGAGCGTAGGTGTGAATGTGAGTGTGAATGGTTGTTAGTGTCTATGTGTCAGCCCTGTGATGACCTGGCGACTTGTCCAGGGTGTACCCCGCCTTTCACCCGTAGTCAGCTGGGATAGGCTCCAGCTTGCCTGCGACCCTGTAGAAGGATAAAGCGGCTAGAGATAATGAGATGAGATGAGACTCCTCATGTCCAGTGAATATGGATAGAACAATATCTGTGGCGGCAGCAAGGTGGCGTAGTGGTTAGCACTGTCGCCTCACAGCAAGAAGGTCCTGGGTTTGAGCCCAGCAGCTGACAAGTGTGGAGTTTGCATGTTCTCCCCGTGTTTGTATGGGTTTCTTCCAAGTGCTCCGGTTTCCCCCACAGTCCAAAGACATGCAGGTTAGGTTAACTGGTGACTCTAAATCGACCGTAGGTGTGAATGTGAGTGTGAATGGTTGTCTGTGTCTATGTGTCAGCCCTGCGATGACCTGGCGATTTGTCCAGGGTGTACCCCGCCTTTCGCCCATAGTCAGCTGGGATAGGCTCCAGCTTGCCTGTGACCCTGTAGGACAGGACAAGCGGCTACACATAATGGATGGATGGATAATGTCTGTTGTACTAGCATTACTACTATGCTACTACATTCTCATTTATTTCAACTTGACCGGTTGCTGCTATCTTGCATTTGTTGTCCTTGTGTATATCTCACACCCTTCGCAAACTCCTCGACAAACTTTATCAGCACCTTAAGAGAAGTGTCCTTAAAAAATATGACCATGTACCTACCATTCATTTCTGGTGCTAATATTTTCTGGTCGCTCTTCATAGGAGGAGGAACGATGGTAGAACTTAATAAAATCAATACTCTGGTCTACATGCTCCTTTAACTCACTAATGCTACCACTCCTGCCCTGAAGTTATTGAATGATGAAATTAAACAGATTAGAGAGGCCGTAATGCAAAATCAATTGGCTCTAGATGTTTTAATGGCCCAGAAAGGTGGTGTGTGTGTAAGGTTTGGAATACGTCATGCTGTTTCTTCATTCCTAATTATTCCTCAAACAAAATCAAGATCTTATCGCCAATATGAAGGAGTGAAGTTTCTCTACATCCTACAGCAGACAGTTCTTGGTTTGCGTGGTTCTCTAGCCTCTGGAAAGGGTGTGGTCATTGGCTTACGGTTGTTATATTACGGTCATGTGAAAAAGAAGGTAGACCCTCTTTCAAGTCTAGGTTTTAAGTGTCAGGACATAATAAAAAAATCACCTGGTCCTTACCAGGTCTTAAAATTAGGCAAATACAACCTCAGATGGCCAATAACACATAACATATTCACCCTGTCATTATTTATTTAACACAAAGTAAGCCAAAAATGCAGTAGCAGTGTGTGAAAAATTAAGTACACCCTTACTGCTTCCATAGAAATTATGAAGGCAGGTAGCAGCCAGGTGTTGCTGATCAAATGAATTTGATTAATTGATCATCAGCAAGTGTGGCCACCTCTTAAAAAGCAGACGGTTGGGCAGTTTGCTGGTCTGGAGTACTCAGGTGTATGTTAACACAATGCCAAGGAGGAAAGACATCAGCAATGATATTAGAGAAGCAATTGTTGCTGCGCATCAGTCTGGGAAGGGTATGAGGCCATATACTGTATATAAGGACTTGTGGAATTAATCTCCCCTTCTCCGTACTACTATCCACTACTCTGTCCTACAAGAGGATGAACTGTTGTTTTGTGTCCTATCTTTAGGCTTTTAGGACATGCCGAACTAATTGCATTCTGTTTTTTATGGTCTAGATACCACACCTGACCAATTTGACAAGGTTTACTGGAGGCTGATAAAAGCTGAGCAGCGTGGAGAGGAACTATCATACAAACTGCTTCAAATGTTGGCGAAACTAAAAACCCTAAACAACACTGTTGCTAATCAGACTATCACCAACTCCTCAAGGAACTCCTCAGGTACGTACAGTAAGAGCTTGTACGATCTCTCGGAAGGATAGCACGACCGACTCACCCTCTCACTCACTCTGTCTCTCTGTATCTCTGTCAGTTTCCCTTCCAGCTAAACATTTTTTGTCTCCACAACCCTGCGCTCTCCTGTACCTGCCCCACCTGAAAGAGAACCAAGACAGCCTGCAGCCGAGAGTTCACCTGGGACAGGGACGCAGCGGAGGTCAGTTTCTGTCTCAGGTTGATCTTCTTCAACAGCCTGGATGAAATTTTGCAGGAGAACACCACAGAGAGAGAACAAATGGACAAATATGAAGCCTTGTACCTTCAACTGACTTTACAGTGAATCTGAGATTGATCAAATTAAAATAGATTTGCATTCAGATCTCTGAGTGCTATGATGCTCATGTATATGCTACCATAGCATAGAAGCATGGCACATGATGACAAGAAGTTCATGAGAGCTAAAATATAAGGTAGCCATGATGGTGAACGTAAACAAAACAAGCTAATAAACAATAAGATATTGTTATTACCGCAAGCTAACTTAGGGAATGTTTACATTTTGGCGAGTCCAGTTGATGAAGAACATAGTCATTTTTCTTAAATTGTAGGTCTATCATTAGTGGATCTTGTCATGTAACTTGATTTGGACCACACACATTACTACACAGTCTTCTTTAGAATTTAATCTTACTGGTGTCATCATAACGAGACCGTCAATGATGGCGTAGCTCACTCCGGCCCCATGTAGTCCAGAAGGAACAATATAAAGTGGGCCACCTTGCGCAATAAATGTTGCAGTCTATATACACTACATACAAGCTATATACGGTATAGAAGTGATATCCACCCTAGGAATACCGACCTATTTGCCAGAAAGAATCCAAAATGGCGAGGAATTGACTGAGAAAAAGCGTTTTTTGTTGAACTGCTCATTAAGGCTTAATTAGTCCATGACTTCATTAATAATTGTAATTAAGCAAATCTGGGCAGAAGTTATATGCACCCCAGGTACCCTGACCTTCATCCCAGAAAGAATCAAAATCAGTGAAGACTTGAGGGAGAAGAAGCGATTTGGGTAGAAACTGCTCGTTAGGGCTTAATTAGTCTATATCTTCATTATTAATTGCAATTATGCAAATTTGGGTAGAATCTATATACACCCCAGGCAGACCTACGTTCCTGCCAAAAAGTATAAAAATCAATGAAGAATTGAAAGAGAAGAAGCGATTTTCGTGAAATGTAGACAACGCCGGATGGACGACGGACAACACATGAGGGCATAAACTCATCACCTGTTGGCCGGATGAGCTAAAAATCCTAAATGTTTGCAGAAATTGTACAGTGTACGAAAATGGGTTTTAGTGATACATTATTGAGGCAGATGAATCAGTTCCTGAGCTTAAACGAACCGACTCCAGCACCAACAGAGCCCTGAAACAAGAGTCCATTTTGTTACAGGCTTGGTAACAACCATCAATTTGTTGCCATGACAACATCTCACCACTCAGGGTATTTACATAACTGCCATTAGATTAAACCCTGGGTGTGGAAAATGTAAGGTAGCCAAATTGACATCACAATGATGACTCAACGAACCCAGGTTCAATCCTGAGCTCAGGTTATACCGTGTCAAGTTTCTCCCCATATCTACAAGTAATGGCACCCTTGCCAGCTGAACAACATGGACAATTTTGTTTCCTTCAGCCGTAAATTTTATTATTAAAAACATTCTTGTCTTGTTTTCGAGAATGGAGGATATTTTAAAGACGTCATCATTATTATTGTCTGTACAGTTCACACCACCACTTTATGAGGCACATGTAAATTTCATCATGTTGACGCCCCGATTAAGTTGTCGTGAAATTGCAGGAGAGTTGAGTGATAATCGTCTGAGCTGCTACTGCTGCTGCTGTGTAAATATTTTTGGATGGTTTATCAGGGAAACCTTATCTGTGGATATAACATGAACACAAAGGTACACTTTTTAACTCTTTATCATCAAAGGTACTCGATATCTCATTGTAGGATTTGTAATGAATTAATTGGTAAATTCCTCGGTAAAATAAGTATTTGGTCACCTACAAACAAGCAAGATTTCTGGCTCTCACAGACCTGTAACTTCTTCTTTAAGAGGCTCCTCTGTCCTCCACTCGTTACCTGTATTAATGGCACCTGTTTGAACTCGTTATCAGTATAAAAGACACCTGTCCACAACCTCAAACAGTCACACTCCAAACTCCACTATGGCCAAGACCAAAGAGCTGTCAAAGGACACCAGAAACAAAATTGTAGACCTGCACCAGGCTGGGAAGACTGAATCTGCAATAGGTAAGCAGCTTGGTGTGAAGAAATCAACTGTGGGAGCAATTATTAGAAAATGGAAGACATACAAGACCACTGATAATCTCCCTCGATCTGGGGCTCCACGCAAGATCTCATCCCGTGGGGTCAAAATGATCACAAGAACGGTGAGCAAAAATCCCAGAACCACACAGGAGGACCTAGTGAATGACCTGCAGAGAGCTGGGACCAAAGTAACAAAGGCTACCATCAGTAACACACTACGCCGCCAGGGACTCAAATCCTGCAGTGCCAGATGTGTCCCCCTGCTTAAGCCAGTACATGTCCAGGCCCGTCTGAAGTTTGCTAGAGAGCATTTGGATGATCCAGAAGAGGACTGGGAGAATGTCATAGAACTTTTTGGTAAAAACTCAACTTGTCGTGTTTGGAGGAGAAAGAATGCTGAGTTGCATCCAAAGAACGCCATACCTACTGTGAAGCATGGGGGTGGAAACATCAAGCTTTGGGGCTGTTTTTCTGCAAAGGGACCAGGACGACTGATCCGTGTAAAGGAAAGAATGAATGGGGTCATGTATCGTGAGATTTTGAGTGAAAACCTCCTTCCATCAGCAAGGGCATTGAAGATGAAACGTGGCTGGGTCTTTCAGCATGACAATGATCCCAGACACACCGCCCGGGCAACGAAGGAGTGGCTTCGTAAGAAGCATTTCAAGGTCCTGGAGTGGCCTAGCCAGTCTCCAGATCTCAACCCCATAGAAAATCTTTGGAGGGAGTTGAAAGTCCGTGTTGCCCAGCGACAGCCCCAAAACATCACTGCTCTAGAGGAGATCTGCATGGAGGAATGGGCCAAAATACCAGCAACAGTGTGTGAAAACCTTGTGAAGACTTACAGAAAACGTTTGACCTCTGTCATTGCCAACAAAGGGTATATAACAAAGTATTGAGATGAACTTTTGTTATTGACCAAATACTTATTTTCCACCATAATTTGCAAATAAATTCTTTAAAAATCAGACAATGTGATTTTCTGGATTTTTTTTTTCTCATTTTGTCTCTCATAGTTGAGGTATACCTATGATGAAAATTACAGGCCTCTATCATCTTTTTAAGTGGGAGAACTTGCACAATTGGTGACTGACTAAATACTTTTTTGCCCCACTGTATGTTCATTTAATATTAGAGAGGAGAACATGTTAAATTGCATGTCATACTCATGAGATAAAAAAAAGAAAAAAATCAGCAATCAGTCGGATAAAACAGTGCTCTGGGATCCAACCACACATATTTGACTGCAGCCCACATTAAACTGACTTTATCCCATAGTGTGCTACTCCTCATGTGGTTCATAATCCCATTAGACCATCAAGCTCTAGTCAAATTTTCAGTAAAGAGCCTGGGATTAGCTAGGAGTGCCGTTTGAACCCATGTTGGTATTTTTTTCATTGGATCTGAGCTCCAGTGCTTTTAATATGAGCTATCAAGCTGTGGAGAACAGGATGTAATGTGTCCTTGTCTTCTGTGTGTGTTTTAATGCTTCCACAGTGTCTCTAGTGTTAGGGATCCCCACAGTGCACAGGCAGAAGCAGAGTTATCTTGTGAACACGTTGAGCTCTCTCCTTTTCGATCTCACACCTGAACAGAAGACGGACATCCTCATCATCATCTTCGTCGCAGAGGTAATTGACGGTTGGCATTTCTCTGGGTTTTACTTCTCACTTTGTGGCATAAAATGCTGATTTTTAAGGTGTGAAAGACAAAAAGGTTTATTGAACCTTTCTGAACTTCATCTGACATACAATGAGAGTAAAACAACATATAATTAATCTTATATTTATTATTTACAACGTACCATACACTCTACGGGGCAGCATGGGTGGTGTAGTGGTTAGCACTGTCACCTCACAGCAATAAGGTTCTGGGTTTGAGCCCAGTGGCCGACAGGGGCCTTTCTGTGTGGAGTTTGCATGTTCTCCCCGTGTCTGCATGGGTGTGCTCCGGGTGCTCCGGTTTCCCCCACAGTCCAAAGACATGCAGTTAGGTTAACTGGCAGTGTTGTAGTCAAGTCACTAAACCTCAAGTGTGAGTCCAGTCTTGACTCCCCAGTGTTCAAGTCCGAGTCAAGTCGAAATCACTAAAGAAAAGTCAAAGTCGAGTCCACTATTGATTCGAGTCAAGTCCAAGAACAAGACTCCAACCGCACCATTTGACGGTGTCTGTTGCTGCCTTTATGTAAAAGCATCTCTGCTACTGTGTTGGACTAACGTTCCTGCTTGACTGCCCCGTTTTAGTTAACAGACTACAGATAAAAAGCTTGTTCATCGCTCAGCAAGCCCCGCCCACTATCAACAGGGCAAATAATATGAGAGAGGGTTAACACTAGCTAGTTCATTGGTCAGCAAGCAAGCCCCACCCACTATCAACAGAGCAATGAACATAGCGTGTCACTTCCTTCTCTGGGTGGAGTCTTGCCAAATGGCGATTGAAGTTCGAGGTCGTCCCCGTCATCTCCTCGATAGTTCTTCTACATATGGAACACGTAGCAGTGCATTTTTTTCCGACTGCACAAGAAGTCTGTATAAGCAAAGCGGACAATCGTAGGGGCGTTCTCTCCAGGCATTTTAGCGCCGTTAACGTTAGTTTGTTCCTGAACATGACGTTTGAACAGGTGAATGTCCATTCTCTTGTACGAAATTAGTATAAAAAATTAATGTAGATATAAATATCTTATGCCAAATTATTATGGCATGTTACAAAAAATAAAGAAAAAATCAGAGTCTTCGTTTCCAGTTTACGAGTCTGAATGCAGTTAATGCACGAGTCCGAGTCATCAGTGCTCAAGTCCAAGTCAAGTCACGAGTCCTTAAAATTAGGACACGAGTCGGACTCAAATACTACAAACCTACTAATTGGTGGCTCTAAATTGACCGTAGGTGTGAATGTGAGTGTGAATGGTTGTTTGTGTCTATGTGTCAGCCCTGCGATGACCTGGCAACTTGTCCAGGGTGTACCCCGCCTCTCACCCATAGTCAGCTGGGATAGGCTCCAGCTCGCCCACGCCCTTGCACAGGATAAGCAATTATGGATAATGGATGGATGTACACTCTATGCTCAACATGTTCAGCCTTAAACTCTATGCATTTGCTCAGCCAATGTTTTTGCAGATTTGACTTAACATATTTAGATCAGCATACTGTATTTGCACAACATGGTCCCATTGGTTCCTGAATTAACAACTCTGTTGTTCTTCACACCCTGAAGTTACAACTAGAAGGGCACTCGGTAGAGTGTATATCTCCGCCAAGCCACATATTATCAACATCAAAATGGAATCACTTGAACCTAGAATAATACTAAAGCTGTCCACCAAATTTCATCCAAATCCATTCACTACTTTTTGAGTTATATTGGAAAACAAACAAACAAAAATCCTGGATCTGCATCCATATCCAGATTTGCATCAAAATCTAATCAATTGTTTCTTGGCCCATGGATCGCCTTTCCTCCAAATGTCATCAAAGTCTGTTCACTACTTTTTGAGTTACGTTGGGAACAGACAAACAAACAGAGGCGAAAACATAACCTCCTCCATCAAAGTTGGTGGAAGTAATCATCGGACCTTCTGAAATGTTTTATTCCTCATCAACTTGCCAACACTTTTTAAAGTTTTTATTTATTTATTAAAAATGACATTTTATCCATTTTTAGTAATGTCTAATGTTGTGGAAGTTCCTCAAAACAAGTACCTGTTATCGTTTACGTTATACCCACACTGGCCACTTTAATAGGAACTTGTTGATTCTAAGATCCCTGTTCTTGGCTGCAGGAGTGGAACCCAATGTGTTCTTCTGCTGTTGCATGCTGAGATGCTTTTCTGCTCACCATGGTTACAAAGAGTTGCTATGAGTTGCTATAATCCTTCCTGTCAAAAAAGCTCAAACCAATCTGGCCATTTTCCTCTGACCTCTCTTACCAACAAGGCATTTGTTTCCACCCACAGAACTGTCACTCAGTCAGATAAATGTTTTTTGTTTTTCGCACCATTCTGTGTAAACTCTAGAGACTGTTGTGTGTGGTAACCCCTGGAGATCAGCAGTTTCTGAAATACTCAAACCAGTCCATCTGGCTCAAACCAACACCCGTGCCACAGTGAAAGAAAGTCACACTTCACTGTGAGATCACAATTTTTCCCATTCTGATGTTTGAGCAGACCTGGCGACTTGTCCAGGGTGTACCCCCCCTTTCGCCCGTAGTTAGCTGGGATAGGCTCCAGCTTGCCTGCGACCCTGTAGAACAGGATAAAGCGGCTAGAGATAATGAGATGTTTGAGCATTGTGAACATTAACCGAAGCTCTTGATGTGTATCTGCGTGATTTGATGCATCGTGCTGCTGTCAAGGGATTGGCTGATTAAAGAACTGCATAAAACAGCACATGGATGTAGGGGTGTTCCTAATAAAGTGGCTGGTGAGTGAATCTCTGTGACTAATCAATTTTTCCCTCAACAGTCTTTCTTTTTTACTTTCTTATTCAGTTAAAACCACAATGTGTCATGTTACCAAGAAATCCGGAAGCACAAAGGTCTCTGTCTCTATCTGAATACCTAAAGTTGCTTCTTCACCTCTGTTACAAAGCGCTGATGCTGGAGCTAAATAAGACTAAATAAACATCTCCTCACAGGAATTCTTAGCTCCTTTTTTTTTCCAATCTGTTTATGTACAACATCCACTATATACGTTTTTGTGTAATTTACTGAAGAAAAGCAGAACAACTCTGCAGAGCTACTGCTATAGAAATACAGATAGAGGAAATGTGTATATACAGAGAGAGAGAGTTTGGACACACCTTCTAACGAACGAGCTGAATGACTTCTTCAATCGGTTCAACCAGTCCACGTCCCCCCACCCTCCCCCTCACTGCAGCCATCTCTCCTTCCCTCAACACGCCTCCCCCCAGTCATCGCAGCAGCCCCCTTCTCCTCCTCCCCCACCTCAACACAGACTCCTCCATGCATCACTGCAGACCAGGTCAGAGGTCAACTGAGGAAGCTTCACCCCAGGAAACCAGCAGGCCCGGACAAGGTGTGTCCCCGACTACTGAAGACCTGCGCTGCTGAACTGGGTGAACCACTCCAACATATCTTCAACCTCAGCCTGCAGCTGGGGAGAGTGCCAACCCTCTGGAAGACATCATGCATTGTTCCAGTTTCCAAGAAGAACCGGCCCAGAGAGCTGAATGACTTCCAATCAGTGGCACTCACTTCACATCTGATGAAGACGTTGGAGTGGCTCTTCCTCAGCCTCCTCAGACCCCAGGTGCAACACGCCCAGGACTGTCTGCAGTTTGCGTACCGGGCAGGTGTTGGTGTGGAAGACACCATCTTCTACCTGCTACACCGAGCCCACTCGCATCTGGATAAGGGAAATGGCACAGAGAGGATCCTCTTCTTGGACTTCTCGAGTGCCTTCAACACCATCCAGCCCCTTATGCTTCAGGACAAACTGAACAGGATGTGAGTGGACCCCTGCCTGGTCACCTGGATCTCCAACTACCTCACCGACAGGCCGCAGTACGTCAGGCTGAAGGACATCATGTCTGACACTGTGATTAGCAGCACTGGAGCACCCCAGGGCATGGTGCTGGCCCCTCTTCTCTTCACCCTGTACACCGTGGACTTCTGCTACAACTCGGAACTGTGTCACATTCAGAAGTTCGCCAATGGCACAGCCATAGTGGGGTGTATCAGGGACGACAGAGAGGAGGAGTATAGGAGCCTGGTGAGGGACTTTGCCATTTGGTGTAACAGGAACCATCTGCAGCTCAACACCTCAAAGACCAAGGAGCTGGTCATTGACTTTGGGAGGTCCAGACCAAGGTCACAACCAGTTCTGATCGAGGGAGTCGAGGTGGAGGCTGTGGATTCCTACAAGTACCTCAGGCTGTGGCTGGACAGCAAGCTGGACTGGACTTGCAACACCAACCACCTGTACAGGAAGGGACAGAGCAGGCTGTACTTCCTGAGGAGGCTGCAGTCCTTTAACATCTGCAGGAAACTCCTGTGGATGTTCTATCAGTCCGTGGTCGCCAGTGTCCTGTTTTACACCATGGTGTGCTGGGTGGCAGCACATCTAAGAAGGACACATCTGGAAGCTGGACTCTCTGGTGACGGTGGCAGAGAAGAGGACTATGGACAAACTACTGAACATCATGGATGATGCCAGTCACCCTCTGCACACCGTCATCAGCAACCAGAGGAGCCTGTTCAGTGACATAATTCTCCTTCCCAAGTGCAGGATGAACAGACTTAAAAACTCCTTTGTCCCTCACGCCATCAGACTGTACAACTCCTCTCTGGGGGGGAGGAGGGGTAACAGGAGGACAAAGGACGGGAAGGAGCAGTAGCCTAGCCTGACAGAAAGCAATACTGGACAATGTGCAATATAATGTGCAATACCTCTCCTGCTGGATTTTTTTTGTATATGTAAATACTTAATTTATCAAGAAGTTTTCTCTATTTTCTATTCTCTACTTATCCTGTAATGATGCTACTGGAATTTTAATTTCCCTGAGGGAACCCTCCCAAAGGGATCAATAAAGTTCTATCTAATCTAATCTAATCAAATCCAATGTTTTTTCTTTATTTTTATTAATTAATGTCACTTCATGTCTTAAAGTAATGATGGATGTCGTTTCTCTTTACTCAGTTGGTCGGTTCTTGACATAATATGGATTATTACAGTTATGGTGTGGAATAGGGCTATTTACTAGTGCTATTTTTTACTATTTATTATTTACTGTTTGATCTCAAACGCATTAAGAAGGTAAGAAACTCGTCCACTAATTACCTTTTGACGAGGCAGACCTGTTAATTGAAAAGCATTCCAGGTGACTAAATCATGAAGCTGGTTAAGATAATGCCAGTAGTGTGCAAAGCGTCATCAAGGTAAACACTGGATACTTTGAAGAATCTAAAATATCAAAATTTTGTTTTGAAACACTTTTTTTCTTTTACACATATTTAACAGTTATTCCATGAAATCGAGTCGTACATGAGCTGATAGCTGACGAGGCGCGTAGCACCGAGTTGGCTATAAGCCATGTACAACGAGATTGAGTGGAATAACTGTTTTATTCTATCCACATTCACTGGATTTTGAGAAACAGAGCATTTTTATTTTTTGCAAATTCGATTAATAAAAACTTTATCCAAAACGTCCGACAAAATCATTTCCGCTTAGAATGTAAACAAACCGGCAAAATGACAGTCGCAATTTGTAAAAAATGCTATAATAATAATAATAATAATAATAATAATAATAATTCTTGAAAAATAAAAAAGACATTCTTACCATCGAATACTGTCATTCCATATTTTGCTGCCTTTTTTTGTATTTTTTAGGTTTCGTTTTCGAGTAGAGTTTTTATTTCGTCCTCGGTTGGTTCAGAAATGCGCTGCATCCGCCATTTTGTTTTTCTCTACTCACGGTATATGAGCTAGTAGTAGAGTAGCCAATCAGAGCACACGATTGCTCATATCCAGTGAATGTGGATAGAATAATTCCATATATGCGCCATATGTGATTTCATAGTTTTGATGTCTTCAGTATTGTTCTACAACGTAGAAAATACAAAATACAATCAAAATAAAACATTGCATGGCTCCTGACCACACCTCTTTTTATGATGTGCAGTATTATGTAACACGTTATAAAGATAAACCATTCTTTTTCAGTGACTCGGTGAAATATCGAGCAGTTCACCTTCCAGTTCAAATCAATTGTGGCCCAAAGATCATTTCATGCCAAAAACCAAAAGCCTTTTGTGGTTGTTGTTGTTGTTTTTGGGGGGGGGGTTCTTTTCCAGAACAAGTTTCAGAACGGGTTTTGTGTCATATGTGTTTTAAGTGCTTTCTGTTTCACGCCTGTGTAAGGTGTGTATATGTATACACTGTTGGAACACACCCATTTGTGATTGTTAAAGTTGTGAGTCGTCTCTAGAAGTTTCTACGTTTTTATTCTTTCATTTCTCACTTCCAATCTCTGGTGTTCTTTTTTCCCTTCGCAGACAAGCATCACATTTGTGAACAGTGTAACAAAAAGCGTCCAAGACAAGTAAGTCTTTTCGTTTCCTTTTTTAGACTATAGTTCTTTATATTTTTTTCAACATACAGTACAATAATTTTGCAACAGTCAAACGTGCTGTATCGGTAGGCCCTGTTTTTTTATTTGCAGCCACACACACATGCAATGTTTGCAGTTAACAGGATTTTGTGAAGCACAGGATGTTGAAACCCACAACCGATATGACATTTTACCAATTATATGTAAAAGGTTGTTATTTCCCACCACAGACACAATTACTTGGTAGTGCAGGAGAAACATATTCAGGGGCGTGAGTCTGGAGGCAATCTGTTTTGTTTTGAATGGATATTATGAATAATTCAGATGACGTCTATGCCTTAAGTCATACTGTTTGTCTCATCTATCATATGTTTCATTCCTGGGTGGCACAATGGTGCATACTTGTCAACCCCCTGAGAGTTAAAAGTGGTAGAAAAGATTGCACGATTGTGTTAAGTCCTTCTAGGGAGGTCCAAGTGCATGCCCCCCTGGAATTTTTGTTTTAAATGGTGTAACATGAGGGTGACACGGTAGTGGAGTAGTTAGCACTGTCACCTCACAGCAAGAAGGTTCTGGGTTCGATATCAGTGGCCAAAGGGGGCCTTTCTGTGTGGAGTTTGCATGTTCTCCCCGTGTCTGCGTGGGTTTCCTCCGGGTGCTCCGGTTTCCCCCACAGTCCAAAGACATGCAGGTTAGGTTAATTGGTGACTCTAAATTGACCGTAGGTGTGAATGTGAGTGTGAATGGTTGTTTGTTTCGATGTGTCAGCCCTGTGATGATCTGCTGACTTGTCCAGGGTGTACCCCGCCTTTCACCCATAGTCAGCTGGGATAGGCTCCAGCTTGCCTGCGACCCTGCATAAGATAAGCAGTTACGGATAATGGATGGATGGATGGATGGATGGATGGATGGATGGATGGATGGATGGATGGTGTAACATGGTGCATTCTTCTGTATTCTGAGTGAAGAAAATTGATTGAGAAATTGGACCAACGTACTTCACAAAATGCTGCTTCTCACCTTGCCTCGATGCGGGATGATCCGATGACCAAGTCGCCTTGAACTTGTCATAGCGAATCTTTTTTTTTTCCTTCAGAGTTTTCATTGTTTGTGATCACCAGAGTCTGTTTGGTTTTAACAAATACTGGCACGATTTGTTGTAACATGTGACCTCATTGTTGATTGGCTAGAACCATAACGAGAGCCAATGGAACGGCTCAATAGGATAGAGCGATACAATTTACATTCAACATCATTATCGTGCCATTCCATCGGCTCTTGGTGTCACTTAATATGACTGTTTGACACTGTATACTTGTATCCCCTGTGCTGAAAACAGCTGAAGCGATATCAGAAGAACAAATCCAACAGTGTTCACTGATTTGTTTTGTAATGTGGTATTTTTTAGAACTAAAATCGGTAGGCTACCACTAGAGTTGGTGAGTATGGGTGGTGCAGCGGTTAGCACAGCAGGAAGGATCTGGGTTTGAACCTGTTGGTTGACTGGGGCCTTTCTGTATGGAGTTTGCATGTTCATCTCCTACCTGCTTGAGTTTCCTCCAGGTGCTCTGGTTTCTTTCCACAGTCAAAATACATGCACATTAGGTCAACTGACTGGTCGAAATTACCCATAGGTGAGAGTGTGAGTGTGAATGGCCTGTGACTGTGTTAACCCTATGATAGACTGGTGACCTGTCCAGGGTGAACCCTGCCTCTCACCCGAAATATAACTGGGATTGGCTCCAGCTCACCCACGACCCTGACGGATAAGCAGGATAGATAATGGATGGGCAGATGGATTGATGGATTTCTCATCCCCAGCCTCAGCTTGGCTTTACTGTAGATCTACTTAAAAGAAAGTGTATTAAATTTTTATGTCTATGTCATTAATTCATTGAGTTCCGTAATTAACCTAATGTCTATTTCATTGTATTATTTAAAAAAAGACAATGATAAAAAAAATCAGTTCTGATTTAGGATGTCATCAGTGTCTGTGTGCTCATGTATGTGGAAGAGGGAAGATAGCACGTTCCTCCAAGTGTGTTACGCTGCCCTGTGAACCAGTTTGAAAAGATGCATTTGGTTGATTGGTTGGTTGGTTGGCTGGCTTCAAGTGTCTCAGAGGAAGCCCGTGTTAGCCTTCACGCTCCCTGGTTGGTAAACAAACAAACAAATAAAAGTAATGATGTGTCAATATACAGTTGTACCTAAGAGAGGACAACCAATCCTTGATCGGAACAGGAGACTTGCTCCAATTTTTAAACACATTCTCAACATATATGTTGAGTTCGTTGGTTGGTTGATTGGTTGGTTGGTTGGTTGGTTGGTTGGTTGGTTAGTTGGTTGGTTTCAAGTGTCTCAGAGGAAGCCCGTGTTAGCCTTCACGCTCCCTGGTTGGTAAACAAACAAATAAATAAAAGTAATGAATACAGTTGTACCTAAGAGTTGTGATTTTCTGGATTTTCTTTTTGATATTCTATCTCTCACTGTTAAAATAAACCTACCCTTAAAATTATAGACTGTTCATATCTTTGCCAGTGGGCAAACTTACAAAATCAGCAAGGGATCAAATAATTATTTCCTCCACTGTATGTGTTGAGTTGATTGGTTGGTTGATTGGTTGGTTGGTTGGCTTCAAGTGTCTCAGAGGAAGCCCATGTTAGCCTTCACGCTCCCTGGTTGGTAAACAAACAAATAAATAACAGTAATGATGTGTCAATATACAGTTGTACTTAAGACAGGACAACCAATCTGATTTCCTTGATTGGAACTGGAGACTTGCTCCAATTTTTAAACACATACTCAACATATGTGTTGAGTTGGTTGGTTGGTTGGTTGGTTGGCTTCAAGTGTCTCAGAGGAAGTCCGTGTTAGCCTTCACGCTCCCTGGTTGGTAAACAAACAAATAAATAAAAGTAATGATGTGTCAATATACAGTTGTACCTAAGAGAGGACAACCAATCTGATTTCCTTGATCGGAACAGGAGACTTGCTCCAATTTTTAAACACATTCTCAACATATATGTTGAGTTGGTTGGTTGATTGGTTGGTTGGTTTTTTGGTTAGTTGGTTGGTTTCAAGTGTCTCAGAGGAAGCCCGTGTTAGCCTTCACGCTCCCTGGTTGGTAAACAAACAAACAAATAAAAGTAATGATGTGTCAATATACAGTTGTACCTAAGAGAGGACAACCAATCTGATTTCCTTGATCGGAACAGGAGACTTGCTCCAATTTTTAAACATACACTCAACATACTGCATACCATATCTTGTTGGACCATTTTGTAGGTATATAATTAGAGATTCACGTTTCATGTACTGAGTGTTATTTGTTCGTTAGGCTTCTGTGTCTGTGTCACTTTCTGACCACGGCAATACTGTGTCTGATAGTTTCTTGCCACAGTGACACCGCTCTACCTGATACACTCTTACCTGCACCCTCTACACATACACACACTACAGCAATTTAAAATCTGGACAGTGTTCCACTGATATACAAGCTGATAAGCTGATAAAATGTAATTCGCCAGTCACTGTATAATTACAAAGTACACCTACAGTACTGTGCAAAGTCTAACACACATGCAAAGATACAGTGGTGCTTAAAAGTTTGTGAACCCTTTAGAATTTTCTATATTTCTGCAAAAATATGACCTAAAACACAGGGCTTTGAACCGGAATTTTTTTCCTATTGGTTCGTTCCGAACAGAAACGGAATTTTAACGTTTCCGGTTTTGGGTTCCACCATTAAATAGACGTTCCCGAACCGGTTAGAACAAAAAAATTTCGTTCCCGGAACGGTTAATTACGTTCCCTGTCAGCTGTTTAACAAATGGCTATAAAATTATGTCTCTGTCTCATCCAGCTTAAGCCAAATGTAGGCTAATTCTATTACAACCTTCATTAAATAAGACAAGAAATAATTCAAAACAATTATTATTTCAAATGTTGGCGATTTGGATTCTCAGTATGTCTTCCCATCTACACAAACAGAAAAAGTGCCAAAAATGAAAGAGAATTCGTTTAGTGTGTTACCAAAGGCTAGTCAGGCCCTATAGAGGGCTACCGCATGACGTCACCGCGCCGCGAGATTTTGTTAGGCACCATATTGGAAGTACACATCTATGCAAGTACATACATTCATAAACTACAGCTGAAATGTAGCCAGGGCCGGTTCTGCCCTAATCTGGACCCGGGTGCAACATCGCGCAACCCCCCCCCCAAAAAAAAAAACAGTCTAAATCAGGACAACCATCACATAACTATAACTATAAACATTTTATATCAACTATTTTAACTAAATGGGCTATAATAAATAAGCCTGCAGGCAGCCATGGCGGGCTGCCTCAGAAAAGTAACCATTCAATGACAACTGAAAGCCTGCAGCCACGGCGGGCTGCCTTAAAAAGTAACCATTTGTCCTACCTTAAAACTCGTTCTGCATTTTCTGCCTCCTTTTTTGTATTTTCGACCCTCCGTTTATTTTCTTTCCTTTTCTGAAAACCCGATTTGTGTCCAGACATTTTGTTCTGCTACCAACGAACTAACTCGTCAGGTCTCGTCTCTCGAGCCCGCGATGATTCCTGTGGGAGGGGCAACAACTGATACATTTTTACAAACAGCCAATAGGGAGGTTACATCGTTCAGGCTCTTCTTTGCTCAGACACTCTAATGCACTTACTCACTAGTAGTCCACCTTCCCGCGCTCTCCATTCAGTCAGCGAACGTCACACAGGAAGTGAACCCCAGCGGGTCATAGAAACTTGCGCAGGAGAAGAATGACTATTTGTAGGCTACATGAACTTTGAGGAACGAAATAAAAACCGGTATTAACCGGTTACCATTATTTTTAATAAGCGTTTCTGTTCCGGAACATAAAAAATAATAAAGTTTCTGGTTTCGTTTCTGTTCCATGTGAAATAGAAAAAGTTCCCGGTTTTCGTTTTCGTTCCTTGAACCGGTTCAAAGCCCTGCTAAAACATCATCAGATTTTCACACAAGTCCTAAAAGTAGATAAACAGAACCCAGTTAAACAAATGAGACAAAAATATTATACTTGGTCATTTATTTATTGAGGAAAATGATCCAATATTACATATCTGTGAGTGGCAAAAGTATGTGAACCTTTGCTTTCAGTATCTGATGTGACCCCCTTGTGCAGCAATAACTGCAAGTAAATGTTTCCGGTATCTGTTGATCAGTCCTGCACACTGGCTTGGAGGAATTTTAGCCCGTTCCTCCATACAGAACAGCTTCAACTCTGGGATGTTGGTGGGTTTCCTCACATGAACTGCTCGCTTCAGGTTCTTCCACAACATTTTGATTGGATTAAGGTCAGGACTTTGACTTGGCCATTCCAAAACATGAACTTTATTCTTCTTTAACCATTCTTTGGTAGAACGACTTGTGTGCTTAGGGTCGTTGTCTTGCTGCATGACCCACCTTCTCTTGAAATTCAGTTTGTGGACAGATGTCCTGACATTTTCCTGTAGAATTCCCTGGTATAATTCAGAATTCATTGCTCCATCAATGATGGCAAGCCGTCCTGGCCCAGATGCAGCAAAACAGGCCCAAAACACGATACTACCACCACCATGTTTCACAGATGGGATAAGGTTGTTATGCTGGAATGCAGTGTTTTCCTTTCTCCAAACTTAACGCTTCTCATTTAAACCAAATTGTTCTATTTTGGCCTCAGCCGTCCACAAAACATTTTTCCAATAGCCTTCTGGCTTGTCCATGTGATCTTTAGCAAACTGCAGACAAGCAGCAAGTTTTTTGGAGAGCAGTGGCTTTCTCCTTGCAACCCTGCCATGCACACCATTGTTGTTCAGTGTTCTCCTGATGGTGGACTCATGAACATGAACATTAGCCAATGTGAGAGAGGCCTTCAGTTGCTTAGAAGTTACCCTGGGGTCCTTTGTGACCTCGCCAACTATTACACGCCTTGCTCTTGGAGTGATCTTTGTTGGTTGACCACTCCTGGGGAGGGTAACAATGGTCTTGAATTTCCTCCATTTGTACACAATCTGTCTGACTGTGGATTGGTGGAGTCCAAACTCTTTAGAGATGGTTTTGTAACCTTTTCCAGCCTGATGAGCATCAACAACGCTTTTTCTGAGGTCCTCAGAAATCTCCTTTGTTCGTGCCATGATACACTTGCACAAACATGTGTTGTGAAGATCAGACTTTGATAGATCCCTGTTCTTTAAATAAAACAGGGTGCCCACTCACACCTGATTTGTCATCCAATTGATTGAAAACACCGGACTCTCATTTCACCTTCAAATTAACTGCTAATCCTAGAGGTTCACATACTTTTGCCACTCACAGATATGTAATATTGGATCATTTTCCTCAATAAATAAATGACCAAGTATCATATTTTTGTCTAATTTGTTTAACTGGGTTCTCTTTATCTACTTTTAGGACTTGTGTGAAAATCTGATGATGTTTTGGGTCATATTTATGCAGAAATATAGAAAATTCTAAAGGGTTCACAAACTTTCAAGCACCACTGTATGCTGTAGACCAAAGATGCCATCAGAGATATAGATGTAATGAGTGCAGTTTTATAAGGAAACGAGATGTAGGTTTTACTGAGCATCTTGCAGAACCAACTTGACTGTCACACTCGCTTCTTCATTTTGCACCAAAACCCAGTAGCCTTCATTATGTTTTCATTGTTAATCTGAAAAGTGTGTCTTATGTAATATATATTCAGGTAACCTTGAATGTTTTTGTACTGACTTGATAATGTAGAACTCGTCAAATAAAAATTAATAACAAAGTTAACCTCAGACTTGTGCACACACAGTACTGTTGACCTTGCACTGTGTTTGTGTGTGAAGTTTTCCAGATGACGTGAAGTCTGGACTTGTGGAATTAATCTCCCCTTCTCCGTACTACTATCCAAACCTGTCCAATCTGAAGGAAACGTTTGGTGACTCAAAAGAGAGAGTGAAGTATGAGCTTATTGTTTTTTCTTTCTTTCTTTTCTTTTTTTTACCTCTGCCAACTTTCTTTGACTGTTCCCAACATAACTCAAAAAGTCGTGAACGGATTTTGATGAAATTTGGAAGAAAGGTGGACCATTGGCCAAGAAACAATTGCTTAGATTTTGATGCAAATCCGGATATGTATGTGGATCCAGGATTATTTTGTTTGTTCCCAATGTAACTCAAAAACTAGTGAACAGATTTGGATGAAATTTGGTGGACAGCTTTAGTATTATCCGAGGTTCAAGTGATTTGATTTTGATGTTGATAATATGTGACTTGGCGGAGGTATGCTCTCTACTCTACCGAGTATCCTTCTAGTTATTTTTTTTTGACTAGTGCAACGTTAAAACATGTTAATTAAAAGTGTGTATTTTTAGGTGGAGAACTAAACAAAACCTGGACTACAGTTACCTCATGCTGTATGCTCAAGACAAGGGGAGATACTACATTCAGGTGATGATCTGTACATAGTTTACAACACACAGCACCAATAACTGGCATGTAACATCCAAAGAGTGGAAAACAAATATCGAAAATGATTTAAATAATATTGGCTGGTGTTGAGTGGTATATCAGATATATTCCATTCAGCTAGCATGATATTGAACAAGTCGAAGACGAGTGCTAGATGAATGGAATATATTTGATATACCATGAAAAAAACAGCCAGTATTATTATTATACATACACATTCCTTTTGGGTGTTCAATGCGTCTTTCTCTTTCAAAATTCTCTCAAAATCTTCCATATTTAACGAGGCAAACCTGGCGGCCATGTTTGTTTACAATTGTCCCAGTCGCTCGCTAGTGTGGAAGTTTTACAACTCTGACATGTGGCGTCATGTTGTCATGACAACCATGCAATATCGTAAACCATATTCAACGCTCATTCTCCATTGGGTAGAGTGACATAATACAAGTAAGATAAGCGATATGCTAACAATGCTGCTTGCTATCAAACCAAGTGAATGAAACCCGCTAGAAGGGAATAGAACACGTTTTTATTCCATCGAAAAAGTGTCCTGTATATATAATAATACTTAATACTGCATGGGTATTACAGTATATTGTGTCAATATAATTACCTCATTACCTCTGGACCTTGGGGGACAGAACTGGACTCCTACTGGACCCCTACTTCTGACAGTGTAGAGTGAAAATTTCCAAAGTGTCTACACTTGCAAAATTTAGATTAGGGTTAGGGGTTAACGTTCATAACTTTTTCTGATGATCTTATTTGTATGAAACACAAAATTTAACCACAAAGCATATTCCTTTGAATTTGTAAAGAGATCAGAACCGGTTTCATTCAGGATTCTTTGAACCTTGGTGCCAGTTCGCGAACCAGCCCACATTTTCACCAGTTTTGAGAGGAACCATTGTAATCAAGGATGTGTCACTAATAACACACCCACTGATGTCCAGAGGTGGACAAAGTACCCAACTTCATGACTTAAGTCAAAGTACAGATCCCGCTGGTCAAATATTACTCTGATACAAGTGAAAGTTCTCCAGTCAAATTTTTACTTAAGTTAAAGTCCTGAAGTACTTGCTTTTAAAAATACTTAAGTACTAAAAGTACATTTTCTGTCAAAGCATCGTTGTATTATTGCCGCAATGCTTACAAAACCTAACGCCGTTACCAAAGACAGAAATGTGAATTCAGAAGATGAATGCATGCTGTACCATCATGGCATTTTAACGTTAAGCTAGCTAGTCAGTAACGCTCCACCTGACATGCTAGCAAACTCTTTTCAAACTCGAAATCATATTGGGTACTAGAAAAGAAAGATTTTTACATTCTGTTGATTTGGCAAGATTATGCTAAAACATATTTCTGAAAGGACTTCAGATAAGTTAACGTTATTCATGTTAGCATAACTCCGTTTTTACATGCTAACTAACAGTGTCCAAGTTAACTAGCTATGTGTTAATGTTAGCCGTGGACAAGGCGACGGCAACTTGGTGGGCAAATCCATAGAAAGTCATTTGACTAACCAGACTGCATAGCTATTGCAACGTTATCGCTAGCTCTAAATGCCCAGACAACTTCGTTGCAAGCTTTCTCTTGGAATAAAACGTTTATATCCCTCAATATTCTTCCGCAGGCTGGGCGGCGAGTTTTTGTAGGCCGTGATGTGGTTCATTTTCGGCAAACAAAGCAAACATTTAAAACGAAATGAATCTTTAATCCTTTCAGAAAACTGAAACATGGGTTCTAGGTAAAACCACGGGTTTGTCCATTCCTCAGAAGAACCGCCTCCTTCCGTTCTGACATCAACTGATCGTGTTAAATAACGCTGCTGAGAAATAACTGAACTTGATTTTATCCAGTCTATGGATGTGACGTGACCCTAGTGATTACTGATCGGCTCTCAGTGTCACCTGCGAAAAAACCATCACGTTTTAGAAAAGAAAAGAAAAAATATCCACTTTCAAAGCTGCTTCATAGTAACGAGTAACGAGGACCTCGATAGAAATGTAGTGGAGTGAAAAGTACGATATTTGCCTTTCAAATGTAGTGAAGTTAAAGTCATAAGTTTCCAAAAAAAATACTCAAGTAAAGTACAGATACTCAAAAAGTGTACTTAAGTACAGAACTCAAGTAAATGTACTTCGTTACTGTCCACCTCTGCTGATGTCATCACAATTCACATTGGAAAAACCAGCCATATTTTGAGAACCAACTTTTTGGGTTCTGAACCAATTTATTTTTACTCGAAATGCTCTAAATTGTTCAAAATTTGGTGCACGAACCAGAAAGGAACCTGAACCCTGTTGGTGCAAAAGAGAAAGAGTGATCAGTGCTTCTCACAATTAGTCGTGTACGTTAATGGAGTTCATGACACATGGTGCTCTCTTTTACAGTAATAACCGCACACAAACGTCTCTTCTCTTCTCCCCTTTCTCTTTTCTCTTTCTTTTCTTCACACTTTTTCTTGCTTTTCCTCTCTTTTCCTTTTTTCTCATTTATATCTCTGATCTCTGCTCTTCTCTTCCTGAGTCGTCTTCTCTTGTTGCCTCTTCTATCATTTTCTCTTCTGTCATTGTTTTCTCATATTTTTCTTCGTCTTTTCTCTTTTTCTGTTTTCTCTTCCCTTTTTTCTCGCTTCATTTTTCTCTTCGGCATGTTCACTCAGGGCAGCTCATTATTGTGCCCTTTCCGTGCTTAGAGAGGTGAGTGTGTGTGTGTGTGTGTGTGTGTGTGTGTGTGTGTGTGTGTGTGTGTGTGTGTGTGTGTGTGTGTGTGTGGTCTTTGCTACTGGAGAACATTGTGGCATTGTGGTAAAAGTTTAAATATTTTGCATGTCATATTGTTCAGACGTAATTTGCACACATTCTGCTGATATTTGTCGGTAAAGGTGTGTGTGTGTGTGTGTGTGTGTGTGTGTGTGTGTGTGTGTGTGTGTGTGTGTTATTGCAGTTGGAGGATGACATTGTGGCCAAGTCAGGATACAGCGAGTCTATAATGGACTACATCAATAATGTAAACAGTGAACAATGGCTTTTCATGGAGTTCTCACAACTGGGCTTCATAGGTACGTCTCTCCTCTTCTCTGCTCTCTTTTCCTCTTCTCTCCTCTCTTCTTTTCTCCTCTCCTCTTTTCTCCTCTTCTCTCCTCTCGTCTCCTATCTCTGCTCTCCTTTCCTCTCCTCTCCTCTTTTCTCCTCTTCTCTCCTCTTTTCTTTTCTCTTCTATTCTCCTTTTCTCTCCTTTCCTCTTCGCTCCTCTCCTCTCTCCTCTTCTTTTCTCTCCTTTCCTCTTCTCTTTTCCTCTCCTTTCTCTCCTATCTTTAATCCTCTCCTCTTCTCTCCTGTCCTCTTTTCTCCTCTCCTCTTTTCTTTTCTCTTCTTTTCTCTCCTTTCCTCTTCTCTCCTCTCTCCTCTTCTCTCCTCTTTTCTTTTCTCTTCTCTTCTCCTTTTCTCTCCTCTCTCCTCCTCTCTCCTCTTTTCTTTTCTCTTCTCCTTTTCTCTCCTTTCCTCTTCTCTTTTCTCCTCTCCTCTTCTCTTTTCTCCTCTCCTTTCCCTCCTATCTTTAATCCTCTCCTCTTCTCTTTTCTCCTCTCCTATTCTCTCCTCTCTTCTCCTCTCCTCTTTTCTTTTCTCTTCTCTCCTCTCTCCTCTTCTCTCCTCTTTTCTTTTCTCTTCTCCTTTTCTCTCCTCTCTTCTCTTCTCTCCTCTTTTCTTTTCTCTTCTCCTTTTCTCTCCTTTCCTCTTCTCTTTTCTCCTCTCCTCTTCTCTTTTCTCCTCTCCTTTCTCTCCTATCTTTAATCCTCTCCTCTTCTCTTTTCTCCTCTCCTATTCTCTCCTCTCTTCTCCTCTCCTCTTTTCTTTTCTCTTCTCTCCTCTCTCCTCTTCTCTCCTCTTTTCTTTTCTCTTCTCCTTTTCTCTCCTCTCTTCTCTTCTCTCCTCTTTTCTTTTCTCTTCTCCTTTTCTCTCCTTTCCTCTTCTCTTCTCTTCTCTTCTCTTCTCTCCTCTTCTCTTCTCACATTCTCTCCTGTTGTGTCTGTTGTTTTCTGGTTTATATTACAGGCAAAATGTCATACAGTAGTTACAACATCAGCCTGGTAGATTCCAACCTACTTTTAACAAAGCAGAAAATGTATCTGATACTATGGCAGAAACATATTTTTCTTTTACCCACAGAACCTGAGAACATGAACACACACACACACACACACACACACACACACACACACACACACACACACACACACACACACACACACAGAGTGAGCGAGACAGAAGCATGGTGTCAGTGTTTCACAGATCTTCACAAATCGATGCTCAGTTGCACTTTGTTTATCACCATTTTGAAATGAATCTGTCTGATATGAATTGAATAGACGCCCTGACACACAATACACTTTCCTTCCTTTACAGGGAAGCTTTTCCGGGCTTCAGACTTGCCCACTATTGTGGATTTTTTTTTGATGTTTCACAAAGATAAACCCATCGACTGGCTGCTGGATCACATCCTCTGGGTCAAAGTGTGTAACCCAGAGAAGGACAGTGTAAGACATTTTGATATTTGCTTGTATCCACATGAGGCAGAATGCAATTCAAGCACTAGAGGTTAAAGGAGATGACAATTTCCACATATCATGAAACAGCTGCAGGGTATTTTTTAACTCAAAAGTCCTCATCCTAAAATCCTCATGAGATGACTTCCCCAGAACTCTGTACAAATCTGATGGAGTTGTTGGACTAATCTTGGGTATAAGTGACCATCAGGTACAGCATTGCTGAGATTTCAAGTCCCTTTAAGTCCCGATAGCGAAGTCTGTACACTCGGCGGACATTTTGGAGATGCTGCCAGGCAGACGTAAGACCAGGCTCCAGAACAGGAAGAGCCCCGTGTAGCAGAAATGTCTTTATCAACAAGGGGAATGATGCGTAACACAGTGCCATGATCCGTATCTGTACTTGGATTTTTAAGTGGGTGTGGCCTTTAGTTGAAAAAAAATTAAGTGAAGGAGGTGTGGCCTTTGTCTATGTCAGTACAGTGAAGGAGGTGTGGCCTTTGTCTGTCAATGCAGTGAAGGAGGTGTGGCCTTTGTGCTGGTCAGGACAGTGAAGGAGGTGTGGCCTTTGTGCTGGTCAGGACAGTGAAGGAGGTGTGGCCTTTGTGCTGGTCAGGACAGTGAAGGAGGTGTGGCCTTTGTCTAGTGCAGTGAAGGAGGTGTGGCCTTTGTACTGGTCAGGACAGTGAAGGAGGTGTGGGCTTTGTACTGGTCAGGATAGTGAAGGAGGTGTGGCCTTTGTACTGGTCAGGACAGTGAAAGAGGTGTGGCCTTTGTACTGGTCAGGACAGTGAAGGAGGTGTGGCCTTTGTGCTGGTCAGGATAGTGAAGGAGGTGTGGGTTTTGTCTAGTGCAGTGAAGGAGGTGTGGCCTTTGTGCTGGTCAGGATAGTGAAGGAGGTGTGGCCTTTGTACTGGTCAGGACAGTGAAGGAGGTGTGGCCTTTGTACTGGTCAGGACAGTGAAGGAGGTGTGGCCTTTGTGCTGGTCAGGACAGTGAAGGAGGTGTGGCCTTTGTCTAGTGCAGTGAAGGAGGTGTGGCCTTTGTACTGGTCAGAACAGTGAAGGAGGTGTGGGCTTTGTACTGGTCAGGATAGTGAAGGAGGTGTGGCCTTTGTACTGGTCAGGACAGTGAAAGAGGTGTGGCCTTTGTACTGGTCAGGACAGTGAAGGAGGTGTGGCCTTTGTGCTGGTCAGGATAGTGAAGGAGGTGTGGGTTTTGTCTAGTGCAGTGAAGGAGGTGTGGCCTTTGTGCTGGTCAGGATAGTGAAGGAGGTGTGGCCTTTGTACTGGTCAGGACAGTGAAGGAGGTGTGGCCTTTGTACTGGTCAGGACAGTGAAGGAGGTGTGGCCTTTGTGCTGGTCAGGATAGTGAAGGAGGTGTGGTTTTTGTCTAGTGCAGTGAAGGAGGTGTGGCCTTTGTACTGGTCAGGACAGTGAAGGAGGTGTGGCCTTTGTACTGGTCAGGATAGTGAAGGAGGTGTGGCCTTTGTACTGGTCAGGACAGTGAAAGAGGTGTGGCCTTTGTACTGGTCAGGACAGTGAAGGAGGTGTGGCCTTTGTGCTGGTCAGGATAGTGAAGGAGGTGTGGGTTTTGTCTAGTGCAGTGAAGGAGGTGTGGCCTTTGTGCTGGTCAGGATAGTGAAGGAGGTGTGGCCTTTGTACTGGTCAGGACAGTGAAGGAGGTGTGGCCTTTGTGCTGGTCAGGATAGTGAAGGAGGTGTGGTTTTTGTCTAGTGCAGTGAAGGAGGTGTGGCCTTTGTGCTGGTCAGGACAGTGAAGGAGGTGTGGCCTTTGTGCTGGTCAGGATAGTGAAGGAGGTGTGTTTTTTGTCTAGTGCAGTGAAGGAGGTGTGGCCTTTGTGCTGGTCAGGACAGTGAAGGAGGTGTGGCCTTTGTGCTGGTCAGGATAGTGAAGGAGGTGTGGGTTTTGTCTAGTGCAGTGAAGGAGGTGTGGCCTTTGTGCTGGTCAGGACAGTGAAGGAGGTGTGGCCTTTGTGCTGGTTAGGACAGTGAAGGAGGTGTGGCCTTTGTGCTGGTCAGGACAATGAAGGAGGTGTGGCCTTTGTGCTGGTCAGGACAGTGAAGGAGGTGTGGCCTTTGTGCTGGTCAGGACAGTGAAGGAGGTGTGGCCTTTGTGCTGGTCAGGATAGTGAAGGAGGTGTGGGTTTTGTCTAGTGCAGTGAAGGAGGTGTGGCCTTTGTGCTGGTCAGGACAGTGAAGGAGGTGTGGCCTTTGTGCTGGTTAGGACAGTGAAGGAGGTGTGGCCTTTGTGCTGGTCAGGACAATGAAGGAGGTGTGGCCTTTGTGCTGGTCAGGACAGTGAAGGAGGTGTGGCCTTTGTGCTGGTCAGGACAGTGAAGGAGGTGTGGCCTTTGTGCTGGTCAGGACAGTGAAGGAGGTGTGGCCTTTGTGCTGGTCAGGACAGTGAAGGAGGTGTGGCCTTTGTGCTGGTCAGGACAGTGAAGGAGGTGTGGCCTTTGTGCTGGTCAGGACAGTGAAGGAGGTGTGGCCTTTGTGCTGGTCAGGACAGTGAAGGAGGTGTGGCCTTTGTGCTGGTCAGGACAGTGAAGGAGGTGTGGCCTTTGTCTATGTCAGTGCAGTGACACACTGTCCTGTTCATATTATTGTTGACGGTCCCTTCTAAACTCATCCTGTCTCTGACTTTTTTCACCTACTGGCCAGTTTATGAGACTCACTTTCTGTGTTTATCACCATGTACGTAGGTAAACACTTACCAACTAAAGGTTATTTTTCTCCACTTACTGAGTGGGTTACTCATTTTTATGAAGGGTGCCAATAAACGTGGAGTTGATTATATTTCTAAATTACACACCGATTTTGCAGTTTATTACAAGTATGTAACTTATAAACATTCAAATATTAAACTAGTGTTATCAAACTGCTGCTAAAACAATAGTGCAGAATTTAAGAAATATATTAAGAGCTTTTTTCTTTTTTTAGCCGAGGAAAGACGTAAAGAGGCACGTCACTGCTGTGAAAATGACAAGTGTGTGAATCTGAGGTGTAAGAAATGACATTTGTCTGTTTTTTTCCTGTTTAACAGAAACACTGCAACAATGAGAAAGCAAAGCTGAAGCGCACTTTCAAGCCGTCGCTGTTTCAGCATGTGGGTGTGCACTCCTCCCTGCCTGGCAAAATACAGAATCTGAAGGTAAGTCTTCTTCCTTCTCCTCGTTTCCCGTCTCTCTGTGGCTCAGCCATGACTGAAAGAGTAACTGTCACATCTTCATTTGGAAATAGCATTTCGTAATTATGAACCAGTAAGGCAGATTCTGTCTGATAGTCCGTGTGTGTGTGTGTGTGTGGTATTTTACAGGATAAAGATTTTGGGAAGCAGGTCCTGTATAAAGCCCACCATAACCCCCCTGCCATGCTGAGCAGCAGTTTGATGTTCTATCAGGGCCATTCTCTGGACAGGGCTTATCAAGGTGAAGACTTCCTCTGGGCTTTAACACCCAGCAAAGGAGATTACATCCTGATCAGGTTCAACACACCTCAAAACGTTAAAAGGTGAGAGCGGCATACAAGCACATTAAAGTTTTATCAGTTTAGACCCGTGGTTTCTTGTTAGTCCCAGTAAAGGAGGTGTGGCCTTTGTGCTAATCAGTGCGGTGAAGGAGGTGTGGCCTTTGTGCTTATCAATACAGTGTAGGAGGTGTGGCCTTTGTGCTTATCAGGGGTGGGTTTCCCAAAAACCTCTTAATCCTAAGAGCATCTTAACTAGGAGAGAGAGTTTTCATTGTGCTGATCGCTCTACCGTTTAACCATGATCTTTGTGCCACGATGCTTTTGGGAAACTCAGGCCTGTAAAGTGAAGGAGGTGTGGCCTTTGTGCAATTCAGTATGGTCTTTGTCTATGTCAGTACAATGAAGGAGGTGTGGCCTTTCAGTACAGCAAGGAAGGTGTGACCTTTGTCCAGGTCATTACAGTAAAATGAGGCGTGGCCTTTGTGCTAATCAGCACAGTGAAGGAGGTGTGGCCTTTGTGCTATTCAGTATGGTCTTTGTCCATGTCAGTACAATGAAGGAGGTGTGGCCTTTGTCCAGGTCATTACAGTAAAATGAGGCGTATCCTTTGTGTTGTTCAAAACACTAAAAAAGGTGTGGTCTTTGTCTATGACAAGAGAGGTGTGGCTTTTGTGCTAATCAGTCCAATGGAGGAGGTGTGGCCTTTGTGCTTATCAATACAGTGTAGGAGGTGTGGCCTTTGTGCTTATCAGGGGTGGGTTTCCCAAAAACCTCTTAATCCTAAGAGCATCTTAACTAGGAGAGAGAGTTTTCATTGTGCTGATCGCTCTACCGTTTAACCATGATCTTTGTGCCACGATGCTTTTGGGAAACTCAGGCCTGTAAAGTGAAGGAGGTGTGGCCTTTGTGCAATTCAGTATGGTCTTTGTCTATGTCAGTACAATGAAGGAGGTGTGGCCTTTCAGTACAGCAAGGAAGGTGTGACCTTTGTCCAGGTCATTACAGTAAAATGAGGCGTGGCCTTTGTGCTAATCAGCACAGTGAAGGAGGTGTGGCCTTTGTGCTATTCAGTATGGTCTTTGTCCATGTCAGTACAATGAAGGAGGTGTGGCCTTTGTCCAGGTCATTACAGTAAAATGAGGCGTATCCTTTGTGTTGTTCAAAACACTAAAAAAGGTGTGGTTTTTGTCTATGACAAGAGAGGTGTGGCTTTTGTGCTAATCAGTCCAATGGAGGAGGTGTGGCCTTTGTGCTAATCAGTACACTGAAGGAGGTGTAGCCATTGTGCTAACCAGTATGGTCTTTGGCCATATCAGTACAATGACGGAGGTGTGACCTTTGTCCAGGTCAGAATGAGGCGTGGCCTTTGTGCTAATCAGCACAGAGAAGGAGGTGTGGCCTTTGTGCTATTCAGTATGGTCTTTGTCCATGAAGGAGGTGTGGCGTTTTAGTACACTAAGGGAGGCGTGACCTTTGTCCAGGTCAGTACAGTGGAATGAGGCGTGGCATTTGTGCTGTTCAGTACAGTGAAAGAGGTGTGGCCTTTGTGCTGTTTAGTAGCGTGAAGGAGGTGTGGCCTTTGTCTATGTCTGTATCATACTGATTCTATGGCTCCTTTCATCTAGAGATTATAGTTATCTGTATAAGTAATGGAAATAGACTCTGCAGTTGTAGTTACTTATAAAGTTGTAGTTAGGCAGAACATTTTCAAACACACTGTATCACTTTATTTGAATGTTATAAGTTTTTTTTTTTTCTTACTGCAAACACTGATAAAATCTAGCCTGAGTTGCATTTTATCAGGTAACTGAGCTGAGTGTGGAATTGCTACACGGTCTATTTACAGGAATTCTTGCGTCTTTCCAAAAATAACAGCAATAAAATTCTTCAGTTGATCCCATGTAAGTGTAATAACTCTTGCAGTATAATGCAGAATAGTAAGACGTACTTAATATTCTTAAATAGACTGAAAAAAAAACCTCTCTGGAAAGAGTATGAGGTTCTTATGTGATTCTCCCAATGAGGAATAAAAACACTGCTTTCTCAAAGTCACTGATAAACTGATTTTTCTTTTTTTTTCATTTTTAACATGATCCTGTCGGACAGTGATCATAATTTTACACTCATCTGCATTTTTGCACGGCATAAATGTCTTCCAACATCTAAAATCAGCTTAAAACACATCATCTCTTAGGTAGACTGGTACCAAAATCCAGAATTGTGACACCCAAAGGCATTTTTGAGACAAAGTCGGCAAACAGTCTTATTTTGTCAATTTGGGTGTGCCGAATTCAAATCTGCAATATGCCGAGCTCTATCTGACCTCTGTTGACCTCTAGAGGTCATTGAACTTTGGGCCTGTAAACGTCTCAGCTGAACCCAGTTTCTCAGCTTTCTAAGGAATGAAATGTACTAAAATGATTAATGAAGTTAGCAAACGGCCTTGTTTGTTCAATGTTTGGGTGCTGAATTCATTTTTCATTTGTAAAACGACAGATGACCTCTGATAACCTCAAGGTCATTAAACTTGGCCTATAGGCCTATGCATTTAACGGCATTTTTAAACTGACTTTACTCCCCCAAAAAGAATAAGAACAGACAAAAAACAAATAGAAAGGAACAAATACAACATTAAATGCCAGTCCATGTACATGTGACTTACTTTTCACAATGAGAATGCCTAGGCGATCACCTTACATAACATTGCATTACATTTAGCGGTTATTGTTTATACAAAGCTACTGAAAAAAGGACAGGTTCAGCAGCATACAAAATGTGGGGGCATACAGGGTATACAGGTTAATCAGGGTTAGTATGAGTTTTTTTTCTTTGTTGTTTGTTTTTTTTGTTTTAACCCTTTGGTGACTGACCCCTTGAAAATGGTTCCTCCAGGAACGATGACGTTTCAGTTGTCAAGACAACGGAAAAACTAAAATACAAAAACAGAAAGATACGTCACAATGCTCTTGTGCACAAAACAAAATGCTCTTGTATTTGTATTTGTATTTTAGTTTTTCCGTTGTCTTGACGACTGAAACGTCATCGTTTCTGGAGGAACCATTTTCAAGGGGTCAGTCACCAAAGGGTTTAAACGGGGTAAAGCCTTTACAAAAAACAAACAACAAAGAAAAAAACTCTCATATATACTAACCCTGATTAACCTGTATACCCTGTATGCCCCCACATTTTGTATGCTGCTGAATCTGTCCTTTTTTCAGTAGCTTTGTATAAACAATAACCGCTAAATGTAATGCAATGTTATGTAAGGTGATCGCCTAGGCATTCTCATTGTGAAAAGTAAGTCACATGTACATGGACTTGCATTTAATGTTGTATTTGTTCCTTTCTATTTGTTTTTTGTCTGTTCATATTCTTTTTGGGGGAGTAAAGTCAGTTTAAAAATGCCGTTAAATGCATAGGCCTACAGGCCAAGTTTAATGACCTTGAGGTTATCAGAGGTCATATGTCGTTTTACAAATGAAAAATGAATTCAGCACCCAAACATTTAACAAACAAGGCCATTTGCTAACTTCATTAATCATTTTAGTACATTTCATTCCTTAGAAAGCTGAGAAACTGGGTTCAGCTGAGACGTTTACAGGCCCAAAGTTCAATGACCTCTAGAGGTCAACAGAGGTCAGATAGAGCTCGGCATATTGCAGATTTGAATTCGGCACACCCAAATTGACAAAATAAGACTGTTTGCCGACTTTGTCTCAAAAATGCCTTTAACTCCTTAAATAAGCACTTTTTTGAATTTTGGTACCAGTCTAAGGCACTTTATGGATTATTTAAAAAATAAATAAATAAATAAATTCATATTTCATGTGCACATATTTTGTGTAGAGTCCAGAGTCTTTGAAAGCATTGTCTAGGCAAAACGTGTTCCTTTACAGATTGCACATTAAGCACATTTGAGTTCGCCGCAGTGACCCATGTTTGAGAAATCACATTAAAACCTGAGGGGAAACAATGAGACAATTATAGAGGAAATGCTTCAGCGTTTAAGTCAGCTGTTTCAGAGGCAGATTTTTTTTTTCAACTTTATTCACACACAATTTGAGAAAGAATATTTACTAAAAAGCTTAATACGATTATATAGAATAGAAAAATAATTTGTAAACAATAGTTACTGGGGTAAGGTGTGTGTGTGTAGCTGGTGAATTAGTATAAACTTTCGTGTAACATAATCCAAATATGCATTACAGCTGAATACACTAGACTTACACTGCCGTTCAAAAGTTTGGGGTCACCCAGACAATTTTGTGTTTTCCATGAAAAGTCACACTTTTATTTACCACCATAAGTTGTAAAATGAATAGAAAATATAGTCAAGACATTTTTCTGGCCATTTTGAGCATTTAATCGACCCCACAAATGTGATGCTCCAGAAACTCAGGCCCTGTCCACCTGGCAACGGATTCAGGTGAATCTAATAAAATTGTTTATCGTTTCGGCCTGGCGTCCACACGGCACCGGCGTTTTGGGTGCCCCAAAACAAAATCTTTTGAGAACGGGTTCCAGAGTGAAAAAATCTGGCAACAGCGCCGTTGCGAAGTCGTCTGGATGAGTAGAACGGATTTGTTTACGATGACGTCACAACCACATGACTGTCAGTGCTTCACGCCGGGTAGAAGTGTAACGAACTCGATGCGAGTTGTCAACAAATCCTATAACTTGGTTCATGAAACGCACTTACAAAATATTTTCACTGTGAATATTTATTGTGTAATGGTGCAAAGTGAGAGACAGAGAAAGAGAGAGAGAGTGAGAGAATAGCCCTTAGGGCAGAGTGTTTAGTCCAAACACTGCGGAAGCAGTACCAAACCGCGCACCGCCCGTGCGCTTTCCAAAAACAAAAACAATCCCGCCAGCAAAAATAGGAAAAAAAAAGGAGTGATCTCACCTCTTCAGATGTTGGTTTAAGTCCGACAATACATTCCTCAAAAAGGGCGTAGAAGAACAAAGTAATCCATCAACGTGTAGCATTCAATTTATTCCGGACATTAAAGAATTCTGGAGGATATCAGAATGTTGGCGTACCGGCTTCCATCTACCCCCGTTTATTCCTCTTTCCGCGTCTTTCGTTTTACGCTACTGATTAATAATCAAAACTTTATGTGGTTAATGCTACAGAAGAAGGGGTTTATGCGCATGCGTCTACTTCTTCTATTGTTCTGGTGTCTCCGATGGGACCATCTTACAGCGCACGTAGAGGTGTGGCATGTGTATTGCATCGTTTTCAGCAAGCGTTGCGTTGCCATATGTGCCTGATATTTTACTGATCCGTTGCCCATGTGGATGCGATATTTTTTTTTAAAAATCTCGTTGCCGTTGTCGTGTGGATGTAGCCTCAATCTGCTCAAAGGAAGGTCAGTTTTATAGCTTCTCTAAAGAGCTAAACTGTTTTCAGCTGTGCTAACATGATTGTACAAGGGTTTTCTAATCATCCATTAGCCTTCTGAGGCAATGAGCAAACACACTGTACCATTAGAACACTGGAGTGATAGTTGCTGGAAATGGGCCTCTATACACCTATGGAGATATTGCACCAAAAACCAGACATTTGCAGCTAGAATAGTCATTTACCACATTAGCAATGTATAGAGTGGATTTCTGATTAGTTTAAAGTGATCTTCATTGAAAAGAACAGTGCTTTTCTTTCAGAAATAAGGACATTTCAAAGTGACCCCAAACTTTTGAACGGTAGCGTATTTACACACGACTTCCACTAACACGTAAAGACTGAGCCGATAACTCATCATAATAGAATTTTTAGTGTATAAAAAAAGAAATGCTTATTGTTGATATAAAATATATGATTTCGAGGCTGATTTAAATAATGGAAGTGATCCAAAGTTTTTGATTCTTGCGGGAATTCCTTCCTTCTCAGAGTTTGGAGACGGAAAATTTACCAGAATTTGTCTTGGCAGGTTTACAAACAGTATTCTCCTTCGCTGAAAATCTGCTGTTGTAAGAATGTTAGCCATCCTGAGCAGATTTGTAAATGTTTTAGGAATGCATGACTTATTATTTACAATTTTATACGCTAGTACAGACGCACTCGATTTGAAAATATTCTCAAAAGTTACGATTCCAAGGATATTATACAGTATAAATGAGCTGCATCCAATGTTCCCTTGGACTGATTTCATTCTTGATTCCAAACTCTAAAACAGTTGCTCCTGTTGATAGGTGCGCCTCCATGGCCTGGGTTTGTGTCCCATAGAGTGACAGAAGTGCATTATCATAAAGCCTAGCAGCTGTGTAAATTTACTTAGCAGTCGCCTCAGAGTCGTTGACTGAAGCAAGTGTGTGTACGCTTACAGTAAACCAAAGATTAGAGCTTTGGTATTAGATTTCAGCTGAAAGCAAGAGGAAACACAAAAGGGGCGTCCCATGGGTAGTGTTTCTCTTAGCAGCTTGCAGTCACAGAGTAGTGAAAGTGTAAGACAGTGACATCCGTGAGTACAGGATGTGTGCTGCTAGCAACAGCACAAAGCAGCATGGGTTTCTCAGAAACACGAAGAGCCAGTCTCTATTCTCTGTAGAAACATTATACATGCAACCACTTACATGTGTCTGTATTCATTTAAACCCCAATACAAGATACTAGTGTAACTCCGCTATACACAGAGGCCCTGGTTTAAAGGTTTTAGTACGAACTTTAAAAATATAATCGATTTTTCTAACTTTATGACAGGCTTTTATAATATTTTGCATGTTAACGAACATACATTTTTGGTCTGTTTAATTAAAAATGCAAAATACAAGGTGGCCTCGCGAATGTAAATAGATTCATTTCATTTCAACCTGCTATGTGATTTACAGCCGAAAAGTCACTCTGGATTATAATAATATGACCGAATGGCCGGTATTAAACCAGAACGTCAAGGACGTAGGAGCTCATCTGGCCTGTCATCAAAACAACAGAACTGAAATGTGACGATGTGAGAGAGGACCAAGCTCCACGACAAACTGTTTCCAACAGGAAAAATCAAAGGACTAAATTTTGTTCCTCAAGAGAGGATCGACCCAAAACATCGCTCAGAACTGAATTTGCATTATAAATGAGAGAGGAGATACAATTCTAGTGAGAAGAAAATGTATTAGTTGACCTAATTACAAAATTTTTTTCGCAAAAATTTGACAAAACAACGACCAAGTTTTGTGCAGAAGGTCGAGTTCTTTCAAATAAAACAATCGGAGCTGAAATCCATCGAGAACCAAAGGAGGGAGGAGATATGATTTCGCTGAAGACAAACAAAGTCGTAAACAAATTGTTTACAACAGGAAAATCAACGAACAAATGACCGAGTTTTGTTCCGCGAAGGAAGATCGACCCAAAACATCGATCGGAGCTGAAATTGGATGAGAAATGAATAAGAGAGGAGATAAAACTCTAATGAGAAATCCCAAAACTCGTTAAGGTGACCTAATTAGCAGTTTGTTAGAAAAATTTGACAATACAACGACCAAGTGTTGTACAGAAGGTCGAGTTCTTTCAAATCAAACAATCAGAACTGAAATCCATTGAGAACTGAAGGAGGGAGGAGATCCAATTTAACTGAAAATAAACAAAGTCATAAGAAAACCGTTTACAACAGGAAAATCAACAAACAAATGACCGAGTTTTGTTCGGCGAAGGAAGATCGACCCAAAACATCGATCAGAACTGGAATTGGATGAGAAATGAATAAGAGAGGAGATAAAACTCTAATGAGAAATCCCAAAACTCGTTAAGGTGACCTAATTAGCAGTTTGTTAGAAAAATTTGACAATACAACGACCAAGTGTTGTACAGAAGGTCGAGTTCTTTCAAATCAAACAATCAGAACTGAAATCCATTGAGAACTGAAGGAGGGAGGAGATCCAATTTAACTGAAAATAAACAAAGTCATAAACAAACCGTTTACAACAGGAAAATCAACAAACAAATGACCACGTTTTGTTCGGCGAAGGAAGATCGACCCAAAACATCGATCAGAACTGGAATTGGATGAGAAATGAATAAGAGAGGAGACACAATTCTAGCGAGAGGCCTTGAAAATTCGTTAATTTGGCCTAAGTAGTAACTCGTTAGCAAAACATTTGACAAAACAAACCAAGTTTTGTACGGCGTGATGAGTTCTTTCAAACAAAACGATCGGAACGGAAATCCATGGAGAATCGACGGAGAAGGTACGATTTAACCAGAGGTGGACAGTAACGAAGTACATTTACGGGTACTTGAGTACCGTACTTAAGTACACTTTTTGATTATCTGTATTTTACTTGAATATTTTTTTTTGGGGGGGGAACTTATGACTTTAACTTCACTACATTTGAAAGGCAAATATCGTACTTTTCACTCCACTACGTTTCTATCAAGGTCCTCGTTATTCGTTACTATAAAGCAGCTTTGAAAGTGGATTTTTTTTTTTCTAAAACGTGATTAATTTTTCCGCAGGTGACACTGAGACAGCCGATCAGTAATCACTAGGGTCACGTCACGTCCATAGACTGGATAAAATCGAGTTCAGTGATTTCTCAGCAGCGTTATTTAACACGATCAGTTGATGGCAGAATGGAAGGAGGCGGTTCTTCTGGAGAATGCACGCACTCATGGCTATAGCTGGAACCCATGTTTCAGTTTTCTGAAAGGATTAAAGATTTGTTTCGTTTTAAATCTTTGCTTTGTTTGCCAAATACGAACCAAATCACGGCCTACAAAAACTCGCCGCCCAGCCTGCGGAAGCATATTGAGGGATATAAACGTTTTATTCCAAGAGAAAGCTTGCAACGAAGTTGTCTGGGCATTTAGAGCTAGCGATAACGTTGCAATAGCTATGCAGTCTGGTTAGTCAAATGACTTTCTATGGATTTGCCCACCAAGTTGCCGTCGCCTTGTCCACGGCTAACGTTAACACATAGCTAGTTAACTTGGACACTGTTAGTTAGCATGTAAAAAAAGAGTTATGCTAACATGAATAACGTTAACTTATCTGAAGTCCTTTCAGAAATATGTTTTAGCATAATCTTGCCAAATAAACAGAATGTAGAAATCTTTCTTTTCTAGTAGCATTAGCTACCCAATATGATTTCGAATTTGAAAAGAGTTTGCTAGCATGTCAGGTGGAGCTTCGCTGACTAGCTAGCTTAACGTTAAACCACTATGATGCACAACATGCATTAATTTTGTGAATTCACAAAATAATCCAGTCGGTTGCTTCAGAGGCGTTAGGTTTTGTAAGCGTTGTGGCAATAATACAACAATGCGTTGACAGAAAATGTACTTTTAATACTTAAGTATTTTTAAAAGCGAGCACTTCAGGACTTTAACTTAAGTAAAAATTTGACTGGACAACTTTCACTTGTATCGGAGTCACATTTGACCAGCGGGATCTGTACTTTGACTCAAGTAATGAAGTTGGGTACTTTGTCCACCTCTGGATTTAACTGAATGGTGGACGACAGACGGCGGACACCACGCCATGGCAACAGCTCACAGCCTTATGAACAGATGAGCTAATTACATACATGTCAACCTATACGGAATGTCCGTATTTTATACGGATTTGATTCAATAAACGCAGTATACGGGCGTATAAATAAAGTTATACGGATTCTTTTAAAAAAAACTTTAATATTTATTTAGAGCTATAATCAATTCCCACGATGATAAAAGCACGCATAACATTTACAAACGTACTGTACATCACAGACAGCCAGTAAAGAGTCTTATGAAATCGCGCGTTATCTTGTGGTAGCAAGACTTCATTCCATTTTTGATCATGCGCACACCGCACTGCGAGAATCCCGCCAGCTGTGAAGTCATAGACGCCGGCTTCTGCGTAGAATCATACGTCATCCTCGCCCGAGAATAAAGATGCCTCATTCATGTGCTGCGTTTAACTGTACCAACAGGTTTACCGTCCAAACGAGATCACATGGGATCACCTTTCACAGGTGAGACTGGAAAAATACTTTTCATTGTATTTGGTCATTATAACGTAATTTTACAAACAGATTTTCCTGACTTTGTGGCTAATATGAAGTCTCGCGCATAATAGCCGCTCGGTGAAACCTGTCTCCAAACAACGAAGTATTTCCTTCGTAACTACGCTGATAACACTTTGTGTTTTTGTCAAACATTGGAGCTTTGTATTCATTCTGAAGGTTTATTGTTATTAATATTGAATAAAAAGTAACTTGGATATATCATTGTTAATTATCATTCAAATTTTAGGTAAATTATTTTAATTTGCATCTTATACGGATTTTATAAGGGAAATACGGATTTTGGAGGTTGGTTATACAGGTTTGATTGACCAAAGGTTGACATGTATGTAATTAGCGTCAACCTGTTTCTGTGATCTGAGGACAAAATCGAAAGCAAAAGTTTGTTAAAGTTTTTCTAAATTATGTTTCGGAAGCTGAAAACAATGGAAAAGTGTCTCAGTGTTCTGGTTTAACATCACTACAGGAACGTTTTAAAGGTTTAATATGAGGATAATATTAATATTTTGGGGAAGCCATGGCCTAATGGTTAGAGAAACAGCTTTGGGACCAAAAGGTTGCTAGTTTGATTCCCTGGATCTTGTGTCTGATTAGCCAAAGAAAAACCGATGATGTGATTATCAGTTTGGGCATTGAAACTAACCAACTGAATATGAGGGTGAGTCAAATGAAAATATTACACGTGAAACAGCAAATTAAAATTTGTAGTTGTGAAAGTAGAAATGTGCTCCGGGTTCTCAGTTGCCCCTTTGACTGATACTGTGAATGAGTTATGATGTTTGCTTTGTATTTTTTCAAAATTCTAGCTAATAATAGTCAGCTATCTCTATGACTGAAATAACTCGACACTGGTAGTCATGAATTCGTCAAGCAGTTAAATACTGATAGAAGTAGTTTCTTGGAAATCTTTAAAAGAACAAGACGCTATTTAAAATATAGTTATGTTTAAAAAATCGTTCTTATTAAATGTTATAGCATTTCATATTACAATTTGTATGTTAAATATCTAATTGATAGAAGAAGAAAAAACTCCCCAAACTTGTATCACCTCGTGTGTGTATTATAGGTTTTTCTATATTAGCTATATCTAAACTATTATATTATACGGACACGAGTGTTTATGGAGAACCAAAATCACGACGCAAATCTCTACATGTCGCTCGTGAGGAAATCAATGATAAATTTGTTTTCATAAATTTGGGGACTTTTTATTTGTGAATGTCGATATAATGAAGAAAATCACACGTTGGCTTGAAGATATGAAGCTTATCTTCTCGTGTTGAAATACATCGCAGATCTGAGTGACATATTTAAATAATATCAGCTGGGTTTTTTCATGGTATATCAGATATATTCCATTCAGCTAGCATGATACTGAACGAATCGAGGATGAATATGGAATACTCATGGAATATATCTGATATACCATGAAAAAAAGCCAGCCAATATCATTATTATTATTATTATTATTATTATTATTAGAACAATTTGTAAAAAATGCTGTAATAATAATTCTTGAAATTTTTTTTTAACAAAGATACGTTCTTACCATCAAATATTTTTATTTCATATTTTGTGGGGTATATATATATATATATATATATATATATATATATATATATATATATTTGGGGGGTGTTTGAGTAGAGTTTTTATTTCGTCCTCGGTTGGTTCAGCAATACGCTCCGCCATTTTGTTTTTCTCTACTCATGGTATATGAGCTGATAGCCTAGTAGTAGAGTAGCCAATCAGAGCATGCGATTGCTCATATCCAGTGAATGTGGATAGAATAATTAAATAATATTGGCTGGCTTTGAGTGGTATATCAGATATATTCCATTCAGCTAGAATGATATTGAATGAGTTGAAGATGAGTAGCTGAATGGAATATATCTGCTAGACCATGAAAAAAAAGACATTATTATTAGACATACACATCCCTTTCAGGTGTTCAACGCGTCTTTCTCTTTCAAAATTCTCTCAAAATCTTCCGTATTTATTGAAGCAAACCTGGCGGCCATGCTTGTTTACAAATTCTCCCAGTCGCTCACTAGCGCGGAAGTTTTACGTCTCTGACGTGTGACGTCATGTTGTCTTGACAACCATGCAATATCGTAAACCATATTCAATGCTCGTTCTCCATTGAGTAGAGTGGCGTAATACACATAGGATAAGCGATATGCTAACAATATTGCATGCTCTCAAACCAAATGAACGAAACCTGCCAGAAGGGAATAGAACCCGTGTTTTTATTCCATCAAAAAAGTGTCCTGTATCGATAATAATCACCAATATTTCACTCCGATGACGTCACCCTCAGTGTTTTCCCACTGACTAGATGTGCATTGTCAAAATACCAGACTGGTTCAGAATTAAAATTCTTCTGATTAACTTGCACATTTTTTTTTTTTTTTTGTGGATGTGTCCATATAATATAAAGAACATTACACAGTGGTGCGAAGATATGAAGTTTATCTTCTCGTGTTGAAAATATTTTCACCACTTGAAGCTAAATTTCATATCTTCACACAGCCGTGTAATATCCTCTATGTATACAGTAATATATTTACAGCATCCTATAAATATAACCTTTATGCAAGAGGAAGTTGTAACGGTGTCATGTTGTCTGTTGGCACTGTGCAGAGAATGGTGAAATAAGCTCAAGAACCTGCCAGTGAAAGAAGAAGGTTGAAATTGGCTGGAAAAAAATCTTGAAGTAGGATTAATACTTTTATATTTATTTGGTTAATAGAGAAAAATAATACAGTAGTTGAACTTGGCTCGGGACTCGTGATATTTTACTTGCTGATATGATATTTTTTGCTGTGTATACCCATATGGTTCGCTGTTGGTGTGGATTGATGCATATTGTATAATTTAGTTGTTGTTTTTAATATGTAACAGAAAAATTCATTTTGTTGGATTTGTCTGTTGTGTTCCTTGAGCAGGGTGTATTAGCTGATTAGGTTGTTTCGATGAAACTGGTTGTTCACACAGTGAGGACAAGGCTTACTTGCGCCGAGGAGATATTTGCTTGGTGCAACTTTTTTAATAATCGGTCTTATCAGCGATCTTTATCAGCTAAGACCTGTTTGTGGAAACATTCAGAAACGTTATGAACGTGTCATTAGAGCAGACGCTTCACCACTGAGCCCTTCCTGTCACGTATGATATTTCATCCTGTTTACTGATCACCTGTTTCATGTCATTCTAATTTGTGTGTGTGTGTGTGTGTGTGTGTCTCTCCAGGTACCGCTTTAGAAGTGGAAATATCGAGGCGAATGGAGATAAGTTCTACAACACCACCGTACAGGTGCTGCCGAGTGATGTAGGTGGTATGCCTTTCACACACTCTGTCCACTATAGCACTGTTTAATCATGCACTGTGTGTGTGCATGCGTGTGTGCATGATTTGAGATCTAGATGGGAACCAAATAGCTCTCTGACTTTGTGAGGACACTGGTCCCTGTTAGGAAAACTGCTTTATTTATTTGTTTGTTTGTTCGTAATGTTACTTAGTTGTAGTTGTTGTTTCCAAAAACTGACCCTTTTATTTAAAAACTAACTTACATTGATTGGTGATGGTTAGATCTTAAGTGTAGCGTAGCGTTAATTAGCTGCATTAACCCTTGTAATGTGTTGGAAAGCTGTTCACATCTGTAGTGTTAGCGGGTCAAATTTGACCCGTGATTTAAATCAGCCTGAAAATGCTTAAAATCACTAGTTTTCTTCCAGTATTGTTTTTCACCTCATTGCTAACTTAAGGCCCTTTTCCACTACCCTTTTTCAGCTCACTTCAGCTCGCTTCAGCTCACTTCAGCCCGACACGGCTCGCGTTTCGACTACCAAAAACCAGCACGACTCGGCTCGCTTCAGCCCTGCTTAGCCCCTAAAACTCGCACCGTTTTGGAGTGGGGCTGAAGCGAGCCAAAGCGAGCCGAGTGAGGCTGGGGGCGTGAGCAGACACTCCCCTGTGCACTGATTGGTGAGGAGGAGTGTCCTCACATGCCCACACACGCCCCGCGAGCGCGCTGGGATCTGTAAACACCGCAAACCCGGAAGGAGAAGAATTACGAGAATTTCTGAAGCCTTATGCGTCTCGCCTCATCTATACGCTCTTGCCAGTATCTGTCCGCGTTGTCGGTGACAACAAGCCACAGCACCAAGACCAGCAACACTAACGACTCCATGTCCTCCATGTTTATTGTTTACTATTCGGGTTGTGAGACTACCGCTTAAAAGATCACTGATGTCACTGTTTGCGCTGCTTAACGACATCACGTGACGTCCACCCACTTTCGCTAACTCCACCCAATGTGTCCACCCACTTCCAGCCAGCACGGTTCAGTGCGGTTGTAGTCGAAATGCAACTCCAACAGCCCCGCTCAGACCGACTTGGCACGTTTGTAGTGGAAAAGCGGCAATAGTATGTATTCATATCCATGGAACCATTGTTGGAATTTTTTTTAGTTGGCTCCACAGACCTTGTATCTTAAAATATACCACTCGTTTTTTAATTACAAAAACTGTTTAAATTCCCTTATTATATTTCTTTTACTCATAGAATGAGTAATTATAAACTGTAAATGTCTTATAAACTGATATTAGGTGAAAGATACATCTTACTGATGCGCTGGGACACATCATCAGTGATGTAACCTGGGGTCACTGGGTGTTTCGGGTCTTTCAACATCAGACACCCTCGCCCAGGCGACCCGACCGGAGGTGATCAGACTCCGGCCTGTATCCCAGCAGCATTCGTCCACGGATCAGCCCTCTTGATCCAAAGCCATCTAGTGGCTCTTTCTGCGGCTTCAGTTGCAGACCTGATGGCCTTCCTCTTTGCCTCACCAGTGAGGCCCAGCATGGTGAGGACTTTGCAGAGGGACCGCCCTGCAAATCCTCGGCATCCAACCTCCAGGGGTTCGCAGTAGGTCTTCCAGCCTTGGCTCCTGCACTCCTCCACCAGCTCCTGGTACTTGGCACACTTCCTCTCATTTGCCTCCTCCATGCGTTCTTCCCAGGGAACTGTGAGTTCCAGAATGATCAATTGTTTGGTGGCATCTGAAACAATGATCATGTCTGGTCGGAGCCGTGTTGATGTTATTCTAGCTGGGATCTTCAGCTGTTTGCCCAGATCCACTTCCAGCTGCCAGTCTGCGGCAGTGGTAAGGAGACCTGAGTGGTAGACTACACATACCAAAAAAACCCTTTGTTTTATTTTTAAAT
The DNA here is from genome assembly GCF_027579695.1 of Neoarius graeffei. NCBI lineage: Eukaryota > Metazoa > Chordata > Actinopteri > Siluriformes > Ariidae > Neoarius > Neoarius graeffei. The sequence goes on along the minus strand of NC_083576.1, from coordinate 10,018,033 downwards.
TTAAAATGATTAACAGTGGTGACGTTTGTGGTGTTCCGGTATATATATTTGCATATTCCATGCATAGGCGGTTTTTGCATCACATGCTGCCCAGATTTTGAGGCCATATTTTCCAGGTTTGCTTGGCATATACTGCCTGAAGGGACAGCGGCCTCTGAAAGGGACTAGCTGTTCATCCACTGTCACCTCTGGCCCAGGATTGTACATAAGGGGTAAATTCTCCACCCATTTGTCCCAAACATCCCTGATGGGAGCAAGCTTGTCATTCACACGACGAGCAACTCTTGTCTCTCTGTTGTCAAAGCGGAGCACTCTTGATAATACATGAAAGGCTTGAAGCGACATTGTGGCACGAAAAATAGGGTGGCCTGACTCACTATCCCATAAGCTGGCAGTAGCTTCATTACAGGATCTGTACACCCCCGCAAGAAGCAACAGTCCCATGTAGGCATCTAGCTGTGTTTTGTCCAACTCCATCCAGCTATCACCAAACACTCTTCTCCCTTCCATGTTGGTCATCTCGAGTAGGATAATCTGAAGAGGTCGTGGAAAGAACAGTTCAAACGTTGACTTGATGTCTTGGGCGTGTGACACAGCGTATCTGGTAGGACCTGGAGTCATTCTGAGGATGTTCTCCCTTGGTGCCCTGCATTGGGTTTGATGACCATGAAATGTCACCTCTTCTTGACTTGAACACCTCTCTTTCAGCATCTGTGACATCTGGGTCCTCCTCCTCAGATGTTTGGTCTTGTTCAGGGTCAAGCTGAACCTCATCCTCAGACACATCCCCTTCAGCTTCACTTTCCCCTCTGTCTTCAGGATCGCTGTCATGACCAAAGATGTGATCCAGCGCCTCATGAACAGTATACCTCTTGCTCATGTTGACTGATGCTCCTACAGAATTCAACTGATAATATCCCATCCTACAGAGGGTATCAATATGCTGCGAGAAAGTTTGAGTTTACGTAGGGGGTGGTGATGTAGGGGGCCGGTGTGTGTGTGTGTGTGTGTGCGCCTGCATGCATGTGTGTTCCTGTGTCTCTCTGTCTGTGCATGTGTGTGTGAAGGGGGCCTGTGTGTGTGTGTGCCCGCGTGTGCGTGCGTACGTGCACACACCTGCATGCATGTGTGTGTGTTTGTGTGATGTGGGCCATAATTGATCCCCAGAGCAACCCATAGCTTTTAAGTGATGCATAGAACAGCCAGTCTTCTCTGCCGGGTCATTTTTGACCCGTAACACCACAAATGTAACTTTTTTATTTTGAAACCTTTAGAATTTACTAAAATGGTGAAAATCAATTTTGCTGCATTTAATCAGATGTGTCTGAGGATTAGATGAAGCCTCATTCCAGTACAAAAATCCAAATAGTACTTTTTACAAACTTGAACTTGAAAACGGGTCAATTTTGACCCGAACACAATATAAGGGTAATAATTATGTGAATAGAAGGTCCTCACAATGACAAGTTTGTGTGTGTGTGTGTGTTCTGACATTACACGAGAGTGCAATTTCCTCCTACACTGAGAGAGACACTAGCATATGGTAAGACATATGTGTGTCTGTGGTATCAGGACGCTTCCTGTTGTAGTTCTCGATTCAGTCGCTTTAATCAGAGCTTGTGGGTATGAGGGTGAGTGTGTGTGGGTACTTGTATTTTCTACATATTGAGGACCGGAATATGTCTTTTACCCAACAGAGATATTTTTGGGGAAGTGAGGACATTTTGGCCGGTCCTCACTTTTTCAAAGGGCTGTTTGAGGGTTAAGACTTCGTTTTAGTTTTAGGGTTCAGGTTAGAATTAGGTTAGGGTTAACATGCGAGTTAGGGTTAGGGAAACCATGGCGTAATGGTTAGAGAAGCAGCTTTGGGACCAAAAGGTTGCTGGTTTGATTCCCTAGACCACCAGGAATGGCTGAAGTGCCCTTGAACAAGGTATCTAACCCCAGGCTGTTCTGGGTGTGTTGTACATCACTCTGGATAAGAGCGTCTACTAAACACCTGTAATGTTAGTGATCTTTAAGGTGAGGCAATGTGTTATATCAATGAGTCCCCATAAAGACAGAAGTACAAGAATGTGTGTATGTGTGTTACAGGTTTCTGTAAGGGAGCGTGCAGACCAAGGATTGCTCCCATGCTGCAAACCTTCCTCTGACGGCTTCATCGTAATTGGTATCATCATTTGTTTTAAATTTGCTTCAAATCATAGTTGTTGTTCCTGTTTATTTCCAGACGGTATTTGGGATCTGAATGACTCCTTGGTCAAAAGGCATGACCAGAGATTGACCGTATTTCCTAGACTATAAACCCCACCTAGAAGAAATGACAAAGTCAGCGATCTTTTGGGTTTTTTGTTGTTGTCATTTTTTCCACCATATCCATGATGCGTGATGAATGTGACGAATAACCAAGTACACTATGACTAATAATCATGAATTTGTCATTACGGAAATGTGCATGACACAAAGGTAGGTGAAACAAAGAATAATTCGTTCAAAATAATACTAATTATTATTATTATGACTTTAATATTTTGTAAATATTTTTAAGCAGCTAATGAATACTTTTTTTTTAATAAACATGCAATAACTATACCGTATATAAAGAACAATAAACACAGTCTACACAACTATAGTGTATAATAATAATAACACAGCTTTGGCAACATTTAGCAGAATAACAGCTGTTTGTTTACAGGTGTGACAATTATTGAAGCATGGGATTTCAATTCATGCATCTGGTTTCACTTTGGATATACAAATAAGCAGATGATACAAAAACATTATGCAAACAAAAAAATTTTTTGTAGTCCAGGTTTCCAGTGAAGCATCAGCCGTGTAAGCCGAGTGCTTCTAAGGAAAAAACACGACATGTGGTTTCTTATGTACTGCAGTAATTTGTGCCGTAGTGACCACAAATAAAATGATTATCTTAACTAATTTTTTTTTTTAAATGAACGTACTGGGGAAAATAGTTATTGATCAAATTTTGATAATGAAGATTTGTTTGAGCGAGAGAGAGAATTTCTCCATTTTGTTTAGTGTTATTTTAATGTTTTCATCTCATCTCATTATCTGTAGCCGCTTTATCCTGTTCTACAGGGTCGCAGGCAAGCTGGAGCCTATCCCAGCTGACTACGGGCGAAAAGCGGGGTACACCCTGGACAAGTCACCAGGTCATCACAGGGCTGACACATAGACACAGACAACCATTCACACTCACATTCACACCTACGCTCAATTTAGAGTCACCAGTTAACCTAACCTGCATGTCTTTGGACTGTGGGGGAAACCGGAGCACCCGGAGGAAACCCACGCGGACACGGGGAGAACATGCAAACTCCACACAGAAAGGCCCTCGCCGGCCCCGGGGCTCGAACCCGGACCTTCTTGCTGTGAGGCGACAGCGCTAACCACTACACCACCGTGCCGCCTCTTGGTGTTTTCAGTCTTTAATTATTATTTAATTATATAATTTAATATAGAGGCAGGTCATTATTATTATTATTATTATTATTATTATTATCAGTTGTAGTAGTAGTAGTAATAGTAGTACAACCCCAATTCCAAAAAAGTTGGGACGCTGTGTAAGCTGTAAATAAAAACAGAATGTGATAATTTGCAAATCATGGAAACCTGATATTTCACTGAAAATAATATAAAGACAACATATCCAATGTTGAAACTCAGAACTTTTATTATTTTTTTGAAAAATATATATGGTTTATATATATATATATATATATATATATATATATATATATATATATATATACATGGTTGTAACCACTCAAAGACAAACTTCATATCTTTGCGCCACCGTGTCATGTTCTTTATATCATATGGACACATCCACATACATATACAAACAGGACACTTTTTCGATAGAATTAAAAACACGCGTTCTATTCGCTTTGAGCTGGTTTCATTCGTTTGGTTTGACAGCATGCAATATTGTTAGCATATCGCTTATCCTACGTGTATTACGTCACTCTACACAATGGAGGATGAGGGCTGAATACGGTTTACGATATTGTACGGTTGTCAAGACAACATGACATCGCACGTCGGAGACGTACCGTAAAACTCCCATGCTAGCGAGCAACTGGGAGAATCTGTAAATAAACATGGCCGCCAGGTTTGCTTTGTTAAATATGGAAGTCTTTGAAAGAGAAAGACGCGTTGAACACCCGAAAGGAATGTGTATGTATAATAAGAATAATAATCATCATCCTCATCATATTTCGTGGTATATCAGATATATTCCATTCAGCTACTCGTCTTCGACTTGTTCAATATCATGCTAGCTGAATGGAATATACTGTATCTGATATACCATGAAAAAAAGCCAGCCAATATTATTTAAATATGTGGTGATGGGGTGGGGCCAGAATCACTCCGTAATCAATACTTATGTTTAAATATTGTTTTAGGGATCAGTAAAGTACACCAATCGATCGATCGATCTATCTATCTAATAATAATTGTTATTATTAATTACAGAAACATATAGTTATTATTAACAACTATTCATAACAATTCAAGAAATATACTACTACTAAGACTGACTCAATAACAGCTGTGTTTACTGACATGCCTTGTACAAATAAGCACATGACAAGAACAGTGTTACGCAAATCTGTTTCGTGTGCATCAGGTTTCAGGTTTCCAGTGAAAAAGGGAGTTTTCACACAAGTTCAAAACGAAGTGCTTCTAAGGAAGAAAGTGTAACTAGGACTGGGTTTAGTTGTCTGTTTGCAGGTGAAGCAAATTGTGCTATTTAGCAAACCTGCTAATTATGCTAGCGATGCAGGAAGCGAGGGCGTATTTCAGCAACGGTACCAATGGTATTACTATCAAATTGATTGTACCTCTTTGCACACAAGCAGCAGCGGTGCTAATAGCTTGTGGTCTTGCTGTGTTGCTAAGAAGCTAGAAAATGCTTGGCCCCGTAATCACTGCTGGCAGCTATTTTTAATCAGTCTAATGTTAATTCTAGAAGAATAATGCTCTAGGAATAAAAAGAGTAGAAGAGTGTGTGTGTGTGTGTGTGTGTGTGTGTGTGAGAGAGTGATGGAACAGTCTCTGGCATATCTATGACTGCTGCACATTTCCGCTGCATCCTGCATCCTGTTTCCACTAAGTCAGAAAAAATATAATGAAAGTGTAAATCTAGAAACTAGAATTTTTGTCACCGTTTTGACTATACGCTTATTAGAAAACATTAGAAAACACCGCAAACAAAACAGGAAGCAGAAAACTTCACACCCTAAATTCTCAAGTAGGCCATGATCATCTGCATCAATAGACTCAACATGGACAAAACATGCAGTGCATACACAGACGCTGCTCGCAGCAAAGGTTTTATGATATCTTTTATTATTTTTGTTGTTGTTGTTGTTAAACTTTAACTAGTGCGTTCATTTTAACTTCTCTATGCAGGGTTTAGACTGTTTGCATCAAACCCTGGTGTGTTTGCAGTTTGTGCAGGTGAACACAGCAAACACGCTCGGGTGTGGATCAAAATATCGCGGTCACGGTAAACTTTAAAGCACTCTGATTGCGGTGAGAAAGCGAAGCGAAACAACTCGACTGCAGGAAGCGACTCGAACATGCCGTGTGTTTTGGAGAGAACCTGAACCAAAGGACAGAGCTGTAGCACTATGAACATGCCATGCGTTCTAGAAATGTGGACTAAAAAAAAAAAGACAGAAAATATTATATATTTATAAGTAGTTATTTATTTAATATTTAATTATCTAATTTATTTATTTGCAATTTTGTAATCTTTTTTTTCCTGTAGCATGATTCACAATTTAAACTAATAAAATAGATAAAACAAAGAATGATGTACAAAATAGTGTGTGTGTTAAAGGTCAAAAAATTTCGACCTAAGTGATTTTGAACCTAGTTCATAATTTCCATCCTCGGTAAAATTTTGGATAATCTAAGATTCTTAAAAGGGAAGATTCTTTTCATCATTTCTTTTGTCTCTTTCTTTTATCCATTTCCTCTCTGTCTATACCTACCGAGTATTTCCTCTTGTCTGTCTGTCTGTCTGTCTGTCCTCTCTACCTAATTACCTCACCCGGGACGGAGTCCACCAAGGGGCGACGTATTGTTTTCGGTGGGGTTTGTTTGTTTCTTTGTTAATGATGTTATGGAAGAACGGCTGGACCAATCTTCATGAAACTTTCAGGATAGATGGGCATTTGTCTCAAATAGAACCTCCAACATGTTGGGGATCATCCGGTCAAGGTCAAGGGTTTTGTAACGACTACTTCATATAGACGCGGTAGCCACTATCCCTGTATCCGAAATCGCTCCCTACTCACTATATAGGGCACTATATAGCGAGGACGCCATTTTGTAGTGCTGTCCGAAACCTTAGTGAGGATTATTTACACCCTATATAGTGCACTCAAAGTATCCCACAATGCATCACGAAAAGTAGTGTACAACGATGGTCACTAATCAAAGCAGTATATCCCATCATGCATTGCGGTCGCACTGAAAGAAATCAAATTAAAAGTCTTGAATTTGATTTAATAAAAGGCAGCGGCAAAGAAGAAAGTATTCAGCCTTGATTTAAAAGAAGTGAAAGATGCAGGGACTTTGTATTGATTAATGTGGGAAATACGCTCAGGATAATATGGATTTATCACAAAAATACATGCATATGTTTATTATTTTGAAAACCCGCCAGCCGACTGACCTGGCACGTTTTAATTGCGTGACAGTAACGACGTAAATACCAGCGCGACGGACTAGTGTCCGAAAGAGTTTTTTCATTTTACCAATGAGCTCACTGGATAGTCCTCTATACAGTAATTCCCTATGTAGGGAGTAGTGAACGAGTGAGCGATTTCGGACATAGGGTATGTCATCGTACTGTAAGAATGTAACAGTCGTGCAGTACGGTGTGTTCTGATTGGCTGAGAGCAGTAAGCAGTACAGTGTGTTCTGATTGGCTGAGAGCAGCAGAACCATGTTTATTGCCCAAGTATGTTCACACACAAGGTCAAAATCGTTTTTTCACGATATCTTCCATCATATTCATCATAAGTGCTACCAGGCGATGTTTGTTTGGCAACACTTGTTAGGTTAATTATTTTTTAAAGCACCTTTTTTCATACTTAACCATGATTCAAACTCAGAACCTTCTAAGTCATAACCTAACACCTTAACCACTAGACCAGCAACAATTACAATGGGATACATTTTGAATTATATATATTTTGAATTTATCAATGAGTCCAGTCTGCTTATGTCATCAAGTAGTTAAAAACACAAAGTCTTGCCAAATCCGAACCCTCGATATCGTAAGTCTCCCTAATACAAGTAGCAAATTATGAACTGGGTTAAAAATTCGAACCTAGGTTGAAAAGTTCCACCTGACCTGGAACATGTACGTGTGTACGGTAAATACTGTCTGTAAAAATGTCTGATGCAAATTTTGTGTCTAAATATCTTTCATCCTATGTTGAAAAATTATATGTTTAGCAAACAGATGCCCTCTTGGTGGTAAATAATGATTGTTAAATTCAATTCAAATCAACTCACTTCAATTCAACAACTGTAATTACGTCTATGAATTAAGGCTGGTGAGTATAAAATACGTCATTTGTGATCTGCTACTTTCAGCCTGTGTGTGTTTGCAGACTCTTTTGTAAACGGAATAGCAGAAGGACCAATCGACGAAGAGCTACACGACTTAGACGCCATGCGTCTTCTTGTTCACGCCACGTCAGATGTCTGGGTCGTCCTGAGTGAAGTGAGTGTCCTGTTCCCTACACACTGTCCCTGTCCTTATGCAGTAAATCCACCGTCGTGCAGAAAATATTCCTTCGAACAGAAACGCGAGCGCGGCCAATTTTCCAGTTTTCTTTCGGAAGAGTAAAAACTTACGGTGGCCGGGAAGTGCGAAATAAAATGACAAAATGTGAAACGCTTATAAAATGTAGGAGCAAAACACTTTTACCAAGGACAAAACAAATTTACAACTTCGAAAACAAATTGATAAGACGCGAAACACGTTTACGAGCGCTGAGACAAATTTACAAGTGGTGGAACACTTACCAGTCCTGAAACAAATTTACAAATGAAAATCTTCACGGAAGGGGAATGTACCAAATGCTGGAAGTATGGTGGCCGGGAAGTGATAGCATGAGCGGTTAATTTGTGTTCCCTGTGTCCGAAATCACACGACTCACTATATAGTCCTCTATATAGAATTCCCTATATAGTGAGTAGTGAATGAGTGAGTGATTTCGGACACAGCCAGCAGAACGCGCTTGGTTCTTCTGTCTGGTCCATGTCCTTTAAAAATTCTAGAGACCGTCCACACAAATGGCGTTAAGCAGTTCGTGCATTTTTGACAAAAGGGGCGAAACATCATTCGGTCACAGTCGACGTTCCATCACGATAAACTCTATAGAAGACAACACGAACTGACCGCTCGCTCTATCACTTCTGGGTCGCTTGCGGTATTTGGTACATTCCCCTTCCATGAAGATTTTCATTTGTAAATTTGTTTCAGGACTGGTAAAAGTGTTCCGCGTCTTGTCAACTTGTTTTCAAAGTCGTAAATTTGTTTTGTTCTTGGTAAAAGTGTTTTTCTAATACGTTTTATAAAACGTAAAAGTGTTTCACATTTTGTAATTTTGTTTTGCACTTCCCGGCCACGGCACGGTGGTGTAGTGGTTAGCGCTGTCGCCTCACAGCAAGAAGGTCCTGGGTTCGAGCCCCGGGGCCGGCGAGGGCCTTTCTGTGTGGAGTTTGCATGTTCTCCCCGTGTCCGCGTGGGTTTCCTCCGGGTGCTCCGGTTTCCCCCACAGTCCAAAGACATGCAGGTTAGGTTAACTGGTGACTCTAAATTGAGCGTAGGTGTGAATGTGAGTGTGAATGGTTGTCTGTGTCTATGTGTCAGCCCTGTGATGACCTGGCGACTTGTCCAGGGTGTACCCCGCCTTTCGCCCGTAGTCAGCTGGGATAGGCTCCAGCTTGCCTGCGACCCTGTAGAAGGATAAAGCGGCTAGAGATAATGAGATGAGATGAGACTTCCCGGCCACTGTAAAAACCTGAATCACAGGTCTGCATTAAATAACTCTGATCCTGTGGACGATTCTAAATTCGTATTATTCATCGGTGCTACGCGCTTCGTCAGCTATCAGCTCACGTACGACTCTATTTCGTGGAATAACTGTTCTATCTATATATGTAAGGACATTGAGAATTTTTTGAAATGCACGAGAAATATATTATTATTAATTATTATTACTTGTTTTTTGAGTCCATGAATCATTGAGTTTGAACTAAACCAACTAAATGTCATAATTGTACTAATGGTAGGGTATCATTTCCACGCGACTCAAACGCTATTTTGAAATGGCATATTTCTCTCTCTCTGACAGATTTTCATTCAAGTTTGATGAACTGCGCATTGAGGAAAAAGCCAACATTGCAGCAGCTCATCTCTCTCTGAGCAACAGCGCCCCCAATGGCCAAAAAAAGAACACAAGAAGAGTTCAGGAACAAGCACATCCTTCACGTTTCTGATTTGTGGATTGCTCATGTGGCTTTGTGTTTGTGTTCCAACCAACAAAACAGAGCAACAGCACCTGAGGAATGAGCCATCTCAACTTCTCAACTGACTTATAATTCGAGCAGGAACTTGATATCATGTGAACACTTGAACCTTTTCGATCGTTTTACACATTCGTTTGAGTCTCTGCTCACATCTGTGCTACATTTGCACAAGAAGAGACTAAATTTACATAGATATTGATAGATATAGATTTATATATATATATAATTCTATTTTTGGTACATGATAAGATTTTGTTCACTGTGGAGATGTTTTATATGGAGATATATATACCGTATATATAACAGAATCGTGCTCCAAGCCACTGAACACATTGACCGGAACATTCGACTTGAATCTTGAATCTTTTTTCTTTTTCTCGACTCTCATCGATGTTCAAAACAAATGAGTGTGAGTTTGAGTACACGGAAAGACACGTGTATGAACAAATCTGCACCTGATTCAAAAACAATCCCTTGTTTACATGTCATATGCATACAGCGCACGCCAGTTTAGCCTTATATACATGTTATTTCCATGAAACACACCCTAACTTATGAAAGTGTAGCGACAATCATGAGCCAATAAAAAGAAAGTATTCGGCAGGCTCCTCCATGATCCCAGGAAAGAAGTAAACAGGAAGGAGAAGAAGGAAAGAAGTCAATACATTTCAGTGAAACTGACTTCGAGGTACTTGATAAGAAATTATATTTATATGAATTTCATTCATTTTAATTGTATCACATTAAATATTTTGGGGGGGTTCTCTCTTTTTTTTCTTGTGTATTACATTCAGGTTTTTTAATTTTCTAGGAGTAAGATTTGTCGATATATATAATATTGTCAATTACAGGCTACATTTTTAAGAATTGCATGCCTAAATGCCAGATCCAGATTAGTCCAAACGCCAGGATTCCCAAGTAAAAGTCGACGCTTTTTTCTTTGGCCATCATAGAATGGCCAAAGAAATGAACAAGAAGGACACTCAGTAGAGTGCATACCTCTGCCAAGTCACATATTTGGAATTACATCAAAATCTAATCAATTGTTCCTAGACCAATGGCCCACTGTTCCTCCAAATTTCATCCAAATCTGTTCACTACTTTTTGAGTTACGTTGGGAAAAGACAAACAAACAAAACATAACCTCCTCCAAGAAAGTCGGTGGAGGTACAAACAGTTTTTGTGTTCTCTTCAAGTAGCTAGTTTTCTCCGGCAATGCATAACTGCGTAGCTAATAACACAAAGGTTATGCTAGCATTAGTGTGCTGGTAAGTGTTAGCAGCTAACGCTAAGGTCACACGTTGCCGGTTGATCTGTGAGAAGAGAACTGTGGCTGGAGGTCCCATGGCCATACTGGCAGATTTTGAAGGTGATCTGTTGCATAAATTTGCATGGAGTAAATATGCAAATGAAGTCACAGTAGCCATGATTGGAGACGCTGGTAAACCTAATGGTGGCAGCGGCGTATAGCGATGTATGGCCTTACGGTATTGACGGTAGTGTGTACGGTTTTCATGGCTGCAGTGTGGCATAGCCACGGCAAGACAAGCCACACCCCCGAGGCAAACTTTTCACTTTCTGCAGAATGTTGTTCCATGAACATTTTGAGCTCGATGGTTGTGACAGAATGCTACGGTAACCTCCAGTATCCCATGTAAGCCTCATGTATGCCTTCATGGTTGCAATGGATGAATTCATCCAACGTTTGACCCACGGCAATTTTCAACATGAGAAAACTTTCCAGAGATGAAAGCCACACCCTCTCGGTTGTCAAGGTAGCTCTCCGGTTCTCACATATTCCGACAGAAGGGTCTGGAACGCCCTTCCGGTATGGTTGACCCTCGGAAGGCTCAAAATCATCTACCATGAAGTGATTACAGATATGTGAGACCTTAGCTTTATAACCAAAGTTAGCAGTTTATCCTGAATGTCGCTAATTCAGCAGAACAAAATTTTAGACGTATTTACTGAACCTCTTCAGTTCATATCCTTTGTTCCGACTCCAGTTAACTTGACATGTCTCTTCACTTCACTTCAGGAAGATGTGAGCGAGACAGATTAGATCAATTCTACGTTCGACCACTCTGAAATTGTTTACTTTTCTCTGGGAAACTAAATTAGAATTTACGCTTTTGATTTTTTTTTTTCGTCTTCAGATCTCAACACCATAGCCATGCTTTCACATTACAGTATACATTTTTGAAGGCAACATCACAGAGAAGAAATATTTTTTTAATGTAATGTGTACAAAATTCAAATATCCGTAATCCAAAATCCAAGTTCCACATTTTTGTCCAAAATTTATGCAAATAGAAATGACACTTCCAGACGTTTGTGCACTATTTTTGTTGTTATTGTTGTTATTTAACATTATATACAGTGGTGCTTGAAAGTTTGTGAACCCTCTAGAATTTTCTATATTTCTGCATAAATATGACCTAAAACATCATCAGATTTTCACACAAGTCCTAAAAGTAGATAAAGAGAACCCAGTTAAACAAATGAGACAAAAATATCATACTTGGTCATTTATTTATTGAGGAAAATGATCCAATATTACATATCTGTGAGTGGCAAAAGTATGTAAACCTCTAGGATTAGCAGTTAATTTGAAGGTGAAATTAGAGTCAGGTGTTTTCAATCAATGGGATGACAATCAGGTGTGAGTGGGCACCCTGTTTTATTTAAAGAACAGGGATCTATCAAAGTCTGATCTTCACAACACATGTTTGTGGAAGTGTATCATGGCATGAACAGGAGATTTCTGAGGACCTCAGAAAAAGTGTTGTTGATGCTCATCAGGCTGGAAAAGGTTACAAAACCATGAATTGACAGTCAGACAGATTGTGTACAAATGGAGGAAACTCAAGACCATCGTTACCCTCCCCAGGAGAGGTCGACCAACAAAGATAACTCCAAGAGCAAGGCGTGTAATAGTCGGCAAGGTCACAAAGGACCCCAGGGTAACTTCTAAGCAACTGAAGGCCTCTCTCACATTGGCTAATGTTAATGTTCATGAGTCCACCATCAGGAGAACACTGAACAACAATGGTGTGCATGGCAGGGTTGCAAGGAGAAAGCCACTGCTCTCCAAAAAGAACATTGCTGCTCATCTGCAGTTTGCTAAAGATCACGTGGACAAGCCAGAAGGCTATTGGAAAAATGTTTTGTGGACGGATGAGACCAAAATAGAACTTTTTGGTTTAAATGAGAAGTGTTATGTTTGGAGAAAGGAAAACACTTGATTCCAGCATAAGAATCTTATCCCATCTGTGAAACATGGTGGTCGTAGTATCATGGTTTGGGCCTGTTTTGCTGCATCTGGGCCAGGACGGCTTGCCATCATTGATGAAACAATGAATTCTGAATTATACCAGCGAATTCTAAAGGAAAATGTCAGGACATCTGTCCATGAACTGAATCTCAAGAGAAGGTGGGTCATGCAGCAAGACAACGACCCTAAGCACACAAGTCATTCTACCAAAGAATGATTAAAGAAGAATAAAGTTAATGTTTTGGAATGGCCAAGTCAAAGTCCTGACCTTAATCCAATGGAAATGTTGTGGAAGGACCTGAAGCGAGCAGTTCATGTGAGGAAACCCACCAACATCCCAGAGTTGAAGCTGTTCTGTACGGAGGAATTTTAGCCCATTCCTCCAAGCCGGTGTGCAGGACTGATCAACAGTTACCGCAAACGTTTAGTTGCAGTTATTGCTGCACAAGGGGGTCACACCAGATACTGAAAGCAAAGATTCACATACTTTTGCCACTCATAGATATATAATATTGGATCATTTTCCTCAATAAATAAATGACCAAGTATAATATTTTTGTCTCATTTGTTTAACTGGGTTCTCTTTATCTACTTTTAGGACTTGTGTGAAAATCTGATGATGTTTTAGGTCATATTTATGCAGAAATATAGAAAATTCTAAAGGGTTCACAAACTTTCAAGCACCACTGTGTATAAAGCTGTTCAAGGTTATAATCAAGTAGAAACCGAAGTGTTTTTCATCTGCAAGTTGTTGCATAAACTTTATTTATAGGTAGGTTGTTATTTCTTTTTGAACTTGGATAGGTCAGATTTAATTAAAGTGTTATTTATTAATATAGGTGAGTCAAGTTTCCATCCTGAATAAATAAACACGTCCTCATTTCATTTAAACATGACGATGAAAGAAATGAACACTGGCAAGCAAACTAATAATCAGAATAAATTTTAGTTTCTGTTAATAAAACATTTGTGTTGCTCGGAATTGTTACTCACCTGTAGAACGAATGAGTTGATTCGAAATCATATCAGATTGATATTTATAAAATTTACAAAATTACACGTTAACCCACTTCCCATGTGTGTGATTGTGATGATCAGAATTTGTTTCATTTCATTTTCTATACCGATTGTCCATTGCGGGTCGCAGGGAAGCTGGAGCCATTCCCAGCTGACATCGGGCGAGAGGTGGGGTACACCCTGGACGGGTCACCAATCCACAAGGCCAACACACAAAGAGACAGAAAACATTCACACTCACATACACACCTATGGGCAATTTAGAGTAGCCAGTGGAACTAATCCAAATGTCTTTGGACTGTCAGAGGAAACCAGAGAACCCAGAGGAAACCCACGCAGGCATGAGGAGAACGTGCAAACTCCAAGTAGAAAGGCCGCCCTGTCGGGCATGGGACTTGAACCCAGAAACTTCTTGCTGTGAGGTGACAGTCCATCATGCTGCCCTGATTGATTATGGCTGAAAGGCGATGAGTTTATGCCATCATGTGTTGTCCGTTGTCCATCTGGTGTCATCCACATTTCACGAAAATCGCTTCTCTCTCAATTCTTCACCGATTTTTATTCTTTTTGGCAGGAAGGTCGGTCTGCCTGGGGTGCATGTGGCCTCTACCCAAATTTGCATAATTGCAATTGATAATGAAGATATGGAGTAATTAATCCCTAATGAGCAGTTTCCACACAAATCGTTTCTTCTCCCTCAATTCTTCACTGATTTTGGTTCTTTCTGGCATGAAGGTCGGGGTACCTAGGGTGCATAGAACTTCTACCCAGATTTGCTTAATTACAATTATTAATGAAGTTATGGACTAATTAAGCCTTAATGTTCAACAGCAGTTCAACAAAAATCGCTTCTTCTCAGTCAATTCCTCACCGTTTTGGATTCTTTCTGGCAAATAGGTCGGTATTCCTAGGGTGGATATAGCTTCTATATAGAGCTTGTATATAGTGTATATAGCTTGTAACATTTATTGCGCCCATAAGGTGGCCCACTTTAGGTCGTTCCTTCTGGACTAGGCGGGGCCGGAGTGAGCTACACCGTCAGTGACGATCTCGTTCGTGTTATTTACTATTTTTATGGCTATACCTCGTTTACGTGCTATAGACTGAGATTGATTTTGACTGTTCTTTCTTACGAACAGCGTTTAGATCCTCTCAGATATCATATTTGCTCCCATTAACATTTTACGCAACTTCCTCACTGTTCTTTATTCAAATTACATTCAAAGACAAATAGAGTCCTAGCAAAACTTCTCTTGCCTTATTTAGGTTTGGTCTCATATTGCAAGATAAACCCACATTTTTTAAAAATTTCTGAAAGAAAAATGGCAAAAGTAGACTTTCTATTTTGCGTCCAAAAAACATTGTCCTAATTTTTTTATTCTTTTGATGAGTATTAACTCATTTTGCATTTAGCAATAATTCGCTGAAGATGAAGTGAATATCGGTGAATAATAACTGAGACGAAGTCGAGGTTATTCATCGATATTCACTGAGCCTGAGGTGGATAATCGTTTTAGTATAAATACACAGGTGACTGTGGTTTTTTTTAAATTGTATTTAAAAAATAATTTCTTTCAAACTTCAAAAGCGGCATGCAAATGTAATAACTTTGTGGCGCAGACTTGTGTCACTTATCTACGCCGACTCACATAAAATACTTTGTTTTGAAATTTATAAAATAAATCTCAACTCCACCTTAGCTTTTTATAGTTTTAGACCAAACTTCGTAGCATTGTTAGTGCTTTTAGGAACAGCATTTTCCTTCATCGTTTGTAATTCTTCCTCACGGTGACAAAGCGATCAGCCGCTGTTTTTGCCGCGTCGCTCGAGATGATTATCGAGAAATAGTCTGAATTTCTCAACCAATCAGCACGCTCGATTTTCTATAATCTCCTGCGTATTTATATGAAGCTAATTTTATTCAAAAAAGTTCACGAACAGTTGGAACTATGGAGAACTACGATTATCAGCTTTACTCAAACAACACGTCATTTATAAGACAAAATCAGAAATGCAAAAAGCTCCTGTTTTGTTTTGTGGCTATTATTTCGTACAGGATTTAATTGATGAACCCTTTTGTGGCATCTCTGGCTTACTGTTACTCCTGAGACATTCCGTATTCTGCTATATTTGAAAGGTGAAAGCCAGTGTTGTTTTTACAAAGCAATTTTAAAAATTAGCAGCTTAACAGGGCGGCACGGTGGTGTAGTGGTTAGCGCTGTCGCCTCACAGCAAGAAGGTCCTGGGTTCGAGCCCCGGGGCCGGCGAGGGCCTTTCTGTGTGGAGTTTGCATGTTCTCCCCGTGTCCGCGTGGGTTTCCTCCGGGTGCTCCGGTTTCCCCCACAGTCCAAAGACATGCAGGTTAGGTTAACTGGTGACTCTAAATTGACCGTAGGTGTGAATGTGAGTGTGAATGGTTGTCTGTGTCTATGTGTCAGCCCTGTGATGACCTGGCGACTTGTCCAGGGTGTACCCCGCCTTTCGCCCATAGTCAGCTGGGATAGGCTCCAGCTTGCCTGCGACCCTGTAGAAGGATAAAGCGGCTAGAGATAATGAGATGAGATGAGCAGCTTAACAGAAATCCAGATGTAGATTTAGATCCATAAAGAACGAACTAGATGAAACATGAGGAAGAACCCTGAAGAGGAACTCAAGCAGGAACCCGTCCTCTTCTGGGTGACACTGATGATGCCCTTTATTGTCACTAGTCACATGTACCAGCGAAATTAGCCGTCAGCCTGTCCGTACATATACAACATACAATTGACATAGGGTAGACAGGACAGGAAGACAGGGATGAAGATAAAAAGGAAACACAACATGAGGAGAGATAAGGAAAAAAAAAGAACACCGCCCCCCCACTATGCTCCTGTCAGGAGTACAGTGTGGGAACATTTAAAAAACCTTTGCACATAAGCACACAACAACACAAGTACACTTTAAACACAGGACTTGAGGGGGGGAATCAGGGGTAGGGGGGAGGGGGGAGGGGAGGAGATAATCCAGCACAAGCAAGCAGCAGTCCACTCCTGCAGCCATGAAGGCGCTGGTCACGCACCCGCTTGTCACACTGGGGGTAAAAATGGCGACTGCGGAAAGTTAGAGAAGGAATGCGAGAGTGTCTCCCGGCAGTGACCTTCAGGGGGAAATGTTGCCTCAGCAACGGCCTGAACCGAGGCCGGTGCTGTCTCAGGGAGCCGAATGTCGATAAGATATGAATTGTTTGGTCTTTCCAGACGCAGTCTTTGCACGTCCACACCGCTCGTCCATATCTGTCCATTCCGTCCATTCTATTCAAATTGATCTCCGAAAAACGTATTCCTTGCAAAGCTGAAAGCTGCTCCGAGATAACAACCATTTTGTGGTTAAAGTTCTGAATGTCCACAGTCCGAGTGCCAACAGCTTTGCCCACCACTCCAATCGTATCGGGCAGCTTTGTGGGGCTTTGAACAGCTGTCACCGTTGTCTGATTTCCTCGATACACCAGGGCAATGCCTAATCCAATCAGCAAAAGTCCTGTAATCATGGTTCCAAATAGGTAGATATCTTCAATGTCCTCCACAGAAAGAATCGCCAGGCACACGACCCGCCACCGCTCCCACGCATCCATCGTGTAACCAGCCGCAAACGTTCCGGCAGGACAGACGGGTTCCCCCGAACCCAAACTTCTTGTCGAGAAAACTGTGTCAATTTCGTTAGGAGACCAGTTTCATGCTTTTTTTAGTTTAGAAAGTAATGCAGGGAGAGTCTCTTCAAAAAGTACAGCAGATGAGACAAGACACAGAAGCACAAGCAGGGAGAAAAAGGAGGGAGAGGGAGAGTAGAAAATGCGACCGCCTTCCGTGGAAGCACGGAGAGAAAAAAAAATACTGAATACCGTATTGGGGTTCTTCTTCTTTCGGCTGCTCCCGTTAGGGGTCACAACGTCAGATCTGTTCTGCATATTTGATTTGGTATAGGGACCGGTACTAAGTATGCACTGGCTTGTGCTCGGTATTTTATCTAATCTGCAAGTCTTTGAACTGTGGGAGGAAACCGGAGAACCTGGAGGAAACCCACACAGACATGCAGAGAACATGCAAACTCCACAAAGGCCCTGTCAGCCATGAGGTTTGAACCCGGAACCTTCTTGCTGTCAGGCGACAGCGCTAACCACTACACCACCCATTTTGCATCCAAAAACCACGCCCATTTTGGGGTTATAAATAATTACTCTTCAACGAAGTGTGTTTTAAATTCAGGACATTCAGTATGAGTGGTTTGTTTCGTCTTCGGATTTGGTTTAGTCTACTTTGCATTTCAAATCATGGCTGCAGAGAATTAGAATAAACTAAATTGGCACGCTAATGTAGAAAATCTCATTTGCATGGCATGAACTGTAAAGGTCCCTTGAACCATGAGGGTGAACAAAAGGTTTCCGGGTTCTTCTTCTGGGGAAGCGTTATAAAACGTGCTTGTGTGTTAATCTTAAAGATTTTTAGCATTCAGAAAGGTCTTTTTTTTTTCTAAAGAGTTCACGACACCAGGTACCAGACTCTAAAACACAGTAATTGTAGCATTTCTCCTATACACTTAATGATAACACATTCTTAGTTTGTCCTGCTCAGGCTTGTAGTACTCGAGTCCGACTCGTGCCCTAATTTTAAGGACTTGTGACTTGATTTGAGCACCGATGACTCGGACTCGTGTATTAACTGCATTCAGACTCGTAAATTGGAGACAAGGACTCGGATTTTTTTGTAACATGCCATAATAATTTGGCATACGATATTTACAGTGGGGCAAAAAAGTATTTAGTCAGTCACCAATTGTGCAAGTTCTCCCACTTAAAAAGATGAGAGAGGCCTGTAATTTTCATCATAGGTACACTTCAACTATGAGAGACAAAATGAGAAAAAAAAAATCCAGAAAATCACATTGTCTGATTTTTAAAGAATTTATTTGCAAATTATGGTGGAAAATAAGTATTTGGTCAATAACAAAAGTTCATCTCAATACTTTGTTATATACCCTTTGTTGGCAATGACAGAGGTCAAACGTTTTCTGTAAGTCTTCACAAGGTGTTCACACACTGTTGCTGGTATTTTGGCCCATTCCTCCATGCAGATCTCCTCTAGAGCAGTGATGTTTTGGGGCTGTCGCTGGGCAACACGGACTTTCAACTCCCTCCAAAGATTTTCTATGGGGTTGAGATCTGGAGACTGGCTAGGCCACTCCAGGACCTTGAAATGCTTCTTACGAAGCCACTCCTTCGTTGCCCGGGCGGTGTGTTTGGGATCATTGTCATGCTGAAAGACCCAGCCACGTTTCATCTTCAATGCCCTTGCTGATGGAAAGAGGTTTTCACTCAAAATCTCACGATACATGGCCCCATTCATTCTTTCCTTTACACGGATCAGTCGTCCTGGTCCCTCTGCAGAAAAACAGCCCCAAAGCATGATGTTTCCACCCCCATGCTTCACAGTAGGTACGGTATTCTTTGGATGCAACTCAGCATTCTTTCTCCTCCAAACACGACAA
Source organism: Neoarius graeffei (assembly GCF_027579695.1). NCBI lineage: Eukaryota > Metazoa > Chordata > Actinopteri > Siluriformes > Ariidae > Neoarius > Neoarius graeffei. Next base: position 9,998,637 of record NC_083576.1, on the reverse strand, counting down.
GTTGAGTTTTTACCAAAAAGTTCTATTTTGGTTTCATCTGACCATATGACATTCTCCCAATCCTCTTCTGGATCATCCAAATGCTCTCTAGCAAACTTCAGACGGGCCTGGACATGTACTGGCTTAAGCAGGGGGACACGTCTGGCACTGCAGGATTTGAGTCCCTGGCGGCGTAGTGCGTTACTGATGGTAGCCTTTGTTACTTTGGTCCCAGCTCTCTGCAGGTCATTCACTAGGTCCCCCCCGTGTGGTTCTGGGATTTTTGCTCACTGTTCTTGTGATCATTTTGACCCCACGGGGTGAGATCTTGCATGGAGCCCCAGATCGAGGGAGATTATCAGTGGTCTTGTATGTCTTCCATTTTCTAATAATTGCTCCCACAGTTGATTTCTTCACACCAAGCTGCTTACCTATTGCAGATTCAGTCTTCCCAGCCTTGTGCAGGTCTACAATTTTGTTTCTGGTGTCCTTTGACAGCTCTTTGGTCTTGGCCATAGTGGAGTTTGGAGTGTGACTGTTTGAGGTTGTGGACAGGTGTCTTTTATACTGATAACGAGTTCAAACAGGTGCCATTAATCCAGGTAACGAGTGGAGGACAGACGAGCCTCTTAAAGTTGTTACAGGTCTGTGAGAGCCAGAAATCTTGCTTGTTCGTAGGTGACCAAATACTTATTTTACCGAGGAATTTACCAATTAATTCATTAAAAATCCTACAATGTGATTTCCTGGATTCTTTCCCCCCATTCTGTCTCTCATAGTTGAAGTGTACCTATGATGAAAATTACAGGCCTCTCTCATCTTTTTAAGTGGGAGAACTTGTACAATTGGTGGCTGACTAAATACTTTATTGCCCCACTGTATATCTACACTAATTTTGTCCAAGAGAATGCACATTCACCTGTTCATACGTCATGTTCAGGAACAAACTAACGTTAATGGCGCTAAAATGCCTGGAGAGAACGCCGCTAGGATTGTCCGCTTTGCTTATACAGACTTCTCGTGCTGTAGGAAAAAATACACTGCTGTGTGTTCCATATGTAGAAGAACTATCGAGGAGACGACGGGGACAACCTCGAACTTCAATCGTCATTTGGCAAGACTCCACCCAGAGAAGGAAGTGACACGCTATGTTCATTGCTCTGTTGATAATGGGCGGGGCTTGCTTGCTGAGCGATGAACTAGCTAGTGTTAACCCTCTCTCATGTTATTTATCCTGTTGATAGTGGGTGGGGCTTTCTGAGCGATGAACAAGCTTTTTATCTGTAGCCTATTAACTAAAATGGCGCGGTCGAGCAGGAACGTTAGTCCAACACAGTAACAGAGACGCTTTCACATAAACGCAGCGACAGACACCGTCAAACTGTGCAGCTGGAGTCTTGTTCTCGGACTCGACTCGAAATTTTCTTTAATGACTTGAACACTGGTCCTGCTGGAAGAACAGATGTTTTTAGACACTTTTGTTTCATCCAGATCACAGGCGTTTTTATTTTCACACATAATTCATTTATTTTCACATGTAGGGCATGTGGATTCATATCTCTTCATTATATCATATAAATTTGCTTATAAAATGCCACGTTGATTTCTTTACTGTGCATTTTCAGGGCATTACATCATGAAAACCACCTGATGTTTATTTAAACCAAAAAATACAGTATAATCCACACACAAACACTATACTTCATATATTAAGAAGCACCAGAGATCAAAGGAAAATGTATTTATTAAAACAGGCACTAATAAAACCGAACAATGGTTAAACGTGACACAAACGTTAAATGCAGCTCAGAGAGAGATGTTGTGCGTCTACACAGCTGGAACGGAGGCCTGTTAAAACTCCTGAGTGAAAAGCACCAGGAGATCAGAAGTGTTATTTCCCTGAACAGAAGCACCTGAATAACTCACTTCGATTTATCAGGTTGCCTAAAACGCACGGTGGCGCACAGCAGTTTCACAGGCACATTCATCACCGCTGTGTTCTCGATTAAAAAATGAAATAAAATAGTTTTTAAAAAATTAAATATATACACACACACACAACAAAACGAAAGCCATCAATAAATTAACAGAACTAGTGTATTTAGCACAAGAATGTTTTAATACCTTGCCCTAACATAAGGCAAAAATGATAAATATATACATATAATTATATTTTATCCTCACGATCCTTAAACAACACCTAGCGTCGATAGAATACAACAGCTTCATGAATTAACGGGGTATTTTCAGTCATGTGATATTAAGAGCAGATAAAAAGCAACGTCGTAAACATAACGTGCAACAGTGGGATCTTATAGAACGCCAATACGTGGATGAAATAAACAGACTTAACGCGCTCTAGACGCCAGGGTCCGTTACTTCCGTTTGCTTTTGGAGTCAGTGGTCTGAAAGACGCTGGAGGCAGACATGAGGTTCTCGATGTACTGACCCAGAACTTGGTTCTCGGACTTGAGCTTGAGGTTTTCCTCTTTCACGGCGTCCACCCGTGCCGAGAGATCTGATCGAAAGAAAACGACAGATGAGAATTGTTTCACAGCTACTTGCATTTCAATATACAACCAAAAGTTTGTGCACACCTGACCAGGACAACCATATGCACCGTTTGAACATCCTATTCCGCATTTAGTAGCCATGTTACTAGATTTATGATCATTCAGCTCGGAGAGCTTAGTGAGGTCAGGCAGTGCACATCCCAGCTCATCCCACAGGTGTTCAGTGGAGCTGACTTCAGTCAGGGCTGAACACTCAAGTTCTTCCACTCTAAACTTAGCAAACCATGTCTTCATGACTTGCTTTGTGCACAGGAGCATTGTCATGCAGGAACAGATTTAGGCTTCGAAGGGAAATTGTAATGCTACAGCATACGGGTGTGACGGTCAGGTGTCCACATACTTCTGGCCATATGGTGCATGACGTCTAAACATTTGAAATTCTTTCAAAACCACTGACGCTCAGAGATGCACAGGGCTATTACATAACAGACTTATGTCACAAAGTATTAAAGGCTAATTTTATACTTGAATTGGCTTTTAACTCAACCATTGAATCCAGTGATGACGTTTTACCCTCCAGAGTGTTCTGCAGCTCCAGCACCTGATTTATGAGCCTCGTTTTCTCCTCCAACTCCACCTGATTTTCCAGGTCACCTGAAAAACAGAGCATCTTTGAGAACAGAATGATGTCTTACATCCTGTATGTAATGCCCTGAGAAGTATTTACGGACATTCTAATTTCGTCATCTTGTGTTTAATTCATTTACCAGCTGGGAGGTCCGTATCGTGAAATACTGTGATTGAGGTCTTGAAAGTACTGACCAAGTACAAGGTCAGTATTCAAGGCCGAGGTCACGGTATTTCACCATACGGACTGACCTTAAGCTGGTAAATAATATATTTATTTTTTTCTTTACCAAATTCTAACAGAAAACGAGAGTGCCCAAAAGGGAAAACCGAGCCGAGCCGCCATTTTGAATCCTCATTCACGGCTGTAATGCAAATGGCTTCCTCCTCGGTATACAAGTGCACTTCCATGGCAGGAAAAAAAAAAACTACATTTTGCCGCCCACATAGTCCCCTATTTATACAAATAGGAGTCATTCAGAATTCAGCCATATTTTTGCTCGGCGTTAGCAACAGTTACAGGTTTTTAGCTTTCTCCTGAAATGTTTTATTTTATTGTTTCTTCCTCAGGGTAGTAAAACTCGCTTTTGCTGTGAAGACTGTCGTTATCGCCATCCATGATAAAAATCTTATAAAAAGATAAATGTTGACAAAAATTGCTACTATGTTTGTTGTTGTTATGAACAAGCGAGTCACCAGAGGTCCATAACCGGGGTCCGTAACTGGGGTCCATACCGTAGGATACAGACCCACTCGCCAGCCAATCAGAGCGCAAGATTTGATGAAAACCACACCACGAAAAAAAATAATGTATATTATTATCCATACAGGACACTTTTTCAATGGAATAAAAAAAAAAACACGTGTTCTATTTCCTTCTAGCGGGTTTCGTTCATTTGGTTTGACAGCATGCAATATCGTTAGCATATCGCTTATCCTACGTGTATTACATCACTCTAGTCTACCCAATGCAGAATGAGCTTTGAATATGGTTTACGATATTGCACGGTTGTCAAGGCAACATGACATCACATGTCGGAGATGTAAAACTTCCGCACTCGTGAGCGACTGGGACAATTTGTGAACAAACATGGCTGCCGGGTTTGCTTCATTAAAGACGGAAGATTTTGAGAGAATTTTGAAAGCGAAAGATGCGTTGAACACCTGAAAGGAATGTGTCTGTATAATAATAATTTTTTGTGGTATATCAGATATATTCCATTCAGCTACTCGTCTTCAACTCATTTAATATCATGCTAATAGATCTGATATACCATTCAACGCCAGCCAATATTATTTAAATATAATATACTTAATAACGGGCGGCACGGTGGTGTAGTGGTTAGCGCTGTCGCCTCACAGCAAGAAGGTCCGGGTTCGAGCCCCGTGGCCGGCGAGGGCCTTTCTGTGTGGAGTTTGCATGTTCTCCCCGTGTCCGCGTGGGTTTCCTCCGGGTGCTCCGGTTTCCCCCACAGTCCAAAGACATGCAGGTTAGGTTAACTGGTGACTCTAAATTGACCGTAGGTGTGAATGTGAGTGTGAATGGTTGTCTGTGTCTATGTGTCAGCCCTGTGATGACCGGGCGACTTGTCCAGGGTGTACCCCGCCTTTCGCCCATAGTCAGCTGGGATAGGCTCCAGCTTGCCTGCGACCCTGTAGAAGGATAAAGCGGCTAGAGATAATGAGATGAGATACTTAATAACTGTCCTACCATCCACATCAGAGTTCATGGTGAAATAATCGTCTTCCTTTTTGGGATGCAGGGCTGCGGCTCTGGTGCACTGGCAATTAAACAAAAGATTAATTCATTCATTCTATTAATCAATTTATTCATTTTAATATTAATTAGTTGATTAATTAAGTATGCAATATTGCAAACCATGACTAGTGGAAATACCTACTGAGCATAATTATTCAGCTAGTGAATACATTAAAAGACAACTTTTAATAATAAAAGTAGGTTGGTTTGTAAAAGCTGTCATTTGATTTCAGTTTGCAAGCTAAATCACTAAACAAACATGCTAACTGTTAAACGTCCAGATTTCCTGCTCTGGGATTGGTTACTCGACTTATTTGACTACTCAATATCCAATAAGAGGACAGCTCCTGATATGATCTGCCAATCGTACCGCAGGAGGCGGGATTTCTCGTAAAATAATTACAAGGTGAAAAAAAAATAACGTAATTTTATTCAAACAAAACAAATAACATGGATAGCTGATTTTAGGATATAAATAATATAATAATGATGATGATGATGATGATAATAATAAAAGGGAAAAGCAGTTCCTATGCTCATCTCTGAACAATTTGCATCCAGCTAATCGCTAACACAAGCTAACTAGCTAGCCGAGAGCAGAATGACGTCAACAGCTGCCCTGATAAACAGCGTGTGAGGAAGTTTTATCACTAATACATAGAAACAAACATGTTCAGGCTTAAATACTGGGATTTAAAAAAAATAACCTTTAAAACATTCACACTCACCAAATCAAGAGATTCAAATGGGTCAGACGGTGTCTGATCAGAGGTTCAGGATGCTCCTCAGGATTAAAACAGGGTTGCCAGTTGCTTCATAAACAAACATCTGAGGTTCCTCCCAAACCCTACAGTCCAGAGGATCTCCAGTAAAGTAGAGTAGCTAAATTTTCACAATATTTCAGAGTAACACTATACAATACATCAGTAATAAAGCATTATTTAAATTATACACTTATCCTAGATAGTTCTTTAACGGTTATAAAACATTTAAGTAATAAACACTTTGGGAGCTGCGCTGTGGGAAAATAATCAACGTCTCATCTCATCTCATTATCTCTAGCCGCTTTATCCTGTTCTACAGGGTCGCAGGCAAGCTGGAGCCTATCCCAGCTGACTACGGGCGAAAGGCGGGGTACACCCTGGACAAGTCGCCAGGTCATCACAGGGCTGACACATAGACACAGACAACCATTCACACTCACATTCACACCTACGGTCAATTTAGAGTCACCAGTTAACCTAACCTGCATGTCTTTGGACTGTGGGGGAAACCGGAGCACCCGGAGGAAACCCACGCGGACACGGGGAGAACATGCAAACTCCACACAGAAAGGCCCTCGCCGGCCACGGGGCTCGAACCCAGGACCTTCTTGCTGTGAGGCGACAGCGCTAACCACTACACCACCGTGCTGCCCAATAATCAACGTATCCCAAAATACTTTATTCCTGTTATACCACAGCAATTTGTCATCAATTACATTCCAGGACATCATGTCATACTTTAATCCATGTAATGCTGTAGAACTTCCCAACAAGACACGTTAGTTCCTGTGATCATTTCCATTATCACTGCTATAAACAGTTGTTTCTTCACCGTTCCATTGTGAAGTGTAATAAGAAGAACTCAACTTGTTTTTTTCGCAGTGCGGTTTCCATCAAATCATGTGCTCTGATTGGCTGGCGAGCGGGTCCATGTCCTACAATACAGACCCCGGTTATGGACCTCTGGCGACTCGCTCGTTCACAACAACAACATAGTAGCATTTTTTTGTTAACATTTATCTTTTTTATAAGATTTTATAAGGCCCAGAGGGCCTCAGTCCGTACTTTCAAGACCTCGGTCACGGTATTTCATGATACGGACCTCCCAGTTGGTAAATAACATATCTCATCTCATCTCATTATCTCTAGCCGCTTTATCCTGTTCTACAGGGTCGCAGGCAAGCTGGAGCCTATCCCAGCTGACTACGGGCGAAAGGCGGGGTACACCCTGGACAAGTCGCCAGGTCATCACAGGGCTGACACATAGACACAGACAACCATTCACACTCCCATTCACACCTACGGTCAATTTAGAGTCACCAGTTAACCTAACCTGCATGTCTTTGGACTGTGGGGGAAACCGGAGCACCCGGAGGAAACCCACGCGGACACGGGGAGAACATGCAAACTCCGCATAGAAAGGCCCTCGCCGGCCACAGGGCTCGAACCCGGACCTTCTTGCTGTGAAGTGACAGCGCTAAGCGCCGTGCCGCCCCTACAAAAAAAATCAAACAAACAAAACTAAACACTAAAAAATACAGCATTCCAAAATAACGGGCGGCACGGTGGTGTAGTGGTTAGCGCTGTCACCTCACAGCAAGAAGGTCCGGGTTCGAGCCCCGTGGCCGGCGAGGGCCTTTCTGTGCGGAGTTTGCATGTTCTCCCTGTGTCCGCGTGGGTTTCCTCCGGGTGCTCCGGTTTCCCCCACAGTCCAAAGACATGCAGGTTAGGTTAACTGGTGACTCTAAATTGAGCGTAGGTGTGAATGTGAGTGTGAATGGTTGTCTGTGTCTATGTGTCAGCCCTGTGATGACCTGGCGACTTGTCCAGGGTGTACCCTGCCTTTCGCCCGTAGTCAGCTGGGATAGGCTCCAGCTTGCCTGCGACCCTGTAGAACAGGATAAAGCGGCTACAGATAATGAGATGAGATGAGATTCCAAAATAACCAGCGAACACTGTTGGATTTGCTCTTCTGACCTCGCTTCAGCTGTTTTCAGCACAGGGGATACAAGGATACAGCGTCAAATAGTCATAGTAAGTGAAGCCAAGAACCAATGGAACAGCGCAATAATGATGTTGAATCTAAATTGTATCGCTTTATTATATCACACCATTCCATTGGTTCTCGTTATGGTTCTAGCCAAACGACAATGAGCTCACATATTACAAAAAATGGTGCCAGTATTTGTAAAAACCAAACACGCTCTGATGATTGGGAACAATGAAAATTTGGAAGAAGAAAAAAAAAGATTCGCTATGACAAGAAGTTCAAGGCAACTTGGTCATCGGATCATCCAGCATCAAAGCATCGAGGCAAGGTGAGAAGCAGCATTTTGTGAAGTACGTCGGTCCAATTTCTTGGTCAATTTTCTTCAAATATGGCAGTCAGAATGCAGGAGAATGCACCATTTTACACTTTTTTTTTTTTTAATTTTCCAAGGGGTCATGCCACTCAGGAACCCCCTAGAAGGGCGCGACTGTGTCATGCAATCTGACCTACCGCTTTTCATTCTCAGGAAGCCGGCAAGTATGAATATGTTTTCTTTTTATTAAAATGGCTCCATTTTGCGCTTGAATGAATAACAGAATTGAAAATAACAGGGTTGAGTTTTTAAGCAAAGAACTAACAAATACAAGCATAAAATTGCATTGATGCTAAAACCATTATCATGATTTACTTATTAGTTGATTGTTTTATTCATAATACTTCACTTTAAGTCTATAATTTGACCACAGTGATTGTACTTTTAAAGTGACATCATCAGTCAGTTCAACAGTTCAACGAAATCATTAAGAAATAAAGAAAAAAGACGAGGAAACCTGATTTTCTTCTTCTCAGGATCTTCAGAAAATTTGGAGCTTCCTATTGAATGTAATATTCTAAAGGGGTGGATATGTTCAAGAAACATGGTTAAAGGTCATAGGCAAAGGTTTTAAATTTATGCACATTTGAAACTTTATATGTTAAAAAAACCCTCTGTAATTTTCTTCTGGTCCCAAGAAGTATTGTTAATAAGTAATAATTAAAATAAGTTAGCGCGGATCGCGGCGAATTTCTGCTCGGCGATTTTCGTGACCACTCGGCACGAGACGTCATTCAAGACAAACAAATCGCTTGAGTTGAGTCCACTTCCGTTTATTTGCATTGCTGTTCGGCTTGAGTGCAGACGTGCGTTCAGGAATTTCCAAAGAAAAAAACATGCCTTATTGTTGTGCAGTGAACTGTAACCGGTTCAGGAAGAAGTTTTTACCTTTTTCCGAGAGAGGTGAAGAGGCAGATAGAGTGGATTGGCTTTTTCCGAGAGAGGAGACGAGGCGGAGAGAGTGGATTGTGCGCGTGAAACAAAATCAAGCAGTCAAAGAAGAAACGGAGCAGCAACGCTCAAGCAAAAAGGAGAAGATTGGAGGTAAACATTTTTACTTTTGCTTGCAATTGACAAGTCAAGAATCCTGAGGGATCCTGTACAATCATTGTGGAAATGAGACAAAGGGATATTTCCTCGCTTAGAGTCGGCTATAAATAGTATAATGCCGCGGATGGCAGGCTAACGTGGCCTACCGGCGCACTGTCCAGTAATCGTTCCCTAGATCCACTAGGGAGGGCGGTTTAATTATTCTTCAAAAGGGCTCTTATTTAGTATTATGACGAAAGTAGGAATTTATCATCACTACCAGGATAAATCGTTTGGGCGCGAGTCTTGTTGAGGTCCGGGGTCACCGCGATCAGAGTCGGCCGAGTCGCTGTCCGATTCCGAGGCCGCACGGTCAAACCAGTGAGCCACATTCACTGATTGCTTTGCAACGCCCATAGGGTCATACATATACGGTTTCACCTCTCGATATTCAATTTGGAGAGTTCCTACTTCAAAATCGCTATCGCTTTCAGACATTTTACACGACCAAAGTCCGTACACGTGTGCTCGGTTCGCAGGTAAACGCAGAACTGCTCTCAGTCTGTTTGACTTAAATGACGTCACGACGACGGGCCCCTGGCGGTGACCGTGCACATAAGTGAGATGTAAACAAACCTTCGGAAATTGTGCAAACCAGTATATTTTAACCGTTTTATTCAATTTTAGGGTGCACATTAGACACCAGGAAGATTGAATTCGCTTTTTGGGTCGTTCTTCTAGACAATAAAGTCGATATTCTACGTTTCACCTCCGACCCTTGCCTATGACTTTTAAGGAAATGTTTTGGGACATTTTTTCATAACTTCATAACAATTCAGTGATTCGATATCATCTGATATTACATGGATTTGTTAAAATTAAGTATATTAATGTTTTGAAGCATTTTAACGATGTTATGTAGTGACAGTGGGCTGGGGAAGGCAAAAATGCTGTTTATCAAAGTGCTGTAGGTTTTCTTAATGTTTTAGGTCAGGGCTTTTCAAAGTGTGGGGCGCGCCTCCCCTAGGGGGCGCCAGAGTTCTTCGGGGGGGCGCAACGTGAGGAAAAATAAACCAGAATAAGTTACTATTGCGGACATTTAGCGAACTTCAGTTAGCCTTTATTTATTTACAATAAATAAATAAAAATCAACTTTACTTTTGATCCATTTATTATCCACACCCATCCACCTCTTTTTTTTTTTGGACAGTTATCTAATCATAGTAGTTAGCGCTGTTGCCTCACAGCAAGAAGGTCCTGGGTTCGAGCCCCGTGGCCGGCGAGGGCCTTTCTGTGCGGAGTTTGCATGTTCTCCCCGTGTCCGCGTGGGTTTCCTCCGGGTGCTCCGGTTTCCCCCACAGTCCAAAGACATGCAGGTTAGGTTAACTGGTGACTCTAAATTGACCGTAGGTGTGAATGTGAGTGTGAATGGTTGTCTGTGTCTATGTGTCAGCCCTGTGATGACCTGGCGACTTGTCCAGGGTGTACCCCGCCTTTCGCCCGTAGTCAGCTGGGATAGGCTCCAGCTTGCCTGCGACCCTGTAGAAGGATAAAGCGGCTAGAGATAATGAGATGAGAAGTTACTATTGCAGACATTTACTGTAGCGAACTTCAGCTAGCCTTTGCCAGAGACAAAATGGATCAATTTTTAGTACCTAAAGCTACAGTGAGTGAGGAGACAGAGTCTGGGCCAAGTAAAAAAAAAGAAGGAAGATGACCACGATTATTTAAAGTTTGGATTTTCATGGACTGGATCTGAAGATGCTCCACTGCCACAGTGTGTTGTCTGCCAAGAGGTGCTAGCTAATGATGATATGAGATGTTTAAAATGTGTAAAACAAGATGTTTTTTTTTTTTAAAGCACAGATGTTTAAAATGTGTAAAAAAAAAGTTTTAAAAAATCACAGATGTTTAAAATGTGTAAAAAAAAGATGTTTTAAAAAAGCACAGATGTTTAAAATGTGTAAAAAAGATGTTTTAAAGAGCACAGATGTTTAAAATGTGTAAAAAAGATGTTTTAAAAAGCACAGATGTTTAAAATGTGTAAAAAAAAGATGTTTTAAAAAGCACAGATGTTTAAAATGTGTAAAAAAAAAGATGTTTTGAAAAAGCACAGATGTTTAAAATGTGTAAAAAAGATGTTTTAAAAATCACAGATGTTTAAAATGTGTAAAAAAAAGTTTTAAAAAGCACAGATGTTTAAAATGTGTAAAAAAAAGTTTTAAAAAAGCACAGATGTTTAAAATGTGTAAAAATGTTTTAAAAAGTGCAGATGTTTAAAATGTGTAAAAAAAAGATGTTTTAAAAAGCACAGATGTTTAAAATGTGTATAAAAATGTTTTAAAAAGCACAGATGTTTAAAATGTGTAAAAAAAGATGTTTTAAAAAGCACAGATGTTTAAAATGTGTAAAAAAGATGTTTTAAAAAAGCACAGATGTTTAAAATGTGTAAAAAAGATGTTTTAAAAATCACAGATGTTTAAAATGTGTAAAAAAAGATGTTTTAAAAAGCACAGATGTTTAAAATGTGTAAAAAAAGATGTTTTAAAAAGCACAGATGTTTAAAATGTGTAAAAAAGATGTTTTAAAAAGCACAGATGTTTAAAATGTGTAAAAAAATGTTTTAAAAAGCACAGATGTTTAAAATGTGTAAAAAAAAAGTTTTAAAAAAGCACAGATGTTTAAAATGTGTAAAAAATGTTTTAAAAAGTGCAGATGTTTAAAATGTGTAAAAAAAAGATGTTTTAAAAAGCACAGATGTTTAAAATGTGTATAAAAATGTTTTAAAAAGCACAGATGTTTAAAATGTGTAAAAAATGTTTTAAAAAGTGCAGATGTTTAAAATGTGTAAAAAAAGATGTTTTAAAAAGCACAGATGTTTAAAATGTGTAAAAAGATGTTTTAAAAAGCACAGATGTTTAAAATGTGTAAAAAAAAATGTTTTAAAAAGCACAGATGTTTAAAATGTGTAAAAAAAAGTTTTAAAAAAGCACAGATGTTTAAAATGTGTAAAAAAATGTTTTAAAAAGTGCAGATGTTTAAAATGTGTAAAAAAAAAGATGTTTTAAAAAGCACAGATGTTTAAAATGTGTATAAAAATGTTTTAAAAAGCACAGATGTTTAAAATGTGTAAAAAATGTTTTAAAAAGTGCAGATGTTTAAAATGTGTAAAAAAAGATGTTTTAAAAAGCACAGATGTTTAAAATGTGTATAAAAATGTTTTAAAAAGCACAGATGTTTAAAATGTGTAAAAAAATGTTTTAAAAAGCACAGATGTTTAAAATGTGTAAAAAAAAGTTTTAAAAAAGCACAGATGTTTAAAATGTGTAAAAAATGTTTTAAAAAGCACAGATGTTTAAAATGTGTAAAAAAAAAAAGATGTTTTAAAAAGCACAGATGTTTAAAATGTGTAAAAAGATGTTTTAAAAAGCACAGATGTTTAAAATGTGTAAAAAATGTTTTAAAAAGCACAGATGTTTAAAATGTGTAAAAAAAAGTTTTAAAAAAGCACAGATGTTTAAAATGTGTAAAAAAATGTTTTTAAAAGCACAGATGTTTAAAATGTGTAAAAAATGTTTTAAAAAGTACAGATGTTTAAAATCTGTAAAAAATGTTTTTAAAAGCACAGATGTTTAAAATGTGTAAAAATGTTTTAAAAAGTACAGATGTTTAAAATGTGTAAAAAAGATGTTTTAAAAAGCACAGATGTTTAAAATGTGTATAAAAATGTTTTAAAAAGCACAGATGTTTAAAATGTGTAAAAAATGTTTTAAAAGCACAGATGTTTAAAATGTGTAAAAAAAAGTTTTTAAAAAGCACAGATGTTTAAAATGTGTAAAAAAAAGATGTTTTAAAAAGCACAGATGTTTAAAATGTGTAAAAAAGATGTTTTAAAAAGCACAGATGTTTAAAATGTGTAAAAAATGTTTTAAAAGCACAGATGTTTAAAATGTGTAAAAAATGTTTTAAAAAAGCACAGATGTTTAAAATGTGTAAAAAATGTTTTTAAAAGCACAGATGTTTAAAATGTGTAAAAAAAAAAGTTTTAAAAAAGCACAGATGTTTAAAATGTGTAAAAAATGTTTTAAAAAGTGCAGATGTTTAAAATGTGTAAAAAAAAAGATGTTTTAAAAAGCACAGATGTTTAAAATGTGTATAAAAATGTTTTAAAAAGCACAGATGTTTAAAATGTGTAAAAAATGTTTTAAAAAGTGCAGATGTTTAAAATGTGTAAAAAAAGATGTTTTAAAAAGCACAGATGTTTAAAATGTGTAAAAAGATGTTTTAAAAAGCACAGATGTTTAAAATGTGTAAAAAAATGTTTTAAAAAGCACAGATGTTTAAAATGTGTAAAAAAAAGTTTTAAAAAAGCACAGATGTTTAAAATGTGTAAAAAATGTTTTAAAAAGTGCAGATGTTTAAAATGTGTAAAAAAAAAAGATGTTTTAAAAAGCACAGATGTTTAAAATGTGTATAAAAATGTTTTAAAAAGCACAGATGTTTAAAATGTGTAAAAAATGTTTTAAAAAGTGCAGATGTTTAAAATGTGTAAAAAAAGATGTTTTAAAAAGCACAGATGTTTAAAATGTGTATAAAAATGTTTTAAAAAGCACAGATGTTTAAAATGTGTAAAAAAAAATGTTTTAAAAAGCACAGATGTTTAAAATGTGTAAAAAAAAGTTTTAAAAAAGCACAGATGTTTAAAATGTGTAAAAAATGTTTTAAAAAGCACAGATGTTTAAAATGTGTAAAAAAAAAGATGTTTTAAAAAGCACAGATGTTTAAAATGTGTAAAAAGATGTTTTAAAAAGCACAGATGTTTAAAATGTGTAAAAAATGTTTTAAAAAGCACAGATGTTTAAAATGTGTAAAAAAAAGTTTTAAAAAAGCACAGATGTTTAAAATGTATAAAAAAGTTTTAAAAAGCACAGATGTTTAAAATGTGTAAAAAATATTTTAAAAAAGCACAGATGTTTAAAATGTGTAAAAAAAAAAGTTTTTAAAAAGCACAGATGTTTAAAATGTATAAAAAAGTTTTAAAAAGCACAGATGTTTAAAATGTGTATAAAAATGTTTTAAAAAAGCACAGATGTTTAAAATGTGTAAAAAAAATATGTTTTAAAAAGCACAGATGTTTAAAATGTGTATAAAAATGTTTTAAAAAAGCACAATGTTTAAAATGTGTATAAAAATGTTTTAAAAAGCACAGATGTTTAAAATGTGTAAAAGAAAAAAGTGTACAACAACCATTTTTTTTAAAATACGAATGGAACATTAAGTATAGCAACAACAAAAATTGTCAGGGGGGGGATGACTCTCCCACACTTTGAAAACCCCTGTTTTAGGTTATTCAGGTTGTTGTGAAGGACCTGTTATATTTATACTGTATATGTTTAAAACATTTTTTTAAATATCTACGTTAGTGTGTTTAATGCAACTGGCCCTCAGTACTGGAACCGGCCATATTTAAAGCTTGGAAGGAGGCGGAGCTCATTCAAATCGCCGATATCAATATCATTCCTCAGCGAAAGTACGATCTGGATATGACGTCTAGATCGTCGCGCGCTATCTTCCTGTCAGCGCGAGCCGAGTGATTTCACCACACTGGAGCATTTCCGCCAAGCGCGAGGGCCGAAAGGTTGGTTGCTTGGATGCTGCGCGCTCGCGTGCCCGGATAAGTTAACCAACATCCGGGTAATTGTGTCCTGGAGCCACACTTAACATGGCGGCTGGGAAGTGAAGTGCGCGTGCACGCTGTGGGCTATTCTGAGGTCCAGTGAACAGACTGAGACTAAAACAAAAGCTCTAATTTTATTTATTATTTTGTTTATTTTTTAATAAACTTGGCAAGGAACTGTTTAAATAAAACATGGACAGCGACGACGATGATGTGGAGGAGGTTGTAGAAGGTAATGTGGCCAGCTTTGTTTACAAAATAGCTGGCTAAAGTTTATGCTATTTATTTTAGCCATGTCAAGGCTATATCTGTTTACATACTTGTATTATAGTAAATTATTACATATTATTTCAGTCTGAGGTTCAGCAGTGACTCTTAAACGGTTTTCGTTGCCCTGGTCTTAAAATTAGGCTTTACTTTCAGATTCCCTGTACAACCTCATTTGCATGTGCAATTTTGTGACGTCATAACATGTAAACCTTGTGGGGGGGAATGCTGTAGTGCTAAGTTCAAATACATTATTGTTTCTATAGTAACCAGGGAGTATCTGCATAAGGGTTGTTTTACAATCAGGGTACGCAAGCTAAAAATCACATTTGACACTTATCTTCAATATCAAAAGGCTTGACTAAAACTTGGTTGTTTATTGTAGCCCTGTGATCGCTCTATTTACCATGCAAAAAAAAAATTTGGTGATAAGGTTATTTTTGGTGAATGTATGGCAATATGTGTCATATTTAGCAAAATTACTCGTGTCATTTAGAAAAAGTGCTTTTTTGACCACAGGTAGCTCCAAAAGGGATGCACTTAAATCATTCTTTATACCATAAAACACATATTTGGTTCCATATCATTGGAAACATAGTTAAGTTTTAATGTTGAATGCCAGTAAGTTTTCACACTATTTTGATCAAATTAGTATGGAATTGTGTCAAAAAAAAAAGTCCTCTCTCCGAGACAGCTAATTTTTCAATATAAAATAACACATATCTAGATTTATTTTCATCCTAAAATGTGATCAAGATATTGGGACATAAATATTAGAGACAACTAACACAAAGCTTACAGCCTTATATTTAAAAGCACGATGGAAGTAGTGGATTCTGAATTGTCAAAAAAAAAAAAAGTCCTCTCCGAGAATCACTTCATTTGTTTCTCCCAGCCCTGCTTAAAGCTACACTTAATCTTCTTTGTCTTATAGCAGATTACACAAAACTACCATACACACATGTCAAAAAATTACCTGAAATCTGTTCTTTAACTTGTCCTTCACTTAAAAACTGGTACAAGAACCAGTTTGAATCAATTTGAATTTTGGACCCCTGTGACACAAACTTTGTACCCTGATTGTAAAACAACCCGTAACCTAATCATAAATGTGGTGTTATTTATTACAAAGATTGGAGAAATGTTATAACTGTTGATCTAGTGAAGCTTTCTTCGATGAGATGTTTGTTTATTTATTTATTTAGCATTTAATGGAAGGAGTCTCCAGTGTCAACAATTAACAGCGTAAGAGTCAATACGTCAGTAAGCGTTCTGGGCTTCAAAACGGCGCACTGCCAAGGTGCTGTAGTGTAAGAGCCACTGAAGGATGTGTGGTTATTTTCCGACAGCGAGGCAACATGGTTTCAGATCAGGTTGGTTAGTTGTGGATAAGTAGAATGATGTGTTTATTTGCTTTACAGGCAGCACTGGTGCTCAGAAATTCCAGAAAAGCTCCTTTCATGCTTAAAATGACATGACTATTGACAGCCGAGTAAGTATTTAGGGCAGACGTGTGTTCGTTTTCATAGAGACGTACACAAGTAAGGTGTGAACGATTTTTCTCGAGAGTCTAACTTTGGCTCTTTGGCAGGGGTAGGATTTGAACTCGCAACCTTAAGGTTACTAGGACAGACCCTGAACCACTAGTAACACTATATGCTCATCACTAATAAGTATAAAGCACACAACTAATCATGAGTTATTCCCAGTTATTATTATTTATTATGCGCTGAATATTTCTACTTTTTCAGGACAAATAGTCCAGTTCATGGGGAATCTTTAGCTCTAGAGCCTGTGTGTGAGTGAGTGAGTTTTGTGTGCGCTGACTGACCGTATCGTGAGTCCACAGGCCCACTAGACGATGACGAGC
Organism: Neoarius graeffei; assembly: GCF_027579695.1. Lineage (NCBI taxonomy): Eukaryota > Metazoa > Chordata > Actinopteri > Siluriformes > Ariidae > Neoarius > Neoarius graeffei. Next base: position 9,981,789 of record NC_083576.1, on the reverse strand, counting down.
TCCCACATGGCTTCTGTACCGTCACCTACTCCTCCAGTGACCGCTTCGAAGGCCATTTCGTCCATGGAGAAAAGAACGGAAAGGGCAAATTCTTCTTTTTCGACGGCAGGTGCGAGACGGCACATGCAGGCAACTCAGTGTTAAACATCACTTACTGATGATTTATAGCACTGTGTTATTTTTGACACTTACACAAGCTAGAGCTTCTCAGACATGGTTATGACTCATACTTCAGATGAGTCAGAGTCTTATACAGACAGACACACACTCACACATATACACACAGTGTAGCTGTAATTGGCTTAGTGTGAGTCATATGTAATATATACTGCCAGTCTGGCAATAACTCATCGTTCATTACCAGCAGGTCGAGAACCTTTTCCTTGTCTCTCACGCACAGACTTGGGTTTTTTTCCTTAAGATATCTTTTAATTTCCAGTAATATCCTGATATCAGTCATCACGCTTTCGTTTTACCTATGTAAAGCAATCTTATAGGTGGTAGTTTAGCATCTAAATCATCACGCACACACTCAAACCATCCAGAGTTGTTCAGTATCTCAGACTTTCTTGCTTATGTGGTTTCTGACGCAGCATGACGCGTTCTTACCCGGTATTGTCCTACGTGGCTTATAGCCAACTCGGTGCTACGCGCCTCATCCGCTATCAGCTCCTGTGCGACTCGATTCCATGGAATCACTGTTTTATTCTATCCACATTCACCGGGTTTTGAGAAACGGAGCATGTTTATTTTTTGCAAATTCGAAAAATAAAAGCTTTTATACAAAACTTTCTTAAAAACCTATCGATGGTGGCACAAATTGACTTTGTAGTGTTTTTTTTTTTTTTTTTTTTCTTTTCGGAATTGCTGTCGTGCTGAGATATAGAATAGCTTTAGACATTTATTTAATTCCTCCTTGGACATTTCAGTGATATAATGTTCAAACTTCTTTGAGCTTTTGAACCAGTCTAAAAAAAAAAAATTCAACAAATTTTAATGCTTAAAGATGAAAAATGTGAACAAACTGGCGAAATGACAGGAGCAATTTGTGAAAAATGCTCTAATAATAATAATTCTTGAAAATTTTTTTTAAAAAGATACTTTTTTATTCCATATTTTGTGTTTAAATTTTTTTTTTGGAGGGGTAGGGTTTATTTTGTCCTCTGTTGGTTGAGCGACACGATCTGCCATTTTGTTTTTCTTTACTCATGGTATATGAGCTGATAGCCTAGAAGTAGGGTAGCCAATCAGAGCATGCGATTGCTCATATCCAGTGAATGTGGATAGAATAATTAAATAATATTGGTTGGTTTTGAGTGGTATATCAGATATATTCCATTCAGCTAGCATGATCCTGAACGAGTCGAAGACGAGTAGATGAATGGAATATATCTGATATACCATGAAAAAAACCCTTATTATTATTATTATTATTATTATTATTATTATACACACTCTTCATTATCAGCATTCTCGAAGGCCGACGCTAGCTTACCCGTGACGCGGTGCTGTTAGCACGGCAGTCGAGTTACCTTCTAGCTGGTGTAGTGCTAGCGCAGGGCAATCCTAGCGCAGTCAAGCCAAATATTATTATTATTTTTCCCTGTGTAATTTACTTAATTACTTTTAAAATCAACATCTAAAACTACGCACAACGGAGCGGCCTGGCAGCCAGCCAAAATTGTCTCAAAATCTTCCGCTTTTAACGAAGCAAACCTGGCGGCCATGTTTGTTTACGAATTATCACAGTCATTCGCTAGTGTAGAAGTTTTACCTCTCCAGTGTGTCTCTCTTCCAGTTTTTCAATGTCCATTGGTGTGTTTTTTTTTTTTTTTTTCCTCTTGCAAATATGCATGAAGAATATATAATGAAGTTTTGGTAGCCTTTCGGGTGTTCAGCACGTCTTTAGTTTCAGCTTATTTATTTCGTGCTTAAACCTAGCACTGGATTAGCCTCGTTGTCTCTCTTTCCCAGCCGACAAAGAAATGATTGTGCGCATGCGCAACAGAAAAGTTTTGTCATTGGATCTTTACGTGTGATGTCGTGTTGTCTTGACAACGTGCAATATTCTAACAATATTGCACGCCCATTCTCCATTGCGGAGAGTGGCGTAATACATGGAGGATAAGCGAAGCGATAACAATATTGCTTGCTATCAATAAACCTGCTAGAAGGGAATAGAACACATGTTTTTATTCCATTAGAAAAGTGGCCCGTGTATAATAATTCTCCATGTTGCACATTGTGTATGTTTCAGTATATACAGTGCTGATGAGTGTATTGATTCCTGGTAGGTTGGGCAAAGAAGTACACGTAAAATAATGTCATATAGACATGAACAGAAACCAACTTCCAGTCTTGAGTAAGTGTTTTACTGCCATCGACTGATGCGTTCAAATTGAATGCGAAGTTATTAAGAATAACTATAATACTCATATAATAAGAACAAAGCAAATTAAAAACAAAATAAACACATACATGTTATCACATAAGTATGAGCTGCATGTAATAATACCTGCTCAAGTAGCACAATATAAGCTAAAGCTACTCCGATCGATGCCAGAAGCCTCGCTTAGTATTAATTATATTATAATAGGCAAAGTCCACCTGGAGAACTAACGCACTGATGCTCAATTGCAAATCCAATCGTAAAACTAATTATACGCCTCATATGCGCTAATAAATATTCAGGAAAAAAAAGAACTAAAGGTGACCGATCACTTTGTTCTTAAGTGCACAGTTTGGTGCCGCATGCATAAGGTTCAGACTCTGGTAGAAGGAATTGTAGGTGAAACGCAATTCAAATCGTTATAGCAGAGCGAAGCGCCATACTTAAGAGAGTATGGTAATGCGCCGACCTGATTTTTGATGGCCTTTGCGACCGTACGACGAACATGTACCACTACAGGGAACCCGAGCATAAGTGCAAGGCAATGTATCTCATAAACACTTGACCACCGTACAACAAAATGTAGGCTATATCTTTATTTACATAAGATAGATGGGTTTTAATCCAGCACTTATTTTTAATTTGCTTTTAAAAAAATAACCTAGGATTATTCACTAATACATTTTAAAGGAAATATTCACAACCGTTTCAGATAAAACTAGTTAAAACAGTTTTATTAGTCCACTAGCTTGTTGGACAGTTTAGAGTTTCTGTCATGGAAGGCCGATAGATGGAGGTAATCACAGGAGGAGTTTTATAGAAAGGACGCTAGCAAACAGATCCAAAACGTAGATACAGGCAGTGGTCGAGTGAGTCAGAGGGAATACAGTGCTCACAGTCCAAAAACACAAACAGGGTCAAAACCAGAAAAGAAATGCAGCACGCAAGGCTTGGTAATGTCAGACGCAGGGTATAGAGCTTCACAAAGTCTGTGTATTACTTAGAGTCCTTATACCGTATATATGCGCTGTGATTGAGCACTAATCAGGAACAGGTGCATGGTAATCGGTCCTAATGGCGCTGCATGCGTGGATGAGAGAGATATAACCAGACAGCTGTTTGACATGAGGGCAATTCCATGTAAATGTCAACCTCACCATGCAAAAATAAAGCAACATGTAATACATCAAAACCACTCCCAGAGATATCACCTAGGCCTGTATTTTACAGATGTGAATAAGTTGAACCAATTTGTAACCAACCTAATATGTCACTGTCAGTCTTTCTTTCTTATAATGTAAAACCCAAGCTAAAATCAACTTTGATCATGTACAATTCTATATTATTGCCACAAGCCACAGAAATGTATGCTAAAATCCGCAAAACAATAGCCATCCTAAATATTATTATTTAAGAACTTTGATAGTTTTAGCTGATATTTAGAGAGTTTTTCAAAGGGTTATGGTGGTTAAATTGCTGATTTTCTAAACATATGCCATGTCTATTTCAGACGCGTCACATCCATAACGGAATTTCGTCACATCCATAACGCTGACTTTTCCTTCCGAAACTCTGCATGAAATACAAAATATTTTAAACAAAGGTTTTTTAATATTCACCTTGGACCCCTCTATCAAATCGATATCTCCATTTCGACATTAGGTTTACGATTTCACAGAGTTTGATAAAAATGTACAGTCACCCAAGAAAAGTGATACTTTTTCTGTCACATCCATAACGCATCTTTTATTGGCATTTTCTGGCATGCCGTAGATGTACTATGGGAATTGTTCTTGTTCTATCACTTCTCCAGTATGGTACAGCCTTAAAATATGCAACACCTGTTTAAATACTGGGAGACGATAAAACATGCACTGGGTCATTTGTTGCCATTTTGAGTTCAAGTGTCGCATCCATAACGCTGGAATTGCCCATATCCAGTTTGATTTCGGATGGTAACTCTACAGTAATGATGTAAAGTGAAAGTCCACCAGGCACCCAGCAGAGTCGCACCGTAATAAATGTCACCACATGTTGTCAAAGAAAGGAATGAATATGTATCGTAACTGTGATGCGGCTCTCATGATTGGCCTCACTGTCGCAAGATAATGCGGTGATTTTATTGAGGTGAAAAACACGACACAACTCGATGGTTCGTTCATGGTGCCACAATATTATTATTCTGTTCAGGTCGATTTTATGCCCTTGTGAATATTTTGCTCGTAAACTCTTCAGGAGCTGTGGTTTTGATGAAGCAGTGACTAATATCGAAAAAGGAAAGAGCCCATTTTGTTTGTAGATGAAATATTCCTTTAGATAATTGTCCGGTTATGAGTGATAACTCGTACTAGTGTACTCCAGTGTTAAATTCTGGTGTTCCTATCTTTAAATGTTGCAGGTCTGGTAATGCAACATGTTTGAAGTAAACGTCCCTGAAAATCATGGCAGCGTAATATCGAACAAGTCTATGAGTATATTCTAATAACGGACCCTAAACAAGAGTAGATGAGTGAAGTTGGAGAAAATGTGTCTCTTGAAGACGAACAGGAACAGACCGTTGAGTTAAAACTCCTCATTCCAGAATGTTTTTCGTTCTGCTTTTGCTTTCCTGCGCAGCACTTTAGAGGGCTTCTATGTAGACGATGCACTTCAGGGGCAGGGTGTGTATACTTACGAGGACGGTGGAGTGCTGCACAGCACCTACATGGACGGCGAGCTCAATGGTCCTGCTCAGGAGTTCGACCCGGAAGGACATCTGATCTTCAAGGGCCAGTACAAGGATAACATCCGCTGTGGCATCTGCTGGATTTATTACCCGGTACGCTTTCCTTTGTTTTCATGCAGCTCTTGGAGAGCTTCTGTTTTATTGAGAAGGTTGTGTTCATTGCAGGTCTGAAGTAGAGCCCTGCACTCCCGCGGGAGTCCCGCGGGACCCGACGCAAAGCAGTGCGGCGCAGGACAAATTTTGAAAGCTCGTTGCGGGCGTGGGCGGGAGGGGGAGGTGATAAGCTGCAGTCCCGCTAACTAAAAACGTGTTTAAAATAAAATTTATAAATTATTAATTTATGTTTATAATATATAATTTGTGCTGGATATTTTATTTGGCATTAATAACATTTTTAAGATGCCTAAATTTGCGGATGTGGTCTAATCTCGTGTACGTTTCCGATTCCTTTCCGCTCTTCCGTGTTTGAGATCTCCGATCATGGCAGAAGAGCAGAGCTCCTCTAGTGAAGCTCACAATGCTTCAGAAGTAAGTGCTGCTTTAAAAAGAGGTACATTTACCGTTAAAAAGTCAAGAGTCCTGAAATCAGACATTTGGAAGTCGTTCTCACTCGTGTACCCCTGAACGTGAGCTGTAGATATTTATGCTCAAATCTACTCAAAGTAGGGGGCGGCGCACCATCACGCTGTGTCTTTAAATTATATTAATTTCTTATAGGTCTACTTGTATTTCCTAGAATGTAAATGTGAGGAGTGACGTATAAGCTATGTGCAATGTACAATATTCTTAATATCCACTGTAGATTTTGGTAGGTGTGTTGGGTATCTCTGTAAAGCCTCAGCTGCGCATGCCGCCTGGCAACGCGCACCCTCGCTACGTGCGCTAGGTGAAGGATCGGTCAGTGGAGAGCTCAGCTAAGCTCAGCATGTTTAATTCCCCAAGCCAATGACAAGAACTTTCGTGAGAAATAACGCGAACGTCTGCATCATGTGGGATTTGCGGGCAGGAGCGGGACAAAATATGGCAGGCGGGAGCGGGACTGAAAATCATAATTCTTTGAGGGCGGGAGCGGGACTGCACAATGCGGGCGGGAGCGGGACTGAAAATTCTGTCCTGCGCAGACCTCTAGTCTGAAGGTCTATAACCAGGTGGTTGTTGTGTGTAGGACCGAGGCTGTGTGGTGGGCGAGGTCAACGAGGACGGAGAGATGACTGGGAAAGCAGTGGCTTACGTTTACCCCGATGGACACACGGCTCTGTACGGGAGCTTCGTGGACGGGGAGCTCATCGAGGCTCGACTGGCCACGCTGACCGATCAGGAGAACGGCAGACCTCACTTCACTGTTCAGCCCGACAGTCAGTAGCACCACCTTCAGCTCTCATATTTCAGCTTGAAAACACTGAATCCACTAATTGGATTGTGTCCTAATGGGATCTTTACCATTTCTGCCATTTCAAATAGCACAGACATCCATTAGGTCCATTAACTCGCACAAGGTCGCCATCAGAGACCATCAGGCTCCTTTAAGATTCTTCGAATCCCATTAGAAAACCATCACAAACATTTAGAATCCTATCACCTCTTAAATCATCAAGAGCTTGTGAGGTCAGGTTATCTGGAAACCTTAACTAACCACCAGCGTCTGGTCATTTATTTAGCAACATTTGATGAACGTTTTCATAATATTTAGGTGGTGTTTACATTAGACCGTATCAGCGGATCATCAGATTAACGTTTTTAAAACGATTCGCGTGCACACAGCAACGCCAATACACGATTCGCGTGCACACAGCAACGCCAATACACGGATACGCTAATCACATGACTAATTAGACGGCACGTAAGTTGAAATGTGTCAGCGCTGCTCAGCGCTTCCTCCTCAGCGGCTGCGCTCCAAATCACTCCGCCCTGAACAGCGAGTGCCCTCTGGAGGGTGCGCACTCCGGCCCTGCGCAGCTCACAGAGCGCGCGAGTGAAGCGCACGAGCAGTGATTCGGGACTGAGCCGCTGTGTGTGTGATCCCAGTGCGTATCGGGCATGCGCAAGTCACTCACCACTTGCAAGTCTAAAGCCTAAAGACAATCATAACTACACAATGGGCAGTATTTGCATCTTACCATGAACAACATTAAGAATGACAAAGCAAAGCATTATATTCATACTTTTATACTCTTTTTAATGAAAAACAAAAAGGTGATACAAGGCGGAAATAATAGCAGGAAGTGAAGTCCGCGCCGTTTTTCATCAGTCGCGTCACATGACCAACGTGGCATGAACAACGCCAGCGAATCAGGAAGGTGGATGTCACAGTGACGACGTCCAATGACGACGTCAGCTAGAGCTCAGCACTGCATATCCTCGTATCTCAGTGTTTACACAGCACCGGATCAGATACGAACTGGGTTGAATACGTGGGCCCTGGCGGATTCAAGTTGTTCCGCCTGTGGAGTCGTTTCCCGGCGTTTTAATGTGAACGGACAGTGCATCCGCAACGACAACGAGACGGATACGGTCTAATGTAAACACCACCTTAGTCGTATCCTGGCTCTTCAGAGACTCCTACAGGTGTAGTCTAGTTGAGTTTTTGTCCTCATAGTGTTTCGTTTCCTGAGCTTCAGCGTTTTCTCCAGTCCGACTCTTCGCTAAAGATGGTGTACTGTACCTTCGTGTAAACTTTTCGTCACTGCTAGCTTATAACATACATCAGCAAGTGATGCAACCTGGACACATCTTCAGTGATGTTACCTGGGGTCTTCGAGTGTTTCGGGTCTTTCAAACATCATACACTCTCACCCAGGCGACTCAGCCAGGGGTGATCAAGCCCCAGCTTGTGTCCAGGTAGCGCTACCCTGCCCACGGATCTCCTCTTTTGATCCACAGCCACCGTGAGGCAACTTCAGCTGCCTCAGTGGCTTCCTTTTTGGCCCTTTGCCTCCTTGCCCCTGTGATGCCCAGCATGTTATAAGCCCTACAAAGGGACTGGCCTGCAAACCCTCTACATCCAACCTCAATGGGTTCACATCTTGTCCCCCACCCATTGCGGCGGCACTCCTCCACTAGTTGAGCATACTTGGCTCTCCTCCTCTCATTAGCTTCCTCAATGCGCTCCTCCCACGGGACAGTAAGCTCCAAGAGGACCACCTGTTTGATGGTTTCTGAGGTGAGGACTAGATCTGGTCTTAGCGTTGTTGTGGCTACCTTTTCCGGGAACTTAAAGGAACAGTCCACCGTATTTCCATAATGAAATATGTTCTTCTCTGAATTGAGACGAGCTGATCCGTACCTCTCCGAGCTTTGTGCGACCTCCCAGTCAGTCAGACACGCTGTCACTCCTGTTAGCAATGTAGCTAGGCTCAGCATGGCCAATGGTATTTTTTGGGGCTGTAGTTAGATGCGACCAAACTCTTCCACGTTTTTCCTGTTTACATAGGTTTATATGACCAGTGACATGACAAAGTTCAGTTACATAAATTGAAACGTGGCGATTTTCTATGCTATGGAAAGTCCGCACTATAATGACAGGCGTACTAACACCTTCTGCGCGCTTCGACAGCACATTGATACCTTCACAGGCCCATGGTAAAACTGCACTTCCAGGAGGGGCTGCCGTCTGCCTCCCGAGCCGGCCGAGAGCGCTCCTCGTCGGGCACGGCCAGGCGGGTGAATGCCCTGGTCTGTCCGCCTTGTCTAAAAAGAATGGTACAACTCGAGCCCCATGGTAAAACTGGGACTTTGTCATTTTTTCAACCTAAGGCCCATGGTAAAACCACACTTCCAGGAGGGGCTGCCGTCTGCCTCCCAAGCCGGCCGAGAGCGCTCCTCGTCGGGCATGGCCAGGCGGGTGAATGCCCTGGTCCGTCCGTCCTGTCTAAAAAAAAATGGTACAACTCCAAGTGAAGGTATCAATGCGCTGTCGAAGCGCGCAGAAGGTGTTAGTACGGCTGTCATTATAGTGCGGACTTTCCATAGCATAGAAAATCGCCACGTTTCAATTTGTGTAACTGAACTTTGTTTCATGTCACTGGTCATATAAACCTATGTAAACAGGAAAAACGTGGAAGAGTTTGGTCGCATCTAACTACAGCCCCAAAAAATACCATTGGCCATACTGAGCCTAGCTACATTGCTAACAGGAGTGACAGCGCGTCTGACTGACTGGGAGGTCGCGCAAAGCTCGGAGAGGTACGGATCAGCTCGTCTCAATTCAGAGAAGAACATATTTCATTGTGGAAGTACGGTGGACTGTTCCTTTAAGTTGCCTTCCCAAGTCAGCTCTAACTCCCAGTCTTGAGCTGTTGCCAACAAACCAGAATACTTGGTCCTGGCCACAGCTAGTGGTTTCTCCCCGGCTCTCACAAAAGCGATAGTCTGCTTTGCAGGGCAGAGGCGCTTGCACTGGTTGATTCTGTTGCAGATGGTATTCGCAGTCACCCTTAGCACTTGGTCATGGCGCCAGCGGTAGCGTCCCTCGCCTAAAGCTCTTGGGCAGCTGCTAAGAATGTGCTCCAGTGTCCCCCTTTTCTGGCACAGGGTGCAGGCTGGTGACTCTACCTTCCCCCAGTTGAACAGGTTTGACGGGCTTGGTAACACAACTGATGAGACTCTTCGCTAAAGATGGTGTACTGTACCTTCGCGTAAACGTTTCGTCACTGCTAGCATAATATGCAATTAAAAAAAAAATTAGCCAAATGCAAAATTAACTAAGTCACAGCACCTATTCAAATTTGTAGAGACTGGAAATGATGGTATTGATGTACTAATATGCAGAAGGTTACAGAACTGATGAGGCCATTTCTCTTTGTGTGTCTTCCCTTTCAGGTCCTGTTTACTCCTATGACAAATCCACTTCCTCCTGTATCGCTGCTCACAAAACGCTTGTCGACCCCTATGAGAGCCAGCGGTTGGTACAATCCATCAGAGCCGTCTAATTCTCAACGATCCATAGATGTGCTTTGTAGCCCTAGATAGGTGACTTATTATTATACTAGGGTGGCACGGTGGTGTAGTGGTTAGCGCTGTCGCCTCATAGCAAGAAGGTCCGGGTTCGAGCCCCGTGGCCGGCGAGGGCCTTTCTGTGCGGAGTTTGCATGTTCTCCCCGTGTCCGCGTGGGTTTCCTCCGGGTGCTCCGGTTTCCCCCACAGTCCAAAGACATGCAGGTTAGGTTAACTGGTGACTCTAAATTGAGCGTAGGTGTGAATGTGAGTATGAATGGTTGTCTGTGTCTATGTGTCAGCCCTGTGATGACCTGGCGACTTGTCCAGGGTGTACCCCGCCTTTCGCCCGTAGTCAGCTGGGATAGGCTCCAGCTTGCCTGCGACCCTGTAGAACAGGATAAAGCGGCTAGAGATAATGAAATGAGATGAGATTATTATACTGTCCGTCTGAAACACCGTTTACTTGGTACCAAACTTCAGCTTGGGGTTCTATACCATGTGTACAGTTTTCAGGTCTGTCGCATATCAACTTCCTGTTTACCGACTGAATGTATTTACGAAACGTATAGGATGGATTTTGACGCTATTTCAAGAAGCAAAATGCTATTTCAGGATGCTCTGTGAAATCCCTGGGGAGAGACACTGCTCTTTACTTGTTTCAGGGTTCATTATTTGTTGACGTCAGCATTCATAATAAGTGTCCTGTTCCTTTGATCGCTCGCATTCTGATAGAAGCGAGAGCGGAGGGGGGGATACGTAAGTGAGCAGTAGCTCATGGTTACCCAAAAAGTACAACAACATCTGATTTGTCTAAATCTAAGACATGGTTTATGTGATATTAGTCTGTTTAACAGTTATTCCACGAAATCGAGTCGTACATGAGCCGATAGCTGACGAGGCGCGTAGCACTAAGTTGTCTATAATCCATGTACGACGAGCTTGAGTGGAATAACGGTTTTATTCTATCCACGTTCACTGGATTTTGAGAAACGGAACATTTTTTTATTTTTTGCAAATTCAATAAATAACTTCTGTACAAAACATCAGACAAAATACATTCTGCTTGGAATGTAAATAAACCGGTGAAATGACAGAAACAATTTGTGAAAAATGCTGCGATGATGATAATTCTTCGGAAAAAAAAAAAGTTCGAACCATCAAATGCTTTTCATTCCATATTTTGTTGTTGTTTGTATTTTTTTTTTGGGTTTTGCTTTCGAGTAGTTTTTATTTCGTCCTCGGTTGGTTCAGCAACGCGCTCCGCCATTTTGTTTTTCTCTACTTACGGTATATGAGCTGATAGCCTTGTAGTAGAGTAGCCAATCAGAGCGCACGATTACTCATATCCAGTCAATGTGGATAGAATAAAATATTATATTCTGTGACCTGTAGTTTCTTAGACTTGTAAGTTAGGTTTAAATAAGTGAGTGAGTTGTTTTTTCCAATATAGGCTCACTTTACACGGGGACGGTCTGAAACAAAAACGCAAAAGTCCGTTTTCGTTCTCACTTTTTTCCGCGTCTACACGACCGGTTTCAAGGAGGAAATCTGCGTCTATGCGGTGACGCATAAATGTGTGGAATTCAATTGGATGTGCATGCCAGGCAGTTAGGTGGTGCTGTGAAAGACCTCCACTATGTCTGCACGCATGCGCAACGTCTTCCGTCTTGTCTGATCTGCACATCTGCGCCGCAAAAACTTTTGACTACTCTGGCTATGGTAAGTAAGAAAGTAAGTAAAAAAGTAAGAGCATACTATACCCGCCTCTGTTCATTAACGGTATATGTGCAGATTTGGTATAGATGTTCGAAGGACTCCTGGACGTTTATTAAAGCTGCCAGAGCAGCTTGAAGGTCCGTTGGATCGATGTAATCAGACATGCTCTTACTTTTTTACTTACTTTCTTACTTCCCGGGCTGGCATGTACAGTATATGACATATGTATGATGTAAACGCGTACCCGACATGAGCAGATCCGAGCAGAGTTTCACGTATTGGGTAGTTTAGACGGATATGCAACGGGCGCTGTTTTTAACTTATCCACTCTGGAAGGCGTTTTCAATTTTTTCCATTTTTCAGCCTCGGAAACGCCGTCCCCGTGTAGACGAAAGGCACTTCTGATAAAATATTTAGTCGTTTTTACTCGACAGCGTCCTCGTGTAAACGGGCCCGTAAAGAAGTCACGTTGCATAAATGACTTTTTGTTAAGTAAACAGTTTAAAACCATGAGCTAACGAGAGAATTGATTTGCAAATGATTCACTGCTGATCGAATTGTTTATTTCGGTGTATGCAAAAGCAAACAACATGGAGTATACTCGATCTGTTAATGAATTGAAGTAAGAATTAATCATTTATATGGATACTTGGAGATAAATTGTCTTGCAAAATATACTGCAGTTGGAAAATTTAAAAAAAAAAAAAAAAAAACACCAAAGTTGGAAAGGGTTTTTTTTTTTTTAAATATTTGCATTCAGATCAGAGAAGGAGGTTCAACATGGCAGCCGGGTGTCTTAAGCTGACTAGGTTGTTATGTAAGGTAGAGTATAGTTTGAACAACTTATTTGCTGTATTGCGCACACTTTTTTTTGCTCTTTATTTCCTGAATAACAGCTTTGGTTGTTTTTTGCCATCAGTTGTACCCTGTAGAGACTTTAACAACATGACTCCAGGAAAACAATCGGCCATGGTTACAGCGTGATTGATTAATGGGCATTGTTCTAATGAGCCAACCGGGTTGCTTCTTAGCGACGAGATACAAATGCAGAGGAAGGCGTGCTGTTCATATGATTATATTACAATGCACTGGCGATTTGTTCTTAATGATTCATTATTATGACGTGCTTCACCCAAGTACACTGTGGATTAAATAAACACACTCTCTTATTCTTATGTATGTGTTTACGGCAGTGTGTGTGTAGGGCAGTCGCTGATCTCTGGAGCAGGAGAAGGCCTGTTCGCCAAAATCGACGCAGATGCCGACACCATCATGGCCTTTTACAATGGAGTGCGCATCACACACACAGAGGTGTTTTTTTTTTTTTTTTTTTTTTTTTTTTTGTCAGCGTTGTATATCAAACCCTGTAAATTTGACTTGCCAAGGAAGTTATAATCATTATACACTACCGTTCAAAAGTTTGGGGTCACTTTGAAATGTCCTTATTTCTGAAAGAAAAGCACTGTTCTTTTCAATGAAGATCACTTTAAACTAATCAGAAATCCACTCTATACATTGCTAATGTGGTAAATGACTATTCTAGCTGCAAATGTCTGGTTTTTGGTGCAATATCTCCATAGGTGTATAGAGGCCCATTTCCAGCAACTCTCACTCCAGTGTTCTAATGGTACAATGTGTTTGCTCATTGCCTCAGAAGGCTAATGGATGATTAGAAAACCCTTGTACAATCATGTTAGCACAGCTGAAAACAGTTTAGCTCTTTAGAGAAGCTATAAAACTGACCTTCCTTTGAGCAGATTGAGTTTCTGGAGCATCACATTTGTGGGGTCGATTAAATGCTCAAAATGGCCAGAAAAATGTCTCTCATCTCATTATCTCTAGCCGCTTTATCCTGTTCTACAGGGTCGCAGGCAAGCTGGAGCCTATCCCAGCTGACTACGGGCGAAAGGCGGGGTACACCCTGGACAAGTCGCCAGGTCATCACAGGGCTGACACATAGACACAGACAACCATTCACACTCACATTCACACCTACGCTCAATTTAGAGTCACCAGTTAACCTAACCTGCATGTCTTTGGACTGTGGGGGAAACCGGAGCACCCGGAGGAAACCCACGCGGACACGGGGAGAACATGCAAACTCCGCACAGAAAGGCCCTCGCCGGCCACGGGGCTCAAACCCGGACCTTCTTGCTGTGAGGCGACAGCGCTAACCACTACACCACCGTGCCGCCTGAATAGAAAATATAGTCAAGACATTTTTCTGGCGGGGCGGCACGGTGGTGTAGTGGTTAGCGCTGTCGCCTCACAGCAAGAAGGTCCGGGTTCGAGCCCCGTGGCCGGCGAGGGCCTTTCTGTGCGGAGTTTGCATGTTCTCCCCGTGTCCGCGTGGGTTTCCTCCGGGTGCTCCGGTTTCCCCCACAGTCCAAAGACATGCAGGTTAGGTTAACTGGTGACTCTAAATTGACCGTAGGTGTGAATGTGAGTGTGAATGGTTGTCTGTGTCTATGTGTCAGCCCTGTGATGACCTGGCGACTTGTCCAGGGTGTACCCCGCCTTTTGCCCGTAGTCAGCTGGGATAGGCTCCAGCTTGCCTGCGACCCTGTAGAACAGGATAAAGCGGCTAGAGATAATGAGATGAGATGAGATACAAAATTGTCTGGGTGACCCCAAACTTTTGAATGGTAGTGTACATAATTACAGTAATTATAAGTAACCATCAGTGTGTACTGTTACATTATTTTGTTTCTCAAACATTTAAAGATGCAGTTTGTCTGTTTTTAAAGCGTCAACTCTTGACCTGTATGAACCTAAATTGACGATATACGATACTGTGTAAAAGTCTTAGGCACATGTCAAGAAATGCTGGAGACCAAAAATGGCTTGAACATAATGAAATGTTTCAACGTTTTAAAAAATAAAAATACGATAAACAGTAATCAGTAAGCCATGATGAATGAAACAATGTCAGTATTTGGTGTGAGACGGAATTTCCTTTGCTTTTAAAATAATAATAATAATAATAATAATAGTCTCGGGCCCAATGCATGCAGATTTATAAGGAAATGATCTGTAGGTTTTACTGAGCATCTTCCAGAACCAGCCACAGTTCTTCTGGACACTTTTTGGCTCCTTAATTTTGCACCAAAACCCAGCAGCCTTCATTATGTTTTCTTTTTATAATCTGAGAAGTGCTTTCTTATGGAATATGCTGCTCAGATATTAATGTTTTTTTCACTTTTCCTGTCACCTTTAATTTTGTGCTGGAAAAAAGACGAACATTTGGACTCTAAAATGTTTTTGTGTTGTTGACTCAATAATGTAGAAGTCATAAAATAGAAACCTATAACAAAGTTTGTATGAAAAAAAACCGATAAGGTGCCTAAGACTTGTACACAGTACTATTATGTTTATCTTGAAACTTGAAATCCGAAATGTGAAAGTTATTTTTTTATTGTAGTAAATTTTAAGATGCTTTTTAAAAAAAAATCTTTTGAATATTGCGTTTGATTGCATCTCAGCCAAAGTAGAGCCGTTTTAAAATGTTCCGTCAGTTAAAATGCAGTATACGAGGCAAACAAATTTTCAACGCTGGATAGCAGACGGTTTGTATTTTCATTATGGTTCATCTGACAGGCAGCAAGGGGCCTTTTAAAAAGACAAACTGCTCCTTTTATATTACAGGAGTACTGTAGTAACTTATGTGGTTTGGGTTGCCAGGTGGACGCCCGTGATTGGTCCATGAATGGGAACACCATTTCGTTAGATGAGGAGACAGTGATTGATGTCCCTGAGCCCTTTAACCATACAGAGAATTACTGTGCATCACTTGGACACAAAGCCAATCACTCCTTTACCCCCAACTGCAAATACGACCCGTGAGTGTTAAAAGGTCGTGTGTGGAAAATAGTGTGTCGTGTTTTAAGCACTGCATCCTTAAGACTCAAAAACTGTTGTGGCTTTTAGAACGTTATTCTTTATAATTTGTTGCGAACTCCAACACAACCGTGCTGTGATCATGATAACTTGTTAAAATGGTGCCGTGACCCGGATTCAGATGCAGGATTCTTGCAAGATGATGTCCAGTTAATGAGTAGCCAATCAGAACGCACGATTGCTCATATCTAGTGAATGTGGAAAAAATAAGTAATATTGGCTGGCTTTTTTTCATGACATATCAGATATAGTCCATTCAGCTAGCATGATATTGAAAGAGTCGAAGACAAGTAGCTGAATGGAATATATCTGATATGCCATGAAAAAAAGCCATTATTATTATTATTATACCTGCACGGTCCTTTCGAGTGTTCAACGCATCTTTCTCTTTCAAAATCTTCCGTATTTCACAAAGCAAACCTGGCGGCCATTTATGTTTACAAATTGTCCCAGTCACTCGCTAGCACGGAAGTTTCACGTCTTCGTCGTGTGCCATCATGTTGTCTCGACAAGCATGCAATATCCTAAACAGTGTTGGGCACGTTACTTTAAAAAAGTAATTAGTTATAGTTACTAGTTACTTTTCCCAAAAAGTAACTGAGTTAGTAACGGAGTTACTTTGTCATAAAAGTAACTAATTACCAGGGAAAGTAATTATTCCGTTACATTTTGTTCCCCCTCAAAAAAAAATCAAATTCAATTAGTGTAATCATAATAAAAGTGAACGTTAAATGTGTTTAATGACTGAAATGGACACTTAACAGAACCAATTAGTAATGTTATCTACACTATATTAATATTTTTGTGGGACAATGTGAGATAAGACATCTATCAAATGTACTAATATATTTTTGTAGTTATTAAAATTGTTACTAATTATTGGCCACTGACGAGGACAAACGCTTTGTTCCTCAACATACTGTAATGTACATTGCACGTAAACACTCTTGCCTTTTATTTAAAGTAATGAAAAGTAATGGCTGTATTTCCAGTGTGAAAGCGCAGTGCTGGGCTGACCGCTCGCCATCGCTGGGTCTTCCGATTGAAAGAGCGCGCAGTCGTGCAGTAGGCGTGGCCTCCCTACGTACAGTATCTATGTTGTCCAACTCTACTCTGATTGGCTTACTGTGCCGTTGTCTCGCGTCTCCCCGCCCCACACGAAAGCAGAGTAAAGAAAGGCTGAACGAGCAGCGTGCCAGATGAGAACAGCTTTAATAAAGTAACGCATAGTATTTTATTGTAAGTAACGGGAACGGCGTTATAACGATGTAAAAAGTAATTAGTTAGATTACTCGTTCCTAAAAAAAAGTAACGCCGTTAGTAACGCCGTTTATTTCTAACGCCGTTATGCCCATCACTGATCCTAAACCATATTCAACACTCGTTGGGTAGAGTGATGTAATACACGTAGGATAAGCGATATGCTAACAATATTGCATGCTGTCAAACCAAATGAATGAAACCCGCTTGACATGAATAGAACACGTTTTTATTCCATCCAAAAAGTGTCCTGTATAGATAATAATTATCTTTATTTTTTCGCGATGCAGTTTCCATCAAATCCTGCACTCTGATTGGCTGGCGAGCGGCTCCGTATCCTACGATACGGACCCTGGTTATGGACTTCTGGTGACTCGGTCGTTCACAACAACAAACATCGTAGCATTTTGTGTCAACAGTTATCTTTTTTTTTTTTTTTTTTTTAAATAAGATTTATTTATAAGATTATCAAAAATCTTATAAATTTTTGCCAGCATTTCTCAGGAGAATAGCATTAATTTTACAGCATGGATAGCGATAACGACAGTGTTCACAGCGAAAGCAAGTTTTACTCCCCTGAGGAAGAAGAAATAAAAGAAAACATTTCAGGAGAAAGCTAAAAACCTGTAACTTGCTAACGCTGAGCAAAAACATGGCTGAATCCTGAATGACTCAATTTTGTATAAATAGGGGACTACATGGGCGGCAAAATGTAGTTTTTGTTTGTTTTTTTCTTCGTGCCGTGGAAGTGCACTTGTATACCAAGGAGGAAACAATTTGCATTACAGCCGTGAATGAGGATTCAAAATGGCGGCTCGGCTCGGTTTTCCCTTTCGGGCGCTCTCGTTTTCTGTTAGAATTTGGTAAAGAAAAAAAATGAATATATTATTTACCAGCTTAAGGTCGGTCCGTATGGTGAAATACCGTGACCTCAGTCACGGTATTTCATGATACGGACCTCCCAGCTGGTAAATAACACATGTATTTTACTCTGTACTTGAGCTGCTGCTGCAACACCTGAATTTCCCCTCGTGGGGATCAATAAAGGAATATCTTATCTTTTAGAATAACAATTCCTAAAAAGAATCGCATCACTGCAAATCACGATTAAAAACTAGTTTTCATCGGTTTGGATTTGGCATGTTGGCGTATTGGTTCTAAAGGTTATCGCCTTGAGAGGTTTTGCCCTCTCAACCTATAAAAATGTCCCAGTGGCTCAGCGCAAAATGTAGCCTTTGGCAACCAAGTCCAACTTCTGGGCTTTTACATGGCAGAACCGTTTCGTACCAACAGGCGAAGGGGTGAAAGGCAGGTCACCAGCGCCTTAAAACCAGTTGTTGCTCCTCTTGGTTTTGACTCCATCCACTGTCTCCTTGTATGCATTTTGGTTTGCTTGTTTTTGATTTGGGGGGGAATGTTAAAGGAGAACTGAAAGGCAATTTTTTTTTTTTTTGTAAATTATCAAAATTCAATTTCTCTCATTTTATTAAATATCGGAATGCATTTTTGATCGCTATTTTGTCGCTGCTATAGCAAGTTGAGTGTTTGAAATATGCTCTGTAATATATCAGTCCATATGTCAAAGCAACGGCCATAAACGAGATTCATTGAGACCTGTGCGAGACATCGTAGGACGGAAGTAAAACGTACAGCCGAAATCAAAATGACCAACATCTGCCAACGTCGTCAAAAGACGCGCGCGCCCTCTTTCGAACACTGACGTAATCAAGCCGGAAGTTTTGTTTGTTTCGATAGCAATCAGGAAAGTTTGAAAAAAGTAGGCAGGAATCGTCATTTAAACTCGTTTTTGTGCAATACTTCGTTTGGAAAACAGTTTTCAAAACGGCGGCACTGACACCTGGCTGACACTTCACGTTTCGAAGTCTCGCACAAGTCTCGTGAAGATCGCGCGGATAAGCGACGCCTTCCGTGGACCAAACGAACTAAATTCAACACGGCTAAAAACCGAATAGGCCGATAAATATAACATTTAATTGCGGTTAGTTGCCAATACGAGTCACGATATAAGGTTACTAAAACTGAAAACGTAACTGAATAACACGTTAATTAAGAAATAAAGCAAGTTTAAAAACGACTTCAGTTCTCCTTTAATATGTGATGTTTTTTGTGTGTTAATGACTTGTAGCTAAAAGTTAGCAGTAAATTAGCTGAGGTACGCTGGCTTGTAACATAAAAATGAGAACAGTACAACTGTAGTTGCCTCCATCTTCTGTTGCCCAGTACACTACAGTTTTCTGGCTTTAATTTTGAAGTTAATGTTAACATTGCATCATGATCTTGTGCAGTAAACCATGAAGACAGCTATAGCATCATGTTTAGAAATTTGGTGTTCCAGGTATATCCATATTTGTCTAATTATTATAATACCTGATTATATCTTCACGTTACATTTCTTGTCGTTTTGATAGGTTTGTTCATCCTCGCTTCGGGCCAATAAAATGCATCCGAACAATCCGAGCGGTACATGAAGATGAGGAACTCACAGTGGCTTATGGTTACGACCATGAATCTTCTGGGAAATCAGGTCCAGAGGCTCCAGACTGGTACAAGCAGGAGCTACGCGAGTTTCAAGAAAGAGAAGCTGAAAAAAGAGTGAAGGACTCTTGTTAACCACACTCCCTACCAAAAAAAGAGTTTTTGCATCATGCCAAGCAACACCTAGATCTGACTCTTTTACTGTCTTGCTGTTCGCTAACCATCTGTCTTTAATCCTTTTCTCGATATCCTCTTAACCCTGCTCTCTTTATTGTTCTCTTTGCATTGAAGGCTCGGCTTTTGCAGAATCTTGTTGTATAATATAAAGGTGCTATGATGTGGACAGATCTCAACACCTGCATCATGATTGCAGTAATATAAAGAGAGTGACTGAAGCACAGCATGATGATGTGAATGAGCTCCGTGACTCATCTGAAGCGAGAACTATGCACTACCGAACCCAGCAGGTGTTCTTTGCTGTTACGCTAACTTCTACAAGCATCGGCATTGCAGTTTATTAGTATGTGGTTAAACTCCCATAGCTATCGCTATTGCAATTTGTGCATTTGGCACTCTTGCAGTGCAGGTATTACAGTTCGCATCGTCTCTTCAGCTTCAATTTAATTGCACTGAGACTTAACTGCAACACTAGGTTCTACTTATGTTTTGAAGAACAGTATTAGAACTGCTCACGCACTGTACAAGTTTCGTTTTTGCCTTTTTGGTTTTTAAATCGGTAAGAAAAGTATGAAAGCGCATTACGTTTGTGTGTGTATGTGAGAGAAAGACAGAAAGAGTCAGTGGAATGAGTAGCAGATCACAATAAGAAATGAATTCAGGTCTTTGATATGCAGTATCTCTAATCCAGGATTTATCAATAAAACATTAAAAACATGACCATCATTGTTTTGTTTTTTTCCTTTTATAGTAATGTAAATATTACAGCTGCATATACGTGCTCATTCATGGAATTATCCAAGCAGTTAAAGGTTCTGAGTGCAAAGTTGAATTCTGGGTCAAATTTTCTATTGCTGTTGGAGTTTCGAGATGTTTCACTGCCGCACGCACACACCGTGTATCCTGTGTGTAAATGTTTTGCTGAGATAAAAAGCGTCCCGCGTTTTACAAGTCCGGAAATTGCCAAAGCCAATGAGCACCAGTGTGACGTGACCCATCATCTGTTCGAGCTACTTTTAAATAAAACAAGTCGGCGTGGGCGAACGTGTCGGATTTGTGTCTCTCCCTCCAGCAGAAAAGAAAAGGAAAGCCTGCCTAGTGAGTGTAACTGCAAGGTTAGAGGGTGTCATTATTCTGGACAGATAACTAAATCATTCTAGCTAGCGCTTAGCTATCTTAGCCTTAGAACGCATGTGCTCAACTCCACGGTAGCGAATTTGGAGCTGTACATCTAATGTTTTGATCTTACAGAGAAAGAAACGAGAACACAAAAGCAGGAACAGAGAAAAGATCTAAATCTTCGTCTTTTGTTTCACGGATCTATTCACGAATATCGACCACAAATTATATCCCTGCGACTCAAAACTCTCCGAGGTCGATGCAGAGTCACGATGTTTTCCGCGTGTCGCCATCTTGCTGTGACGCAGTTCCATTAGTTATGCTAATTAGTTAAAGCTCCTACCTCATGTTTGGCTGTTTCCGTCGGGCCATACTGTTTACCTCAAGAGGGAGCAAAATGGAGAAATGCGACCCTCCGGACATCAAAATGATCACATCTCATCTGCGTGATTATTGTTCTTGCGAGACAGGAAAATGCCATGCACAATAAAAAAAATAATTAAACTTTCAGATGACTTTGCAGTCTGTACCTTTTTAAGTATGTCAAAATGTTCTTCTAATGTTCACTTAATACATATTTCAGGATCTGCTAATCTCTTCGGATCTTCACACACAACAGTCTGTAGATTTTGCACATAATGGTGCAAAAAAGGTTGGCACGGTGGTGTAGTGGTTAGCGCTGTCGCCTTAGCAAGAAGGTCCGGGTTCGGGCCCCGTGGCTGGCGAGGGCCTTTCTGTGCGGAGTTTGCATGTTGTCCACGTGGGTTTCCTCCGGGTGCTCCGGTTTCCCCCACAGTCCAAAGACATGCAGGTTAGGTTAACTGGTGACTCTAAATTGACCGTAGGTGTGAATGTGAGTGTGAATGGTTGTCTGTGTCTATGTGTCAGCCCTGTGATGACCTGGCGACTTGTCCAGGGTGTACCCCGCCTTTCGCCCGTAGTCAGCTGGGATAGGCTCCAGCTTGCCTGCGACCCTGTAGAACAGGATAAAGCGGCTACAGATAATGAGATGAGATGGTGCGAAAAACAAAAAACAGCCAGCAATTCTGCGGGCGGAAACACCTTTGTTGTTGAGAGATATTAGAGGAGAATGGTTAGACTTTACAACCGGGGTGAGCAGAAAAGCATCTCTGAATACACAACACCTTGTTCCTTGAGGTGCTTGGGCTACAACAGCAGAAGATCACATCAGGCTCCATGTCTGAAAGAACAAAAACAGGAATGTGATGCACATGTTCACTCAAACTGGGTGGTCGACCCAATTTTGGGAAGTGCCAGTAGATGGATTGGTCTCGGGTTGTGAACATGTGCATGGTGCTCTGAGAATAGACTGGTATTCCATCCCATCCCATCTTCACAGAATCTGGATCAACGGAAACCCTGACCAACCAGGATAATGAAAATGTATGAATAAAGAAATATATATACAGTGGTGCTTGAAAGTTTGTGAACCCTTTAGAATTTTCTACATTTCTGCATAAATATGACCTAAAACATCATCAGATTTTCACACAAGTCCTAAAAATAGGTAAAGAGAACCCAGTTAAACAAATAAGACAAAAATATTATACTTGGTCATTTATTTATTGAGGAAAATGATCCAATATTACATATCTGTGAGTGGCAAAAGTATGTGAACATCTAGGATTAATAGTTAATTTGAAGGTGAAATTAGAGTCAGGTGATTTCAATCAATGGGATGACAATCAGGTGTGAGTGGGCACCCTGTTTTATTTAAAGAACAGGGATCTATCAAAGTCTGATCTTCACAACACATTTGTGGAAGTGTATAATAGTATGAGCAAAGGAGATTTCTGAGGACCTCAGAAAAAGCGTTGTTGATGCTCATCAGGCTGGAAAAGGTTATAAAACCATCTCTAAAGAGTTTGGACTCCACCAATCCACAGTCAGACAGATTGTGTACAAATGCAGGAAATTTAAGACCATTGTTACCCTCCCCAGTAGTGCTCAACTAACAAAGATCACTCCAAGAGCAAGGCGTGTAATAGTCGGCGAGGTCACAAAGGACCCCAGGGTAACTTCTAAGCAACTGAAGGCCTCTCTCACGTTGGTTAATATTAATGTTCATGAGTCCACCATCAGGAGAACACTGAACAACAATGGTGTGCATGGCAGGGTTGCAAGGAGAAAGCCACTGCTCTCCAAAAAGAACATTGCTGCTCATCTGCAGTTTGCTAAAGATCACGTGGACAAGCCAGACAGCTATTGGAAAAATGTTTTGTGAAGGATGAGACCAAAATAGAACATTTTGGTTGAAATGAGAAGCCTTATGTTTGGAGAAAGGAAAACACTGCATTCCAGCATAAGAACCTTATCCCATCTGTGAAACATGGTGGTGGTAGTATCATGGTTTGGGCCTGTTTTGCTGCATCTGGGCCAGGACAGCTTGCCATCATTGATGGAACAATGAATTCTGAATTATACCAGTGAATTCTAAAGGAAAATGTCAGGACATCTGTCCATGAACTGAATCTCAAGAGAAGGTGGGTCATGCAGTAAGACAACGACCCTAAGCACACAAGTCATTCTACCAAAGAATGATTAAACAAGAATACAGTTAATGTTTTGGAATGGCCAAGTCAAAGTCCTGACCAATCGAAATGTTGTGGAAGGACCTGAAGTGAGCAGTTCATGTGAGGAAATCCACCAACATCCCAGAGTTGAAGCTGTTCTGTACGGAGGAACGGGCTGAAATTCCTCCAAGCCGGTGTGCAGGACTGATCAACAGTTACCGCAAACGCTTAGTTGCAGTTATTGCTGCACAAGGGGGTCACACCAGATACTGAAAGCAAAGGTTCACATACTTTTGCCACTCACAGATATGTAATATTGGATCATTTTCCTCAATAAATAAATGACCAAGTATAATATTTTTGTCTCATTTGTTTAACTGGGTTCTCTTTATCTACTTTTAGGACTTGTGTGAAAATCTGATGATGTTTTAGGTCATATTTATGCAGAAATATAGAAAATTCTAAAGGGTTCACAAACTTTCAAGCACCACTGTATATATATATATATATATATATATATATTCATTCATTCATTCATTATCTCTAGCCGCTTTATCCTTCTACAGGGTCGCAGGCAAGCTGGAGCCTATCCCAGCTGACTACGGGCGAAAGGCGGGGTACACCCTGGACAAGTCGCCAGGTCATCACAGGGCTGACACATAGACACAGACAACCATTCACACTCACATTCACACCTACGGTCAATTTTTAGAGTCACCAGTTAACCTAACCTGCATGTCTTTGGACTGTGGGGGAAACCAGAGCACCCGGAGGAAACCCACACGGACACGGGGAGAACATGCAAACTCCGCACAGAAAGGCCCTCGCCGGCCACGGGGCTCAAACCCAGGACCTTCTTGCTGTGAGGCGACAGCGCTAACTGCTACACCACCGTGCCGCCATATATATATATATATATATATATATATATATATATATATATATATACACAGTACTGTACAAAAGTCTTCGGCACCCTTTTTTTTCCATACAAGCTTTCTTATAGATTTTATTTGATGAGTTCTACATTGGGGCGGCACAGTGGTGTAGTGGTTAGCGCTGTCGCCTCACAGCAAGAAGGTCTGGGTTCGAGCCCCGTGGCCGGCGAGGGCCTTTCTGTGCGGAGTTTGCATGTTCTCTCCGTGTCCGCGTGGGTTTCCTCCGGGTGCTCCGGTTTCCCCCACAGTCCAAAGACATGCAGGTTAGGTTAACTGGTGACTCTAAATTGACCGTAGGTGTGAATGTGAGTGTGAATGGTTGTCTGTGTCTATGTGTCAGCCCTGTGATGACCTGGCGACTTGTCCAGGGTGTACCCCGCCTTTCGCCCGTAGTCAGCTGGGATAGGCTCCAGCTTGCCTGCGACCCTGTAGAACAGGATAAAGCGGCTAGAGATAATGAGATGAGATGAGATGAGTTCTACATTGGGGCGGCACAGTGGTGTAGTGGTTAGCGCTGTCGCCTCACAGCAAGAAGGTCCGGGTTCGAGCCCCGTGGCCGGCGAGGGCCTTTCTGTGTGGAGTTTGCATGTTCTCCCCGTGTCCGCGTGGGTTTCCTCCGGGTGCTCCGGTTTCCCCCACAGTCCAAAGACATGCAGGTTAGGTTAACTGGTGACTCTAAATTGTCCGTAGGTGTGAATGTGAGTGTGAATGGTTGTCTGTGTCTATGTGTCAGCCCTGTGATGACCTGGAGACTTGTCCAGGGTGTACCCCGCCTTTCGCCCGTAGTCAGCTGGGATAGGCTCCAGCTTGCCTGCGACCCTGTAGAACAGGATAAAGCGGCTACAGATGATGAGATGAGATGAGTTGTATCTGAGCAGCATGTTCCACAAGAGAGCACTTTCTTTTCAGATTAAAAAAGAAAACATAATGAAGGCTGCTGGGTTTTGGTGCAAAATGAAGAAGTGAGTGTGACGGTCAAAGTGTCCAGAAGAACTGGAGCTGGTTCTGGAAGATGCTCAGTAAAACCTACAGCTCATTGGACCTGAGACTATTTCTTTCTTTTTTTTTTTTTAAAGAAAAGCGTCTTCACACTAAATAATGACTTTACTTCATTTATTACTGTTTACTGCTACTATTTTACCGTATTTTTAACAGAGAAACATTTATTTCCATTATTTCTGAAGGCAGAAGCCACAATTAGCCCGAATGCTAATTTATTTTCAGTCTGTCCCCGCCCACTCTGACAGCTGGTCAACAGGGGAAGGGGGCGTGGCTTGTTTGCCGCACCTGCGCGGCCTGCAGGTGAAGTGGCACGCGCTGGACTTCAAATCCGGAAGTTATGAGGTGTCCAGGAGGGAGAGACGCCGGAAGTGAAGGGAAACGGTAACGTTGTTGTTTTGCTATTCGAAGTGTTTATTATTATTATTATTATTATTATTATTGAATATAATTTCGCCTCTATTTAGCGCATTACACCAAAACTACACGCGAAAGATAAGAATGTGGTGATAAATAATGTTTAAATTCTATCATTAGTGTATGTGTATATATATATATATATATATATATATATATATATATATATATATATATATATAAAATAGAGATGGAGAGAATGTGTGTGTGTGTGTGTGTGTGTGTGTGTATATATATATGAGTGATTCCACGCTTATGGGTACTGAAATGGGGACATGAACTTATTTTTTAAAAATTCACCTAAAACCATTTCTTTTTTTACCATCAGGTCACAAAACATGTAATCTTTAATGAATGATATGTTAAAAGATAACTTTAATTTTCTGAGATGTAATAAAAACATGTTTATATGCCAAAGTCAGAACGTAACAGAAGTATTGTGGACATCTCATCTCATTATCTCTAGCCGCTTTATCCTGTTCTACAGGGTCGCAGGCAAGCTGGAGCCTATCCCAGCTGACTACGGGTGAAAGGCGGGGTACACCCTGGACAAGTCGCCAGGTCATCACAGGGCTGACACATAGACACAGACAACCATTCACACTCACATTCACACCTACGCTCAATTTAGAGTCACCAGTTAACCTAACCTGCATGTCTTTGGACTGTGGGGGAAACCGGAGCACCCGGAGGAAACCCACGCGGACACGGGGAGAACATGCAAACTCCACACAGAAAGGCCCTCGCCGGCCACGGGGCTCGAACCCGGACCTTCTTGCTGTGAGGTGACAGCGCTAACCACTACAACACCGTGCCGCCTATTGTGGACATATAGATTCTCAATTTTAACAATGTAGAATTACTTTTTGAAACATAGGAAGGTGATGTTTTAGCAAATATAACTAATAAACATGTGTAGTAGAATAAACATACACATTCTTTCAATAAGATTAACATGGTATATAGCTAGATTGTAATCAGTGGCGGTTCTAGACCAAAATTACTAGGGGGGCCGAGGTGGGGCCAGTGTTTTTTCAGGGGGGCACATATAAGGACAAAACATGGCAATATTTAAGTGTTCAAAATGTTTTGTTTAGTTTATTTAAAACCAAAACAACATACATTGAGCATAAATACAATGAGATAAACATTCTGTCTCAATAGCCTAAACATAAAATAAATTGTGCTCAATAAATCTTAAAACCATGTTTCTCTTTTTTGTAAAATAAGATTTCTATTTTTGCATACAATGAACCTTTTCTTCAGACGTGGCTGCACTGGAGTGTCGTCCAAGCACTTGCTGATATCTGGAGAAAGATGAATACAGTAAATATGAGAGTGCGACTGAGAACAACATTTATTTATCATTATTCATTTATTTATCATTATTAATTTATTAATATATTATTATATCTATTTTTATTTTATATTTATTAATTATTATTCAGACTTCACACTTTCAGGTTAGGCTATATGAATTGTAGGCCGACACTGCTCACACACACACATTTGTTCAACATCACAAACCTGATGGTGCTGTACTTGATATGCATGGTGAATCTGGTTGTCCCAATGACTCGTTGGGTTGTCCCTCATTCTGTCCCTCAATCTGATCCTGAATGTCTTCACTCTCAGATTGCCTTTCAGATGCCTCACTTTCCACCTCTCCAACCACCACCTCTGGCTCTCTCTCCACCTCTGGCTCTCTCTCCTCTTTCATAATCTTCATCTTCCTTACTCTCTCTATGTTGCTTTTTGCCAACAGGGGCAAAAAAGGACATAATGTCCTTCTTGCTCCTTTTCATGATGACAGCCTACAGTAGGCCTATACTAAAAAGTAAACAGAGAGGAACGTAGCCTCTACATATCACAAGGCCATTCAAGTTTTACAAGCAGGTTAAACACTGTCGGTTATTTTACCCATTTCCCAAAAATATTAAGTTAGGCTACTTATTGCTGTCCAACGCACTTTTAAGAAAGCGCAATAAAACGGATTTATTATTGTAGTGAACAACAACAGTAAAACACGGATATGTGCAAACACTGACGTTACAAAATTGAATAATTTTCCTTACCTTCGCCTCTTTGCAGTAGCCTAGTCCTTGCAGGGCTGCAGCTGTTATCTCTCACATCCGAAGTTTACAATTCGTGCTGCTGCTGGTCTTTCTGCTGCAGGTAACAGTGTGCGTGTAGCGCTTTAAGGAGTCCGTGTAGAACACTCCGTCATGTCAGTTCCGATCTTTGAGCCAGCGCATGTCGAAATTAATAAATTTTATTATCTGTTCAGCACAGGGGCCACAACAGGGGCCAGGAGCAATTTTACAGGGGCACTGGCCCCCCCTGGCCCCCGTTTAAAACCGCCTATGATTGTAATTAATTTGTAACAGACACGAGATGGACAATCGTAACAGAAGTAATGTAACAGACATCATTTTGGAACTCATAGGGTTGACTTTGGCATATAAATATGTTTTTATTACATCTCAGAAAATTAAAGTTATCTTTTAACATATTCATTAAAGATTACATGTTTTGTGACCTGATGGTAAAAAAAGAAATGGTTTTAGGTGAATAAGTTCATGTCCCCATTTCAGTACCCAAAAGCGTGGAATCACTCATATATGAGAGAGAGAGAGAAGACTTTGTCACTTTTCCAAAGGTACAACGAAATTGAAGGTGCTGTTGACTCATTCTGAGTTATAGAAAGAAAAAAGGGTGGAGAACAAATAAAGTATAATAATAAATAGTAAAGTATACAGAGTTGCACTGGTAAAATGGTATAAACAGAAAACTATTGTATGGTTCCATATGTACACGGATTGCACTTAAAATAGTACGAACAGAATTGTTTTGGTTCTGTATGTACACATTGCACTGATGAGAAGAAATATGCACCCATATATTGCACATTGGCCAAGAATAGTTCTATTCCACATTTGAGTTTAAAGCCATGATTACTTTGGGATAAAAACTGTTTTTTAGGTGGTTTGTCCTGGTTTTCGTCGCTCTGTATCTCTTGCCTGATGGCAAAAGCTGGAAGAGACAATGACCGGGGCATGAAGAGTCTTTTGAAATGTCCGTTGCTTTCGTGCGGCATGTGGAGGTGTAAATCTGCTCCAGGGTGGGGAGGGGGCAGCTTATGGTTTCCTCTGCTGCCCTAACGACCCTGTGGAGCACCTTCTTCTCTGAGGATGTGCAGCTGACGTACCACACACAGTCCGTACGTGAGCGCACACTCTATGGAACAGTGGTAGAAGGCCCGGAGCAGATTTTTTTGGGGAGACTGTTCTTTCTGAGGATTCTCAGAAAGTACAGTCTCTGCTGCGCCTTCTTCAGCAGCTCCTTGGTGTGTAAGAACATCTATTTAACCCTTAATCCTTCTTGGAAACAAAAACTGTGAGATAACTAAAAGGCAATACATTGAGGAAGAAGTAACTAAATTCTTAAGATGCCTCTCATCTATTTTTTTAATGCAGTGTATAAAATATAGTATATATTTTTTACAGAATGTATCAATCATGGCGGCACGGTGGTGTAGTGGTTAGCGCTGTCGCCTCACAGCAAGAAGGTCCGGGTTCGATCCCTGTGGCCGGTGAGGGCCTTTCTGTACGGAGTTTGCATGTTGTCCGCGTGGGTTTCCTCCGGGTGCTCCGGTTTCCCCCACAGTCCAAAGACATGCAGGTTAGGTTAACTGGTGACTCTAAATCAGGGATTCCATGCCAAGGCCCCCCAAACAGCATTAGCTTCTGGCCGGGGACCCCCTTTGCAAACCTACAGACAATGCTACAAAATATGTAAAGGAACATCAACTTTTAGAATGTTTTCTCTTACTTTTATTCAATAGTCAATAATTGTTACATTTGTTGAGCATAAGAATATTATTAACTAACATGTTTTGAACACAAATATTTTCGCACTGAACAATAAACTGTATAACCTCCTGTAGTACCTGATTCAACTCGTTATCCATCCTTTTTGCGACCAGTGCCTCGCGATGGAGCATGCAGTGTGTGGCCACTACATGCGGGGCCTTCTGCTTAATGAGAGCGGTCACGCCACTGATCTTCCCGGTCATTACCGCGGCTCCGTCCGAACACCCCCACACACAACGGGTCCAGTCCAATCCGTTAAACTCGATGTAATCATCCAAAACTTGAAAAATGTCTTTCCCAGTAGTTCTTCTTTCAAGTGTTTTACAAAATAGTATTTCCTCCACAAATCTTTTCTGTGAAATAAATCTGATGTACACAAGCAGTTGGGCCTCATTGGATAAATCTGTGCTCTCATCCAGCTGAAGTGCGAAGCATTCACTGGCTCTCACCTGCTCCAACAGCTGAGCAGATACGTCTTGAGCCATGTCACCAATCCGTCGGCTCACGGTGTTATCAGAGAGTGGGACAGCATCGATTTTTTTTTTTTTTTTGGCAGCATCCTCACCAAGCAATTCTCGGACAATGTCTTTGGTGGCTGGTAAAATCAAATCTTCTGCAATTGAGTGAGGTTTTTTAGCACGAGCAATGTGGTATGAGGCTAAAAATGATGCCTTCAGGGCCCGCTCGGGGACAGTAGCTTGCTGGGTGAATGCAGCAGGTTGCCTGACCAAATGCTCTTCTTTGCGTCTGAAGAAATCTACTGTTTTTTCGGCATCTGTTGGATGTTTTTGTACCAAGTGACGCTGAAGTTTCGAAGGTTTTAAGCACTCGTTTGACAGGGTCTCCAGACAGAGGACGCATTTTGGGCAATCATGGCCATTTTTCTGTATGGCTGTAAAGCCATGCTTAATGTATGCTGCCTCATATTTTCGGATTTTAGTTGGCCAGGACTTCTTAGGTTTTTTCGCAGCAGTGTCCTCCACAGCAGGGCTGTTGGTTTGTTCCTTCGGTCTCTTCTTCAAAAACCTGTCCATTTTGCGCTAGCAATACGCTAGCTTGAGGAGCAAAGCAGCTTAATAAATGGCGCAAACCGCAACGTCACAGGCAATCGGAGAGATGAGCATGGCAAACAACGTTTCGATATGATGTATTATTATTAATAATTATATTTTATAATAATGATTAAAAAACTAATTACAATATATTTAATAATAATTATTTTAAAAAAGTATATTTTTTCCGCGGGCAGCACGGTGGTGTAGTGGTTAGCGCTGTCGCCTCACAGCAAGAAGGTCCGGGTTCGAGCCCCGGGGCTGGCGAGGGCCTTTCTGTGTGGAGTTTGCATGTTCTTCCCATGTCCGCGTGGGTTTCCTCCGGGTGCTCCGGTTTCCCCCACAGTCCAAAGACATGCAGGTTAGGTTAACTGGTGACTCTAAATTGAGCGTAGGTGTGAATGTGAGTGTGAATGGTTGTCTGTGTCTATGTGTCAGCCCTGTGATGACCTGGCGACTTGTCCAGGGTGTACCCCACCTTTCGCCCATAGTCAGTTGGGATAGGCTCCAGCTTGCCTGTGACCCTGTAGAAGGATAAAGCGGCTAGAGATAATGAGATGAGATTTTTTCCGCAATTTTTTTATCGTCCCTCCAACTTTCTGAGGCCCCCCTAGCGCCCCCTGGCGGCCCCCACTTTGAAAACCACTGCTCTAAATTGACCGTAGGTGTGAATGGTTGTCTGTGTCAGCCCTGTGATGACCTGGCGACTTGTCCAGGGTGTACCCCGCCTTTCACCCGTAGTCAGCTGGGATAGGCTCCAGCTTGCCTGCGACCCTGTAGAACAGGATAAAGCAGCTAGAGATAATGAGATGTATCAATCATCCACTGATTTTGTCTTTTTTTTTTTATTTTAATGTAGCATGAATCGACAGACTCTTGACATTTATCTTTGCCAACTTTTATTGGAGGAGGTTATGTTTTTGCCTTTTTGTTTTTGTTTGTTTTGAACGTACCTCAAAAATTAGTGAATGGATCTTAATGAAATGTTGAGGAAAAGTGACTCATGGGTCAAGGAACCATTGATTAGATTTTGATGTAAATCCAGATATGTACGTGGATCCAGAATATATATAAAAATTGTATAATTTCTGTTTCCAACGTAACTCAAAAAGTAGTGAACGGATTTGGATGAAATTTGGTGTACAGCTTTAGTATTATCCTAGGTTCAATTGATGTATAATTATTTTCTTTTAAAATGTTGATAATGCGTAGCTTGCCGGATATATGTTTACGCTCTACCAAGTGATCTAGTTCTTGATAGATTGGTTCTACACAGATTGTACCTAATGAATGTTTGTTTTCTTAAAAGAGCCAGCTCATGTTTCCCAGAAGCCTCTCTGCTAAGTCATGAGTCACCATTTTCAGTGCCATCGATTATTCCACTGCGTTTTGGTTTGAAAACAAAAGCACAATAATGTGGTGACTTTTTCTCGTCCATAGATCATAAATTGTGACGTGAAATTGAAGATATTTTTTTCAAAGTAAATATATATTTAAGATTGATCTGTTCAGTTTTTGTATAGTTATTCTGTCCCGTAGGTGGTTACGGAGGACAGAAAATATTAGTCATATTGTGTTCAAAATTGTTTTTTTTTTTAATGGGTGAAAATGTCCTCGTAAAGGGTCCGTATTCGGCTAGGTGAGTGTGTATGAAAAGCACTAGCAGAGGTTGGGTTTTTATTTTTATTTTTTGGTCTTAAAAGTGATCTCTTACCAGTTTTGTAATGTGCTCCTTTCTTGACTATAAACATAGATGTTTTAATAATGTTTTATCTTGTCATTAGATCTGTGTGGGTTTTTTTTTTCCCCCCCCTTTCCTTAGACCCATGAGCATGGATCGCTACAGGTACTTCATCCTGAACCAGAAGCTGGCAGTGCTGTGGGGGGTTCTGCAGGTGGCCTGCGCCAGTCTGTGTGTCGTATGTGGATTTATAGATGCGGCTTTCCGTGTGGACACGACTCTCTGTAAAACCAGAGCTCCTCTGTGGGCTGGACTGGTGAGCAGAATTGACTGGATCACGTTGTTAATGAGTCCTGTACTCTCCATTACATCACATCCTGCATTATGAATCATTAACAGGATGTGTCTGCTTTTTTTGCGGGACTTAGTACCTGTGCTGCTTTATTGTTCTCACAGATCATGGCCATCCCTGGGGTGCTTGCACTTTTTGCCTCGCAAAAGAAAAACCCCACGCTGGTGAGTCACTCTCAGATTTGGATCGTTCTCATTCTGGGCATGTTGGGTTTTCCACTTTTCCTCTTTCAGACAAAACATTGCAGGTGAATCGGGTCATTTTGTTTAAAACAACTGATATCACAATGTTTTTGCCAGTGGCTTTTTTTTTATCCCCCCTTCATGCCTCATGTACATTTTTATTTGAATATGCAAATGAGGCTTCATCTAATTAAACTTGCATACTTTATAGAAAAATAAAATCTCGTCTTTGAATGATGTGAGAATTAAAATACTGTTGCAGTATCTAAGGAAAGTATTTATGCAAGAGTTTGTTGGAATGTCATTTATTTAATCAAGAAAAAATACTATCCTGCTGGGTTGTGGTGGGTTTTTTTTTTTTTTTTGTGCTAATTAATGCCGTTAATATAATTTCTTAACTCCAAAGGTTATCAACACCATTTGAAAAACCCTCTTTAATATTCTAATACTAAATAGGGGTAAGAATGAACATTTCATGAATGCAGGTTATCTAGAAACTCACATTTTTGCTTCTGAACAAAAAGGAAAAAAGAATTTGGAGGAAAATGCGTTTGGATATCCACTCCCCAGCCCACCTTATTAGAAACACCCCAGCATACACCTGCTGCTTTATGCAGGTCTCTAATCACCCGGTGCATTAAAAAAAAAAAGTCATACAGATACAAATCAAGAGCTTCGGTTAACGTTCACGATGTTCAAACATCCGAATGGGGAAAATTGCGATCTCACAGTGAAGTGACCATCCATCCATCCATCCATCCATCCATCCATCCGTTCATTCACTGTGCCATGGTTGTTGGTTTGAGTATTTCAGAAACTGCTGATCTCGTCCTGGGGTTTTCACACACAGCAGTCTCACAAAAGAATGGTGCGAAAAACATCGAGTGAGTGGGCGACAGTTCTGTGGGTGGAAAACAAAAGCCTTATTGATCAGAGAGGTCAGAGGAAAATGGACAGATTGGTTCGAGCTTTTTTTTTTTTTTAACCAGGAAGGACATAGTAACTCATATAATCACTCTTTACAACCGTGGTGAGCAGAAAAGCATCTCAGCATGCAACAGAAGACCACACTGGGTTCCACTCCTGCAGCCAAGAACAGGGATCTTAGAATCAACAAGAAGTTCCTATTAAAGTGGCCAGTGAGTGTATACAGTATGATGTGACTAAGTGGGTGGAGCTTTATCAACGTAATGCGGCGTAGTGGACAAAAACTTGAAACATGTTTTACTGTACATGCTAAAATAAAATAAATACCTGCAGTGTCTTAGCCTGGCAAGCCAGACTAAATGTGAATATTTAGTCTGGCCTCGATCCGTAGACATTTCCGAAGCAGGTAGGAGGAACAAACCGCTGTCTTTCAAACTGTCTCTGTGCGTATAGGCCAACGCTCTGACCAATCAGCGCAACAGTGACTGTGACGTAGTCAGAGCGACAGAAAGCAGTGGGGGAGGCCTTGAAATAAATAATTTTTCAAAATGCGTATTAATTAATAAACAGGTTCTAGATATTAAGAAGTTTGGAGATAATGACCACAAGTTTGGAGTCTGTACCACATACTTAACATACACTTTTTTTTTTCAAGTGTTTTTCAAGGGTTTGCTTAAACTGTTTTTGAGAGTTTTTATTTAGTGGTGTTTGGTGAAATAATGTCCCTTAAATTTAAAATAACGGGAAAATAAGAAACAATCAAAAAGTAATGTTTCAAAGCTGTTTATTAATTCTTCGTACTGCACAAACTAGCCCCATCCTTTTGGCTACGAGCGGAGCCAGCTGGTAGATCAGACTTTTGCCATAGCCGGTCGGCAAAACAGCGAAAACGTCCTTCTTGAAAAGGAATGAGCGGAGAGCCTCTTCCTGCTCATGTTTCAACGAAAACTCCAAGTCTAATTCTTCTAAAACTGATTCCAAAGCGGAGTCAAACGCGCGCTGTTCACTAGCCGTAGCCATCTTTCCTGCTGTGCTTTCTCCAGCGTCGCGCAGCTTTGTCGTCACTCCTGCAAAAGCCCGCCCAAAGAATCCAAACAAAAACCTTGCGTTGTGATTGGCGGGCACGATTTGATGCCCAGGGTGTTTTTGTTTATATGGTGCGAGGCTAGACCCATTTGCTAGGCAAAAATATTTTTGGCCGCTAGGCAGGTGGGTCTAGTTTACTAGGCTAGCAGTGTCTTGCTGTGAATGTTCATCATGTTGAACTCTCCGTCTTAACCAGTTGAATTTAATGTTGTCTTTTCTTGTTAAAGGAATACTCCAGAGGCGTTTCTTTTTTAAATAAGATATCTCTACCCATTACGTCTGTAGCATACAGCATCGTATTTGTGATTACCGCAGACGGAAACGTTAATGTTTCTTAGGTCTGAGAAAGTCAATAGCAGTCTAAGGGCACTTGTTGGGGCAGTTGGTAAACTTATTAATTTTATTTAATTTTTTTAAAATAGCTTATCTATATAAACTAATCTCGTCCTCCTGCAAATGTGTTTGCATTTTCAGAGGGAAGACTTTGTAGCAGTGTATAGTTATAAACTGTTAGGTCAGTACACACACACATGGGGGCGCTACAGTTTCCGTCTAGTGATGTATGGATACCGCACACCTTTTAGGAACGTGTCCGATCCTGGAATTACTTTTTTAATGTGTTGGAAAGATGGATAAAACTACATTTAAATATATTTCTCTAACAGAAATCGTATTAACATAGTAATGTGTTTGAAATGCTGAAGATCAGCTGCCCTTTTATTGTAAGTGACTTTCGAGTAAACTAATTGATTTGTGTTTTGGTGGGGTTTTGTTTCGTAGTAAAGGGAAGTGTGTTTTATTTTGGCTGTAGTAATTACACACATACGTGCAGTACAAAATACGTAGATAGAAATTAGCTTGAAAAATGCCCGAGTATCCCTTTAATGCTATGACTGGGGAATCTTTTCTAAAAAAAAATTTTAAAAAACGTTGTTGTTGTTGTATCCGTTCCTCCAGGTTAACATCATGATCGTTTCATCGGTCATCTCTCACGTCGCCACTGTGATCATATTAATTTACGCCGGTGTGACGCTCAGCTACGGAGAGGAAGACGATGAACTTTTCCACCCCAATCACATCACTGAAGTGGTACAGCCTTCCCTGCAACTCTGCCTTGTGGATTCTGTGTAGAACGAATCTGCCCCGGTTTCTGTAATGTTACAGATACTCTTGTTTATTAACTCCCCGAGAGCAAGAGCTGTATTGAGTGTCTTCTGTGGTGTGTGTGTGTGTGTGTGTGTTGTGCAGAAGTTTGTCCTGAGCCGCATGGTGAAGGGAGCGAACAGCACCATGGTGTTGGCGGGAGTCTGCTCGATCATCTTCTCCTCCCTCATCGCGTACATGGGGTGCCGCAGTCTGCCGCTCTGTGGCTGCTATGATTCAGTCACAGGCATGGTGAGCACACACACGCATAATATCTAAGACTTTCGGTTGTCCAGGAAAGACCGTGTTTTAAAGCACATTGGAGAACCTTGAAGAGGTTTCTTCACTTGGGGTCATTCCATGTCAATTCACACAAATGGCCAAAACCTCCCCAGTGACACCTCTTCAATTTGCCTTATTTTAATTTTCTTAGTGCCTTATGATGTCAAATGAAAGAATCCAAAATTTTAGCTTCCTAGCTCGAACGTTTTTTGAGTTATGGCCCTTCAAAGTTTGGGTGCCACGCCCACTTTTGGGGTCCGGGAATTGTACACTTAATTTGCAAGCATTTTTGGAGGCCCATATCTTTTGTTCTAAGGGGAATATAGACCTGTAAATTGCTATATCTATATATTCTGGCCCTGTCTATCTGATTCTGCACCTAAAAATAGCACAAGTTTACTAACTTTAGAGAGATTAACCCCTTAAAAGTGGATTTTTTTTAATGACAGTTTTTTTTTTTTGACATTTCAGGGGTCCATATCTTGGAAAGTTTTTGTGTTGATAGGGTTTAAACTGATTTATCATCATATTTGGGAACTCTACTGTGTACTTAGAGTTTCAGGGCACTCAGAGCTTTGGTGGGGGTACAGGAGGGCCCCAAATATGGCTTCGGGACAAAATTACCATTTGGTACGCCCTACTTCAGGCCATTAGTTGGCCATGTGGGCACATGATGACTGGAATGAGCCTTTAACCCTATCAACAGACACCTTTTATCAAACTTTTAAGCCAATAAAAACTTTGATTATCCAACTCCTTCAATATAAAATAAGCATTTGTATATGGTACTGTTTTTGCATATTTTCTGAAAAATCCTAAGTCCGGAAAGTAGGTCAACTGTTGTTTTGACTGCCTGTTCATGTTTAAGGTAGTAAAAGCACACCCATATAGTGATTTTAATCTATGGGAAGATTATTTATACCCAATACCCCATTAGTTATATTGACAATTACAAGGGATAAACCCTTTCCCGGCTGTTTCACGATGCCGGTTTTTTTTTTTTTTTTTTACATTTGACACCTTTCCCTGTATCCAACCAAACTCTGACCACGATACACTTAATAGTCAAATGCATCTTTCAAACAGGAAAGGGAAAGATGCAAACAAGGGGATGATCCCAAGAAAAACATCCTGGTTGCTTTACTACATTTGTTCTGACATCCGATCTGGAAGTTAAACCGAGACTCATCAGGTTTTTTTTTTTTTTTCAAGAAAAGGGGAAGGGGCCCCTAGCCACTCATGTGGGGAAAATTAGCATATCAATTAGTAAAAAGGGGAAATACTAATTGATATGCTAATGTTCCCCACATGAGTGGCTAGGGGCCCCTTCCCCTTTTCTTGAAAAAAAAAAACCTGATGAGTCTCGGTTTAACTTCCAGATCGGATGTCAGAACAAATGTAGTAAAGCAACCAGGATGTTTTTCTTGGGATCATCCCCTTGTTTGCATCTTTCCCTTTCCTGTTTGAAAGATGCATTTGACTATTAAGTGTATCGTGGTCAGAGTTTGGTTGGATACAGGGAAAGGTGTCAAATGTAAAAAAAAAAAAAAAAAAAAACAGCATTGTGAAACAGCCGGGAAAGGGTTTATCCCTTGTAATTGTCAATATAACTAATGGGGTATTGGGTATAAATAATCTTCCCATAGATTAAAATCACTATATGGGTGTGCTTTTACTACCTTAAACATGAACAGGCAGTCAAAACA
This sequence comes from Neoarius graeffei, assembly GCF_027579695.1. Lineage (NCBI taxonomy): Eukaryota > Metazoa > Chordata > Actinopteri > Siluriformes > Ariidae > Neoarius > Neoarius graeffei. The sequence continues at coordinate 9,943,904 of NC_083576.1, read as the reverse complement.
ACAGTTGACCTACTTTCCGGACTTAGGATTTTTCAGAAAATATGCAAAAACAGTACCATATACAAATGCTTAGTTTATATTGAAGGAGTTGGATAATCAAAGTTTTTATTGGCTTAAAAGTTTGATAAAAGGTGTCTGTTGATAGGGTTAAAGGCTCATTCCAGTCATCATGTGCCCACATGGCCAACTAATGGCCTGAAGTAGGGCGTACCAAACGGTAATTTTGTCCCGAAGCCATATTTGGGGCCCTCCTGTACCCCCACCAAAGCTCTGAGTGCCCTGAAACTCTCTAAGTACACAGTAGAGTTCCCAAATATGATGATAAATCAGTTTAAACCCTATCAACACAAAAACTTTCCAAGATATGGACCCCTGAAATGTCAAAAAAAAAAATTGTCATAAAAAAAAAATCCACTTTTAAGGGGTTAATATCTCTAAAGTTAGTAAACTTGTGCTATTTTTAGGTGCAGAATCAGATAGACAGGGCCAGAATACATAGACATAGCAATTTACAGGTCTATATTCCCCTTAGAACAAAAGATATGGGCCTCCAAAAATGCTTGCAAATTAAGTGTACAATTCCCGGACCCCAAAAGTGGGCGTGGCACCCAAACTTTGAAGGGCCAAAATTCAAAAACCGTTCCAGCTAGGAAGCTAAAATTTTGGATTCTTTCTTTTGACATCATAAGGCACTAATAAAATAAATATCAGGCAAATTGAAGAGGTGTCACTGGGGAGGGTGTGTGAATTGACATGGAATGACCCCTTGTTCAGTGAGCTTTAGCGTGCGAGTGTTGGATAGTTTGATGAATCGTCTCTGATGTCTGTCTGTGAAATCTGTGTCCCTGTGCTGTGCTTCACTCCACTCAAGCTTGTAACTTGGAATTCCCAACCTCCAACCAATAAAAGCCAAAATAAACACCCCTTCAACTTGAAATTCCTACTCGGCAACTCAAAGTAGTCTCCTTAACTACAAGTTTCTTCCCAGTTTACGGCATGACATCGAATCAACATGGCCACATCAGAAGTAAACAACAGAGCACTTCTTACCTTTTAAATGAGTTCTACTACATAAGTACAGTGGGGCAAAAAAGTATTTAGTCAGCCACCAATTGTGCAAGTTCTCCCACTTAAAAAGATGAGAGAGGCCTGTAATTTTCATCATAGGTACACTTCAACTATGAGAGACAGAATGGGGGGAAAGAATCCAGGAAATCACATTGTAGGATTTGTAATGAATTAATTGGTAAATTCCTCAGTAAAATAAGTATTTGTTCACCTACAAACAAGCAAGATTTCTGGCTCTCACAGACCTGTAACTTCTTCTTTAAGAGGCTCCTCTGTCCTCCACTCGTTACCTGTATTAATGGCACCTGTTTGAACTCGTTATCAGTATAAAAGACACCTGTCCACAACCTCAAACAGTCACACTCCAAACTCCACTATGGCCAAGACCAAAGAGCTGTCAAAGGACACCAGAAACTAAATTGTAGACCTGCACCAGGCTGGGAAGACTGAATCTGCAATAGGTAAGCAGCTTGGTGTGAAGAAATCAACTGTGGGAGCAATTATTAGAAAATGGAAGACATACAAGACCACTGATAATCTCCCTCGATCTGGGGCTCCACGCAAGATCTCACCCCGTGGGGTCAAAATGATCACAAGAACGGTGAGCAAAAATCCCAGAACCACACGGGGGGACCTAGTGAATGACCTGCAGAGAGCTGGGACCAAAGTAGCAAAGGCTACCATCAGTAACGCACTACGCCGCCAGGGACTCAAATCCTGCAGTGCCAGATGTGTCCCCCTGCTTAAGCCAGTACATGTCCAGGCCCGTCTGAAGTTTGCTAGAGAGCATTTGGATGATCCAGAAGAGGATTGCGAGAATGTCATATGGTCAGATGAAACCAAAATATAACTTTTTGGTAAAAACTCAGCTTGTCGTGTTTGGAGAAAGAATGCTGAGTTGCATCCAAAGAACACCATACCTACTGTGAAGCATGGGGGTGGAAGCATCATGCTTTGGGGCTGTTTTTCTGCAAAGGGACCAGGACGACTGATCCGTGTAAAGGAAAGAATGAATGGGGCCATGTATCGTGAGATTTTGAGTGAAAACCTCCTTCCATCAGCAAGGGCATTGAAGATGAAACGTGGCTGGGTCTTTCAGCATGACAATGATCCCAAACACGCCGCCCAGGCAACGAAGGAGTGGCTTCGTAAGAAGCATTTCAAGGTCCTAGAGTGGCCTAGCCAGTCTCCAGATCTCAACCCCATAGAAAATCTTTGGAGGGAGTTGAAAGTCCGTGTTGCCCAGCGACAGCCCCAAAACATCACTGCTCTAGAGGAGATCTGCATGGAGGAATGGGCCAAAATACCAGCAACAGTGTGTGAAAACCTTGTGAAGACTTACAGAAAACGTTTGACCTCTGTCATTGCCAACAAAGGGTATATAACAAAGTATTGAGATGAACTTTTTGTTATTGACCAAATACTTATTTTCCACCATAATTTGCAAATAAATTCTTTAAAAATCAGACAATGTGATTTTCTGGATTTTTTTTTCCTCATTCTGTCTCTCATAGTTGAGGTGTACCTATGATGAAAATTACAGGCCTCTCTCATCTTTTTAAGTGGGAGAACTTGCACAATTGGTGACTGACTAAATACTTTTTTTGCCCCACTGTATACACTGAAAAGTTAATGCTGGCTAAAACAGAAAGGTGTCAGCATTAACTTTTTCAGCAGTTTGTGCTACAGGAGCTCTTCTGCGGGATTGATCCATATGGGCGAGCCTTCATGCCTTATCTGAATCAATGAACCTTCGACACCCATGACCCTGTCACCGGTTCACCGGTTGTCCTTTGGATCCTTGGAGCACTTTTAGTAGCTACTAACCACTGCATACCAGGAACACTCCACAAGATGTACCATTTTGGAGATGCTCAGACCTGGTCGTCTAGCCATCGCAATTTGGCCCTTGTTTAAAAAAAAAAGTCACTCAGATCCTTACATTTGCCCATTTTTCCTGCTTCCAACACATCAACTTCAAGAACTGAGTGTTCTCTTGCTGCTTAATATATCCCACCCTTGGACAAGGTGACCCTGTAATGAGATAATCAATGTTCTTCACCGGTCACTTAGTTGGCTTGGAGTTAGCTAACTAACTAGCTAAGGTTCTATCTGGTCTTGTCTTTTTTTTAAAGCCAGAAAGCTTCATTACTGAAGCTACGTCCAAAATGGGGGGAAAAAAAACCTTGGTAGCATAAGGTTCTATCTCCTCGCCAGTCGTGATCGTCTCCGATGAATATTCAGCATAGGCGACCATTACCAATCAATATCCACGTTCTTTTGACTGAGCTGCTGGACAAGAAAAATATTTTACCTGTAAATGTTTTCCATTTGCTTGATAACTGGATGGAATTGCTGGTCTTATAACATGTAAATATTCTGGTATGTTAGAGAGCTCTGTATTACCCAACATTTGCCTTACATATTGAATTACTGAGATTTAATTACATGCAATATATTTTCAATAAACTGAACTTTCAGAATAATTTGGACTGAAGGTCAGCTGGCGGACTTGGCGAGTTTCTGAGTGTTGTTATTCGGATGTATTTTAATGTAGCTGCAGCGTTCAATGATCTGAGATGGCAATTTCAGGTCAAATGGAGTGTAAATATATAAATAAATACTGTAAATATTAAATGATGCAGAGATTTATATCAAGGTGGGGAAAGGGCGGTCTTGGATAGGAGTTGTGTATGATATTTAAGTCATTACATGCCGGAGTTCATTCAGGGAGCTTTCTAGAAAGATGCAACCACTAAAGTGTGTGTGTGTGTGTGTGTGTGTGTGTGTGTGTGTGTGTGTGGTTTTTTTTAATAGGAGACTCTCGTTCCTCAGAATGATCCGAGCGCTTCAGCTGAACTGGTCTGTTCATGGCATGGTGAGGTGTGCGTGCATGTGTGTGGTTGGGGGGGGGGACTTTAAGGAGAACTGAAGTCATTGTTAAACTTGCTTTATTTCTTAATTAACGTGTTATTCAGTTACGTTTTCGGTTTTAGTAACCTTATATCGTGACTCGTATTGACAACTAATTGCAATTAAATATTATACTTATCGGCCTATTCGGTTTTTAGCCGTGTTGAATTTAGTTCGTTTGGTCCACGGCAGGCGTCGCTTATCTGCGTGATCTTCGCGAGACTTGTGCGAGACTTCGAAACGTGAAGTGTCAGCCAGGTGTCAGTGCCACCATTTTGAAAACTGTTTTCCAAACGAAGTATTGCACAAAAACGAGTTTAAATGATGATTATTGCCTACTTTTTTCAAACTTTCCTGATTTCTACCAAAACAAACAAAACTTCCAGCTTGATTACATCAGCATTCGAAAGAGGGCGTGCGCGTCTTTTGACGACGTTGGCAGATGTCGGTCACTTTTGATTTCCGCTGTACGTTTTACTTCCGTCCTACGATGTCTCGCACAGGTCTCGACGAATCTCGTTTACGGCCATTGCTTTTACATATGGACTGATATATTACAGAGCATATTTCTAACACTCATAACTTGCTATAGCAGCGACAAAATGGCGATCAAAAATGCATTCCGATATTTAATAAAATGTGAGAGAGAATTTTGATGATAAATTTGCCTTCAGTTCTCCTTTAGGAACATAAAGTGAGTAGTCATACAGTTTAATACAGAAGATGTTTTATTGAAAAGCAATATGTAAGACAATTAACAAAAACGTAGAAAGCAAATAAAATACTTAAAGCTAGACGGCCTTTCGATTTCATAAAATCAGTGAAATTTAGTTCCGTCTGAAATGTGGTCATTGTGATATATGTTTATTTCTGTAATATCTCACAAAATATCAGGCCGTTCTGTGGCTGGGAGGTTATTTAATTTGAGGGGATTAAAGCAAATAATGTGCATGAAATCGCTCGCTTCATGCAGTCAAGCAGACAGAGGAAGTCCGTGTGTGCGCATGCGCAGGTTTACCTTCATCTTTAGGATTTTACAGCAGCTGGCATCCACACTCAGTGCATTTACATGCACATCCAAATCGAGCTGCTGTCGGTAATCGAGCTAAGGGTCCCAGCAGGGGTGCCAGAGAAATCCAATCCTACACGCACACAAGGAAATCGAGCTATTGTGTGAGGTACATTGTGCACCCGAGCCACAGGTGGCGCTACACGCCCCATCGTGTTGGTACACTTCCGGTTGTCGTCATGAAGAAGAGCTATTCAAGAGTATAAACAAGGTTATCAGTTCCGTGTTCACAAGAAGAACGACGACGAGGACAGCAACATCGAGATGTATATATTCAACTCCTTAAGCTGAATGAGCATGAACTCTGTCTCCTCATTGCTCCAGAAGTGCACGTTTCTACTACTGTTGTCATGCCGACCGAGGCTGTTGTGTTTCCCGCTTGTGGACTCGTCACTTCCGGAAGGGGCAGTGCTGAAGTAAGTAGCTCGACTACGTAGCTCGATAGGGTTTACATGCACTAAGTAGCTCGGCTACAATCACATAATCTAGGTCGCGTAGCTCGATTACGAGAAATCCAGTTCGGTTCGATTTCAGCCGAGCTAAGGTGTTTCCATGGCATTTAGAACTTTGATTTCAGTCGAGCTATGGCAGAAATTCGATTTTCTCTATGTGCATGTAAACGCACTGAGTGTTGCATTACTGCCATCTACAGGTTTACCTTTGAGCGCTCACTGACAGTTCCATCATTCTGTCGCTAAACGAACAGCTGATCACACCGAGGTGCTCGCTGACCGCCGATATTTATTAGTTTGATATTTCCTGCGTTTCATTTCCTTTGTATATAACATAACGTCTTTTCTTCTCGCTTTCTTTCCGTTACTGTCGTCGGTCTTTCACGTTTCATTCGCACACTCGCGTCCTCCGTTTTTGTTTTTGTTTTTTTCTCTCCTGTTTCAAATCTGTATCCCACAATACCTTGCACGAACGGGGAAAGCCCAATGACGTAGTATCTAGAATTGGGTCATGGTGAAGCAGGAAAAAATAAGAGAATTTAGGGCCATGTGGAGATAAATTCATTAATTGTTCGATTTAAAAAGAAAAAAGTAATAATATTTGGAAGTCTGTGATTCGAATTCAGTAGCTTTCGGTCCACTAAACAAAATAATTGGGTGTCGGGGAAAATTCTTTTTAGGACCTACACTTGAAAAATCTGAAAGGTGGTCTAGCTTTTTTTTTTTTTAAATAAATTGTATTAAATAATTATTTATTATTAAAATAAAACATCTAACTAAAATTAAGTACTATATAGATTTTTTTTATTATTATTTGATTGCTTTTGCATTCAATAAAGTTAAGTCATTATTATTACAAAACAATCTTGGATGTGTTTAATGATGTTAAAGATAAAAAATATTTCCGTGATGAGACGCTGCTGTCTGTCGTGCAGGTGGAGACGAGCGGGTGTTTAACTCGCCCGTGTCCTTTACGGAGCGCTGTCCTGAACGGGAACAGGAACTCTCTACGCTTCCTCCTTATAGCAGATTCGCATAGGCACTGAAGTGTGCACTTCTGAGTGTGCACTCACCTGTAAACACTGTGTGCCATTCAGTCTCAGTGAATTTTGAGCAGAAGTCTCTCCGGTATTTCCGGGTCCTGAAGAGAGGAACGTGAAGCTTCTGAGTCCAGTTCCATAGATTTCCTTGTCCTGACTGAAATTCTTAAGTGCCATTTTACTGTATGCAATGTTTTTTTGTTTGTTTGTTTTTTTAAAAAATAATTTTAATTTATGTAATTTATATCAGGAAATGCCTGTGTATATATTGTAAAATGAAGTAATTTTTAATAAATAGTTTTGACTTGGATGAACAGCTTTGAGCTATGAAGACTTTTTCTTATTGGAACATTCTGGATGTTTTCTCAGCGCCCTCACGCCAAGTTTTCACCCTTACGCCAAATTTGTGTATATAAATATAGAGCGGCGGCTACAATTATCAACAGTCCATAATTATCGACACCTTTTCAGATTTACCAGTAAACAATTTTACAAAGGTGAAATGGAATTTTTTTTCAGCACGATCAGCAATTTGAGGAAATCCCAGACGCTATCATCATCATCGCAGGTGAGCATGGTGGAAAGATCATGGACATGTTTTTATTCATCAAATTCACCGATATTTCATGATCTCCTTGTCAAAGCCTATTTTGTTTCTTACGCTTTCATTCGACAGCCGCTAGTTTGTATCTAAACGCGCGTTTGGGAATCACGTGAGGTGTCGATAATCGTGATCACTTTCACCAGGGTCCACCATTATCAACACCCTGTGGAATTAAGTGACATTTTACAACTGTTACGGATCGATCTTTGTGTAACATTGAAGCTGAAGTACTTTAAAAAAAAAAAAAAGTGCTGTGATTTTTTTTTTTAATATATAAATTATTTTTTTCTGATTCATAACAGAATGGAATGTTTTGTAGAGTATTTGGAATCCGAGTGCAATAAATAGAATTAGACCAGAATTAAATTCCTAGAATATAAAAAATTACATGCTTGAAATATTCAGATTTTTCTCTTCCATTCAGAATTTTTTTTTTTTCAGTTTAAAACATCTATTACAATATCAGTAGCGATCTTTAGATGTAAAAACATGAAGTTTTGGTTCGAGGAATGACACACAACCTTTGACCTGGATGTTCACGTGGTTACAATGTCGATTGCCTGTTGACATTTATTGGTAAACGACAAAACTAGAAATTAATACAAACAACGGTGAATGATTAACAAAATGTGATCTACGAAAATAAAAACAATAAATAAAAGATTTTCTGGCACGGGTTCAACATTTATCAGTTCATTTGTTTACAAACATTAGAATTACTTCATTTACGTAAGCATCGATATTTTCTATAAAAGATATTTTGTACTAAATATGTAAAACAAATTTTAAATAACTGTTTTGTTAACTTAATACCACATACCCTTTTAAATTAAATTTTTTTTTTTTAATAAATAATGATCTGGATGTCGATAATTGTGGAACGGTGTCACGTGATCTGATACGCTAAATACAGTGGTGCTTGAAAGTTTGTGAACCCTTTAGAATTTTCTATATTTCTGTATAAATATGACCTAAAACATCATCAGATTTCCACACAAGTCCTACAAGTTGATAAAGAGAACTCAGTTAAGCAAATGAGACCAAAATATTATACTTGGTCATTTATTTATTGAGGAAAATGATCCAATATTACATATCTGTGAGTGGCAAAAGTATGTGAACCTTTGCTTTCAGTATCTGGTGTGACCCCCTTGTGCAGCAATAACTGCAACTAAACGTTTGCGGTAACTGTTGATCAGTCCTGCACACCGGCTTGGAGGAATTTTAGCCCATTCCTCTGTACAGAACAGCTTCAACTCTGGGATGTTGGTGGGTTTCCTCACATGAACTGCTTGCTTCAGGTCCTTCCACAACATTTCGATTGGATTAAGGTCAGGACTTTGACTTGGCCATTCCAAAACATTAACTTTATTCTTCTTTAACCATTCTTTGGTAGAACGACTTGTGTGCTGAGGGTCGTTGTCTTGCTGCATGACCCACCTTCTCTTGAGATTCAGTTCATGGACAGATGTCCTGACATTTTCCTTTAGAATTCGCTGGTATAATTCAGAATTCATTGTTCCATCAATGATGGCAAGCCGTCCTGGCCCAGATGCAGCAAAACAGGCCCAAACCATGATACCACCACCACCATGTTTCACAGGTAGGATAAGGTTCTTATGCTGGAATGCAGTGTTTTCCTTTCTCCAAACATATAATGCTTCTCATTTAAACCAAAATGTTTTATTTTGGTCTCATCCGTCCACAAAACATTTTTCCAATAGCCTTCTGACTTGTCCACATGATCTTTAGCAAACTGCAGATGAGCAGCAATGTTCTTTTTGGAGAGCAGTGGCTTTCTCCTTGCAATCCTGCCATGCACACCATTGTTGTTCAGTGTTCTCCTGATGGTGGACTCATGAACATTAACATTAGCCAATGTGAGAGAGGCCTTCAGTTGCTTAGAAGTTACCCTGGGGTCCTTTGTGACCTCGCCGACTATTACACGCCTTGCTCTTGGAGTGATCTTTGTTGGTCGACCACTCCTGGGGAGGGTAACAATGGTCTTGAGTTTCCTCTATTTGTACACAATCTGTCTGACTGTGGATTGGTGGAGTCCAAACTCTTTAGAGATGGTTTTGTAACCTTTTCCAGCCTGATGAGCATCAACAACATTTTTTCGGAGGTCCTCAGAAATCTCCTTTGTTCGTGCCATGATACACTTCCACAAATGTGTGTTGTGAAGATCAGACTTTGATAGATCCCTGTTCTTTAAATAAAACAGGGTGCCCACTCACACCTGATTGTCATCCCATTGATTGAAAACACCTGACTCTAATTTCACCTTCAAATTAACTGCTAATCCTAGAGGTTCACATACTTTTGACCCTCATAGATATGTAATATTGGATCATTTTCCTCAATAAATAAATGACCAAGTATAATATTTTTGTCTCATTTGTTTAACTGGGTTCTCTTTATCTACTTTTAGGACTTGTATGAAAATCTGATGATGTTTTAGGTCATATTTATGCAGAAATATAGAAAATTCCTAAAGGTTCACAAACTTTCAAGCACCACTGTAATCAGGAATCGACTCTTTTTTTTTTTTCCCCCAGTGGACATTTGAGTAATTATTCATGCACAATTTATATCCTGAAAGTCCTGAAAAAATATCCTGAAAAAAGGAACTTTTTCATGGTATTCTAATTTTTTGAGATGCACTACAGTAGTACAATTATCGACACCTTAATCTTTTGGCTGTTGAGAAAGTAGAAAATACTTTCTCAACAGCCAAAAGATTAAGGTGTCGATAATTGTACTACTGTAGTGCATCTCAAAAAATTAGAATACCATGAAAAAGTTCCTTTTTTTCATAATTTAATTCAAAAAGGTAAACTTTCATATATTCTATATTCATTACATGTAAAGTGAAATATTTAAAGCCTTTTTTGTTTTAATTTTGATGATTATGGCTTATAGCTCATGAAAATCAGAAATCCAGTATCTCAAATTATTAGAATATTCCCTAAGATCAATCAAAAAAAGGATTTACAATACAGAAATGTCCAACTTCTGAAAAGTATATTCATTTATACACTCAATACTTGGTTGGGGCTCCTTTACCATGAATTACTGTATCAATGCGGTGTGGCATGGAGGTGATCAGTCTGTGGCACTGCTGAGGTGTTATTGAAGCCCAGGTTGCTTTGAGAGTGGCCTTCAGCGTATCTGTATTTTTGGGTCGGGTGTTTCTCATCTTCCTCTTGACAATACCCCATAGATTCTCTATGGGGTTCAGGTCAGGCAAGTTGGCTGGCCAATCAAACACAGTAATCTCATGGTCAGCAAACCATTTGGTAGTAGTTTTGGCACTGTGGGTAGGTGCTAAGTCCTGCTGGAAAAGGAAATCAGCATCTCCAAAAAGCTCGTCAGCAGATGGAAGCATGAAGTGCTCTAAAATCTCCTGGTAGATGGCTGTGTTGACTTTGGACTTGATAAAATACAGTGGACCAACACCAGCAGATGACATGGCACCCCAAATCATCACAGACTGTGGAAACTTCACACTGGGCTTCAAACACCTTGGATTCTGTGCCTCTCCACTCTTCCTCCAGACTCTAGAACCGTGATTTCCAAATCAAATGCAAAATGTACTTTCATCTGAAAAGAGGACTTTGGACCACTGAGCAATAGTCCATTTCCTTCTCTCCTTAGCCCAGATAAGACACTTCTGACATTGTCTCTGGCTCAGGAGTAGCTTGATATTAGGAATGCGAAAGTTGTATCCCCTTTCTTGAAGATGTCTGTTCGTGATGGGTCTTGATACACTGACACCAGCCTCAGTCCACTCCTTGTGAAGCTCTCCCAAGTTCTTGAATCAACTTTTCTTGACAATCCTCTCAAGACTGCGGCCATCCCTGTTGCTTGTGCACCTTTTCCAGCCGCCCTTTTCAGCAATGACCTTTTGTGGCTTACCCTCCTTGTGGAGGGCGTCAGCGATCATCTTCTGGACAACAGTCAAGTCAGCAGTCTTCCCCATGATTGTGGTTGTGTGTACTGAACTAGACCGAGAGATACACTGTGTTCATACTGTTTTACTCAAACTCGAAATGAAATATTCTAATATTTTGAGATGTTTTTTTGTACTGTATGCCATACTGATTAAAATAGAAAAATGCTTGAAACATTTTAGTTTGTGTAATGAGTCTATAATATACAACATTTTCACTTTCTTAAATAACTGATGGAAAATATTGAATTTTTTCATAATATTCTAATTTTTTTAGATGCACTAGTAGCTGCTGCTCTCATAATTAAAATAACTTTGTTTTGCTGAGAGCAAAAGTTTGTGTCCCCCCACAACCCACTTTTTTTTTTTTTTTGGAAGGGGTTCCACAAATTAATTTCCAGAAGTTAAAAATGCACCTTTTTCCAGGGGGGTAGAAACTTTTGCACCACTCTGGAATACAACAATCTGAAATAAGGCCTGTATTTTTAGGTCTATGGTTTTTAAAATAACTATAGTGGCCTGGAATGGATCTTTTTATTAAGTAAATATCATTAAGAATATATTCAGATATTCAAATAAGAAAAATCTTTTGTACGTTTTAGAAAACGGAGGATAATTTCAGTAAAAATAAACCGGGTTAAATGCCAGATCACTGACTGACTACATGAGAATGTGATTAGAGCGTCACCATCATGTGTTTAAATATGTTTCACCTTGCTGATGACATGTCTCTCTCATTAATTACAAAAATAAATCAATCAATAAATAAATCAGATTATCTAAATTCTACTTTCAAGTGTTGCCAGGTAAAACAAACCTCGCACGGCGGCACTTATTTTATACCTAAATGTTGATAACGGTAATATTTCTCAATCGTCAGCTGTCAGGTTATTTTCCTATGAAAACCCATGACCTTGAGTTTGACCTTTCAAGGTCATGGTGTGAAATGAAAGCCCATATGGAACTTTCTGTAAGTTGATAATGGTAAATATCTGCCTACCATTGACCGTTTTCAAAAAAAAAAAGCCAGGCAATATTCTTGAAACGTCACTCATGTCACCATGATGTATTTTGTATGAAAAATGCGAGTTTTTCAACACGAGAAGATAAACTTCATATCTTCCAGCCAATGTATGATTTTCTTTTTATTATATCGACACAGGCGGCACGGTGGTGTAGTGGTTAGCGCTGTCGCCTCACAGCAAGAAGGTCCGGGTTCGAGCCCCGTGGCCGGTGAGGGCCTTTCTGTGCGGAGTTTGCATGTTCTCCCCGTGTCCGCGTGGGTTTCCTCCGGGTGCTCCGGTTTCCCCCACAGTCCAAAGACATGCAGGTTAGGTTAACTGGTGACTCTAAATTGACCGTAGGTGTGAATGTGAGTGTGAATGGTTGTCTGTGTCTATGTGTCAGCCCTGTGATGACCTGGCGACTTGTCCAGGGTGTACCCTGCCTTTCGCCCGTAGTCAGCTGGGATAGGCTCCAGCTTGCCTGTGACCCTGTAGAACAGGATAAAGCGGCTACAGATGATGAGATGAGAACCATTTTTACTGAATCTGCATGTCTTTGAAGTGGGAAGAAACCCACGCAGACACGGGTAGAACATGCAAACTCGACATAGAAAGGCCCTTGTCAGCTGTGAGGTTCGAACCCGGAACCTTGTTGCCGTGAGGAAACGGTGTTAACTCTAAACGTGGCAGACTGTAAAATTAAAATAATATTTAAAGCCAGTAGCGTCTCAGACGTTGTGGTTTATTGTGAGTGAGTAATTGATTTGAGGATTGAGGAGTCGAGCAATCACAATAAGTGTATGTGAAATGGAGAGAGCTTTATTCCATCCATCTGTTAAAACAAAACAAAAAACCACATCATACAAGCAAAGTTCCTTAAAACACAAAGTGACAATAATCCAGTGGCAGACTTTCCTCTTTCGGTTTGTCCCGTGGCAATAATCAGGCACCAAACGAGGACAGAACAGCGAGACTGGCCGTGTGTTGGATGTGTACGACGTGACAGATGATGCAGAGGCATTAAATTTAACACCACGTGTCGGCTCTTGGGGTTGGGATGAAACATAAACAATGAAACATAACTCTATTATAAACATCCTGAGAAACAAAATCATCCCCGAGGACGTGAGAGGCCTGGTTTCCTTTCGGATTTTTTTAGGCACAGAAATAATATGAAATAAAAAACGAGGCGCAAAATCAACCATTCTGGCAAAACATAAAGTAAACACATTAACAACAACAACAACAACAACAGAACCCAGTCTGCACAAAGCACTGTAGCATTAAGATTGTCTTCACTGCTACAGATCATGAGGATCCAAAAGTTTGCACACCCTTGCAATGAAATATCAATCTTAAGTGTATTATGATAACTTAAGCAAAGCAAAAAATGCTGTTATACTGACCAACACTAAATAACGATTTGGCTTGTGAATAAAGAAAATACATTTATTAAGGTATAATTAGAAATAAACTTGAGAAATCAGAAATTTAGCTTGAGAGAAAAAAAGTTAGAGAAAAATTGTCAAATTTGAACATTTTTATTAGTTCATTCAAATGTAAAATAATAATAAGAAATAATAATACTTAGATGCGAGAGTAAATATTAGGATTTTCCAAAATGAAAAAAGTGAAAGAAAAAAAAAGTGTATAGAGTTGATAATAAATAATATTTTTACTTCGTGTAAATGTTAATTTTTGTCTTTGGGGGGAAAAAGGACATTTTTTATTGATATTAAGTTACAATGTAAGATTTCAACCAAATACTGAAAACAATTTGAAGGAAAAAAAATTAAATTTTTTTAATTTATATTAATATTTATTATTTATATTATTAATATATTATTAATATTTAATATTAATATTAATATTTATTTTTATTTATTTTATTTATCGAGCATTTTTTTTTCAGTGAAGGTTTTATATATGCAATGAAAACAGCCAAAGTGCATGTGAATCTATTAAGTGAAACAAATCTGTCAGTTAAAAAAAAAAATTACATAGGCCTCAAAAAAGATTTGTCCAAAGATTTGACTCGTATGTCCAACTTCGGGTTTGATTCCTGCCTCCAGATTTCAGCGTTTAGATCTTCCAAGTTGTAAATTTTGGCCCCTCGAAGTCCATCTCACCTTTCCTCTCTGACATTCGTTATTATACGCCACCTTTAACAAATCAGCACTAAGGGCTTGAGTCTTTTTTTTTTCTTAAAGTACATTTTCACTATAATCCTTTTACAAATCATTTATCTAATCTGTAAAATGGTTCCACGTGGCTGAAGTTTTCACTGTTGATCTGATGCTCCAGTTGTATGAACGTGTCTGAGCTCAGAGCAGGACAGGAAATTGGGGAGGATTATAAAAAAAAAAAAGCCACCTCTCTGTTTATCAATCACTGAGCTCTATATAAAATCTGGAGCGCTCATAGGCTCGTCAGACGGAAGCCATCTGGCCGCCATCTTACCGCTCGCATCGCCTGGATTTGGCTTACGTGTTAAACCACCGTATACGATCAAACTTGTCCCAACAAAAGTTTGTTCCTGACTTTTCCCCCCTTTCATTCCCTCCTCTTATTTTCTCACCTTCACCCACATTCTTTACATATCTTTATAGCGCTCCGCTTCACTGTTAGTTTTTTTCCTTTTCCAGTTCAGTCTCTGATTTTTTTTTTTGAATGGCTCTTTTACTACTATAATTATTTTTAGGGAGATTATTTCACTTTTTCTCTTGTACAGTGCATCTCTCGCTTTCATACAGTTCTTCCTTTCTATCTGTCTATGTTTTTATTTATTATTATTATTATTATTATACCAACACAAAGGCTGTACGATACTTCCTTTCTGTTGAGGACGGTTATCAAAACAGGATTATTTTCTCATATTATTTACCATTTTCACTTCATTCTCAGTCACGTCTTACCAGTATTTATTGGTCACAGAATTCACTGTCACAATATTCATACAGCTTGTGACCAATAAATACTGGTAAGACATGACTGAGAGAATGAAGAAGTGAAAATGGCAAATAACATGAGAAAATAATCCTGTTTCAACAACTGTCCTCAACAGAAAGGAAATATCATACAGCCTGATAGATATGAAATATACAAGAGAAAGATACACTGCATAAGAGAAAAACTGTACTCTCCATTTAAAAAATTATAGCAGTAAAAGCCATTCAAAAAAAATGATCAGAGACTGGACTGGAAAAGGAAAAAACAATATACAATATGCTATAAAGATATGTAAGGAATGGGGTAAGGTTAAGAAAATAAGAGGAGGGAATGAAAGGGGGAAAAAAGTCAGAAGATCCTTTTCTTGGGGCAAATTTGATCGGATACGACGGTTTAACAAACAAACCAAATACACACGATGTGAGCAGCAAGATGGCTTCACTCGTCTCTACAGCAGGGAATAGGCTCTGAGCTCTCCAGATTTTATATAGCGCTCAGTGTTAACAACACCATTTAAATTAGTTATAAAAGTGTTTTGGGGCGTCGTGGCTCGGGTGGTTGGGGCGCCGTGCCGTGAATGCGGGCGGCCCGGGTTCGGTTCCGGCCCGAGGTCATTTCCCGATCCCTTCCCGTCTCTCTCTCTCCCGCTCGTTTCCTGTCTCTACACTGTCCTATCCAATGGAGGTGCAAGAAAGCCCAAAAAAATATCTTTAAAAAAAAAAAAAAAAGTGTTTGAACTGACAATATTGTACACCTGTTTCACCTTATCGTCAATAATCTGTTTTTTTCTCCTCTTTTGGCCACAAGTGTATGGAATCAATTTTGTGTCAAAATGTTCATACAATACTTTTGAAATATCAAACGAAAACGACAAATCAAAATACAAAAAAAGAACAAAAAGTCAATTTTTTTTAGACTGGCAAACAAATTATTCGTGTAATCGTGCAAAATATCAGTCTGTTACTCTTCAGAAACCTTTTATTTTTGTTCCGCGTCTTTCTCAGTTTTGTTTGACGTAGTTTATTTTGGTTGCGATTCCAGCTTTCTCGTTTGCGCTCCCTGACTTTTTGCTTGCAGTTTTGGCACAAACTTGACGTGTGGGCGGGCTGTCTAGGAATGCATTCCCATTGGCTAACTTGTGTTTGACTGACAGCTACGCTCAGCCATTCCCTACTCGGATTCTGGCGGACTGTTTGCCGAGTGACCGATCCATTGACGGTAAACAAGGATGGAGTGGACTTCAGTGGCGACTATGATATTGAATTAATTCAACAAAGTGTAAATTCAGTATCATAGTCGCCACTGAAGTCCACTCGATCCTTGTTTACCGTCAATGGATCGGTCACTCGGCAAACAGTCCGCCAGAATCCAAGTAGGGAATGGCTGAGCGCAGCTGTCAGTCAAACACAAGTTAGCCAATGGGAATGCGTTCCTGGACAGCCCACCCACGCGTCAAGTTTGTGCCAAAACTGCAAGCAAAAAGTCAGGGAGCGCAAACGAGAAAGCTGGAATCGCAACCAAAATAAATTACGGCAAACAAAACTGAGAAAGACGCGGAACAAAAATAAAAGGTTTCTGAAGAGTAATAGACTGATATTTTGCACGATTACACGAATAATTTGTTTGCCAGTCTAAAAAAAATTGACACTTTGTTCTTTTTTTGTATTTTGATTTGTCGTTTTTGTTTGATATTTCAAAAGTATTGTATGAACATTTTGGCACAAAATTGATTCCATACAAGTGCTATTTTCTTCACCACCATGTACCAATTTTCAGTGACCTAGGGCTACAGGAGGAATCCATTTCTGTCCCCTAAGCTGCACTAACGTGCCCTCTAGGACTCATTATCGGACCTCAAGGTAACCATAAAGTCAAAAAGGTACATATTTTTTCCTAAAGAGTACAAATAAGTACCTTAGAAGGTCCTGCACCAGTGACAAGCCGTTGGTTTATTTTCTAAGAGTGTATAGTTACCTGTAAACATACACTCACTGGCCACTTTAATAGGAACTTGTGATCGAGTCTAAGATTCCTGTTCTTGGCTGCAGGAGTGGAACTCAACCTGCTCTTCTGTTTTCTGTCGCATGCCGAGATGCTTTTCTACTCATCACGGTTGTAAAGAGGGATTATATAGGAGTCGCTATATCCTTCCTGGCAAAAAAGCTCGAACCACCTCGAACCTGTCCGTTTTCCCTCGGACCTCTCTGATCAACAAAGCGTTCATTTCCACCCACGGAACTGTCCCTCACTCGCTTGACTCGATGGGTTTTTTTGTTTGTTTTTCGCACCATCCTGTTGTGTGTGAAAACCCCAGGACGAGATCACCAGTTTCTGAAATACTTAAACCTCATAAATCATTTGGCTCAAACCAACACCCATGGCACAGTGAAAGAAAGTCGCACTTGACTGCGAGATCAGAGTTTGTCCCGTTCTGACGTGTGAACATTCTGAACGTTAACCGAAGCTCTTGATTTGGATCCGCGTGAGATTTGATGCATCGTGCTGTTGTCGAGGGATCGGCTGATTAGAGAATGGCGTAAAACAGCACGATGGATGGATGGATGGGGGTTCCTAATAAAGTGGCTGGTGAGGGTAGGTGCTTGTCTGATATGTCTAAAGTCGAAAGATTTTTATTTCACATCAAGGAATTCTTTGTTTACCGTGAAGGCTGATCTTTCGAGCAGGAAATCTGGAGTTGAGACGAGACCAGAGAGAGAGGAAGAAAAAGAGCATTACTACTGTATTAATAAGAGAGTCAATCATTCTATTCTACTCTAATCACATGTCGATTGGCTTGTTATTGGTGTTCTGGTGTATTTTTGCCAACAGGATAAAGATTGGCAGCTGGAGTTCTCTATTGTTTAGAGATGAATAGTGAAATCCATCCAGGCGGGGGGGTGCAAACTTTTGGGATGGTCCAACACATGCTTCATTTCTTTGTTATTTGTGCAAAACTGATGTCGATGTTCATGGCAGTCAGAGAAACATCACATCACATCACATCACTTCAACCCGAGACTAAAGAACGATCCGGGTTAGAACCGTCCAGGCGTTTGTAAAGCGCGCACCACAGGACCTGCTGTAGCGGCGACGAGGGAAGGAAAAACAAGCCACGGTTCCGATCCGGAAAGCAGGCGTGCATTCAGTAGCACACACTCACTTCACACACACACATTTGCTCTCTCAGTCGTCCTGAAAGCTTGCAGGATGAGCGAGACGCTGATACTGTACCCTGCTGCGTGAGTAACATAATAAGAACGCCATGCTCGCTGTCGGCTAGTGTTTTATAGTGTCGCAGGATACACACGTCCCCAGAGTGTCCCTACAGTCCTACAACACACTACCGTACTACAAATGTAGATTTTCTTTGTCTTTAAAAATAACAAATGCTTCGTATAGCCTATGTTTTACTGACTCATAACTGAATAATGTCGCTAAGTAGCTCGGTAGCTAAGTGTCATTTTGTTTACTATAGCTAGCATCCTAGTCCCTACACAGAACTCTGGTAACGTCTGGTTTTTTTTTTTTTTGGTTCTGTTCTTGTTGTTTTGGCTTAAAACAGCGCCAGGCCTCGAAAATCACTCACTTTCGTCTGAATCCTTATTCATTTTTCTTTACCAGAGTAAAAACAAAGTAGAAATACAGACCTAGCTAAATAATTATGATTAGCGATGCTCAACTTTAACTAGCACACAGTACTTCATCATCGGCCCACTTTTGTGGTATCCGTAACGTCTCCATCTTTCCATCCAACAACACCTCATAGTTTGTAGTGTTTTTTTTTAAATATGACATAACTCATGCTAGCAGTTGATGCTAAAATGCTATAATTACAGCATAACACGACACATAGCAGAGTCTCTTCTTGGTAATTTTGCCGCCACCGCTGTGGCATTTTCAAAGAAAATATGTTGACGCTCTTCTTCATCATTTTGAATTGTTTGTATTTTAAAAAAAAACAAGTTAGTAATGCTAGTTGTAATTTGGCGTCCATGTTTCTGAAGAATTACAGTACACAGAGTTCAAGAGTACACGTTCGAGGAAAGCAAACAGGTTAAGTGCCAAGGAACTGGAAATACGGACGCGGAGAATAAGCTAGCTATGATTTAACAATGGAAACCGTAGCAAAGAGTGGAAACAAGGTCAATAACGCATTCCTGGAGATAGAGTGATGGGAAATTACTAATTAACGAACATGGAGAACTTGGTAGGGATGAGATGCTTCCTGTTCCAAGAAGTCGTCGAATCTTTTCAGACGTTTGACCTTGAATCCAAGCAAAATTCCTTATAAACTGGATAAACGTTCGATTATTGGCGATAGTCTATCCATCATACCCGAGAGAACCTTGGACGATCTTGGATGAACACAACACCTCCATCGGCTCTTAACCAAACATCCATCACGACTGACGTCAACACTGTGTTCCAGCTCGAAGGGCTTCCAAAATGGCTCAACGGAAACCTGTTTTTTGGGATCACTGAGTGACGGATGTTTTTACTGGACTGGACTGACGTTATAGATGTTCTGGTATTTAAAAAAAAAAAAAAAAGACATTTCCATTTTGAACAATACGGAAGCAGCCGCTTCGAAGTGCCGTACATTCTCAGCAGAAATCCGTCTCGTTTGGAAAGCAGCACAGGAACGTTTACGGTCAATCACGTTTACAGTCTCCAGGACGCAAGTCATTGATCATTTTCAGATCAAATACTGGCCAAGGTATTGATCATAATATAAACGATGCCGTACAAATAACATCAGTGCTTTGCATCACTGTAAATCTTATTTCATTCATATCCTGATTTAAAAAAAAAAAAAAATCCCGAATGATTAAAGTCGGTAATTATTTC
This sequence comes from Neoarius graeffei, assembly GCF_027579695.1. Lineage (NCBI taxonomy): Eukaryota > Metazoa > Chordata > Actinopteri > Siluriformes > Ariidae > Neoarius > Neoarius graeffei. Next base: position 9,924,005 of record NC_083576.1, on the reverse strand, counting down.
ACGAGATTTGTCGAGCACTTAGACGTGGCTTAAACGATGTTACGAATATTAGACACAACGTTTTTTTTTTTTTTTTTCCCAGAACAAAAAATTTAACTCCTCATTTCCGGTTATGATATACGACGTCTCTTCAGCGTACGGTAATATTCGAAAGCAAGGTGCTCGGAGTTTCGTGATGAACGCAACCCTGTGATGCATCTTTATACTAAGGTCATTCTGTTTATGTACCACGTGGATTACAAAGACAAAATTATACGAGCAAACACCGATTTCTGTCACTGGGATCAAGTGTTTATCCATAATCTACGTTTCCTCGTGTTGTGTTTGTGTTTGCATGCGTGTCTTTCTCGGTTAGTGTGTTCTCTAGGAGTCTTGAGCGTCGAATGATTTGAGAAGCTGCTTTATCTATGATGTTGCCTGCAAAAACGTAGAACGTTATTCCGAGTCATTTCGCTCATGTTGAATGCTAAATTGAGATTGAGCCTCGAGTTAAGCGTTTCCGTGGTGTGTAGGGTTCAGTCCGGGTATAGATACTGTAGTGGGGAGCATCAGCATCAGCGTCGTTATCCTTTGTCCTTGATGATCCGTCCATTTTGCAACCTCCGATCTTGTAGATTTCGAATCCTTTACACTCGTCACTACTTCCCTTTTAGACCGATTTAGCCCCGCCCCTCACTAGCTCCTCCAGCAGGTGCAGCCCCAGCTCCCGTGTTGCTGCTGCTGCTCCTCGTCCTGATCCCGCCCCCTGAGCATGACCGTGTTAGCCGGCTGACTCAGCACCAACGGCTTCTGCGACTTCAGCTTGTGCGCCACCGTCATGAAGATGGCCTCCACGTGATCGCTGTCTTTGCTCCCTCCCTGTGGGCTCTTAGCTGACGTCTCGAACAGAGGCATGGAGTGGGCGTCGGCGAACTGCTGGGCCACCTCCGTGCTCACCTGAGCAGCGTGGCGGAGGTCGCACTTGTTGCCCACCAGGATCCGGGGCACCTCGTGGCCGAGCGCGTGCTGCCGGCATTCCTCGATCCACGCCGGGAGGCTGCGGAAACTCGCCGCGCTCGTCACGTCATACACAAACACCACGGCGTGAACGTTTCTGTAGTAGTGCTGCACCATGCTCTTCCGGAAACGCTCCTGACCCGCCGTGTCCCACAGCTGCACCTGGAAGACAGGGAGAGCGAGGCAACGGTCAAGAACTTGTACAAAAGGCAGTTCATACGCTGACTGGCTACTCTATTACTAGGATATCAGCTCATATACCTACCGTGAGTAGAGAAAAACAAAATGGCGGCGCATGTTGATGAACCAAACAAGGACGAAAGAAAAACTCTACTCGAAAACAAAACCCCAAAAAGCAATAAAATATGGAATGAAAGTATTTAATGGTAAGAATGTATCTTTTTTTTCCCCAAGAACTATTATTTTCACAAATTGCTCCTGACATTTCGCCGGTTTGTTTACATTCTAAGCGGAAATTATTTTGTCGGAAGTTTTGTATAAAGTTTTTATTTGGAAAATTTCTTTCAAAAATGCTCCGTTTCTCAAAATCCAGTGAATGTGGATAGAATAGAACAGTTATTCCACTCAATCTTGTTGTACATGGTTTATAGCCGACTCGGTGCTACGCGCCTCGTCGGCTATCAGCTCATGTCCGACTCGATTTCGTGGAATAACTGTTAAATATCCCGTATATAGTCGATAACCCAGTAGCATGAAAATAGGAAGTTTATCTTCGAGTGATGAACGTATATATCACGAGTGAGAATGAAGTGAATGAGTGAAAATATTTCAACACGAGAAGATAATCTTCATATCTTCACGCCACTGTGTAACATTATATTATATGGACACATCCAAAAAAAAAAAAAAGACAAGTTCACTATTTTGACAATGCACGTCTAGGCAGCGGGAAAACACTAGGATTGACGTCACGGGAGTGAAATATCAGGAAATATTATGTCACTCAGATCCGTGATGTATTTCGTCTGAAAAATGGGAGTTTTTCAACACGAGAAGATAAACTTCATATCTTTGTGTGATTTTCTTTATTATATCGACACATTCACAAACAATAAAGTGCCCAAATTTATCAAAACAAATTGATCATCAATTTCCTCACGAGTGACATGTAGAGATTTATGTCCTGGATGGAGCTTGTATGAAAAATACGAGCGGTGTATTTCCCAGTAAAACACTCGTGTCCATGGAATAAAATATAATATAGAAGCGAGAAAAATAGAAAAGAACAGAACTGTATGGAATAGAAGAGAGAGAAAGAAAGAAAAAAAGGCTGGTACAGAGACAGAGAGTGAGTGGGTGGAAATTAGAGACAGAAATGTCAGAGAGAGAGTCTGTGAGGGGGAGAGAGAGAGAGAGAGAGAGAGACCGAGTGTGTCTGTGAGTGGGGAAGAGAGAGAGAGAGAGAGAGAGAGAGAGAGAGTGTGTCTGTGAGTGGGGGGGAGAGAGAGAGAGAGAGAGAGTCTGAGTGGAGAGAGAGAGAGAGAGAGAGTGTCTGTGAGTGGGGAGATAGTGTCTGTGAGTAGAGAGAGAGAGAGAAAGAGAGAGAGTGTGTCTGTGAGGAGAGAGAGAGTGAGTGAGTGTGTCTGTGAGTGGGGAGAGAGAGAGAGAGTGTCTGTGAGTGGGGGGGAGAGAGAGAGAGAGAGAGAGAGAGAGTGTGAGAGTGGAGTGTGTGTGTGTGTGTGTGTGTGTGTGTGTGTGTGTGTGTGTGTGTGTGTGGAGATAGTGTCTGTGAGTAGAGAGAGAGAGAGAGAGAGAAAGAGAGTGTGTCTGTGAGGAGAGAGAGAGAGAGAGAGAGAGAGAGTGTGAGAGTGTGAGAGTGTCTGAGTGGGGGAAAGACAGTAGAGACAGCAGAGAGAGAGAGAGAAAGTCTGTGAGTGGGGGAAAGACAGTAGAGACAGCGTCTGTGAGTAGGGGAAAGACAGTAGAGACAGCAGAGAGAGAGAGAGAGAGAGAGTGTCTGTGAGTAGGGGAAAGACAGTAGAGACAGCAGAGAGAGAGAGAGAAAGTCTGTGAGTGGGGGAAAGACAGTAGAGACAGCAGAGAGAGAGAGTCTGTGAGTAGGGGAAAGACAGTAGAGACAGCAGAGAGAGAGAGAAAGTCTGTGAGTGGGGGAAAGACAGTAGAGACAGCAGAGAGAGAGAGAGAGTGAGTGTCTGAGTAGGGGAAAGACAGTAGAGACAGCAGAGAGAGAGAGAAAGTCTGTGAGTGGGGGAAAGACAGTAGAAACAGCAGAGAGAGAGAGAGAGAGAGAGAGAGACTGTCTGTGAGTAGGGGAAAGACAGTAGAGACAGCAGAGAGAGAGAGAGAGTGTCTGTGAGTAGGGGAAAGACAGTAGAGACAGCAGAGAGAGAGAGAAAGTCTGTGAGTGGGGGAAAGACAGTAGAGACAGCAGAGAGAGAGAGTCTGTGAGTAGGGGAAAGACAGTAGAGACAGCAGAGAGAGAGAGAGAGAGAGAGAGTGTCTGTGAGTAGGGGAAAGACAGTAGAGACAGCAGAGAGAGAGAGAGAGAGAGAGTCTGTGAGTAGGGGAAAGACAGTAGAGACAGCAGAGAGAGAGAGTCTGTGAGTAGGGGAAAGACAGTAGAGACAGCAGAGAGAGAGAGAGAGAGAGAGAGAGTGTCTGTGAGTAGGGGAAAGACAGTAGAGACAGCAGAGAGAGAGAGAGAGAGAGTCTGTGAGTGGGGGAAAGACAGTAGAGACAGCAGAGAGAGAGAGTCTGTGAGTAGGGGAAAGACAGTAGAGACAGCAGAGAGAGAGAGAGAGAGAGAGAGAGAGAGAGAGAGTGTCTGTGAGTAGGGGAAAGACAGTAGAGACAGCAGAGAGAGAGAGAGAGAGAGAGAGTCTGTGAGTAGGGGAAAGACAGTAGAGACAGCAGAGAGAGAGAGAAAGTCTGAGTGGGGGAAAGACAGTAGAGACAGCAGAGAGAGAGAGAGAGAGAGAGAGAGAGTCTGTGAGTAGGGGAAAGACAGTAGAGACAGCAGAGAGAGAGAGAGAGAGAGAGAGAGTGTCTGTGAGTAGGGGAAAGACAGTAGAGACAGCAGAGAGAGAGAGTCTGTGAGTAGGGGAAAGACAGTAGAGACAGCAGAGAGAGAGAGAAAGTCTGTGAGTGGGGGAAAGACAGTAGAGACAGCAGAGAGAGAGACAGAGAGAGAGAGTGTCTGAGTAGGGGAAAGACAGTAGAGACAGCAGAGAGAGAGAGAGAGAAAGTCTGTGAGTGGGGGAAAGACAGTAGAGACAGCAGAGAGAGAGAAAGTCTGTGAGTGGGGGAAAGACAGTAGAGACAGCAGAGAGAGAGAGTCTGTGAGTGGGGAAAGACAGTAGACAGCAGAGAGAGTCTGTGAGTGGGGGAAAGACAGTAGACAGCAGAGAGAGTCTGTGAGTGGGGGAAAGACAGTAGACAGCAGAGAGAGTCTGTGAGTGGGGGAAAGACAGTAGACAGCAGAGAGAGAGAGAGTCTGTGAGTGGGGGAAAGACAGTAGAGACAGCAGAGAGAGAGTCTGTGAGTGGGGGAGAGACAGCAGAGAGAGAGTCTGTGAGTGGGGGAGAGACAGCAGAGAGAGAGAGTCTGTGAGTGGGGAAAGACAGTAGACAGCAGAGAGAGAGAGAGAGAGAGAGAGAGTCTGTGAGTGGGGGAAAGACAGTAGAGACAGCAGAGAGAGAGTCTGTGAGTGGGGGAGAGACAGCAGAGAGAGTGTCTGTGAGTGGGGGAAAGACAGTAGACAGCAGAGAGAGAGAGAGAGTGTCTGTGAGTGGGGGAAAGACAGTAGACAGCAGAGAGAGAGAGAGAGAGAGAGAGAGAGTCTGTGAGTGGGGGAAAGACAGTAGAGACAGCAGAGAGAGAGTCTGTGAGTGGGGGAGAGACAGCAGAGAGAGAGTCTGTGAGTGGGGGAAAGACAGTAGACAGCAGAGAGAGAGAGAGAGTGTCTGTGAGTGGGGGAAAGACAGTAGACAGCAGAGAGAGAGAGAGAGAGAGAGTCTGTGAGTGGGGGAAAGACAGTAGACAGCAGAGAGAGAGAGAGAGAGTCTGTGAGTGGGGGAAAGACAGTAGAGACAGCAGAGAGAGAGTCTGTGAGTGGGGGAGAGACAGCAGAGAGAGAGAGTCTGTGAGTGGGGGAAAGACAGTAGACAGCAGAGAGAAGGAGAGTCTGTGAGTGGGGGAAAGACAGTAGACAGCAGAGAGAGAGAGAGAGAGAGAGAGAGTCTGTGAGTGGGGGAAAGACAGTAGACAGCAGAGAAAGAGAGAGAGTCTGTGAGTGGGGGAAAGACAGTAGAGACAGCAGAGAGAGAGAGAGAGTGTCTGTGAGTAGGGGAAAGACAGTAGAGACAGCAGAGAGAGAGAGAAAGTCTGTGAGTGGGGGAAAGACAGTAGAGACAGCAGAGAGAGAGAGAAAGTCTGTGAGTGGGGGAAAGACAGTAGAGACAGCAGAGAGAGAGAGAAAGTCTGTGAGTGGGGGAAAGACAGTAGAGACAGCAGAGAGAGAGAGAAAGTCTGTGAGTGGGGGAAAGACAGTAGAGACAGCAGAGAGAGAGAGAAAGTCTGTGAGTGGGGGAAAGACAGTAGAGACAGCAGAGAGAGAGAGAGAGAGAGAGAGAGAGAGAGTCTGTGAGTGGGGGAAAGACAGTAGACAGCAGAGAGAGAGAGAGAGAGTCTGTGAGTGGGGGAAAGACAGTAGAGACAGCAGAGAGAGAGTCTGTGAGTGGGGGAGAGACAGCAGAGAGAGAGAGTCTGTGAGTGGGGGAAAGACAGTAGACAGCAGAGAGAAGGAGAGTCTGTGAGTGGGGGAAAGACAGTAGACAGCAGAGAGAGAGAGAGAGAGAGAGAGAGTCTGTGAGTGGGGGAAAGACAGTAGACAGCAGAGAAAGAGAGAGAGTCTGTGAGTGGGGGAAAGACAGTAGAGACAGCAGAGAGAGAGAGAGAGTGTCTGTGAGTAGGGGAAAGACAGTAGAGACAGCAGAGAGAGAGAGAAAGTCTGTGAGTGGGGGAAAGACAGTAGAGACAGCAGAGAGAGAGAGAAAGTCTGTGAGTGGGGGAAAGACAGTAGAGACAGCAGAGAGAGAGAGAAAGTCTGTGAGTGGGGGAAAGACAGTAGAGACAGCAGAGAGAGAGAGAAAGTCTGTGAGTGGGGGAAAGACAGTAGAGACAGCAGAGAGAGAGAGAAAGTCTGTGAGTGGGGGAAAGACAGTAGAGACAGCAGAGAGAGAGAGAGAGAGTGTCTGAGTAGGGGAAAGACAGTAGAGACAGCAGAGAGAGAGAGTCTGTGAGTGGGGAAAGACAGTAGACAGCAGAGAGAGAGAGAGAGAGAGAGAGTCTGTGAGTGGGGAAAGACAGTAGACAGCAGAGAGTCTGTGAGTGGGGGAAAGACAGTAGACAGCAGAGAGAGAGTCTCTGTGAGTGGGGGAAAGACAGTAGAGACAGCAGAGAGAGAGAGAAAGTCTGTGAGTGGGGGAAAGACAGTAGAGACAGCAGAGAGAGAGAGAAAGTCTGTGAGTGGGGGAAAGACAGTAGAGACAGCAGAGAGAGAGAGAGAGAGAGTGTCTGAGTAGGGGAAAGACAGTAGAGACAGCAGAGAGAGAGAGTCTGTGAGTGGGGAAAGACAGTAGACAGCAGAGAGAGAGAGAGAGAGAGAGAGAGAGAGTCTGTGAGTGGGGAAAGACAGTAGACAGCAGAGAGTCTGTGAGTGGGGGAAAGACAGTAGACAGCAGAGAGAGAGTCTCTGTGAGTGGGGGAAAGACAGTAGAGACAGCAGAGAGAGAGTCTGTGAGTGGGGGAGAGACAGCAGAGAGAGAGAGTCTGTGAGTGGGGGAAAGACAGTAGACAGCAGAGAGAGAGAGTCTGTGAGTGGGGGAAAGACAGTAGAGACAGCAGAGAGAGAGTCTGTGAGTGGGAGAGAGACAGCAGAGAGAGAGAGTCTGTGAGTGGGAGAGAGACAGCAGAGAGAGAGAGTCTGTGAGTGGGGGAAAGACAGTAGACAGCAGAGAGAGAGAGAGAGAGAGAGAGAGTGTCTGTGAGTGGGGGAAAGACAGTAGAGACAGCAGAGAGAGAGAGAGAGAGTGTCTGTGAGTGGGGGAAAGACAGTAGAGACAGCAGAGAGAGAGAGAGAGAGAGAGAATATGAATCGGAGGAGTCGGGGTACAGAGAGTCTGTAGTGATGCAGAGGGAGGTGGACGGGATAATGACGGAGAGAGAGTGTTCATTGTGCTGCTCGCTCTCCCCTTTAACGATGATCTTTGTGCTGCGATGCTTTTGGGAAACTCAGGCCTCCTCACACTGAGACTGAAACCCCCAGTACCAGCTCACATCACTGCCATTAGTTCACGACTCAGCAGTTCAAAATAATACATTACTGAAAAATAAAGGAAAAGATGCGTACATAAACAAAACTACAACTTCGCCTACGTGGTTAAACTCTTTCACAACGTTGTGGTCAGAAGTTTACATACAGTGACAGGAATGTCATGGTAATATTTGGGCTTTCAGGAATTTCTTTGAACTGTTCTTTTTCTGTGGCAGAATGATTGTACAGCATACAGCTTTAATTAAAAAAAAAAAAAACTAGAATTTGGTGCAGAAGTTTTAATTTTCTTTGGGTTTACTGAAATCAATACAGGGTCAAAATTATACATACAGCACACCTAATATTCGGGTAAAATGTCTCTTCGCAAGATTCATAGTGACCAAACATTTTTGTTTACCATGAACAAGCTTCTGGCAGAATTCTGGTTGGATATTTCACAACTCTTCATGGTAGAATTGGTAGAGTTCAATTAAATTTATTGTTTTTCTTGGCATGGACTCGACTTGTAAGCACGGTCTGTATATTTTCACTAGGGTTGAAGTCAGGACTTGTTTTAAGCTTAATATTAGCCTGCTTTATCCTCCACAACCAGCTCTGATGCGTGTTTGGGTTCATTGTCCTGTTGTAACTCCCAAGTCCCAAGTTGTGTTTAAGTTTCTGATGGTTTATGCTGAAGAATTCTGAGGTAGTCCTCCTCCTTCATTATTCCACCCACTTTGTGCAATGAACCAGTTCCACTGGCAGCAAAACCACCCCAGAGCATGATGATCCTACCACCACCACCAGCTGGTACAGTGTCCCTCTGTACATGGTGGTCATTGTGGCCAAACAACTCAATCTTTGTCTCATCTGACCATACAGCTTTCCTCCAGAAGGCTTTTTCTTTGTCTGTGTGGTCAGCTTCAAACTGTAATTAAGCTTGAAGGTGTTGATTTTGGAGCAGGGGGTTATTTCTTGGATAGCAGCCTCTTAGTCCATGGTGATCTGAACTGTAGACAGTGATCCATCAGCTTCCAGTTCATGGCAGGGCTGTGCTGTGCTATGGTGGTTCCCAGGTTGTTTCTGACCATCCAAACCAATTACCTTTCAGCTGAGGGTGACAGTTTGGGTTTTCTTGAAGCAAAGTGACTACACCTCACAATAACTTAGATACAATTGTTTGAACTGATCTTGGAATTTGCAGTTGTTTAGAAATGGCTCCAAGAGGCATTCCGGAGTTGTGTACATCTGCGATCCTCTTTCTCAGATCTGCACTGAGCTCCTTGGACTTTCCCATTTTACTGTGTGTTGGTCAATCTAATGAGTGCTGTAAACAAACCCTTTTTATGAAGGCACAGACAAGCTACCAGCTTATCAATCATAATCACTAACAGGAAGTAAAGAGACCTCAGCCTTGGCAAGATAAGAGACATTTTGGAAGTTTCAGCACCTTTGAATTAATAACCTAAGTGAGCGTGTGTAAATTTTTGACCCTGTATGTATAATTTTGACCCTGTGTTGATTTCAGAAAACCCAAAGAAAATTGTGCACTGAATTCTAGGCTTTTTTTTAAGATGTATGCCGTACAATCATTCTGCAACAGAAAAAGAACAGTTCAAAGAAATGACTGAAATTCAAAATATTGCCATGACATTCATGCCACTGTATGTAAACTTCTGACCACAACTGTACATGATACAGAAAATATAAAGTGCAAAGTATTATAAAATTCAATCCTAACATGAAGAACAATCAAGGCTCTTTATATGTAAACATTCGCAGTGTCACCTCATGGTAAGAAGGTTCTGGGTTCGAGCCCAGCAGCCGACGGGGCCTTTCTGTGTGGAGTTTGCATGTTCTCGCTGTGTCTGCATGGGTTTCTTCCGGGTGCTCCGGTTTCCCCCCACAGTCCAAAGACATGCGGTTAGGTTAACGTGGGAAGGGCTGAAGTGCCCAAGAGTGGCGGCGTGCATGTACACAGCGGCTTTGCTCTCCTATGACGAACTAAATTTCGTTGTACATTTATGCAGTGACAATAAAGGCTTTCTATTCTATTCCAGTTCCAAAAAACGTGTATTTGTTGTAGGATTTCATTCTTTTTTTAAATGAATTTGTTAGGATTTTTTTTTCATTGTTTGTTTTTGTTCATTGTCAGTGAACACACGTGTGCACACACACCCAGAGCAGTGGGCAGCCACACTAGAGCACCCGGGGAGCAGTCAGGGGTTCGGTACCTTGCTCAAGGGCACTTCATGTTAACCTAACTGCATGTCTTTGGACTGTAGGGGAAACCGGAGCACCCGGAGGAAACCCACGCAGACACGGGGAGAACATGCAAACTGGGTTCGAACCCGGAATCTTCTTGCTATGAGGCGACCGTGCTAATCACTACACCACCGTGCCGCCCATTTATTGCTGGTATCAGATCGTTACCATCTCTGCTGCCGAGTTATAAAAACACACAAGATATGACGGATGACAGGCTTCAAGACAAGCCGTCTCTAATCTTCAAATTCCATCGGATCTGATCAAATCCTGGTTCTGATTCTGTCCCAGCACCCATCTCAACCGTTACTGATAGGCTACTACTACAGTATTTCTAGATTGGACGAATAAACGAATGTATTGAAACCTGACCTAATAGTTGATTTTCATATATATGATAACAATACTTTTGATCAGACTGTTGGATTGTGAGAATAAATGCTTTAACTAGCAGATAAACACTCTGACACTGGGCTGTGATTGATGTGATGGAGGGATCAGACGCGCAGCTTGTGAACAGGCAAGGCAGGCAACTGCTTGGGGCCCCCTGAGAGTCGGGGCCTGAGGGCATATTTATTTTGTTTTTTATTGTTCTTTCCCATTGTATTTTCACATTTGGAATTTAAAAAACTTTGGTTTCATACATTTTTCGTTGGTGTCAGATTATTTACAACATATTGGTGATGAACACTGGTCAGAAGGGCCCACTGGAAATGTTTGCTTGGGGCCACAACAGACTCTATAATCGCCTCTGGGAGGGATTGTGTGAGCTTACAGTAGTGTGTGTCACATGCAATAACTAACTAACTAAAAAAAAAAAGTGTTTGCTGGTTAATAGATGACCTGGATCAGGTGACATGCAAATCAAAACACTGCAACAGACCTACTCCTAAGGGTGACGTCATAGATACAGCCACTGACAGTGGCGTCATTTGTTTAGCCACTAAGGATGACGTCATTGCCCCCAGCAATGTGCTTCCCAGTGGCATGATTTAAGTCAGATCCGATCTCTGCTCCTTCTCCTCCTCTCACCTTGATCTTTTCTCCGTCGATCTCGATGATCTTCTCCCGGAAGTCCACCCCGATGGTGGCCTCGGTCTTGTCCGGGAACTTGCCGGCGCAGAAGCGGTATGTGAGGCAGGTCTTTCCCACCCCGGAGTCTCCGATCACTATGATCTTAAAGATCCGGGTGCGGGGAGGAGGCAGTGTGGAGCTGCTCAGGGAGCTGCTGAACTCCAGAGAGGACTCCATTTCTGCCATCTCTCTCTCTCTCTCTCTCTGTCTGTCTGTCTGTCTGTGTGTGTGTTTAATCAGAGATGATGACCGAGAACAGCAGCATGTGGACAGATGTTCCAACCCTTTCTAGCTGAGTCACTGTCATCCACTAAAATAACTCAAAACAATGAGAATAACTGATGTCTTCTCCTCTTTCTCGCACACGGCCGCAGAGTGAAGGGATATCTGAAGCTCTCCTGTCCGAATTACACCCACCCCATCCTGCTCATCTCTCTCTCTGCTGCTCCTGCAAACACTGTTTTGGTTTTCAGCCACGTCCTGACCCAACGCAAGATCTCGCGAGACTTTACTGTCTTTGCGCAGGAGTTTGAAATCACGCAGAAATCTCGCGAGATTTTAAACAGCACAGTTTCGCTAAGAAGCTAAAGCTTTTTTTTTTTTTAATTTTCTTTTTTCCTTTCTGTCCATGGCCATCTTTTAACTACAGCATTTCCTACATAATTTTTCAATTTTGTATTACAAGGTGTTTAAAAGTTTGTGATAATTTCTCTGTTCTTCACAATATTTAATAACATCATGATGCCGCCATATTGGTTTCCCATACGAAAAAGAACAGTAAAGAACTTATAAGAATTTACCACTGTCTTAGTAGTAAATCCTTATAAATATAAGGATAAATCCTTATAAGGATTTATAAATAAATATATATGCCATGTATGATTTACTCCTGAAAGTGGCCCATTTTGCATTTTCCTCATACAAATTTTTTATGAAAATCTAGTATGTAGGTATGAAGTATATACAGATAATGTGTATGATGAATTGCACCGTCTTTGTATGCTTCATGTAATGTTTGTAGTTTTAAATTATATTTTACAGTTTAAAATGTATATGCCTTTTATATGTAAATCCACATATGTTTGTGTTGGATTTACATATAAAAGGCATATACATTTTAAACTCATCTCATCTTATTATCTGTAGCCGCTTTATCCTGTTCTACAGGGTCGCAGGCAAGCTGGAGCCTATCCCAGCTGACTACGGGCGAAAGGCGGGGTACACCCTGGACAAGTCGCCAGGTCATCACAGGGCTGACACATAGACACAGACAACCATTCACACTCACATTCACACCTACGGTCAATTTAGAGTCACCAGTTAACCTAACCTGCATGTCTTTGGACTGTGGGGGAAACCGGAGCACCCGGAGGAAACCCACGCGGACACGGGGAGAACATGCAAACTCCGCACAGAAGGGCCCTCGCCGGCCACGGGGCTCGAACCCGGACCTTCTTGCTGTGAGGCGACAGCGCTAACCACTACACCACCGTGCCGCCCCACATTTTAAACTGTAAAATATAATTTAAAACTACAAACATTACATGAAGCATACAAAGACGGTGTAATTCATCATACACATTATCTGTAAAAACCATGCACAATGTTCACTTCATACATACTAGATTTTCATAAAAAATTTGTATGAGGAAAATGCAAAATGGGCCACTTTCAGGAGTAAATCATACATGGCATATATATTTATTTATAAATCCTTATAAGGATTTATCCTTATATTTATAAGGATTTACTACTAAGACAGTGGTAAATTCTTATAAGTTCTTTACTGTTCTTTTTCGTATGGGTTTGGATATTTCAATAAAGTGTTATTTATTTTTTTTTAAAAAGGACGAAGAAGAATAAGTTAAAGCGATAATATCATACCTCTACACCGATAATGTTACTATTTTTATGTTTATAAAATGTATTACAAAACCATTTGGGCTCAACTTCATTCAAATTCTATTTAGCTTTTTAATTGTTATATTTATTACATATTTAAAATAATGAAATTCAACATTAATATGCTAATTAAAATAGTTGAGAGTTTTTGAAGGGTGGCACGGTCGCCTCACAGCAAGAAGGTCCAGGTTCGAGCCCCGTGGCCGGCGAGGGCCTTTCTGTATGGAGTTTGCATGTTCTCCCCGTGTCTGCATGGGTTTCCTCCGGGTGCTCCGGTTTCCCCCACAGTCCAAAGACATGCAGGTTAGGTTAACTGGTGACTCTAAATTGACCGTAGGTGTGAGTGTGAGTGTGAATGGTTGTCTGTGTCTATGTTTCAGTCCTGTGATGACCTGGCGACTTGTCCAGGGTGTACCCCGCCTTTCGCCCGTCGTCAGCTGGGATAGGCTCCAGCTTGCCTGCGACCCTGTAGAACAGGATAAAGCGGCTACAGATAATGGATGGATAGTTTTTGAAAATTTAGAATTTTTTTTATTATTAAAAAACCCTTTTCTCCATCTCATACACTTACAGTAGGGTGCATCAGTTGCCCCCTAAAAATGAAAAGTTCCTCTGATCATGATGCATTTTTATTTTTATGTTCCTTTTGGTAACAAAACACACTGGGTGAAATATTTTGATAAAATTAAAAAGTTTAAGGGTGGCACCAGGAGCTCAAAGTTTTGGAAAAAGCTGCTATTTTATGACTTTTATGACAACATTTCGATCACTTTTCATGAAACATTATGGCACTTTATAGAGTATACCAAATATCTTAGATACACATTTTTAGTACATATTCTAAATATATCATCAAGCACAGCTTGAGTTTTAGCTGTTCATTGAATCATTGTTCAACTACTTTTAAACAATACAAATGTATTATGAATCACATTAATGCTTCTCAATCCCTTGCAAAGGTTCTTAACATGATCTCTGGGTCACAAGAAATCAATAAATGGAGTCCAACATTGTGATTCAAACCTTACGCGAAAACATAAAATAAGCGTTTTTTGGCAAAAAATGAACCACATGGTGCCACCATTAGACTTTTGAATATGGTCAAAAAATTTTACAGGATGTCTTTATTGGTGAAAAGGAACACCCAAACAAAAATGCATCAGATTTTATGAACGTGAGGGCAACTGATGCACCCTAACTTACAGTATACAGTTGTGCTCATAAGTTTACATACCCTGGCAGAATTTTTGCTTTCTTGGCCTTTTTTCAGAGAATATGAATGAAAACACAAAAACTTTTTTCCCCACTCATGGTTAGTGGTTGGGTGAAGCCATTTATTGATAAACAACTGTGTTTTCTATTTTTAAATCATAATGACAACAAAAAACATCCAAATGACCCTGATCAAAAGTTTACATAACCCAGTTCTTAATACCGTGTATTGCCCCCTCTAACATCAATGACGGCCTGAAGTCTTTTGTGGTCGTTGTGGATGAGGCTCTTTATTTTCTCAGATGGTAAAGCTGCCCATTCTTCTTGGCAAAAAGCCTCCAGTTCCTGTAAATTCCTGGGCTGTCTTGCATGAACTGCACGCTTGAGATCTCCCCAGAGTGTCTCAATGATATTGAGGTCAGGAGACTGAGATGGCCACTCCAGAACCTTCACTTTGTTCTGCTGTAGCCAATGACCGGTCGACTTAACCTTGTGTTTTGGATCATTGTCATGTTTGAACATCCAAGTACGTCCCATGCGCAGCTTCCGGGCTGATGAGTGCAAATTTGCCTCCAGTATTTGCTGATAACGTGCTGCATTCATCTTTCCTTCAACGTTGACCAAGTTTCCTGTGCCTTTGTAGCTCACACATCCCCAAAACATCAGCGATCCACCTCCGTGCTTTACAGTAGGAATGGTGTTCCTTTCATCATAGGCCTTGATGACACCTCTCCAAATGTAACGTTTATGGTTGTGGCCAAAAAGTTCAATTTTGGTCTCATCACTCCAAATTACCTTGTTCCAGAAGTTTTGAGGCTTGTCTCTGTGCTGTTTGGCGTATTGTAGGCAAGATACTTTGTGGCATTTGCCTGGTTTTAACAGAGCCCCTGATTTTCCATTTGTTAATCACAGTTTGAACACTGCTGACTGGCATTATCAATTCCGTGGATATCTTTTTGTATCCCTTTCCTGTTTTATACAGTTCAACTACCTTTTCCCGTAGATCCGTTGACAATTCTTTTGCTTTCCCCATGACTCGGAATCCAGAAACGTCAGTGGCTGGATGAAAGATGCAAGAGTCTGTCTGGATCCCAGAAACTCACTCAGCTTTTATGCGCACACACTGATTACAAGCAAACAGATCACAGGTGAGGACGTTACCTTTAGTAGCCATTCAAACCCATTTGTGTCAACTTCTGCACATGTTATCAGGCCAAAATCACCAGGGTATGTGAACTTTTGATCAGGGTCATTTGGGTAGTTTCTGTTGTCATTATGATTTAAAAAGAGAAAACACAGTCGTTTGACAATAAATGGTTTCACCCAACCACTAAGCATGAGTGGAAAAGATGTTTTTGTGTTATCATTCATATTCTCTGAAAAATGGTCAAAAAATCATAGATTCTGCCAGGGTATGTAAACTTATGAGCACAACGGTAAGTGTCTTTATTACCTGAGCTAACTGTGTGAGAGGAGGTTATGTTTTTGCCTCCATTTGTTTGTGATTTTGGTGAAATGTTGAGGAAAGTTGAGGCATGGGCCAAGAAACAGTTGATTAGCTTTTGACGCAGATGTAACTCAAAAAGCAGTGAACAGATTTGGATGAAATTTGGTGGACAGCTTCAATATTATTAGGTTCAAGTGATTTGATTTTGATATTGAGAATATGTGACCTGGCGGAGGTATGAACTCCACCCTACCGAGTGCTCTTCTAGTTTTTGCTGTTTTCTGTTCTGTGACTTATTTCCGTCATTACACATATCAATTAAAAAACAGTTAATAAACCTTTCAAACAAGTCCATTTTTAGAAGTAAATAAATCAAAAAATACATTAAAATAAGAACAATGAAAATACTTCAAGGTGCTGACTTCGAAGTCATCTGAAATGTTCATTTTTTTTTAATGTATATGGTATTTTCCTGTCTCGCAAGAATAATATCATGTGGACAAGACGTGATCATTTTGATGTCCCAAGGCTCACTTTTCTCCATTTTGGGACCGTTTTCCTCCCTCTTGAGGTAAACAGGAAACAGCCGAATGCAAGGTGCTTTAACTATTTATCATAACTATGGAACTGAGTCACACCAAGATGGCGACGCACGGAAAACATCGTGACCCTGCGTCGACCTCAGAGAGTTTTGAGTCGCAGGGATGTAATTTGTGGTTGATATTCGCGAATAGATCCGTGAAACAAAATACGAATATCTTTTCTCTGTTCCTGCTTTTGTGTTCTCATTTCTTTCTGTCTAACATTAGGTGTATAACTCCATACTCGCTACCATGGACTCAAGCTCATCCATTCTTAGGCTAACATAGCTAAGTGCTAGCTAGAACAGGGCTTTGAACCAGAATTTTTTTCCTATTGGTTCGTTCCGAACAGAAACGGAATTTTAACGTTTCCGGTTTTGGGTTCCACCATTAAATAGACGTTCCCGAACCGGTTAGAACAAAACAATTTCGTTCCCGGAACGGTTAATTACGTTCCCTGTCAGCTGTTTAACAAATGGCTATAAAATTATGTCTCTGTCTCATCCAGCTTAAGCCAAATGTAGGCTAATTCTATTACAACCTTCATTAAATAAGACAAGAAATAATTCAAAACAATTATTATTTCAAATGTTGGTGATTTGGATTCTCAGTATGTCTTCCCATCTACACAAACAGAAAAAGTGCCAAAAATGAAAGATAATTCGTTTAGTGTGTTACCAAAGGCTAGTCAGGCCCTATAGAGGGCTACCACATGACGTCACCGCACCGCGAGATTTTGTTAGGCGCCATATTGGAAGACCAAGTACACATCTATGCAAGTACATACATTCATAAAACAAACTACACCTGAAATGTAGCCAGGGCCGGTGCTGCCCTAATCTGGACCCGGGTGCAACATCGCGCAACCCCCCCCCCAACCAAAAAAAACCCAAAAAAAACCCCCACCAGTCTAAATCAGGACAACCATCACATAACTATAAACATTTTATATCAACTATTTTAACTAAATGGGCTATAATAAATAAGCCTGCAGGCAGCCACGGCGGGCTGCCTCAGAAAAGTAACCATTCAATGACACAACTGAAAGCCTGCAGCCACGGCGGGCTGCCTTAAAAAGTAACCATTTGTCCTACCTTAAAACTCGTTTTGCATTTTCTGCCTCCTTTTTTGTATTTTCGACCCTCCGTTTATTTTCTTTCCTTTTCTGAAAACCCGATTTGTGTCCAGACATTTTGTTCTGCTACCAACGAACTAGCTCGTCAGGTCTCGTCTCTCGAGCCCGCGATGATTCCCGTGGGAAGGGCAACAACTGATACATTTTTACAAACAGCCAATAGGGAGGTTGCAACGTTCAGGCTCTTCTTTGCTCAGACACTCAGTAATGCAATTACTCACTTTATCACATGGAGACGTGATAGCAGTCCACCTTCCCGCTCTCTCCATTCAGTCAGCGAACGTCACACAGGAAGTGAACCCCAGCGGGTCATAGAAACTTGCGCAGGAGAAGAATGGCTTTTTTATTTGTAGGCTACGGAAACTTTGAGGAACGAAATAAAAACCGGTATTAACCGGTTACCATTATTTTTAATAAGCGTTTCTGTTCCGGAACATAAAAAATAATAAAGTTTCTGGTTTCGTTTCTGTTCCATGTGAAATAGAAAAAGTTCCCGGTTTTCGTTTTCGTTCCTTGAACCGGTTCAAAGCCCTGAGCTAGAATGATTTAGTTATTGGTCCAGAATAATTACGTCATCTAACCTTGCTCTATCTTGCAGTTACACTCACTAGGCAGGCTTTCCTTTTCTTTTCCGCTTGAAGGAGAGCCGAATCCGTCATGTTTGACCACGCTGACTTGTTTTGGTTAAAAGCAGGTCAAACACACCCCACTGTGGTCACGTGATATTGTTTCTCACTTGCTTCAGCAATCTCCGGAATCGTAAAATGCGGGACGCTTTTTATCTCGGCAAAACATTTACACACAGGATACACGGTGTGTGTGTGCAGCAGCGAAACATCTCGAAACTTCAACAGCAATAGAAATAGAAGATTTTACCCAGAATTCAACTTTGCACTCAGAACCTTTAAATATTTAATGATGGTGCAGTTATAAAGTCACAGTGATTTCTAAATTGTTTCATTCTGCTATTCTCATGCTTCATATGAAGCACTTGCCTTTCAGGACATATTTTATTTGATGAACATCAATTTGGTAAGTAATATTCAGGTAACAGAATTCTCTACGCACGGTGGTGTAGTGGTTAGCGCTGTCGCCTCACAGCAAGAAGGTCCGGGTTCGAGCCCCGTGGCCAGCGAGGGCCTTTCTGTGCGGAGTTTGCATGTTCTCCCCGTGTCCGTGTGGGTTTCCTCCGGGTGCTCCGGTTTCCCCCACAGTCCAAAGACATGCAGGTTAGGTTAACTGGTGACTCTAAATTGACCGTAGGTGTGAATGTGAGTGTGAATGGTTGTCTGTGTCTATGTGTCAGCCCTGTGATGACCTGGCGACTTGTCCAGGGTGTACCCCGCCTTTCGCCCATAGTCAGCTGGGATAGGCTCCAGCTTGCCTGCGACCCTGTAGAACAGGATAAAGCTGCTAGAGATAATGAGATGAGAATGAATGAGAATTCTCTACACTATTTATTTGAAAGTATAAAATATGGACTTGGTTTCTAGTCACCAACCTCAATCTGGATTTTACGTCATGTCTATAAAGAGTTTAACAAATTTTAAACAAACAATGAAATGAGTCAAAAGAGAAGCTGTTTTTGTTCATGTTTGGTTTATCAGGGTTTTTTTTTTTTTTTAAATCAGCCAGAAGTGCAATGACCCTTACCAAAGTCCAACTCAAGAGGAATTGAGTGTCCGAGGAGAATGCTGGTAAGTCGACATAATTTGTTGCGTTTTAAACATTTTCTATTTAAATTCAATTGCTTTTTTTATGTTAAACTTTGCTGAGTTTCTACTGAGTGTGTAATCTTTACATTTAGCTTTTTTTTTTTCATTTAAAAGAAAAAAAACATGCAGCTTGTTTTATGTTTTATGTCCTAAAATTGCAAATATTGCAGTATTAGGAAAGACTAATAAATCACTGGACAAACCTGAGTCCTCTTCACTTTGGCACACAGGTACCATACAACGTAGAAGTGGAGCCTCCACCTCGAGGGCTGCAGATGGAGTTTGAGACCCTCTTCAGCACTGAAGCTCTGCAGTTTCTCTCAGATCTGTGCTCCAGGTTCCAACCAGAGGTGGACAAGGTAAAAAAAAAAAGCACAATGTTGACACCACTAGTGGTTTTGTGCTCCACATTCTAGTCAGCTAATACAAGTCTCTGTTTGTTTGCGCGTCAGGTCCTGAAGATGAGAATCCTACGGAAGGTTGAGTTGGATCTCACCGAAGAGCTGCCGTGTTTCAGGGAGAACACGGCACACATCCGGAATGATCCGTCCTGGAGAGTGAGTCCCGTCCCTGTCCGACTGCAATGCAGACATGTGGACATCGGTGACCTTTCACCCTGTGACACGCAGAGACTCACGCAGGCCCTCAAATCAACAGCGCAAGGAATACAAGTAATACACAGTTAAAACGTCCTCTGCTGTGGTTTATTTCAGTAGTGTATTAGCTCACGTGTCGGCTTCATGAGCAGAACAAGTCATTAGCCTTTTCTAAACATGAAATATGTGAAAAGCTGGTTATAATATAAAATATATCAGAATTACAACATTTGAGTTGCAATAGTTGAGTAGTTATTACATAAGTATTCTATCTGTTCATGGCATTTTTTTTTTGCCCTCGCAAGTAGAAAAATGTATAAATTATTGTTTAGAAATGTTCTTCTGAGACTCTTCTTCGAGAAACTCTTTCTATCCTTGACTAACACAAATGTCAATTTGTTGTGTACTTTTGCAGGTAGATTTTGACGATGGGAACTGTCCGACATACTACAATCAGATAAAAGGCATCTATAATGTTTATAAGGTCGTGCACAATCAGTTTCATGGTGAGTTTTTGCTACCTGATGAAACAGGGCACGTTTTAAACATTTGATAATAAATCTGATATTCTGATCGAGTTACTATGGAGTGAATTTTATGCCAGAAATATATGGGGGAAAAAAGCTTAACTAAGTATTAAATTTAAAAAAAAAAAATAGATGTTCCTGATCAAAAAAAAAATTATAAATTAGGAATTAGATCCAATGTAATTTTTCACAACTTTACTGAGTACTCACTACTCATTTTCTCCATTTTGTCATTTTTTTTCTTTTTATTGTGATCTTTCAGAATATTTTATAATTACTCTCAAATTCTTTTGTATCTTCTGGATTTATTATTATTAGGATGCAGTGCGGCGGCACGGTGATGTAGTGGTTAGCGCTGTCGCCTCACAGCAAGAAGGTCCGGGTTCGAGCCCCGTGGCCGGCGAGGGCCTTTCTGTGTGGAGTTTGCATGTTCTCCCCGTGTCCGTGTGGGTTTCCTCCGGGTGCTCCGGTTTCCCCCACAGTCCAAAGACATGCAGGTTAGGTTAACTGGTGACTCTAAATTGACCGTAGGTGTGAATGTGAGTGTGAATGGTTGTCTGTGTCTATGTGTCAGCCCTGTGATGACCTGGCGACTTGTCCAGGGTGTACCCCGCCTTTCACCCGTAGTCAGCTGGGATAGGCTCCAGCTTGACTGCAACCCTGTAGAACAGGATAAAGCGGCTAGAGATAATGAGATGAGATGAGATGAGATGAGGATGCAGTGCTGCTGCACAGCAACCTATGGGCTCCCCTAGGGGAGCCCATAGGTTGCAGTGCAAAGCACTGCAACTATTGTTCTTCTACGTGTTTCTTCTTTTTATTATTCCTACGCAAATTTCAATTTCGAATAACTCAATAACCGTACGTTGCACACAGACAAACAATATATCAAAACGTGCGGCTCGATCGGACTCGCTATGCTATTACTTTTCTCTACAGAATACGATTTATTCGCGACATAGTCGCGAAAAAATCGTCCAAAAAACCTCCATTAATTTCTATGGAATTAATTGGGAAAAAAAAGCACTTTTTCAAACATCCGCTGCTCTGGCATGCTTTCACCTAGAGACGTGATTCAAACTCTAAAACGTAGGAAAACTTCTCCTCTGTGGATCTGGCATTCAACTTTTCTGCTAGGTTCTACACTTTCGGATCAGTACCGGTTCAAACACCATGTGGGTTCCGGGAGAAAATCCGGCTTTTGAATGGGTGTCTATTGCGTTACACACCAGTGGAGCTCGTTTACTTAGAGTGTAGAGAGCTTGAAAAAATAGCTCAAACTTTCTCGCTTAAACTGTGTTTTCAGCCACAAATTTCACTCTACAGACATGATTTTCTCAAAAGTAGTAGTCACACTTGTCCTGATTCACACAATGTGTCTACCTAAATGATAGGATTTACAGTTTTTGAATGAGAAGCCTCAAACTGAGGAGAGTGCAGCCGAGAGGCCTCATTGACACCCATTATAAATGTGACAGAAAAGTCACTCAGTTTTACTCGCTCTAGTGTCCTCATTTTTAACACTACAGACAAAAAAATTACATCAGTTTATTCAGGAGACCCTTGTGGCGCTCACTGTGAAAGACTTTTGTGAATAGCTGCTTTCATTTTCGAGTTATTTGTCGTTGTTCGAGGCCTGCTCCTGAGCAAAAAACAGCAGAAAACTGACAAATTCTTGTGTGTCTTAACGCTCCTGCTCAGGCCCGTCGCCATGCCGACTGGGGCCAGTGAGTGAGCAGAGAGGGGGGGGCTGCTGTCTCAAGCACACACATAAATCATGGCATTGTAGCTTCATAGCAGGTCACACATTCACGGCCAGCAAACATGCGTGACCGAATTGCTTCGCGCACTGCATCCTCTCACAATTTCCCCCGGGGAATTGTACGGTCTAGTTATTATTATTATTATTATTATGACTTTGTAAAAGAAAATGGTTCACATGTGAATTCCTATTAGTCACCTCAAACAAGCCTTCACTCAACGTAGTGGACAGGTGTGGATCGAGCACTACTATCCAGACTTTATATTTAACAGTTATTCCACGAAATCGAGTCATACATGAGCTGATAGCTGACGAGGCGCGTAGCACCAAGTTCAATATAAGCCGTGTACGACGAGATTAAGCGGAATAACTGTTTTATTCTATCCACATTCACTGGATTTTGAGAAACAGAGCTTTTTTTTTTTTTAAAGATTTTTTTGGGCTTTTTTCACCTTTAATGGATAGGACAGTGTAGAGACAGGAAATGAGCAGGAGAGAGAGATGGGGAGGGATCAGGAAATGACCTCGGGTCGGCATCGAACCCAGGTCCCCGGATTTATGGTGTGGCGCCTTATCCACCTGAACCACGATGCCCCCAGAGCATTTTTATTTTTAGCAAATTTGATAAATAAAAACTTCATACAAAACGTCCGACAAAATCATTTCTGCTTAGAATGTAGACAAACTGGCGAAATGACAGGAGCAATTTGTGCAAAATGCTATAATAATAATTCTTGAAAAATAAAAAAAATGTTCTTACCATCAAATACTTTTATTACCTTGCCTGAGATGGAGTCCACCGGGAGCGAGGGATTATTTTCGGTCGGGTTTCTTTGGTTTTTTTTTTTTTTGTTAACAAACCTGGTTTCTTCCCACCTTGGAAAAAAAATTGCTAGTTGATTGATTTGGTACTATAAATGATCCCTAGTGGTGAATGTGTGTGTGAGATGATGTGACGTGCCATCCAGGACTTATACCCAGTATTCCTGGGATAGACTCCAGATCCACAGTGACCCTGACCAAGACAAAGCCCTTCCTAAAGATGAACGAGTGAATGAATTACTCTTCGAGATTGCAGCATGTCTGAGGGTTGAGTGATGGCTGGGTTAAATATTCGAAAAGTAATCAGCAACCTGTTCTATTGAATGTAATAAAATTTTAAATCGATGTTGATACGCCTGACAAAGTATTTGTGCTCCTCCCATTTCAACTAGATGCCCCGCCCTTATCCCAGGCCCCGGTTCTTATGCTCCGCCCTCGTGCTTGGAACATGGTGGAACACAACATGTTGGTAATAATGACGGATTTAGGCTCGTATTGCTTATAGCACACAAAGGCTAATCAAGTATCATATCAGAGTTTGTGTCTTGTCTCTCCAGGTAAATGGTCAGGAGGTTCCTGGTCCTCTCTTTGATTTTGGTTTGCTGATGTTCCATAATGCAAAGATGCTGCTTGAGAACCAGAGCGGGCCATTTTTCTACCTGTCCAAGGTCAGAACCTTTAAAAAAAAATCAGCTTAGTGGAATTAAATGCTATATTTATTAATTAATTTATTATCATGGATTCATATTCGGCATGTTTGTGATCATTTCAATGAGAAGAAAGAAATACAACCCCGATTCCAAAAAAGTTGGGACAAAGTACAAATTGTCAATAAAAATGGAATGCAATAACTTACAAATCTCAAAAACTGATATTGTATTCACAATAGAACCTAGACAACATATCAAATGTGAAAAGTGAGACATTTTGAAATTTCATGCCAAATATTGGCTCGTTTGAAATTTCATGACAGCAACACATCTCAAAAAAGTTGGGACAGGGGCAATAAGAGGCTGGAAAAGTTAAAAGTACAAAAAAGGAACAGCTGGAGGACCAAATTGCAACTCATTAGGTCAATTAGCAATAGGTCATTAACATGACTGGGTATAAAAAGAGCATCTTGGAGTGGCAGCGGCTCTCAGAAGTAAAGATGGGAAGAGGATCACCAATCCCCCTAATTCTGCGCCGACAAATAGTGGAGCAATATCAGAAAGGAGTTCGACAGTGTAAAATTGCAAAGAGTTTGAACATATCATCATCTACAGTGCATAATATCATCAAAAGATTCAGAGAATCTGGAAGAATCTCTGTGCGTAAGGGTCAAGGCCAGAAAACCATACTGGGTGCCCGTGATCTTCGGGCCCTTAGACGGCACTGCATCACATACAGACATGCTTCTGTATTGGAAATCACAAAATGAGCTCAGGAATATTTCCAGAGAACATTATCTGTGAACACAATTCACCGTGCCATCCGCTGTTGCCAGCTAAAACTCTATAGTTCAAAGAAGAAGCCGTATCTAAACATGATCCAGAAGCGCAGACGTCTTCTCTGGGCCAAGGCTCATTTAAAATGGACTGTGGCAAAGTGGAAAACTGTTCTGTGGTCAGACGAATCAAAATTTGAAGTTCTTTATGGAAATCAGGGACGCCGTGTCATTCGGACTAAAGAGGAGAAGGACGACCCAAGTTGTTATCGGTGCTCAGTTCAGAAGCCTGCATCTCTGATGGTATGGGGTTGCATTAGTGCGTGTGGCATGGGCAGCTTACACATCTGGAAAGACACCATCAATGCTGAAAGGTATATCCAGGTTCTAGAGCAACATATGCTCCCATCCAGACGACGTCTCTTTCAGGGAAGACCTTGCATTTTCCAACATGACAATGCCAAACCACACACTGCATCAATTACAGCATCATGGCTGCGTAGAAGAAGGGTCCGGGTACTGAACTGGGCAGCCTGCAGTCCAGATCTTTCACCCATAGAAAACATTTGGTGCATCATAAAACGGAGGATATGACAAAAAAGACCTAAGACAGTTGAGCAACTAGAATCCTACATTAGACAAGAATGGGTTAACATTCCTATCCCTAAACTTGAGCAACTTGTCTCCTCAGTCCCCAGACGTTTACAGACTGTTGTAAAGAGAAAAGGGGATGTCTCACAGTGGGAAACATGGCCTTGTCCCAACTTTTTTGAGATGTGTTGTTGTCATGAAATTTAAAGATCACCTAATTTTTCTCTTTAAATGATACATTTTCTCAGTTTAAACATTTGATATGTCATCTATGTTCTATTCTGAATAAAATATGGAATTTTGAAACTTCCACATCATTGCATTCCGTTTTTATTTACAATTTGTGCTTTGTCCCAACTTTTTTGGAATCGGGGTTGTATTTTAACTATATAACTATACAGTATATTGTTTATATTCAGCTGAAGCTGGAG
This sequence comes from Neoarius graeffei, assembly GCF_027579695.1. NCBI lineage: Eukaryota > Metazoa > Chordata > Actinopteri > Siluriformes > Ariidae > Neoarius > Neoarius graeffei. The sequence goes on along the minus strand of NC_083576.1, from coordinate 9,899,228 downwards.
CAGTGACATACAGAACACCGAGATATACATTTGTATATAAAAATGTCGAATATTCTTTAGGTTGAGAGTTACCTGGAGGCCAGGTTGTGGAATCAGATTTTTCTCTGGACGGAGGACAGGGTAAGGACGTTTGCTTTTTAAGAAATGTAAAGCATGGAGCAGAAATCGGTAACTGTTTTACACAGTTCTCTAAATCAGCCGATTCCTTGACAGCAGAACAGTGCATCAAATCATACAGATACAAATCAAGAGCTTCGGTCAACGTTCACAATGTTCAAACATCCGAATGGGAAAAATTGTGATCGCACAGTGAAGTGTGACTTTCTTTCTTTCTTTCTTTCTTTCTTTCTTTCTTTCTTTCTTTCTTTCTGTGGCATGGGTGTTGGTTTGAGCATTTCAGAAACTGCTGATCTCCTCCTGGGGTTTTCACACACAAAAGTCTCATAACAGAATGGTGCGAAAAACATCAAGTTGAGTGAGCAACAGTTCTGTGGGTGGAAAACAAACACCTTGTTGATAAGAGAGGTCAGAGGAAAATGGACAGATTGGTTCGAGCTTTTTTGCCAGGAAGGATAGAAAAAAAAACCCATGATAAATAATTTCGAAACTTTTCCCACCTTTATAAAACTTAAAAAACGTACAATAAGCTGGTTGCGTAAGTGTGCACACCCTTAAACTAATACTTTGTTGAAGCACCTTTTGATTTAATTACAGCATTCAGTCTTTTTGGGTCGGAGTCGATCAGCCTGCCACATCTAGACTTGGCAATATTTGCCCACGCTTCCTTGCAAAAGCGCTCCAAATCTGTCAGATTGCTGGGCGTCTCTTGTGCACAGCCCTCTTCAGGTCACCCCACAGATTTTCAATTGGATTTAGGTCTGGGCTCTGGCTGGGCCGTTCCAAAACTTTTTTGGAGTCATTGTTGTGCTGAAAGATGAAATTCATCTTCGTCTTCATCTTTCTAGCAGACACCTGAAGGTTTTGGGCCAAAATTGACTGGTATTTAGAACTGTTCATAATTCCCTCCACCTTGACTAAAGCCCCTGTTCCAGCTGAAGGAAAACAACCCCAAAACATGATGCTGCCACCACCACCATGCTTCACCGTGGGTATGGGGTTCTTTTGGTGATGCGCAGTGTTGTTTTTACGCCAAACATACCTTTTGGAATTGTGGCCAAAAAGTTCAACCTTGGTTTCATCAGACCATAACACATTTTCCCACATGCTTTTGGGAGAGTTGATGTACTTTTTTTTTTTGCAAAATTTAGCCAGGCCTGGATGTTTTTCTTTGACCCTGCCTCATAGTCCAGACATATGGAGAATACGGGAGATTGTTGTCACATGTAGGACACAACCAGTACTTGCCAGAAATTCCTGCAGCTCCTTCAGTGTTGCTGTAGGCCTCTCGGCAGCCTCCCTGACCAGCTTTCGTCTTGTCTTTTCATCAAGTTTGGAGGGACGTCCAGTTCTCGGTAATGTCACTGTTGTCCCATATTTTCTCCACTTCTTGATGATGGTCTTCACTGTGCTCCATGGTATATCTAATGCCGTGGAAATGTTTTTGTACCCTTCTTCTGACTGATACCTTTCAACAATGAGATCCCTGTGATGCTTTGTAAGCTCTCTGTGAACCCTGGCTTTTGCTGGAGGATGCAACTGAGTAAATGTCTGAACTTTATTTGGGGTTAATCAGAGTCATTTTAATTGATGGCAGGTGTGAACCCAAAAAGACTGAATGCTGTAATTAAATCAAAAGGTGCTTCAACAAAGTATTAGTTTAAGGGTGCGCACACTTATGCAACCAGCTCATTGTCCATTTTTTATGTTTTTCCCCCTAACAGATTTGTTTTTCAATTGAATTGTACAGGTTATAGGTCACATTAAAGGTGGGAAAAATTTTGAAATTATTTATCGTGGTCTCATTTTCTTACATCAGAAAAACCGATCATTTTTGCACTTTTTATATCCAATGTAGTAACTCATAGCAGCTCTTTACAACCGTGGTGAGCAGAAAAGCATCTCAGCATGCAACTGAAAACAGAAGACCACATTGGGTTCCACTCCTGCCAGCCAAGAACAGGAATCTTCGAATCAAGAACAAGTTCCTGTTAAAGTGGCCAGTGAGTGTAGATCATGGGGTGGCATGGTGGTGCAGTGGTTATCACTGTCGTCTCACAGCAAGATGGTTAAGGAGTCGAACCTGGTGGCTGACCGGCCTTTCTGTGTGGAGGCTGCATGTTCTCCTTGTGCCTGTGTGGGTTTCTTCCAAGTGCCTGGGTTTCCTCATGCAGTCCAAAGATATGCAGATCAGGTCAACTATCTACTCTAACTTGCCCGTGAATGTGAGTGTGAATGGTTTTTTGTCTTTGTGTTAGTCATACAATACTTAGGTTTCATGTGACGTCACATCCGCCTCATTAGTTATTCAGAACTTTAGCTGGTGGTCTACCAAAGCTCAGTTGACAAAGCATTTGTACGGAGAAGGTGCATTGCTTGCATGAAAAATGCCTTACGCTTGCATGGTTTTAGGTTGTTTGAATCGATCAAACCATGAAACTGATAAAAGTTTCTTCAGGGTTCCCTGTGAACTAATAAAAAAGGGTGAACGAACACAGGATTTCACAAAAAGATGTCGAGAAATGTAGCTTTTGGACCTCTCTCTGAAATCGAAGGGAGACGATTCGAAGCATGCTCGAGTTTGCAGTGATCACTTGGTGAAAGGTTTGTATCCCTTTCAGCTCTGGCCTTCGTGTTTTCCAAGTACTTTTCTTGCTATGTGTCATTATTTTACGGTACTTTTTTTAGTCACGAAGCACTAAAGTCCCCAGCTGTTTCTTTGTTTACTCCTCACAAAGTCCATATGCATGAAGGTCGTGCCAAAATTCTTACCCAGCCGTACAGTTACAATGTGCCGTGATCACTTCTTCTCCGTCTTGTTTAACTTAGGCTACATCCACACGACAACGGCAACAAGATTTTTTTTTTTAAATATCGCGTCCACATGGGCAACTGATCAGTAAAATATCAGGTTCATATGGCAACGCAACGCTTGCTGAAAACGATGCAATACACATGCCACACCTCTACGTGCGCTGTAAGATGGTCCCATCGGAGACACCAGAACAATAGAAGAAGTAGACGCATGCGCATAAACCCCTTCTTCTGTAGCATCAGCCGCATAAAGTTTTGATTATTAATCAGTAGCGTAAAATGAAAGACGCGGAAAGAGGAATAAACGGGGGTAGATGGAAGCCGGTACGCCAACATTCTGATATCCTCCAGAATTCTTTAATGGTCCGGAATAAATTGAATGCTACACGTTGATGGATTACTTTGTTCCTCTACGCCCTTTTTGAGGAATGTATTGTCGGACTTAAACCAACATCTGAAGAGGTGAGATCACTCTTTTTTTTTTTCCTATTTTTGCTGGCGGGATTTTTTTATTTTTTATTTTTTGGAAAGCGCACAGGCGGTGTGCGGTTTTGGTTACACTGCTTCCACAGTGTTTGGACTAAAGACTCTGCCCTAAGGGCTATTCTCTCTCTCTCTCTCTCTCTCTCTTTGCACCATTACACAATAAATATTCACAGTGAAAATATTTTGTAAGCGTGTTTCATGAACCAAGTTATAGGATTTGTTGACAACTCGCATCGAGTTCGTTACACTTCTACCCGGCGTGAAGCACTGACAGTCATGTGGTTGTGACGTCATCGTAAACAAATCCGTTCTACTCATCCAGACGACTTCGCAACAGGGCCATTGCCAGATTTTTCCATTCTGGAACCCGTTTTCAAAAGATTTCGTTTTGGGGCACCCAAAACGCCGGTGCCGTGTGGACGCCAGGCTGAAACGATAAACAATTTTATCAGATTCACCTGAATCCGTTGCCGTGTGGACAGGGCCTGAGATCCAGGTCTTTAAAGGGGTTTCTGATGATCTTTGTGAATGATTTAGCTGAGAGATAAGAACCAACACAAGTGAGAATCAAGCCAACTGTTGTTTGTTTACACTTCAACTTATAGCACTTCATTGTAAAGACGCAAATGAAAAACTTCAAAAAAACATACTTACACGGGCAAAAACAATCCAGGATTCATTCGGCAGTGACTTGATAGCGAGGTCCTTTACCCAGCCACATACAAAACAGTTGTAAGCCTCCATACTCTTCCGCACTTTCATCCGTTTTACGATGTAGAACAGGGTTTCCCAAAGTGTGGTGCGCGCACCCCCGGGGGTGCGCAAGATAAAAAATGTAATGGCGAATTTTTAACTCTTCTTCTACGCCGTAATAGTTCTGCAGTAGTTTGTGGCTTCATTCATTCATTCGCGATGCTCAACTGGTTGAAATCGGCAAAACTAAATGTGCCACTACAAATCTCATTATCTCTAGCCGCTTTATCCTTCTACAGGGTCGCAGGCAAGCTGGAGCCTATCCCAGCTGACTACGGGCGAAAGGCGGGGTACACCCTGGACAAGTCACCAGGTCATTGCAGGGCTGACACATAGACACAGACAACCATTCACACTCACATTCACACCTACGCTCAATTTAGAGTCACCAGTTAACCTAACCTGCATGTCTTTGGACTGTGGGGGAAACCGGAGCACCCGGAGGAAACCCACGCGGACACGGGGAGAACATGCAAACTCCGCACAGAAAGGCCCTCGCCGGCCCCGGGGCTCGAACCCAGGACCTTCTTGCTGTGAGGCGACAGCGCTAACCACTACACCACCGTGCCGCCGCCACTACAAATGTTTAGTTTAAAACTAAACATCAGCAAAGACTGGGAGATGTTGAGAAAGATTTGAGGCTGAGACTGTCTTCAATTACCCCAAACATCGGAGAGCTCTGTGCCAAGATACAGGCCCATCCGTCGCATTAATATTGGTATGTATTTGGCCAAATGGCATTGATCTTGCTAAAAATATATACTGCTACTGAAAATAGGACCTATATAGCCTACTGACCCACCTACCGTCTGTCTGTCTGTCTGTCTCTCTCTCGCTGCAGACTGAGCCGCCAGCGCTGCACTTCACAATCAGATGGATCCTCTTCTTTATCTGTTCCTGATATGCTCCTTAATTGTTGTATCTCTTTAAAATGCATATGTTCATAATTATCATTGCTATTTTTACTGTTATTATATGTTAACTTTTTTGCAAATTAAATTCATTCTCAATTCATTTTCATAACAGGGTTGTGTTGCTAGTGTTTTAAACACGGATGAAAATCATATATTTTCCCCATATCTGGCTGGTAGACTACATGCCTCGATGTGATCTCCCTTTGTAATGAATTTGCGCTTTTACAGTGTTGCAACGTTTTAAAACTGTTACATTTCAATCAAATTCTATCTAATTCAAATACGAGAGCGCATAATATGTTAATGTGATTCGATGTTCTCATTCGAGCACGTGCTGCCTTTGTAAGAAAGCTTTGGTGTTTTTTTTTCCACTTTTGTGGTTTCCTGCAGGTGTGGCAAACGATGTTTGTTATCATTTTAGCACGATTAAAGACGCTGCCTTTATTAGAAAGTGTGTGTTTTTTGAAACGGGAACTGGGGGTGCGTCAACCTGGTTGGAGTATAGAAGGGGGTGCGCGGCCAAAAAAGTTTGGGAACCGCTGGTGTAGAAGGACGACTGCAGCACCAGATAGTTCGAGATGTCGGGGAACTCGACTGAAGGGTAGTTTTCGAGATCGTATCACAAATCCTTCTTTCCCAGACTGTAGGGGTCGATTCCATCGCACATACCAAGCTTCTGAATATATCTAAAGCCACCAGTGGTTAGTTGTTTGCACTACGGCAGCCATTTTGGTTTGCTAGACCGCCAGCAGTTTTATCGGAAGTGAAATCGCTAAGAAAAGTCAGGTGACTGAAACCCAAGAATAGTTGGGTGACCTGTCCTGGGTGAACCCCACCTCTTGCTCCAAAGTCAGGTGGATTGGCTCCAGGTTCCCCTACAACCCTGATCAATATCTTGGTGGGGCCCAAATGTCCCCAGAAGGATAAAGGAATTCAATTTGACGGTGCAGTGACATTTCTATGGTTCCCCATTAGGAAAACTGCTTTTTTAAGATTCTTATCTGCATAAATAACTGTCAGTGTAAGGATAGTAAGACAAATATATATATGTGTGTGTGTGTGTGTGGTAGCTGGGCTTGCCAGTGGGCAGTATCAAGGCGACGGTGCTGATAGAGTGTGTACTGGCTACGTTTGAGATGGAAGAGATCCTGTACGAGCTCAAAGAGCACTCCGCCGGTCTCAACTGTGGCATCTGGGATTACTCTGCGTCCTTCGTGAACAAATTTGGTGTGTACGTGTAACCAACGGCATGATGAGTTTGAGTTGAAGCGCACCGCCGAGAGAAAAATGAACTCCTCCGTTGTCTGCAGGACATCGTGCTGAGTTCCTGCTCCCTGACCGCAGCAAGTACGTGAACATGGAGAAACGTTTCCTGCGCAGCTACATGGAGCTGCTGGTGCAGACGTGCCATCGTAGGGGCGCGCTGGCCACCGGGGGCATGGCAGCACTGCTGTTACCCAAACACCGAGACGACGCACTGTACAAGACTGTCCTGAACACCGTCAGCAGGCAAGAGACAGCAGATTTACTGAGAAATTCAATCATAGAGTTAAGAATCCAAGCCATGGCTCTTTGGCATTCCTGGGATGTGAGCTCATAACCTTCCAGTCACTAGTATAAAACCTTACAAGAATGTCATTTTTAAGTCTACAGGATGCCATAATTTTAATTTTATTAAAAAATTTATGATCTGAAATTCCCTTTGTGGCAGGTTCAGAGCTTTACCGATAAGTGCAAAAGTTTGTGTACCTTTAGAAATGTTTATTTATACCAACAAGACATTTAGTTAGACATTATTCTTCACCCAATCAGAACCTTTTGATACCAAGATCAGAGTATCGCTGCTGTTACTGTGTTCACGTCGTGTGTAATGCTTTATCTGGTTATTTCAGGTTGAAGCTCTTGGAAATCGAAGCAGGAGTTGACGGCTTCATGGTATATGACATGAACCTGATCGAACCGATGCAAAAAGTAAATATCACGCATTGCATATCTGACACAGTGATGCTCTTGGACTTCAGAATGAAACCTTGACTTGGGAATATTTGGATACTCATGATAAATGTCTTCTCACAGTTGTTCCAGCTCCATTGTACAGCACAGAACCAGCTCCAGAAGCTACGCGATGACGTCAGCGTGACCCCAGAGGACCTGCTCACCATGCCAGCCGTCAGTCACATTATTCCAATAACACTCCCAAACTTACTCAAGCTCCACCCCGTTCCTCTACTAAACCCGTGTATGGTTTTAATTTACATATTGGACCCTGATTGGCTCTTACATTCTATGATGTAATAACTCAAACTCAGATTTTCAAACGAGTCGTCACTGCAGGAGCAACTCGAACCCTTTCTCAGGGCAGGTGTGTGTAATTTCTCACAGAACGCATGTAGCTTGGATTTGAAGTGACCTCGCACGACTGAACTGAAACCTGGAGCCTGTGTTTCTGTGTTTCTCGACCAAGTTTCACTCCTTGGTGATCTTTGCTGGAGGTTTGGATCAGTCTGGTGCTGCAGGAGGTTCTGATGTTCTTTCTCTCTGCAGGGTGGAGTAACGCTGACTGGACTGAAGCACAACATTGCAGTCGGTGTGTTGTTCATCGATGCGTGGCTCTCAGGTGAAACGGTTGTTTTTTGTTTTGTTTTTTAATCGCACACTTGATAAATGTTAATGAGAAACGCAGCCTTACGCTTGATCGTCAGCATCATTTTCTCGCTGGGAAAGAACAGGAGTGATATACGGAGTATTTTAAAAATGAATTTCTGTTACTTTTGCTTCATGGTTTTTAATGTTGTCTTGTTGATTTTTACGCCTTAATTGTATTTTTTTTTTTACTTGGAATGAAAGTTTGTCGTTTTTTGTCAATTCAATTTGCCATTTCTGCTCTAATCCTTATTTTCATTTAACTAAATATTTCTTTTTCTTTTTTTTATCACAACTAACTATTGATAGGTTTGTGTTGAGCTTTCTTTCTTTCTTTCTGTCATTTTATCCTATACTTCTTTCTTTTTATCATTTTATCCTATACTTCTTTATTTTTTCTCTCATTTTATCCTATACTTCTTTCTTTTTTCTTTTTATTGTTATCCTATACTCTTTCTTTCCTTCTTTTTTCTTTTTATCATTTTATCCTATACTTTTTCTTTCTTTCTCTTATTGTATTGCAACTTTTATGCTTCTCTTTCTTTTTCATAATTTTATCCTATACTCCTCTTTCTTTATCCATCTTTTTCTTTTAACATTATCCTCTGCTTCTTTCTTTCTTATTGTATTGCAACTTCTTTTATGCTTTTCTTTTTATCATTTTATCCTATACTATATATATAGCCTCCTCTTTTTCTTCCTTTCTTTTATCATTATCCTATACTCTTTCTTTCTTATTGTATCACAACTTTTGTTTTTCTTTCTTTCCTTCTTTTTTCTTTTTATCATTTTATCCTATACTTTTTTTTTCTTATTGTATCACAACTTTAGTTTTCCTTCCTTTTTCTTTTTGTCATTTTATCCTATACTTTTCTTTTTATTGTTATCCTATACTCTTTTTCCTTCTTTTTTCTTTTTATCATTTTATCCTATACTTCTTTTTCTTTCTTTCTTATTGTATTGCAACTTTTATGCTTTTCTTTCTTTTTTCTTTTTATCATTTTATCCTATACTCCTCTTTCTTTCTTTCTTTCTCTTTTAACATTATCCTATATTCTTTCTTTCTTATTGTATCACAGCTTATTGTTTTTCTTTCTTTCCTTCTTTTTATCATTTTATCCTATGCTTCTTTCTTTCTTTTTGTATTGCAACTTCTTTTATGCTTTTCTTTTTTTCTCCTCTTTCTTTTTCTTTCTTTCTTTCTTATTGTATTGCAACTTTTATGCTTTTCTTTCTTTTTATCATTTTATCCTATACTCCTCTTTTTCTTCCTTTCTTTTATCATCCTATACTTTCTTTCTTATTGTATCACAACTTGTTTTTCTTTCTTTCCTTCTTTTTATCATTTTATCCTATACTCCTCTTTTTCTTCTATCATCCTAAACTTTCTTTCTTATTGTTTCACAACTTTTGTTTTTCTTTTTATTTTATCCTATACTCCTCTTTCTTTTCTGTATCACAACTTTTTTCTTTCTTTCTTTTCATTATTATCCTATACTCTTTCTTACTGTATTGCAACTTCTTTTATGCTTTTCTTTCTTTTTTCTTTTTATCATTTTATCCTATACTCTTCTTTCTTTCTTAATTTACAAACATGCTAAAAATGTAAAGTTTTTTTTTTATGGCAAAACACCCGCAGGTGCAGTCATGAAATAAAAAAAAAAAGAAACTCATTATAAATTTATAATTTGAGAAGTCTGAAATCTGCACTTCAACAGAAATTTGTTTAAATGAGGCACAAAAGCGAAAAACGTAATTTTATTATTAACCATAAATATTTATTCATTTTAAAATATATTAATTTAACTCTTCTTTTTACATTTGTTAAGTTTCTCTAAAATGGTTCTCTTTTCAGTCAGTGAATATTGCAGAATTATTTTATAAACTTGGTGCAGCTCCACTTTAACACACTGAAGATCTTTGACTCTGTTGGTTTATGATTAAAAACCTCGTACGTTTTAAAAGACCTTCTTAGTGGACGTGTAAAACCGTTGAATCAGAAACCCTTGGACAGATTTCACTGTGTTTGACTTTGTGTCTCAGGCAGAGGACATTTCTTCTTTAAGGGACAGGTGGAAGATTCAGCGACTGCAGAAATCTCTCGGTCTCAGGTGGGTGGAACGTTTCTGTTGAATGAACATGAGATTGCATTACATGTGGATTTGAACTGGCCTCCGCTGCGTCTCTTCTTGGCTCAGGTGTGGCAGTGGATCAGACACAGGGTGAAACTGGAGGATGATGGGAGGACCGTGGTGACTCGTGGGTTTGTCAGGAGCTTAACACACGGCATGACGGCTGATCTGAGGACAGCAACGTGCTGCCAGACACAAAGGTATATTTCATATGAATTTCTGACTTGTACTATGATGGAGAATTTTTTTTACAGGGTATATACACCAATCTTTGAGTCAATTTACTACCATTTAATACCTTTTTTTACTACCTTCAGATTTTTTTACAACCACCACGACATCGAATTGCACCAAGTATCAATCAGAAAGATTTTGTGACATGCACATAGATTTTGTCATCCAACACTTACTTACATCATTACCATTATCCAGGAGACTCGGTTGCATATTTCGCAACAGGGCATTAGTTACAGTAACAACGTGAGGTGGGGTGGTTTGCTTCATTTAAGTGATGGAATGGTACTGGATTTAAACTTACAACCTTCTTGAGGACTGACTTCCAACCATTCGGCGACAGCTACAAATACTACTAGGTCTAGAGTCAACTAGTTGAATCTATTCTATACAGCATTTGATTAAAAAAAAAAACAAGCAGACAAAAATGTTGTCATCAACTCAAATAGCTGCGGAATGACGTACGTCATTATAGAAACCCGAGAAAACCAGGCACTGTTCTTGTTTACATTTCAAATCCATCCGTTTCGGGCGCGTAAGAAAAATATCCCCGTAAACTCCGCTTTTCCGTTTAAAGAGCCGAAAACTCTAAGTCTAACAAATTGGCCAAGTGAATAAAGCGTGTGTAACAGAAAAGGCTTTCCGTTATGATGTCTGTCTCCACCTGCGTGCGTTTGCGCTGACCGCAGTTAACCGGGTGCAGCTGAAGTGTCAATCACCAAATTAACAAGGGGCAGCGCAAACGCACGCAGGTGGAGACAGACATCATAACGGAAAGCCTTTTCTGTTACACGTGCGTAGACAAAAAAAAAAATACCGTTTCCCCATTTCTAAACTTTTTGCCACCCGCTAGAATTCGATGAAGAGATACTGGTTCACTTAGCACTGCTTTCCGTCTCCACTTGGACTTAGCTATGCGCACGCAGATGATTTCAGATTTCTATCGACCAATGAATACAATGCATTGATATGACGTCAATATCAAGTTCATATCACACATTCATTTTTGAAGTAGCGGCGCAAGCAAGAAAGGATTTATTTTATTTTGCCTATTTCATCAAAATGAAACCAGTCATTGTCCAAAAGAAAAAAATAATACCTATTCTTTAAAAATAATACCTTTTGACCAAATTTATCACTTTTTAAGGCCATTAAATTTTGCGGTTTTGATTTATCACTTTTTAATACTTTTTAAAACCCCGCGGACACCCTGTTTTAAATACCTTAAGACAAAAAAAAAACCACACACAGGAAAACCTTAAGACAACTATTTATTATCTGAATTTTTCTAAGTTTGTCATAATTCAGACTTAGAGATAACATGACCTGGAAATTCAATCGCGTGACTCAAATGCCGATGTGTCGTTCATGAACGAATCGACTCTTTGAACAAACTCTTGAACTCTCATATCCTGTATGCGACATATATTTTGTCGACATATACAGTAGAATTATTCTTGCAGTTCGTATAATCAAAATATTTCCATGGAAATTATTCCTCTTATTGAAATCCAGATGTATCATTCACAATTTGTCCAACAACACAGACAAAAGGTCACTTTCTTCACTTTCATGTTGTTTTCGGTGATGTTTTGAATAACTGCTATTTACTCTCTCTCTCTCTCTCTCTCTCTTCATGAGCAGAGATGACGAGAGATTAATCACAGCAGTGTCCATGTTTCTGGAACTGGTCCAAAAGAGTGATTTCCCAGAATTCCTCACAACCTACCTGTACCTGGACCACACCTTCCTGAGTGCTCAGTGTGAGCATGAAGACAGAGGGACGGACAGATCTCACCGAGCCAGGCTTTAATCACAACCCGACATCATCGTCCACCTTAGGAACTGATGAATTAAAAAAAAAAAAGTGATGCCAAGCATTAGGGGTGTTTATCTCTCCTCCTGATACATGTGTTATTTACCAGCTGGGAGGTCCGTATCGTGAAATACCGTGACCGAGGTCATGCTATTTCACCATACGGACCGACCTTAAGCTGATAAATAATATATTTATTTTTTTCTTGACCAAATTCTAACAGAAAACGAGAGCGCCCTAAAGGGAAAACCGAGTCGAGCCGCCATTTTGAATCCTCATTCACGGCTGTAACGCAAATTGCTTCCTCCTTGGTATACAAGTGCACTTCCATGGCAGGAAAAAAAAACTACATTTTGCCGCCTATGTAGTCCCCTATTTATACAAATAGGAGTCATTCAGGATTCAGCCATGTTTTTGCTCGGCGTTAGCAATAGTTAGAGGTTTCTAGCTTTCTCCTGAAATGTTTTCTTTTATTTCTTCTTCCTCAGGGTAGTAAAACTCGCTTTTGCTGTGAACACTGTCGTTATCGCTATCCATGGTGTAAAATTAATGCTATTCTCCTGAGACATGCTGGCAAAAATTTATAAGATTTTGGATACTTATAAATAAATCTTATTCAAAAAAAAAAAAAGATAAAATGTTGACAAAAAATTCTACTGTTTTTATTGTTGTGAACGAGCGAGTCGCCAGAGGTCCGTAACCGGGGTCCGTATTGTAGGATACGGAGCCGCTCGCCAGCCAATCAGAGTGCAGGATTTGATGGAAACCGGACTGCGAAAAAAAAATAAGATACTATATGATACGATGTGATCTATGAAGCCCATTTAAAGCAATCAGTGACGCACCAATATGAATTAAGGCATATTTACATCAGGGACGGTACAAATGGAGCATCAAAACCTTAAAAGATATCCATTTAAGTTTTTTTTTTTTTGTCATCCACATCAAGTTACCTCCTTTTAACAAACAGCTTAAAGTGGATTATTTTGGATTGACGCTGATCTCAGCACAGCCCACAGCTGGAATTCGAATGCACAGAATTTTGTGAAAAAGACAACTGAGAAGCAAAGCTGGGGCTGATTTCTTTCCAGCCCAGACTGTAGATTCATGTCACCTCTTTGTGAAGCAAAGTCCTGGTTAAAGGTCCCTAATTTAGTCTGATATACACTATAAAGTCAAAAGTATACAGACATCTAACCCTCACACTCGTATATGGGTTCTCGCTTTCCTTTCACTGAAAGTAAAAGAGCCCAAATCTGTTCCATGAGAGCTCCATAAAGCCGTGGTGTGGTGTTCAGGTTGGAGTAGAAGAACTCGAGTGGAGTTGCAGATTTAAAAGTGAGACGGCCTTTCGAGTTCATAAAATCGGTGAAATTTAGTTCCGTCTGAAATTCGGTCGTCGTGATGCGTTTATTTCTGTTCTGTGGCTGGGAAGATATTTAATTTGAGGGGATTCCTGAGCAAATAACGTGCATGAGATCACTCGCTTCTTCGCGCAGACAGAGGAAATCCGCATGTGTGTGCAAGCATCGCAGAGGTTTACCTTTGACCGTTCATTGACAGTTCCATCATTCTGTCGCTAAACGAACAGCCGATCACACCGAGGCGCTCAAATTGATATTTCCTGCGTTTCATTTCCTTCGTATATAACATAACGCCTTTTCTTCTCGCTTTCTTTCCGTTACTGTAGTCGGTCTTTCACGGTTCATTCGCACGCTCACGTCCTCCATTTTTCTCTCCTGTTTCAAATTTGTATCCCACAATGCCTTGAGCGAACAGGGAAAGCCCACCACGTCATGCATGACATAGTATCTTGTATTGGGTCATGGTGAAGCAGGAAAAAATAGCAGAGAATTCAGGGCCACGTGGAGATAAATTCATTACTTGTTCTGTTTAAAATGAATACAATTGGAAGTCTGTGATTTGAATTCAGTAGCTTACAGTCCACTAAACAAAAATAATTGGGTGTCGGGAAAATTCTTTACATGATCTACGCTTGAAAAATCTGAAAGGCGGTCTAGCTTTAATATTTTATTTCTTCAATAAATTCCAATAGGTGGCTCTTTTTCTACTGAGTATTCTGTGTAAAAATATTGAAATTAAATGATGCATACAGGGCGGCACGGTGGTGTAGTGGTTAGCGCTGTCGCCTCACAGCAAGAAGGTCCTGGGTTCGAGCCCCGTGGCCGGTGAGGGCCTTTCTGTGTGGAGTTTGCATGTTCTCCCCGTGTCCGCGTGGGTTTCCTCCGGGTGCTCCGGTTTCCCCCACAGTCCAAAGACATGCAGGTTAGGTTAACTGGTGACTCTAAATTGACCGTAGGTGTGAATGTGAGTGTGAATGGTTGTCTGTGTCTATGTGTCAGCCCTGTGATGACCTGGCGACTTGTCCAGGGTGTACCCCGCCTTTCGCCCGTAGTCAGCTGGGATAGGTTCCAGCTTGCCTGCGACCCTGTAGAACAGGATAAAGCGGCTAGAGATAATGAGATGATGCATAAAGTATATAAAAATGATAATATAGGAGAAAAGATGCTAGTTGCAGACTTTAGGAATCATGAAGAAACATATGTAGGAAATTGTAATGTGTCCTGCATAGAGCCATGACCTCAACCTTCTCTTCCAACATTAGTTCTTTCCAGTTCATGTGTAATGAACGTTAATATGAACACGTTGGATTATTTACTCCGTCATCCTGAAAACGAAGTGGCACAAGCGGTGCAGTGGTTAGCACTGCGGCCTCCCAGTAAGAAGGCTCCAGGTTCGAACCCTGCGGCCGATGGGGGCCTTTGCTTTCGGTGTGGAGTTTGCATGTTCTCCTCGTGTCTCCATGGGTTTCCGTCACAGTCCAAAGACATGCAGATTAGGTTGCCACTGGGGTTGTACAAACCAGTGCATACTTGGTGCTAGTCCCAAGCCTGAACAGATCGCGTCAGAAAGGGTATAAAACCTCTGCCAGATCAAACATGTGGAACAGATCCTCATGGGAGCAGTCAAAAGATTATTATGATCCTGAACATACCTTCAGAGGATAAACTAAAAGTGATGTACTAAGTACGCCTTTTTGTTTGGTTTTTCGAGGAAAAAAAATGATCTAAAGCTTCACACGGACTTCGGTACGTCTTCTGAAACCACAAATGAAATACTCTCTGATCACGGACCGAAAATATCGCATTGCCTCTGGCTATTACATCCGAGAGCTCCAAAACCAGAAGATATGAAAAACAAAATGTGGAGATACACTTGTGTTCAAAATAATAGCAGTCCAACACGACTAACCAGATCAGTCACTGTTTTTGGTGGAAATTATATTACTACATGGCAAATAATTTACCAGTAGGTGTAGTAGAGTCATAGAAAACCAACAGACCCAACATTCATGATATGCATGCTCCTGAGTCTGTGTAATCGAATAATTAAGTGAAAGGGACGTGTTCAAAATAATAGCAGTGTGGAGTTTAATTAGTGAGATCATTCATTCTGTGAAAAAACAGGCGTCAATCAGGTGGCCCTAATTTAAGGATGAAGCCAGCACATGTTGTACATCCATTTCTCTCTGAAAACCTGAGAAACATGGGTCGTTCCAGGCATTGTTCAGAAGAACAGCGTGCTTTGATTAAAGCGTTGATTGGAGAGGTAAAACGTATACTGTAAAGAAGTGCAGAAAATGATGGGCTGCTCAGCTAAAATGATCTCCAGTGCTTTAAAATGGACAGCAAAGCCAGAGAGACGTAGAAGAAAACAGAAGACTACCATTCGAATGGATCGAAGAATAGCCAGAATGGCAAAGACTCAGCCAATGATCAGCTCCAGGGTGATCAAAGACGGTCTGAAGTTATCTGTGTGACAATTAGAAGACGCCTGTGTGAAGCTAATCTATCGGCAAGAAGCTCCCGCAAAGTTCCACTGTTAAAAAAAAAAGACGTGCTGAAGAGGATACAATTTGCCAAAGAACACATCGACTGGCCTAAAGAGAAATGGAAAAACATTTTGTGGACTGATGAAAGTAAAATCGTTCTTTTTGGGTCCAAGAGCCGCAGACAGTTTTTCAGACGATCCCCACACACTGAATTCAAGCCACAGTACACTCTGAAGACAGTGAAGCATGGTGGTGCAAGCATCATGATATGGGGATGTTTCTCTTACTGTGATGTCGGGCCCATTTATCGCATACCAGGGATCATGGATCAGTTTGCATATATCTAAATACTTGAAGAGGTCATGTTGCCTTATGCTGAAGAGGAAATGCCCTTGAAATGGGTGTTTCAACAAGACAACGACCCCAAACACACCAGTAAGCGAGCAGCATCAGGGTTCAAGACCAACAAAATTAAAGTCATGGAGTGGCCAGCCCAATCCCCGGACCTTAATCCGATAGAAAACTTGTGGGGTGACGTCAAAAATGCTGTTTCTGAGGCAAAACCAAGAAATGCAGAGGAATTGTGGAATGTTGTCAAATCATCCCAGGCTGGAATACCTGTTCACAGGTGCCAGAAGTTCTCAGAAACCGTGGTTGTACAACTAAATATTAGTTTAGTGATTCACAGGAATACTAAATCCTTAAGATTTTTTCAGTTTATACAGTAAATATTTGGAGTTTGTAATGAAAAATGCAGACACTGCTATTTTTTTGAACAGCCCAATGTTCATTTTTCTTCATTTTCTGTAAAGTAATTAAAATATTCATATGTTTTGATGTAGAATATAATGTGCAGTGTTCCCAATGTATGGAAATAAAAACTATTATAAGGATTTTGAGCTTTACTCACGTTTTTAAACACACTGCTATTATTTTGAACACAACTGTACAGAGGTCAGGAATACTCATTTAGAAAAGGAGATAAAAACACGTATAAAAGGAAACCCACCATTACGTAAATCTGTTTATTTTGTCCAAAGGGTGTGCAAACTTTTGCACTCGACCGTATATTATTAAAGTCCTCATATCCTTTCAGATTCAATTCACTTTTCTTTCGCTTGCTGTAAAGGTGTCCGATGAAGATCCCGAGTTCAGACAGACAGTGCTAGGAGTGGGAGACTCTTGTTCATGAAAATGACAGATTTCATAAGCTATATTATTACAAAAAATAAAAATAAAATAAAGGAGGTGGAGTGCGCATATAATTATGAGCATAGTAAACTCTCAAAGAGGTGCGACATCGAACGAATTTGGATGATGAAAGCATAACAAAAAGCAGATTAAAAAGTGAAGAAAGAAAAGAGACAGACATCAGTCTCTCTGTAGCAGCTGTGCAGGAAGTCCTCAGTGGATCTGCAAGTCTTTCACCGCCAAACCCCACCCACACATCCTGTCAAACTCCGCCCCTCACATTTGGCGCGCGCACAATCGCCAGACTCGAGAACTGCTCCTCTTTTATTCTCTTTAGATATAAATTACTCTTAAAAACACAGGAAGCAGGTTCACGTCTCGGACGAACATGGTGTCGAGTCCATCAAAGCCATCTTCATCGACGTTCTGTTCTCGCTCGGATTGGTTATTTTTGTTCTTTCGAGTAGTCGTTAGCCATATTAATAATAAAAATTAGAAAGATAGATAGATAGAAAGAAAAAAAATTTGAACGTAAAACCAGAACTCATCTGTCCATGACGCAGGACAGAGTCCCGGTCCGGTTTCTACAGTAGAGTCACATCTCGGGCAAATTGAAATCCAACCCAAACCCACACACACTTTTTCTAAACGTCTCATATCTCGTTGGTGACGTCTTCGTGGTCGCCGGATGACAGGTCTCCGTTGGTGGTGACGGCGGCGTTGTCCTGGTAACCTGGTGGCATGAAGGCCAGGCAGTAAGGGTAGAGGCCATGGCAGGAGGCGCGGTATGACTCCAGAACTTTCTGCTGTTCTGAACCCAAGCTGCCGTCCTTTAAGGCCTGTAAGACTTCCGAGCACGTCTGAAGAAGAAGAGCAGAGCATCAAAACAGCATGGAACGCAAAATACAATCCCACTATCTATAAGGGAGAGCGGGGGAGACTTGACACAGGGGAGACCTGGGACGGTTTGTATTCCCGTAAATTAATTTCAATATAACAAAACAAGACCGTGAATACAAGATGTGGAACGAACAAAGGGAAGAGGTAGATTTTTGAAGTGCAAATTAAATCCTTTAGCGATTTATAGTACATGCACTGTACCAGTCAAAAGTTTGTACACCCCTACTCCAGAGGCTCCAACTTGGGAAATTGCAAAGAGAGAGATTCTCTCTCTCTCTCTGAGTAGCTCAGAGGGAGACAAGTTTGAGTGCCGTAGGTGCGAAGGCGAGTTTTATATATGATATATGAATGATTCACCACATTTCGTGTCAATTAAATCTTATTAATAGTAACAGATCTAGATAAATCCAGTGACTATAGACCAAACTTTAACATGCCTAAAGTCAATGTCAATAATGACTATTATAAATCGCCAATGGTAGACCCTCTGATTAGAGGTCTGCGTGGAACAGAATTTTCAGTCCCGCTCCCGCCTGCCATATCTTGTCCCGCTCCCGCCCGCAAATCCCACATGATGCAGTTCACGTTATTTCTCACGAAAGTTCTTGTCATTGGCTTGGGGAATTAAACATGCTGAGCTTAGCTGAGCTCTCCACTGACCGACCCTTCACCTAGCGCACGTAGCGAGGGTGCGCGTTGCCAGGCAGCATGCGCAGCTGAGGCTTTACAGAGATACTCATTGTGAGCTTCACTAGAGGAGCTCTGCTCTTCTGCCATGATCGGAGATCTCAAACACGGAAGAGCGGAAAGGAATCGGAAACGTACGCGAGATTAGACCACATCCGCAAATTTAGGCAACTTAAAATGTTATTAATGCCAAATAGAATATCCAGCACAAATTATATATGATAGACATAAATTAATAATTTTATTTTAAACACGTTTTTAGTTAGCGGGACTGCAGCTTATCACCTCTCCCGCCCGCTCCCGCATTGTGCACTCCCCCTCCCGCCTGCGCCCGCAATGAGCTTTCAAAATTTGTCCCGCGCCGCACTGCTTTGCGTCGGGTCCCGCGGGAGTGCAGGGCTCTACGTCTGATGATAATGTTCTTCTAATAATATTCTAAGTTAGTAAAAGTCAGACAAGTTTGTTCAAATCTAACCTCTGGTCTGGTGATCTAGCCTTGTCAGATATAGGGTCGTCTTGCTGCCGTCCAGAGTAGTCCGCCATTCATCCCTGGCGACCATCGCGACGGGCGATCCGAACTTTATCTTGGTGATTTTCTGATATTTTTTCTTCATAATTTGTCTTTCGCCATTTCCACCAACGGAACTTCATTTCATTATCTCATTCAAGAGAACAAAGTTAAAGACGAGCAGGCGATAAATGTAGACGCAAAAAAAAACCAAAAACAAAATGGTTGAGTGTCACGGGTTTTCTCGTTCTCTCACGCGTATCATTAATAGCGCCATCTGTATGCTTTATCGGTAACTGCTAAGACATTGGGTGGCTCAGTGTGACCCTGCGGCGTACCGAATTCCGCTTGATTCATATGCGCGCTTGATCTGCGCGCGCATGCCTTTGGCATTCACTCCAATCCCCCCCGTTACACCGATCGGTGTACCGGCCAGGGAATCGGCATATACCGCGGGGTACACACTTGAGTTAGAGGTCTGCGCGGGTCGGATTTTTCAGTCCCGCTCCCGCCCGCATTGTGCAGTCCCGCTCCCGCAAAGAATTATGATTTTCAGTCCCGCTCCCGCCCGCAAATCCCGCATGATGCAGACGTTCGCGTTATTTCTCAGGAAAGTTCTTGTCTTGACACAGCGTGATGGTGCCCCGCCCCCTACTTTGAGTGGATTTGAGCATAAATATCTACAGCTCACGTTCACGTTTGTTATTATTTACATTGTTTCTGAATTCAGCATGTAGTGTCTCTAATAATAATAATAATAATAATAATTAGTGCTGTCAAGCGATTAAAATATTTAATCGCGAATCACACATTATCACATGAGAAACCATTGTAATTCTCTGATCAGCATAAAAAAGTGAATGGGCTTGCTTTGTACCAATGGTGTTTTTTTTTTATTGCAAAGCAGAGCTAGTAAGAGAAGTGAATTGATTTACTGCTTGAGTTAGTCTACAACTCTAATCAGAGAGACAGGTTACACAGTGACGGTAGGCTTGACTCAATGCTATCCCAGAAAACCTTCCTGTAATATGCAAATTTGGCCGCCTCTGATTGGACAGCCAAATTTGCATATTACAGGAAGGATTTCTGGGATAGCATTGAGTCAAGCCTACCGGCACTGTGTAACCTGTCTCTCTGATTAGAGTTGTAGACTAACGCAAGCAGTAAATCACTTCACTCATGGTTCTCTTGCTAGCTGGGTGTGAACTGCGAGTCATTAGAGTGATCAAAGGATTTCCCGTTAGGGTGATCAATGGCAAATTTAATCTGCCATTCCTCACTCAATCTGGCAATCTGACTCTCTCTGCAAATTTAGGCATCTTAAAATTTTTTTATTAATGCCAAATAAAATATCCAGCACAAATTATATATGATAGACATAAATTAATAATTTATAAATTTTATTTCAAACACGTTTTTAGTTAGTGGGACTGCAGCTTATCACCGCTCCCGCCCGCGCCGCATATGTGCACTCCCGCTCCCGCTTGTGCGCGCATATGTGCACTTCCGGTCCCGCCCGCGTCCGCAATGAGCTTTCAAAATTTGTCCCGCGCCGCACTGCTTTGCGGCGGGTCCCGCGGGACTCCTGCGGGAGTGCAGGGCTCTAACTTGAGTCCACCCATACAATGTCAGACACACGAAAAGCGGAAAGTCAACTATTAATTTTCGTCAACATAAACGTATCAAGTTATATATATTTTTTAAACTAATCATGTGTAGTAAGGGCAGGCGGGAGATTTTTATGTTGTCGTCGGGAGGCTTTTCTAAATGTTCCCTAAAGCGGGAGATCTCCTGCCCACGGCGGGAGAGTTGGAGCCTCTGCTACTCATTCATGGGTGTTTCTGTATTTTGACCATTTTCTACACTGAAGACACCAAAACTCTGAAACACATGGAATTGTGATAAACAAAAAGTGGCTTGGACGGATGGAACGAGGCAGTAGCTCATACTGACCAAGACGCCCATAAAATTGTACATATAACATAATGTAACAGGAATTATTCTTGTATTATTGGTACCTTTATGGTTCTGCTGGTGAGAGACTTGTCCAGCGACGTAGCCAACTCAGCGGCTGTGCTCTCAGAGGAAGGATCCAGATGCACCATCATCTTCGCACCTACAGGAAACACACAAAGAGAGCATGCATTAAACCTAAGATTTCAAAATAGGAAAAGGGGGGGGATCCCCCAGACCAGTTCATGCGTCGGGGGGGGGGGGGGGGGGGGGGGGGGGGGGGGGGACACGCCCTTTTGTTTTCTATTGGCTCACAAGAACCAGGCTCATTGAGGTTCCCCGATCTAAAGGTCCATCAGGGCCTGTGTGAACTTTAGACACGTTTGTCCTGATCACTGGTTTAGCTGAAAATGGAGCGTTCAAGGTGTTTCTCGTGTGTGCGTGTACCTGCTAATCTGTGAGGTATGGAGTTGGAGTGCTTGCTCAGGAAGTTTCTGTTGTAGGTTTTGGGGTCACTCTCTCCAAACAGGCGTGTGATCTCCTGCTTGAGAACGGTGTGTACAGGCTGAGGCAGATTCTTACTGTCAGACACTTCACACACACACACACACACACACACCAAGAACAATGCAAGTTAACGAGGCGGTGAGACAGAGTACACAATCCTAAGTGTGTGAAGAACAAAATGTATGATATATATAGGTGTGTGCGCGCGTGTCTGTCTACACACACCTCCTTTGAAGAATCTGATAAGGCACTGGTGAAGCCAGGGGTGGTCTGGGTCTAAAGCGTACGCTCTCTTCACTGACTGCAGCATCAACAGATATTTTTCTGTGAACACACGCAGCGAGACAGAGAGAGGAGATGAAATGATGTGATGCGAGATGAGATGAGATGGACTTTACCGATCCAGAAGAAGTGCAACATACACTACCGTTCAAAAGTTTGGGGTCACTTTGAAATGTCCTTATTTTTGAAAGAAAAGCACTGTTCTTTTCAATGAAGATCACTTTAAACTAATCAGAAATCCACTCTATACATTGCTAATGTGGTAAATGACTATTCTAGCTGCAAATGTCTGGTTTTTGGTGCAATATCTCCATAGGTGTATAGAGGCCCATTTCCAGCAACTCTCACTCCAGTGTTCTAATGGTACAATGTGTTTGCTCATTGCCTCAGAAGGCTAATGGATGATTAGAAAACCCTTGTACAATCATGTTAGCACAGCTGAAAACAGTTTAGCTCTTTAGAGAAGCTATAAAACTGACCTTCCTTTGAGCAGATTGAGTTTCTGGAGCATCACATTTGTGGGGTCGATTAAATGCTCAAAATGGCCAGAAAAATGTCTTGACTCTACAACCCCTGGCAAAAAGTATGGAATCAGCAGTCTTGGATGAGCGCTCATTCACACGTTTTATTCTGTAGAACAAACTCAGATCACAAACATGATACAATAATAAAGTCATTCCAAAGTGCACCTTCTTGGCCTTCAGAAACACTAAAAGAAATGAAGAAAAAGCATTGTGGAAGTCAGTAAATGTTACTTTTATAGACCAAGCACAGGGAAAAAAATATGGAATCACTCAATTCTGAGGAAAAAATATGGAATCATGAAAAACACATCACTAGTACTTAGTTGCACCACCTCTGGCTTTTATAACGGCTTGCAGTCTCTCAGGCATGGACTTGATGAGTGACAAACAGTATTCATCAATCTGGTGCCAACTCTCTTTGATTGCAGTTGCCAGATCAGCTTTGCAGGCCGGAGCCTTATCGTGGACCATTTTTTTCAATTTCCACCACAAGTTTTCTATTGGGTTGAGATCTGGACTATTTGCAGGCCATGACATTGACTGGATGTGTCTTTCACCAAGGAATGCTTTCACAGTTTTTGCTCTATGGCACGATGCATTGTCATCTTGGAAAATTATTTCATCATCCCCAAACATCTTTTCAATTGAAGGGATAAGAAAACTGTCCAAAATGTCAATGTAAACCTGTGCATTTATTGAAGAAGTAACCACAGCCATCTCCCCAGTGCCTTTGCCTGACATGCAGCCCCATATCATCAAGGATTGTGGAAATTTGGATGTTTTCTTCAGGCAGTCCTCTTCATAAATCTCACTGGAACGGTACCAAACAAAAGTTCCAGCATCGTCACCTTGTCCAATGCAGATTCGTGATTCATCACTGAAGATAACTTTCATCCAGTCACCCACAGTCCATGATTGCTTCTCCTTAGCCCATTGTAGTCTTGTTCTTTTCTGTTTAGGTGTCAATGATGGTTTTCTTTTAGCTTTCCTAGATGAAAATCCCATTTCCTTTAGGCGATTTCTCACGGTTCGGTCACATACTTGTACATTGACTCCAGCTTCCTCCCATTTATGCTTCATTTGTTTGGTTGTACTTTTTCGGTTTTCAAGACATATGGCCTTAAGTTTTTTGTCTTGACGCTTTGATGTCTTCCTTGATCTACTAGTACGCTTGGCTTTAAAAACCTTCCCATGCTGTTTGTACTTGGTCGTCCATATCTTCGATACAGCTGACTGTGAACAGCCCACATCTTTGGCAACCATGCGTGAAGAGTTACCGTCTTTAAGAAGTTTGACAATCCTCTCTTTTATTTCAAGAGACATCTCTCTTGTTGGAGCCATGATTCTTGCCAATCCACTTGGTCCAGCAGCCCTCCAAGGTGTGATAACTGCGCTGTTTCTAACTGCAGACTAACGAGCAGATCTAATCTGAGGCAGGAGTCAATTTAGGGAAAGGAAATTGACTGGGTGAGTCCTTATTTTCTACCTGAAAATTGAGTGATTCCATATTTTTTTTCCTCAGAATTGAGTGATTCCATATTTTTTTCCCTGTGCTTGGTCTATAAAAGTAACATTTGCTGACTATCACAATGTATTTTCTTCGTTTATTTTAGTGTTTCTGAAGGCCAAGAAGCTGCACTTTGGAATGACTTTATTATTGTATCATGTTTGTGATCTCAGTTTGTTCTACAGAATAAAACGTCTGAATGAGTGCTCATCCAAGACTGGTGATTCCATACTTTTTGCCAGGGGTTGTATTTTCTATTCATTTTACAACTTATGGTGGGAAATAAAAGTGTGACTTTTCATGGAAAACACAAAATTGTCTGGGTGACCCCAAACTTTTGAACGGTAGTGTAAATCAAATGTGAACTTCAGCATCACTCCATACAAGTTCAACTTCAAGCTCTGGGCTGAGCATCAACTCATCAGCTCACCTTTACGGAAGTAGATCTCGAAGGCCAGGAGGTGCGTCTCGATTCTGTTCGTTACCAGGTTCTTCAGAGGAATCAGGAACTTCACCGCTTCTTCCAGGGGATTCTCGATCTGCCAAACCAAATCGAACCAAACGCGGTCAGTGACCAAGTGAAACCGGAAGCGCTGCCTTCCAAATAACCCGACTATCAACTGACAAACTCTTGTTTCCCGTGCAGGCGCGCGACGTGGAGCTGAGAGTCCAGCAACTGACCCCAAAACAGAGTGATATTTACATTTTCTAAAATGTACGAGGTGTGATGCTGAAAGGTGAGAAATAAGAAATTATTTTCCTCAGGTGAACTCCTCAGAATGCTGTCTTGTCACCTGAAACCTCTATCTGCATTTATTTCCCATTCAAACTCTTAAAAAAATAATAATAATAATTAAAAGAAAACAGATGGTCTTGGGTTTAACTGCAGCCTATTTAACCAGTTATTCCACGAAATCGAGTCGTACAGGAGCTGATAGACGATGAGGCACGTAGCGCTGAGATCGAGCGGAATAACTGTTTTATTCTATCCACGTTCACTGGATTTTGAGAAACGGAGCATTTTTATCTTTGGCAAATTCGATCAATAAAAACTAGTGCTGTCAAAGTTAACGCGATAATAACGCGTTAATGCGATCTCAATTTAACGCGATTAAAAAAAAAAATAGTGCCATTAACGCAAATTCTAATTTGGCCCTGCGAGTCACCCGTAGTTCCTGTTGAGGCTTGTCGCGCGCTGCTTCAATAAGAGTACGTGTGAGTGATGGAAAAAGGCATAGACATATAAACATCCTCGCTGCCATATTGGATGGGGCAAAGTGGAGATTCTTCAACCGTCTCTGGTATAGCGTCTAGACAGTAGCCGAGAATAAAGATGCCTCATTCATGTGCTGCGTTTAACTGTACCAACAGGTTTACCGTCCAAACGACATCACATGGGATTACCTTTCACAGGTGAGACTGGAAAAATACTTTTCAATACTGTTCCTTCAGTCTCCCAGCTCATCTCCACCGGGTAGGTGTAGAGTTATAAGCAGTGAGAATTATGCCGCTTTTCCACTACAAACGCGGCTGAGTCGGGCTGAGCCGTGCCGTGCTGAGTCGGGCTGAGCGGGGCTGTTGGAGTTGCATTTCGACTACAACCGCGCTGAACCGTGCTGGCTGGAAGTGGGTGGACACATTGGGTGGAGTTAGCGAAAGTGGGTGGACGTCACGTGATGTCATTAAGCAGCGCAAACAGTGACATCAGTGAGCTTTTAAGCAGTAGTCTCACAACCCGGAGAGTAAACAATAAACATGGAGGACATGGAGTCGTTAGTGTTGCTGGTCTTGGTGCTGTGGCTTGTTGTCACCGACAACGCGGACAGATACTGGCAAGAGCGTATAGATGAGGCAAGGCGCATAAGGCTTCAGAAATTCTCGTAATTCTTCTCCTTCCGGGTTTGCGGTGTTTACAGATCCCAGCGTGCTCGCGGGGCGTGTGTGGGCATGTGAGGACACTCCTCCTCACCAATCAGTGCACAGGGGAGTGTCTGCTCACGCCCCCAGCCTCACTTGGCTCGCTTCAGCCCCACTCCAAAACTGTGCGAGTTTTAGGGGCTAAGCAGGGCTGAAGTGAGCCGAGTCGTGCTGTTTTTTGGTAGTCGAAACGCGAGCCGTGTCGGGCTGAAGCGAGCTGAAGTGAGCTGAAAAAGGGTAGTGGAAAAGGGCCATTAGAGAATACAGGTGCCACACTATGATGAACGTTTTTGAACGTATGATGAATGTTTTTATTTTTGTTATGGTTTTTTTCTTCTTTTATGGCAAATACTTCTCTTCAAAAGAAACTAATGAAGAGGAAAATAAAACTTTTTTATTTTCAGTGATATGCACTTTATTTTTCATCCCTTGGTTTTCTCATCTAATATGGAAATTATGGATGTCAGTGGCTGTGACAAGACGTGTCATGCTCTGCAATAAAAAAAAAATAAAAAAAAATTGGTACAAAGCAAGCCCATTCACTTTATGCTGATAAGAGAATTGCAATGGTTTTTCATGTGACAAAAATGTGCGATTAATCGCGAGTTAACTATGACAGTCGCGACATTAATCGCGATTAAATATTTTAATCGCTTGACAGCACTAATAAAAACTTTATATAAAACGTCCGACAAAATCATTTCTGCTTAGAATGTAAACAAACCGGCGAAATGACAGGAGCAATTTGTGAGAAATGCTATAATAATAATAATAATAATAATAATAATAATAATAATTCTTGAAAAATAAGCTACATTTCTTACCATCAAATACTTTTCATTCTGTATTTTGTTGCCTTTTTTTATTTTATTTTCAAGAAGAGTTTTTATTTCGTCCTCGGTTGGTTCAGCAACGCGCTCCGCCATTTTGTTTTTCTCTACTCACAGTACATGAGCTGATATCCTAGTAGTAGAGTAGCCAATCAGAGCGCGCGATTGCTCATATCCAGTGAATGTGGATAGAATAAAATAGCATTATACCTGATCATGCAGTGGGTTAATTCCAAAAACATATCCGCAAAACTACCACGCGGATCACAAGGCCATTAATTTAGGCTAAAGCGTGCTATGTGAAGATCAACAAAACGTGTCGGTGTTTAGTTCAAGGATGGGACGGTATTTGTAGGTCCTGTATTTGGTTCAACACTTGAAACTAAGAATATCTGGAGAGGGGAGCTCCAGTTCCATCACTCTTCAGCTCTAGTCAGGGATTTCTATTTGTCCATCATTTAACTTCATGCATAATTAAAAGCAGAGTAGAACAATAAACCGATATAAAAACAAAGCGCCACCTTTGCCAGTTTCTCAGGAATGAGTTCCTCTTTCGGTCCTCCGATCTCCTCCTCATCCTCCTCCTTTTTCTTCTTCTGGTTTTTCAGTTGTTTCTCCTTCTCCGCGTTCTTCTTCTCCTCCTCCAGCTGAGCTTTCTTCTGCGCTCGTCTCTGCTTGTTCCGCAGTTTCTTCATCTCCTTATCCGTCAAGTTGACTTTGAGGGGAAAGAACGATAAAGCAGAGTGGGATTTTTGTCTTTAAAAAAATAAAAATAAAAAATTCGACAACACATTAGTTCTCGGCCTCTTCTTAGATCTAGAAGGTTCGAGAACTGCTGTTCGGCTATGGAGAGCGTGCACGTGACGTCACGAGATATTTGTTTATCTGCCATCTTGGACGGCATGGCCACGCATAGAACTTAGACGAACCCGTTCTAATTATCAAGTGTGTGGGAGTAGATCTTTCGAGAATGGTTATATCTTGTTCAGCATTTGGTTGTACCAATAGACAGGGCCAAAAGGAGGGCCTGTCATTTTATAGAGACGCGCAAAATGGGTGTCCGCTGTGCGAAGAGAAAACTGGTACCCCAGTTCTACCAGCCGAATTTGTAGTGAACACTTCATATCAGGTAGGTGTAATCTTCTAATTCAATACTCCTAGTACATCTGTTAAGTTGATTTTCGGATTGAATGATAACTGCATAGTCGGCGACTTGTGATATTTTTTTCAGACAAAAACATACATATTTACAACCCTGTCATTATCTGGAACGGAGTTTAGATTTCGGACATTCTTACGATAAAACCTCCTGCATAGTCTCTTTATGATAAACGTCTTAATGCCACTTACCCGTGAGGTTATCAAGTAGACATTCTTCTTCGGAACCTTCCAGAGGTATAGTTGGGATACCCATCCCGCAACAAAATATTTATAAGCTTCCAGGCTCTTGTAAGCTTTGAGGGCTTTGCCAGTGTAACACGATTCACGATTAACAAGAAAATTGTAAATGTCGTGGTAGGCCAGATCGGGCAAATCGCCGGCACCGCAGCTCCGAATTTCCCTGAACAAGGATTGCGGCAAGTTGTACGGATCTGCAATCCCCAACCTGGAACACTTTTCCACGTAACGCTGCCTCACGTCACCTTCAAGATGCTGAACAAACTTAGACAAGTTATCGTGTGATGTAGATGGGGTATTTTCCAAATTTTCTAGGGGATTACTCCCTGGATCCATTACGCTCGCGCAAGGTAAACTATCCTGAAACCGTCCAATATGGCGGAGTAAACACGGACGGGTCACGTGACTGCACATCCTCTATACACAGTGCTCTCTCTTCTTTCTTTCTCTCTCTCACACACAGTCTCTCCGTGTCTCAATTCTGCTTTTGCCACTGAATTCATATACAGTACCAAGTTTCATGACTCGACCTTAAAAGATGTAGGAGTAGTTATATATAAAAAAAAAAAAAAAAACACAACACATGGCTTCTAACCAGGATGATGGAGGGACAAAAAAGAAACAAAGAAAGAGGAGCAGAGGGGGGAAGGGGAAAAAAAAAAAAGTTACGCCATAACAACTTCATGACATTTACCAACTTCGGTGGTCCAAGCTTTTAATCTCTAGGAGCAGTTAGGAACTGAAAAATGAATTGAAGTCAACGGGAGGAAAAGCGAAGGATGAAACACAAAACTCAGGAGTGATAGAGGTATGAAAAGAGGTGGATGGGTTTGTAGCATTGCCTGGATCATGTCTAGTAAGTTTAGAAATATTATTCTGAAATATTTCCCAAAGTCTATACGAAAAACGGACAGACAGTGGGATTTAAAAAAAAAAAAAAAAAGAGGGATATGAGTGGAAGTTTAGAGAATGTTTCTATGTTAAGTGGTTCAAACTGAATTAAATCACACAAAATCTATAACAACAACAATAATAATGAAGCAGCATCCTAGGGATAACAATATAGTTCTTTACAAGCATAATAATTAAACACAAATATGTGGCTCATGATAACTTTCAGCATAAATATGGAAGTGATTATAGAAAAATCGCGCGCTCTGATTGGTTGAGAAATTTGTACTATTTCTCGATAATCACCTCAAGCAACTTGGCAAAATGGGGCCATCCTTAAAAAAAAAAAAATCCATTTCCTGTCCACCGGGCGAGCAAAAAAATTTTCAGTCGGGAGGGAGGGATGATTTATATATATATATATATATATATATATATATATATATATATATATATATATGGATGGATAAGAAATCGCAATGCTGTGTTTGCTTTTTCTTTCAGTACTTTTTTATTACAAAAGCAGACACATTTAATAAAATATGACGGTTTAATCAACTGAAACTTGTACAAAAACTAAGTTAGCATTTTAAATGCTGACTGCAACATTTGCAAAACTTTTACAAAGGTATTTAAAATGTCCGACACACGGACTTTTTATAGTTCTAAATCGAGCGTTAGGCCTAGTTCGAATGAAATTACACTATTAAAATGATCACTGAATGATTTGTTTTTCTGAATCTTTACTATTTTGTTGTTCGCTAGAATACCATTTTGCGATTTCACACTTAGATTTCACGGCGCATGCGCAGAGCTGATTCGATTCTACATTCTGCGCGGAATGCAGGGCTTTCCACAAGCGCCGGCTGCCGGCCATACAGCCGACTACACAATTAAGTCCAGCCGGCTACTTCAATGACTATTATTTTTGTAGCCCACAGGCTCTAAATATTAATTTTCGATTTTAATAAAATTAAATGTTTATCTAACGGACTGACAATAATGTCAAACCGAACCGCACTCATTTAAGTTGTGATTCGCGCTGTTTGTACCGATAATAACCACAAATTCCCCGCAGACTTCGTTGATCAAGGGAGAGTAACTCATCCGCGGCCCCGACATGCGGTGTGTGCGCGCGCACTCGGCGGAGGCAGTAGTGTGTCGGAGGGAACAGAAGCAGAGATGACGCTTATTTTGTCTCCGGTAAACCAGTCTTCTCTCGTTCAATTACGTGCTGGCATCAGAAGACACCGTTGGTTGTAAATGAACCCAAACTGAGTGGTTGGAGTGTATTTTCATACACAAATGGAGAAATGTTCGCTGAGTGTGTAATTGTGTAGCCCCACTGCAGACCGTTGTCGTTGTTAATTCATAGCATGCTCAGCTGCGTGAATGTGTCATGCACCGAAAATAAGAGATTTACAAGCCAGGAACACCTCATGATGCAATACACAAGAAAAGAAAGAAGATTTACTGCCATTTTACTTTGTATTTGAGTAAAGTGAATAAACGGTCTGTGGAAAATACATTTAATCCTGGGAACTGCGTGCACAGGAGTTTGTGTTTACCCCCCCAGCTGGCTACTTATTTGTCATGGCTGGCTAGTATGAGCCTTAGTGGAAAGCCCTGGGAATGCGGAAATGTCAAGTTCGATTTTAGATTTACGAACCTGAAAAAAAACATCAAAAAACCGGCGTTAAAAAAAAAAATTCAACTGCACAAACAGCACTCACCCGGCCGGTGGACTGGAAACAGAACATTTTTTAATAATGGCCTGGCGACCAATGGCTTCATCACCGTAAGCGAGGAAGAATTACAAATTTACAAACGATGAAAGAAAAACGCTGTTCCTAAAAGCACTAAAGATGCTACAAAGTTTGGTCTAAAACTATTCAAAGATAAGCTGGAGTTGTGATTTATTTTATCGATTTCAAAACAAAGTATTTTATGCGAGTCGGGCGTGGATCAGTAACGCAAGCCTGCGCCGCACCGTTGTTACATTTACATGCCGCTTTTGAAGCAAGCTTGAAATAAATTTTAAATAAAAAAAAAATCACCTGTGTATTTATAGTAAAACAATTATCTGCCTCAGGCTCAGTGAATAATTGTTAAAAAATTAATCTTTGTAGGTTTATAACCATACAAATACGTTCACGCGATAAAGAAAGCCGCTCTGCTCTGCCACTTTATTCCTTAAATCATGTTGAGAGGAATATTTCATATCCACACACACACGACTGGGTCAAGCTTTATAAACTGTAATTCACCTCTCGGACAGCAGAGGGCTCTACGCGTTTACAAACCGCCCCTTTGATCTTTAAAGTGTGTGAGCGAGTGATTTACTGTTGTCTGTCTGGGACTCCTTGCTGTCGTCACACAGCGGATTGTCGTGCAGGTTGAGGTAGATCTGGATTGCGGTTTGTGCGGCTTTAAAGTAGAACGGGTGCATGCGCAGAACGTCCTCCAGCTTGAGCAGAGCCACGTACGAGCGCAGCGTCATCTTCCTCATGCAGTACGTGTGGAAGTCGAACTGGTCGTCGGTGATTTCGACGAAGTGCTGCAGACAGAAAGAGGGAGAAAATATGCGAATCCTCAACACGCTGTAATATTTGTGGCCGTGTTTCAGGAACGCGACGTCAACTCACTCGCTCGATTTCATGGCACTTCTTGAGCGCTTCTCCGTATTTGTTCATGGCCTTGTACGCAAGAGCACATTCAGTCTGGAACCACATACACTGCATCTCGTTCAGGTTCTCCACCGCCAACGTGCCTTCCTGAAACGCACACACAAAGATCACATCAGATTAAAGCCGCTAGCGGCCTTGACGGGCCCTCGCACGTGTGGTTCCGCAACCCAGGACATTCCGCCACCCAACAAAACAGTCACATGTCATATATTCATCAAATGTTCAAAGGTGATGTGCATGTTGCAAATGCCATGACTGCTTGACGGATGAGAGATAGACAAAGACAGTGTGTGTGTGTGTGTGTGTGTGTGTGTGTGTGTGTGTGTGTTTTTCTGTGCTGTAAAAATCAGGGATGAGAATGGGACATTTAAAAAAAACTCTGAAATGTCTGCCAACTTTCCCACATAATACAGATATACACATACACACACACTAGTGCATCTCAAAAAAATTAGAATATTGTGAAAAAGTTCAATATTTTCCATCAGTTATTTAAGAAAGTGAAAATGTTATATATTATAGACTCATTACACATAAACTAAAATGTTTCAAGCATTTTTCTATTTTAATTTTAATCAGTATGGCATACAGTACAAAAACAAAAAAAAAATCAAAATATTAGAATATTTCATTTCGAGTTTGAGTAAAACAGTATGAACACAGTGTAGCTCTCGGTCTAGTTCAGTACACACAACCACAATCATGGGGAAGACTGCTGACTTGACTGTTGTCCAGAAGATGATCGCTGATGCCCTCCACAAGGAGGGTAAGCCACAAAAGGTCATTGCTGAAAAGGGTGGCTGGAAAAGGTGCACAAGCAACAGGGATGGCAGCAGTCTTGAGAGGATTGTCAAGAAAAGTTGATTCAAGAACTTGGGAGAGCTTCACAAGGAGTGGACTGAGGCTGATGTCAGTGTATCAAGACCCATCACGAACAGACATCTTCAAGAAAGGGGATACAACTTTCGCATTCCTAATATCAAGCTACTCCTGAGCCAGAGACAATGTCAGAAGTGTCTTATCTGGGCTAAGGAGAGAAAGAAATGGACTGTTGCTCAGTGGTCCAAAGTCTTCTTTTCAGATGAAAGTACATTTTGCATTTGATTTGGAAATCACGGTTCTAGAGTCTGGAGGAAGAGTGGAGAGGCACAGAATCCAAGGTGTTTGAAGCCCAGTGTGAAGTTTCCACAGTCTGTGATGATTTGGGGTGCCATGTCATCTGCTGGTGTTGGTCCACTGTATTTTATCAAGTCCAAAGTCAACACAGCCATCTACCAGGAGATTTTAGAGCACTTCATGCTTCCATCTGCTGATGAGCTTTTTGGAGATGCTGATTTCCTTTTCCAGCAGGACTTAGCACCTACCCACAGTGCCAAAACTACTACCAAATGGTTTGCTGACCATGATATTACTGTGTTTGATTGGCCAGCCAACTTGCCTGACCTGAACCCCATAGAGAATCTATGGAGTATTGTCACGTTTCTGTTTAGGCGTTAATGATGGTCAATGATGGCAACGTGAGGAAAAATAAACCAGAATAAGTTACTATTGCGGACATTTAGCGAACTTCAGCTAGCCTTTACCAGAGACAAAATGGATCGATTTTTAGTACCTAAAGCTACAGTGAGTGAGGAGACAGAGTCTGGGCCAAGCAAAAAAAGAAGGAAGTCTGACCACGATTATTTAAAGTTTGGATTTTCATGGACTGGATCTGAAGATGCTCCACTGCCACAGTGTGTTGTCTGCCAAGAGGTGCTAGCTAACGATGATATGAGATGTTTAAAATGTGTAAAACAAGGTTTTAAAAAAAAAAAAGCGCAGATGTTTAAAATGTGTAAAAAAAAGTTTTAAAAAAGCACCGATGTTTAAAATAATAATAATAATAATAATAATAATAATAATAATACAGGGGCGGCACGGTGGTGTAGTGGTTAGCGCTGTCGCCTCACAGCAAGAAGGTCCTGGGTTCGAGCCCCGGGGCCGGCGAGGGCCTTTCTGTGCGGAGTTTGCATGTTCTCCCCGTGTCCGCGTGGGTTTCCTCCGGGTGCTCCGGTTTCCCCCACAGTCCAAAGACATGCAGGTTAGGTTAACTGGTGACTCTAAATTGAGCGTAGGTGTGAATGTGAGTGTGAATGGTTGTCTGTGTCTATGTGTCAGCCCTGTGATGACCTGGCGACTTGTCCAGGGTGTACCCCGCCTTTCGCCCGTAGTCAGCTGGGATAGGCTCCAGCTTGCCTGCGACCCTGTAGAAGGATAAAGCGGCTAGAGATAATGAGATGAGATGAGATAATAATACATCTGTTTTGTATAGCGCTTTTCATGGTACTCAAAGACGCTTCACAGGAAGTTCAAACATACACACACAATCACACACACACACAGATACAGCAACAGATAAATAATAGACAAAGAAAGAAAAAAAATAAATTAAAATATAATTTAAAAAATAAATAAAAAATAAAAAGTCCACCAAATAGAGGTCAGGATGTAATTCCCGTGGTGTAGCAGCCACAGTCCCACCAAAAGGCGCACAAAAACAAGTCCCACATCTCCAGCACTGCCGCCGTGACGCCGTCAGCAACATCACTCGAACACCACGCCGTGGATCCACAAAGCGAGCAGAGAAGCTCCGCCACGCAGAGCGCCGGTGCGTCCCAAACCGCCTGCACAGCCGCCGCGACACCACCGAGCAACATCGCTCGGAACATCACGCCAAGCATTAGCGCAGAGCGCTGGACAACCATGAAGTAAAATGAGCAACGAGCTCAATGCAGTCCACAGCTAGGAGCGCAGGCATCGCCCACGGCGAACCAAGGCCTGGAGGGAACCGACACCCAAAACTAGGTCCGGAGCTACACCACAACCGGTGGAGAAAACACTCAAACAAACATCAAACTACACACAAACAGAAAAAAAAAAGAAATGAAATAAAACAAAAAAAAAGAAAAAAGCTCATGTGTAAAAAAAGATGTTTTCAAAAAGCACAGATGTTTAAAATGTGCAAAAGAAAAAAATAAAAATGTGTACAACAACCAATTTTTTAAAATACGAATGGAACATTAAGTACAGCAACAACAAAAATTGACAATGTGTCCAAACACATATTAGCCCAATTACCTCACTTCCTGTTGGGCGTGGCTAATGCAATGTATATACGAAAGTTGTTCGTCTTGGGGAGCCCTACATGCATTCCGAATTTGGGGTGTGTAGCTGAAACTATATGCTGATCAGGGGATTCCATGACATTAGGGGGCGCTATGGAGTTCCTGAGCCACACCCGGGGCCAAATCTCTGTGGCTGAGTAGCGGTTACAATGACTGATGTGTGTACCAAATTTTGTTCGTTTTGAACCATGGGAACCAGCTCAAAAAAGGCCAAACGAGGCAGGAAAAAAGGGAATAATAATAATAATAATAATAATAATAATCCTTCCAAATACAATAGGGCTTCGCACCGACCTCGGTGCTCGGGCCCTAAATACATGACTGCTCAGTGTGAACAGGGACCGACAAGCCACGCCGCCTTCATTATTACTGCCCGCAGAGTTTATAACTCATAAAAACACCACTTAAAACTGATTCCCTACTTTTTCAAGATTTACAAGATGGCTGCGCTGATTTAGCCCTAACACACAGTGCGTGCACTCACCCGGGTAAACTTGGAGCACATCTCCTCGGCCTCTTTGATCAGTCCCGCCTTCAGCAGGTATTTGGCGCATTTGGAGTTGATGAAGCGATCTGCCGTGTCGAGTGCCTGAGCCTCATCCATCCAGCGTGCGGCTTCCTGAATATTTCCTGCATGCTGCAGACAAGAAACAGAAGTAAGAGCACTAAACTATTTACAGTGACCACTTTAGTAGGAACACCCGTACATCCACCTGCTGTTTTATGCAGCACTCTAATCAGCCGAGCCCTTCATGCAGATACACACCAAGAGCTTCGGTTAAAGGAGAACTGAAAGCAAATTTTTTTTTATCATCAAAATTCCATTTCTCTCATTTTATTAAATATCGGAATGCATTTTTGATCGCTATTTTGTCGCTACTGTAGCAAGTTATGAGTGTTTGAAATATGCTGTAATATATCAGTCCGTATGTCAAAGCGACGGCCGTAAACGAGATTCGTCGAGACCTGTGCGAGACATCGTAGGACGGAAGTGAAACGTACAGCGGAAATCAAAGCGACCGACATCTGCCGACGTTGTCAAAAGACGCGCACGCTCTTTCGAATGCTGACGTAATCGAGCCGGAAGTTTTGTTTGTTTTGATAGCGATCAGGAAAGTTTGAAAAAAGTACACGTCATTTAAACTCGTTTTTGTGCAATATTTCATTTGGAAAACGGTTTTCAAAATGGTGGCGCTGACACCTTCGGAGTCTTGAAGATCGCGCGGATAAGCGACGCTTGCCGTGGACCAAACGAACTACATTCAACACGGCTAAAAACCGAATAGGCCGATAAGTATAATATTTAATTGCCAATATGAGTCACGATATAAGGTTACTAAAACCGAAAACGTAATTGAAGAACACGTTAATTAAGAAATAAAGCGAGTTTAAAAACGACTTCAGTTCTCCTTTAACGTTCACAATGTTCAAACATCCAAATGGGAAAATTGTGATCTTGCAATGAAGTGTGACTTTCTTTCTTTCTTTCACGGTGGTATGGGTGTTGGTTTGAGCCAGATCAGTATGAGGTTTGAGTATTTCAGAAACTGCTGATCTCCTCCTGGGTTTTCATACACAACAGTCTCTGTACACAGAATGGTGCGAAAAATAAAAAAACGCCAAGTGATTGAATGAGGGACAGTTCTATGGGTGGAAACAAATGCCTTGTTGATAAGAGGTCAGAGGAAAATGGCCAGATTGGATTGGTTCGAGCTGCCAGGAAGGATATAGCAGTAACTCATAAATCACTCTTTACAACCATGGTGATCAGAAAAGCATCTCGGCACGTGACAGAAAACAGAAGACCACACTGGGTTCCAGTCCTGCAGCCAAGAACAGGGATCTTAGAATCAACAAGTTCCTGTTGAAGTGGCCGGTGAGTGTATATCTACGTGTAATATATATATATATATATATATATATATATATATATATATATATATATATATATTTTTTTTTTTTAAGATTTTTTGGTGCTTTTTTGACCTTTATTATTGGATAGGACAGTGTAGAGACAGGAAATGAGCGGGAGAGAGAGACGGGGAGGGATCGGGAAATGACCTCGGGCCGGAATCGAACCCGGGTCCCCGGATTTATGGTATGGCGCCTTATCCACCTGAGCCACAACGCCCCCAATATTTTAATATATTTTTGATGAACTAGAAAATAATTGGATTTTAAAAATCCATCCTATGACTGACATGCTCGTTTTTGTGCAAGTCATTTACCCTAAAGAAGAAGAAGAAAAAAAAGTTTAGAAAGCAAACACGTATATTTTTCTTCACGCTCACATAATTTGCCAGCCAAATAAACATGACTGATTTTTGTTTAAATAAACATATTGGAAATTTGAACAGCTCCAATACAGCGTCTTGAATAAACACTGATCGGAGAAGCAACCAAGAAGCTGAGGGTAACTCTGAAGGTCCTGCAGCGATCCAGAGAAGCTGTTAGCAGGACAACCATCATCTAAACACTCAGCAAAGCTGCGCTTTATGGAAGAGTGACAGGCTAGATCAAATCCCAAGTGGAGTTTTTCGGCATTGGCACAATGTCACAATGCCAGAAAGCAAAACGCTGCTCATCAGAATCCCCTACAGTGAAGCACGGTGGTGGGAGCATCATGGCGCACGAATGCTTTTCATCAGCAGGGAACGGAAAACCGGTCAAGGTTTGAACAGAGTCAAATACAGGACAATCCTGGAAGGTTCTGGTTTGCAAAAGGGGCGGAGTTTCATTGAAACCTAAAGGCCAATTTATGCTAACAACCCAGTCCTCGCAGATAGCGTCGCAGACAGTGTCTGCGTAGCCCCCCCCACCTTCGCAGACGCTCTGCTCGCACCTCCCAAAAATTGTGACCACCGCAGAAGCCTCGCAGACAGCGTCGCAGACAAGAGGGCTCTGATTGGTCCACTCTACATCCGCTGTACACACACTTCCGCTTCCCTACTTTCCCGGTTTGGTTCGTTTTCACGACCGCCATTTTTAAAAACACGAGCGAAGATGGAGCAGCACGAAGAGCGGTTGATCGAGGAAGTGAGGAAGTACGTACATCTATACGACTCCAGTTCTAGTCATTATAAGTAACCGGAGGATAAACACTCCACTAACCACACCCACCAAGTACTCCTAGCGATTTCGCGCCCCCTTGCGTTGTGGCGGTGAATAACATCGCGCACGCCTATTACTCCCCGCTCAACGATAAATTACAACTGTCTGCGAAAAGCTATCTGCGAAAGCCTTGTCGCAAGAGCATGCAGAGGCCTTAAAGCTACATTGGAGAGATTCAGAAAACCAGAACCGGACCCGAATGTCCATTTCGATTCTTGGGTGGAACACTCCAATCACTGCAGCTCACTGAAGTCAATATCTGAATAACGCTTCACAAACTCAGGTGTGTGTTGTACCTTGTAGATCTTGGCCTTGATGAGGAAAAGCTCTATGAGCGTCGGGGTGCTCTCGATGGCCGCGTTGATGTATTCCAGGGCGACAGCGTGTTGTCCAACATGATCGAAGTGCTGGGCGAGGAAATACTGAACCCACAGCAGGGTGGTAGGAGGCTCTGTTTTTCCATCATCTACACAAAACACACACTGCATCGTTAAAATAATCTTATTTACACGTCATATAGCTAACTTTCTCCAAACTATTCCAAATCCCTCATCACGCCCTGTCAGTGCTTCCGTTTTAGCACGACATCTCGAGGACAAGTGGTTGAACCAGGGCTCGACATTAAGGACTGCCCGACTGCCCGGGCCAAGTGAAACATGCATTCGGACAAGTGGGACATGTCCCCGACATACCAAGTTGGAATGAGCATACATTACGATCTAGCACCACAAAAATTTGGCTTTTTGATCTTTTATTTCAGTTCCTAAAAGCGTCCCTCCCTCACTACGTATCCGCCATTATGTCTTGGCTGTTTTCCTCGTCTCGGCTGTATTTACTGCTTTGCAAGTTACTTTACATACCTTCGCTGTTGTAGTATGGTACGCATCCTGTTTATCGACCCCTTGTGCATGACGTCACGCATCATGTGATAATTACAGCCGGTTTCAGACAGACACCGTCTTTCATGCGAGCAAGGCTTAATCGGTCTTCAATATGGTTAATTTTTGCGCTGTTTTTGCTTGTTCAAACAGAGAAATAGATAAAAGGCGTTACCGCCTCCCTGCTATCAAGAAAAACGTGAATAAATCAAAGCAAATGCTTCAAGAACAACGAGGAAATAAGTGGTTAAAGAATACGAGGAGAGGAGCTCAGCCTGAAAACTCCAGAAAAATTCAGGATTGTATTTACCGTATTTTCCGGACTATACGTCGCTCCGGAGTTTAAGTCGCATCAACCAAAAAAATGCATTAGGAAGATGAAAAAAAAAAAAACATATATACGTCGCACCGGACTACAAGTCGCACTTTTTTGAAGGGTTATTCTATCCATATTCTATCCAATCTGTGATTCTATCTGATAAGCAGCGCATGGTTACTGCGCGACTGCATTGTTTATTTAATAAACGAACAGCTGAGCAGTGATAACGCGCCTTTGCCCTGTAAGTAGCCTCGTCTGATTATTTTAAACATCTACTACTATCTTTAATACTATCACTATCGTTATTACTAATAGCCTATATTATTATTATAACTAATATTAGTAGCCTATTACTGATGCATTAATCAGTTTGCTTTTAGAATATTTTTACCGGTAGGGCTTATTATCGCCCCATGGCTCTTTCATCTGTGTTATTAAAGCTGTAGTCATCATCGAGGAGTGTCATTCTTCATTTTTGTCGAATTTTATTTCATTAAATCAGAGGCCGAGTAGGCTATAGGTATATCATCTCCAAAAACAGGTACGGTAGTAAAAACAACTGTCTAGTGAAAAAAAAAAAAACCGCTCAGAGAAAAAAAAAAACAGGCACATACTTGCATGCAAAGCTACATAGCGCCCTCTCGCGGTGAAAAAACAAAACAAAAAACATATATACGTCGCACCGGAGTATAAGTCGCATGGCCAGCCGAACCATGAAAAAAGTGCGACTTATAGTCCGAAAAATACGGTAAAATGTATTTTACAAAAACAGAAAGTCGGAAACAACTTGGGCATTAAAAAAAAAAAAAAAAAAAAAAACACCTCAACAAGGAGCGACATGCGCGATAAATCCTGAAAGAACAGAACAGATTAAGAGCAGAAAGAGCTGGAGCTTTGTTTCTGTTATCAGAGGAACGCAGTCCTGCGCAAAATATTTATACATCAGGGGTTTTTTGTTTTATCATCTACGTTTTAAAAAAAAAAAAAAAAAAAAAAAAACCACTGCGCTGCATCATGACAGACTGGCTGCACCAATTCAGTTACAGGTTGCCAGGTCTGTATAAAAACACCCACAACCTACACGCAATCATTTTAAACTCAAGCATTATCCTGTCTGTCATGACGCAGTGCAGGGATTGGTTGTTTTTTCCTTTAAACCTAGAGGTGGATGATATAACAAAAAATAAATATTCTCAAACACAGTACTGTTCAAAAGTACTGGCACCCTGTTTTCTTCATACAAACTTCGTTATAGATTTCTATTTTATGATTTCTACATTATCGAGTAACGAACCTACAGTCAGAGAGAGAGAGAGAGAGAGAGAGAGAGAGAGAGAGAGAGAGTTCTACACAAACACGCCGAACTTTACAACAGCTGCATGCATGTGAAATGGAAATAAATCGACTAAGGCAGGAAAAACTATTTTGGATAAAATTGTTATTGTCCTTTACAAGTAATCAATAACCAAAATTAATAATAAACTTCATCAATAACCAAACATCAACTCAATGTGTGATCTTCATTTTAGGTTGCAATTCACAACTATTCTATGGTTTTCCTTAAAAAAAAAAAAAAAAAAGGAGGAGTACTCGCAAAATAGGGGACAAGTGGAAATAACCCCCCCGGTTTAAAAGTTAATGTCGAGCCCCGAGAACGTGAGTTAGATTTATAAGTAACCATCACTGTAAACAGGAGATCACCTGATTCAATTTTGGTTTCGCTCTAAACAAGGTCAAGGTCACAACAAGGTCAAATTTATGAAACAATTTTTCTTCGTTAGCGTCTGTCCGAAGTGTATTTTTTAGGGTATTTCAGGCATTAGTGAGACTCGTTGGCGTCCCTGTCGACACGATGACGTTCTCAACCTCCACCGTTTTTGCTCTGGTGCGATTTGAAAAAAAAAAAAACCTTCACTTGTAAAAATCACCAATCCAATCGTTGAGAAGAAACCAGTCACAGCAAGGAGATGAGATGCGTGAGAATTTGATGAGACGGCGCATGTTAACACGATGCTTTATCTTGACTGTTAAGTCAAGAACGTAAAGTGACGACTTGTTTTGCTGCCTGTAATTATTCTGGTGAGTTGCTCTTTTCTTTGGCACACACACACACACACACACACACACACACACACACACCAAGCTACAAACCTGGCACCACTGTGTTTGTTTTGATATCTCCTAGAAACGGGAAAGAACATGTTCTGGTGTGTTCAGGTTGGTTCAGTTATGACTCGGGTACTGTGAGACCTTTAATCGTGTTTTTTGTTTGTTTGTTTTTTTATACATAAAGTCTACAAGCTACAGATGGCCAGTCTCATAATTGGACAGTTTTACAGTGCGTTTCACTGCCGTGTTGTTGACTTACCATTTTGGCTGAACATTCTGCAGCTTCTCAAACTCGCCTCATAGCTCAACACCATCTGCTCGATGAGCGACACCTGGCACGAGATGAGTTACAAACATGATCGTCCTCAGAGAGAGTTAATCTGTCAGTCACACACATCTTTTATTTATTTATAAATAATCTCACCTTCTCCTTGTCATGATAGAGAGATTTCAGTGTAGTGAAAAGCGGAGGACATCCTTTACTGAAGTTCACCCTCAGGTACTG
Organism: Neoarius graeffei; assembly: GCF_027579695.1. Classification (NCBI taxonomy): domain Eukaryota; kingdom Metazoa; phylum Chordata; class Actinopteri; order Siluriformes; family Ariidae; genus Neoarius; species Neoarius graeffei. The sequence continues at coordinate 9,857,598 of NC_083576.1, read as the reverse complement.
ATCCAGACACTCCCTGAACTTCTCTCCTGAACAGATTCAGAGAAAAATAGACCGAAAAAGAGAGATGTGTCTGAATTAACGTTGCGGTCTCAGTGACGGAGGCGTGGCCTGGCAGGCTCGTACCCCTTTTCGACCAACAGGGATCGGGTTTTTGAACCGGTTCTATTCAGGATTCTTTGGTCCCGGGTAGTGAACCAGCCCACATTTTCACCAGCTTTGATCGGAACCGTTGTAATCAAGGCTGTATCGTGAACAGAGGGCGCTGCAGCACAAGTCACGACGGGAGCAAACAGCAGGAGCAAGACTGATGTGCACTGATTGAGCTTTTGTTCCGTTATTGCAGATATTTGTTTTCGGCCCATTTTTTCCTGAACACGTACCCTTTTCCGTTGCGTTCTCCGTTACGGCGCTCCGCTTCCTCTCCAACATGTCATCACGGTTCGTGCTGGAAAACCCAGCTATCCTTGACTTGCAAGTGACGTTAAAACAAAATAGAAACCCGGATGTCGGCCATGTTGGTGGATGTATAAACGTGGAGTCAAGCGACAGTCCATACAAAACAGTCATGCGTGCGCGACTGTTTTTCCACTGCTTTAAGCGTTCTTTTAGCGCTGCCATATCTTTGTGGTCACAACGGTACTCGTGACCATAGGTCGCGTTAACCGACAATTGTCCGTCATTGATGGATTTTTTTTAGCTATGACGGAAAAATCTGAAGGCCGTCGGTCATTTTGACGGATGTTTACCGTTACCATTACCAATAACGATAATAGCCTAATAATAAAACATAATGAAACACACAATTGAAATGATTGGCAAGTTGTGGCAGAGTTTTCTTACATACAGTATACATAGTCTTCACTGCCGTCACTTTCAATCTGAGCCGACGTTGCGGCGAGTCTTGATGTTCGGTGCATAGGCTGCTCATGTATACACTGCAGCCACTGCGCAAGGCTGTTCCGCCCATCGCGCTCCTGACCGCGCTACGACTTTTCTACCACTAGCACAGTGAGATGGATTAATGTTTCCCTTCTCTGCAGAAGACACGTCATTTTTGCTATTAAAAAAAGAGATGCATTGGGTTGTTTGTGTCGTTTCCCTGCCTGTACAATAGCGCTCATTTAGGCTAGTTGTTTTCTTGTTTTTAAAATGAAACAAATGTCGATTTATTGTATTCTTCCCCAGCAAGCTTAGGAACATCACTGCTCGAATATCTGCTAAACTATCATTTTAATGAGAGCACGGGTAGACAAACTAACATTTAAACATAACTTCGTTTTATTTAAGACCTTCCGTGTCAGGTTCCAGGCTCCGCCGAGCCGAGACACGGGGTGCAGCTGCACCACTGGTGCAGAAAGACCGCATGCTGCAGGATTTCCTCCCTATGAAGAGAGTACTAGCAGGGTCGGGAAATCCAACTTTCAGAGGCTCTTGCCGGCTTCTGATCACTTCCCTGGGAGAAATGTTTCCCGACTTCAGAACTTTGGCTGAAGTGGCGCTGGTTATTCCAGTCTCCAGTGTCGCAGCAGAGCGCGGGTTCAGCCTTCAGAATAAAATTAAAACGTCAATGAGAAGTCGTCTGTCCGAGGCAAAGACGCAAAATTTAATGACGATTGCCTCGGCAGCAGTCTCCGTTGACGACTTTGATTATGCACAAGCGAGCTCCCAATTTAAATCCATGCGGGCCGGAAGGAAGGTTTGAGCTCACGCAAACAGGTCAGATTAGATTGTCACTTAAATCGTTGTAGTGGACTGTTCATATTTTAACTGCAATTGTCTCGCTACGTTGTAAAATAACATTGTTCATATGCCCGTTAAGGCACAACAGCCGCAATGTTTTTAGCGGAGGGAAAATGGGTTCACAAGTGACCGAACGTCAGAATCTCTGTTCATCTTTTTGCATCATAAATACATAAGTAAATGATTAAATAATACAAGCTTGTTCTGTGAATTAATTTTTAAATGAAAATGAGTCCATGAAAACACAATATATAGCATTTATAGCCTATATACATTGTCATTTAAAAGCTAAAATAAAATGACAGATAATAATGGACAATGATGGAATTTTTACGACCCTGTCCGTCAAAATGACGGACAATGAAAAAGTCTAACGTAACCACTGCTCGTGACCGTGGCACGTTCCGATTTTTTCGAATTCCACCCGTGATTCGAAAGGAGGGTGAGAGAGGAGACGAGCACGGCTGGACAACATCGGCAGGGCTGAGCTGAGCTAACCGAGGCTAAAACCAAAACAGCTTGTGTCTGCAGTGATCATTTTTTCTCGATAAGATCATGGAAGGATTTTATTTCGTACTGACAGAATCTTGCTAGAAAATGAGCGCTCTCTTGTCGTGGTTATAGTTTTACAATTATAAAATCATGTTAGAATTTTAGAGTGGTCAACCTGAAATAAATTGAAACATGATTTGTGAGCCATAAAGCTTGAGACTTGTCATACTTCGTCTGTTAACACATCAAAACGCAAAACAAGCCCTAAAGCCCGGCGCGATTTTCCGTCGCAGGCGTATTGCGATTTTTGGACGCGAGTTTCCCTTCTCGTGTGCACGTTATCTGTGACCAGTGGGCGATGCAAGTCATGTGGAAATCACATGACTACTTCGCTAGCGGGGATTGGCTTCGCCTTTGGAGGTGATCGCTTCCTTATAGCAAAGACACTTATGTGCGGCGATATCTCTGCAACAAGTCAGTGACTGGCGAATTTGTTGTCGCAGAATATCAAGCATGTTTGATCTGTCGCAAGCAACGAAAAATAAAAATCGGCATCGCAAATATCCGCACGCGAAGCGATTTTTCGCTTGCGTCAAAAAGTTGCGCGACCAAGCGATGGAAAATCGCCCGTGTTCGCCGGGCTTAACTTACCCTTGCAAGTACAACTGCTTTATCATCGACTGGTTTAATTAATAAACTATTTATTTACCAATCCAGAGACAAACAAGTTATCAGCTTCCATGGACTTTAGAAGCCTTTATTTGAGATTTGTCGACCCACGAAGTCGACCAAACCAGACGGAACGTGATATCTGGGTACTCGATGGCCGGTCGAAGCGTCTTCAGAAAGATCTGACCTTTTTAAATAATATATGGGTCAAAACCACACATATCTATCTTCTCTTTGTATCGGATCTTCGCTCGATCGTTCAAATCGTAGTAATACTGAGAAAATCCATCACTGTTTACAGACACGCTTTCAGCAGCTGCCGTCCTGGTCGCTTTGGATATCCACCGTCATGGCGGACGCTCATGACGTAGCGCATTTTGATCACGTACTTTTGCAAGTCATCTATTTTTTGGTTCTGGCGGGGAACCAACTATTCATAGTCTGGTTAACACCAGACCATATCACAAGTGAAATATGGTCTGGAATCCGCCTATTGAATTTCTCGTAGGGGAGGTGTGGTTTACGATTGTCAACGGCCGTTTATTGGACGTTGCGAATGTCTATCATTTGGCGTATGGCCAATCATGGCAGTTGTACCCGGTGACGTAGTTAGAGCGACGAAGAAGAGAAGAAAAGAGAAGGCAAAACAAAAATAGGAAAACAATGGCACCGAATGATTACTGCCGTTTTAAAACAAACTTTCGCTCTAAACTATTCAGAACGGTGTCTAAAGCTTGATCGAAAGTTTGGTTCGTCTCGCTCGCCGCCATGTTAAATGTGATCTGTAAACAGTCCCAAATAAACTACAAGCTTCCGTTTGTCGAGTAGTACGCGTCACCGTCTTTCCACCCCTCCCCACTCTCTGATTGGCTCCCTAACTCAGGCGAGCCTTTAGACCATAGTTTCCATGCTGTCTTTTCAGATCGGAACGATTGTGCAAAGCAGCATGGGATTTCCCAGGCTAACTAGTCAGGTTCCGAACCAATTTGTTTTTGGTTGAAAATTTAGAGCGCTAACAAGAATAGGAACCGTTCCCTGTTGGTCGAAAAGGGGTACTAGTGAAGGAGGCGTGGCCTCAGTGCCAGTCAGTCCCAGTGTCGGCTGCATGGATGGGTTTTTTGTTTGTTTGTTTATTCTTGTAATCAACCTACACAATACCAGATCGTGGTGTAGTACACATATCAAGGTGCATATTATACGTACCATGCCAGAAGATCCACGCCCTGAAAAATAGCTACAGTTCATTTAAACTATTGAAAATGTTGTTATCTCGTCAAAAAAATAATCACCTTGTTGAAAGCCTTATGAGCACAGATTCAGCAAAGAGAGAGACGGAGAGAGAAACTCTGAATACGAAAAACTCACCTGTCAGGAAGCTGAGTGGCAGCCTCCTGGGCACTAAACCTTTCGGGAACTTCACCCAGACGTCCTCGTAGATCCGCTGCCTCTCCTCCACACTCCCTAAACACACACACAGTCAGGCCTCAACAGCGAGGAGACTAATGTAACCAGAGTGTGTGTGTGTGTGTGTGTGTGTGTGTGTGTGTGTGTACCTGGCTTCAGTGCTCTCTCCAGTCCCTGGTAGTAGCTCCAGTTCTCAGGGTTCCTCTCCTGCAGATGACGATAAACCTCCGTGGCTTCACTGGCGCGATCCAACTTCAGCAACAACTCTCCTACATTACCGTATATATTTATGAAATTATATACTCACAGCATTGTTAAATGTTCAATTCTGATTCGTCAGCAGGCGCCGGCTTTTAAAATAATAATTAATTAAACAGCAGTTCCGAGAGTAGCGCAGCTGTCGGTCAAATCACAGGTTTACGTTAAAGGGGAACTGAAGTCACTTTTAAACTTGCTTTATTTCTTAATTAACCTGTTATTCAATTCGGCTTTATTAACCTTATATCGTGACTCGTATTGGCGTATTATATTACACTTATCAGCCTTTTCGGTTTTCAGCCACGTTGAATGGAGTTCGTTTGGTCCACGGCAGGCGTCGCTTATCGGCGTGATCTTCACGAGACTTCAAACGTGACGTGTCGGCGCCGCCATTTTGAAAACTGTTTACACAGCGGCCAGATCGTTCCAATTTAGATTAATTTCGAGATTTGCCAGCTTCATCAGTGACGGAGTGTCAGTCCTGTGCGCTGCGGCGCGTGCACCTGAAGACACGCCGTGAACAAGGCGCACCTGTGTTTGCCTATTTAAGGACTGTGCTGATGCATTTGCATCGCAAAGTTTTTTTTTTCTCTCCGTGCTTCCACGGAAGGCGGTCGCATTTTCTGCTCTCCCTCTCCCTCCTTTTTTTCCCTGCTTGTGCTTCTGTGTCTTGTCTCGTCTGCTGTACTTTTTGAAGAGACGCTCCCTGCATTACTTTCTAAACTAAAAAAAAAAGCATGGAATTGATAAATTGGTCTCCTAACGAAATTGACACAGTTTTCTCGATGAGAAGTTTGGGTTTGGGGGAACCCGTCTGTCCTGCCGGAGCAGTGGCAGGTCGTGTGCCTGGCGATTCTTTCTGTGGAGGACATTGAAGATATCTACCTATTCGGAACCATGATTACAGGACTTTTGCTGATTGGATTAGGCATTGCCCTGGTGTATCGAGGAAATCAGACAACGGTGACAGCTGTTCAAAGCCCCACAAAGCTGCCCGATATGATTGGAGTGGTGGGCAAAGCTGTTGGCACTCAGACTGTGGACATTCAGAACTTTAACCACAAAATGGTTGTTATCTCGGAGCAGCTTTCAGCTTTGCAAGGAATACGTTTTTCGGAGATCAATTTGAATAGAATGGACGGAATGGACAGATATGGACGAGCGGTGTGGACGTGCAAAGACTGCGTCTGGAAAGACCAAACAATTCATATCTTATCGACATTCGGCGCCCTGAGACAGCACCGGCCTCGGTTCAGGCCGTTGCTGAGGCAACATTTCCCCCTGAAGGTCACTGCCGGGAGACGCTCTCATTCCTCACATTCCTTCTCTAACTCTCCGTGGTCGCCATTTATACCCCCAGTGTGACAAGCGGGTGCGTGACCAGCACCTTCATGGCTGCAGGAGCGGACGGCTGCTTGCTTGCTTGCGCTGGATTACCTCCCCCCTCCCCCTGATTCCCCCCCTTAAGTCCCGTGTTTAAAGTGTACTTGTGTTGTTGTGTGCTTATGTGCAAAGGTTTTTTTAAATGTTCCCACACTGTACTCCTGACAGGAGCATAGTGGGGGGTGTTCTTTTTTTTTCCTTATATCTCCTCATGTTGTGTTTCCTTTTTATCTTCATCCCTGTCTTCCTGTCCTGTCTACCCTATGTCAATTGTATGTTGTATATGTACGGACAGGTTGACGGCTAATTTCGCTGGTACATGTGACTAGTGACAATAAAGGGCATCATCATCACGATACGCACGTACGGATTACCGAGCCTTTCTACCCACTGTCTTGATTTCCTGTTTCTCGTTCTTGTCCTCGCTTAGCCTTTGATGTCCTGTTTGCGCCTCGGCTGACCCTTTTGCCTGTATTCTCGTTTTGGATTGTTTGCCTGTGTATGTATCGTCTCACTGTGTGTGTATATATATATATATATATATATATATATATATATATATATATATATATATATATATATATATTCTGCACTGTATGCTTCTGCACATACACCCGCCTCCCTCGCGGACGTGACATGGAGATTATTCCATACGACTTCGAACCAACGTGGAGTAGAGAAGAGTTGGAAAGACGACAGGATAAGGATTAATCTGTCGCGCTGGTATTTATGTCATTACTGTCGCACAATTAAAACGTGCCAGATCAGGCGGCTGGTGGGTTTTCAAAATAATAAATATATATTATACTGAGCGCATTTCCCATAGAATCCTCACTAAGGTTTCAGACAGCACTACAAAATGGCGTCCACACTATATAGTGAGTAGGGAGCGATTTCGGACACGGGGAAAACTTCCGGCTTGATTACATCAGCATTCAAAAGAGGGCGCACGTCTTTTGACAACGTCGGCAGATGTCGGTCACTTTGATTTCCGCTATACGTTTCACTTCCGTCCTACGATGTCTCGCACAGGTCTCGACGAATCTCGTTTACGGCTGTCGCTCTGACATATGGACTGATACATTACAGCATATTTCAAACACTCATAACTTGCTACAGCAGCGACAAAATAGCGATCAAAAATGCATTCCGATATTTAATAAAATGAGAAATAGAATTTTGATGATAAAAAAATTGCCTTCAGTTCTCCTTTAAAACATTACTGTTTCTTTAGCAACAACTAATTCGCTCCACAATATTAAAAAAAAACAAACCGCATAATGGTTGATTCTGGGACGTTTTCTGTTTATTCAACATTTATGGAAGGAGTCTGCAGTGTCAGCGTTTTGTATCAGTCAGAGGTAAAGCGGTTAAACCCACCTTTAGTTTCCTCGACAGCCAGTTTGTCGCAGATCTGTTTCTCGTAGCTGATCAGGTGCTCGAGAGCCTCTTTGAAAAGTCCCGCCTCTCGCAGCACTTGATTCTGATACAGGAGCAGCTCGCTGTATTCATAGTCTACTTTATCTGGAGACGTCTGTAATAGAAAAAAAAAAAAAGAACAAAAACATAAAAAAAAATACAACCTCATACCTGCCAACCTTGAAAAAAATTTTATGAGTACCATTTTACAATTTCATGAGTACCCCCCCCCCCCTCGCGTCAACCTCACCCCAACCCGGCGCGCATGCGCCCCCACAGACCACAACCAGCAGACCAAAAACACACTTTCAATCCAGTTTTATTGATTGACCTTGGGAACATAGTAGGGATGTTAACCGATGACCGTTTGACCGTTGGTTGACCGAATCAACGTCAACCGGTTAAATTTTTTTTTTGGTTGTCGGTGAAAAAAAAAAAAATCAATCGTTTTGAAGCTGCCGATTTTGGAGCGGAGAACCTGGAATTCTGTGTTGTAAACGCTTGGGGCGTGCCATGTGGTGTAAGGACGACAGCTGACAAATCAGAAACACCCATTCAGTCATGCCCTGCCCTCCCGCCCCAGTTAAAGACAGCTGACAAATCAGAAACACCCATTCAGTCATGTCCCGCCCTCCCGCTGCCACTCGGCGAAAGAAAAAAAAAAAGTGTAGACACAGGCTTTTTAGCTTACAAATTACTATTCTGTTTTTTTTTTTAATTATTATTAGAAGGCACATGGAGTTTAGTCCCGCCTTGGCCAGCGCATTCTGAAAGTATGTTTCGGTCTGTAGCCAACAATGCATGTTATTGCAGATCATATCTCTCCACGCAAACTAAAGGCGCAGATGCCGACTTTTTCACGGCTTTTTCATGGACTGTAACAGCATTTGCTTATGTAGTAATTTTAATACAGAATTTACTCTGATGAAATTATTCAGACACTCCAATGCCCCCCCTAAAAAAAAAAAATCGGATCTGCACGAGCCGTGAAAAAGGCGTGCCGTTTGCATCCCTGTTTAAACTCATAGGTTAACCGACTTTAACCGGCTAATGAGGCTCGGTGGTCGGTCAAGATTTTTTTTAGTTTTCGCCATCCCTAGAACATAGTCCAGTTTTGTAAAACATTCCTATTGACAGACTTTGGGAAACTGTTATTGGTGGCTCTTGGGAACTTCCTTCCGTTTTGAAAAGCACAACGAACATTAAATACATGTGCAAATGAAATGAAATTAAACCAGAGCCACTCTTTCAAAATAAATAACAACACATTAAATTAATACAGTATGTAAAAAAAGGCACTTTCAACACAAAACATGGTATGCACAAATTTCCCATGCAATAGAGATCTTGCAGTCACGTGACCGGAAAGTACACAGACGCCATCTTGTCGGTAAAAAACACCGCTGAATACGGCTGCACTCGTGTACAGAATGGATCAATTTCAACCGACGGACTACACAGCTCATTTTTCGAATGAACAGATAATTAGATATATGTCTAAAATAAACGATCTACAGATTAGTGACCCTTATGGCTTACCGGACGGAGTTTTCATGACCGTGTCAGTGGATGTTGAACTGCCAGCGGAATACCCAGACGTGTATAATTACCTCATTAACTTTCCCTCGCTGTTCAGTGGTGAAGCACTGCGTGCTTATAAATCTCTGGACAGTTATCTTTACAGAAATTCAGGATTTGTCAGCGACTCAGATGTGGCATCTTGTAAACAAGAAAATAACAATCCTCATTAGATGGGTAAGTCACTTAAGTATTACTAGTACTGCACTGACCAGCCGATTATAGAATAGAATAGAATAGAATAAGGTAATTCCAGCTGTAATTCCAAATCGTCCATGTTGTTTACATGGATCTGGCGTTGGAGAGGTAGAGGCTTGGCAGTGGAGGTTTGAGTGGCTGTTTTCTGAGCTTAGTCAACAGGCCGGCTCTGCCTGCAGCCTCGCTTTTGCTTCCGCTCCCGGCGCCGCCTCCTTCGCTTTGCTTCCGATAACAATCCACGGAGACCCCGCTGGTCTCGCTATCTCGTCCGGAAGGTTGTGCATGCGATGGAAATCGCTACAAACTGTCATTTTCTGCTGGAAACCAACGTCCAGTAAGTCCATATGGTTGTAGTGGATATTGAAGTCCGGTACAGACGAACAACACGCAAAAATACACACAAAAACCATAAAAACCGTGCACAGGTAGGGAGAGCTTGTAGCCGCAGCCGTTGTAGTAGAACTGTATATAGTAGGGTTTTCCAGAAGAAAAGGTAGAAGTAGAACCAGAAGTAGAAGTAGGAAATATGGCGTTTGACCGACAAGATGGCGTCTGTCACAATCTGGATCGGCTGTGACGTCACATGCAAGTGCTCCATAGGTTTAGACTTTTGCATTTTTTAACATGTTGGAAGTATAGTGCATTATACAGTAAAAATATTGCATTATACAGTACACTGCAGTATTTTGTAGTATGCCTTTTTCATGTGCAAACTATTGCATTTGCATTCGAAATATTGCATTTACTGCAGTAATACTGTATAAAAAAGCATTTGATACTGCAGTACCACGCAGGTTTTTTTCATAAGACGGATGACCAATTTTCGACTTCACATCATCTGCAAACATTCTAGGCTACCATTGACAGAAGTTACCGACTGCCCTTACAACACGCTACGTTTTGTTGAGCACATCAATAAAGTGGTACTTATCATAGTGATTCAATGAGAGCGCGAGAGGAATTGTAATCAGGTTTCGTTGGTTACCGCATCGAATATGCAACCTCGAGTGACGGCTTCGAAGTTAAACGAAGAACTAGCCTGTACTGGTGGTGTTGTAAATGCACAAAATAACGGCTAGGAAGCTCGAGTACACGTGAAACACAACCGTTTCTGTTGCAAATATAAAAACGACGTCTCTAACCGACGTGTCTATCCCCGACTCGCTCTAGCCACCTGGCTGCACCGCTGCACTCAAGTCAGGACGCGAAGGAGGAAGGCGAGGGGGTGAAGAGGGGCGGGGGGATTGGGCAAAGCGTTCCATTCTAGCTTTGAGTTTTCTCACAGATCAGCGGTATCAACTTCAGCGAGAACTTGACTGAAATGCGAGTTCGGACGATATGCGTACTTTTTAATGTGAAAACGTACAGTCGTACGATGAGGTAAAAATTCGTAGCGGCTACGCAAGATGCGTGCAGGTTGGCAGGTATGCAACCTCCGCACATACAAACGAATATGTATTTATTTTAAATGTCTGTAAGGCCTCTAAACCCCATTTTTTTCCTTGTACGAAGCAACAATCATTATGTTGATTTATGAGTAGCACGCTGTGTGAGCACAATCGCTATCAGGCGTGTTAAAATGTAAATAACTTTTCTAGAATTTCATCAAAACTCATTGAATTTTCAGCATTGTAAGAGAACTCCCTAAAGTATTATTCAGCAAAACCCCAGAATGATAGCACAAATCTAGAATTTTTAACAGAATTTTAGTTCTTAAAATTTAACGTAATTATGGACGTCACGCGTAACATTTACACCCGTGAAAAATCACTCTGAATGCTGTTTTGAAAGTTTTGATCAAATGTTCTATATCAGGGGTTTTCAAAGTGTGGGAGAGTGAGCCCCCCCTCGGAGAGCAAATAAACAACCGCGCCCCCCCCTTACAATTTTTGTTGTTGCTATACTTAATGTTCCATTCGTATTTTAAAAAAATGGTTGTTGTACACATTATTTTTTTCTTTTTCACATTTTAAACATCTGTGCTTTTTAAAACATCTTGTTTTACACATTTTAAACATCTCATAGCATCGTTAGCTAGCACCTCTTGGCAGACAACACACTGTGGCAGTGGAGCATCTTCAGATCCAGTCCATGAAAATCCAAACTTTAAATAATCGTGGTCATACTTCCTTCTTTTTCCAGTCCCCCCAGGATTCCGCGGGCCTTTTTTGTGATTGTTGCGGCTAAAATGTCTGATGTTGCGGGGGTTTTCCAAAAAAAATTGCGATGAAAGTTGCGGTGTTTTTTAGGTTTTTGTTGCGATTACATTGCGGGAGGAAGTGAAAGTTGCGAGAAATTGTTGCGATTTTCTCTTTTTGTGATTAAAATTGAGTGATATGTTAAATATTAAGTTATTACTGAAAAACTATTGATTAAAAAAACAGAGAAATGGTCCTATAAACAACTTTACCAATATAAAAGATTACCAGGACTACAAAAATGCAGAAAAATAGGCTTTACTTATTAGGGGTGTGCAAAATAATCGTCATGACAATGCATCGCAATACTAACTTTCATGATATACTGCATCGATTCTTGACGCCAAATATCGATTATTAATTTTAAAAAATGAATAAATAAAATTGTATGAATGGTTGGCGAACATCAGCTAAAAACAAGTAGAATACAACTTCCAGTCCTGTAGATGTCGCCGTGGAGTTTTTGACGCCCGCTGCCTTCATGCCAGTGGCATTTCCAGCAGCGGGCTACTGCAACCTAGACATTCTGCATAGACATCATATGCGACTGCGACTCTGTTTACAAATCTCGCTGGAACAGCGCGCACGACATGCTTGAGCGCTTTTTAGAGCAACAGCCTGCCATCCACGCTGCACTCCTGTCTGCAGAAATACGTAAATCTGAGGAGGACATCTGCACACTCACCGAGTCTGACATAACTGCTGCGGTACTACAACATGCTAAAAGAAATATGCTTAGTGAGTGTATTGTTTCCTAATTTGAGGATGCTCCACAAACTATAAATGCATAAGGCATTTAAATATAATGTAAAGTAATGTACCAAATAATATAATGATGATGATAATTTAATGCACTGAGTAATATAGTATATATATTTTGATATTTATTATTGCCTTGTCCTCCCATACTGCAGGTGCTGCAAAGAAATTGAAAACTGCTGCTATTAGTTTTCTTTTATTATTTTTAGTTTTATAAATCCTATGCAATTTTTGTCATTAGTGTGTCCACTTGTTAAGTATGGAAACAGTAATATTCATTTTAATGGCAACTACCTCCAAAGTCGTTTCAATAAATTCAGTTATGAACTGAGTTGCTCTGAGTTATGCATCAATTGGAGACACTATCCAGATCGTACACAGCCACTGGTAATTATGCTTTTTTTTTTTTACATTTTCACTGAAGTATGTTGAATATATCGCAATGCATCGCAATAATTCAAGAATCGTGATGCATCGTGATAGTATCGCATCATAGCATGTGAATCGTGATTCGAATTGAATCGTGACTTCTTTGCCAATACCCACCCCTATTACTTATCCAAATGCACCTGTTGGTTCTAAAGTTAAAGTGCAGAGAACCTCACAGCACAACATGAAGTTACCTTAAAATATAATATAAATGCCTCAGCTTTCATGTAAGAAAAAAAACTATTAATACTAGTACTGTGTGCAGGCAGTCTCTCCTGAAGACTAAATTAAACAATAATTATAAACTAATTAAATAAATGGCTCAGGCTTCATAGAAGAAAAAAGCAATTTGAACAGAATCTCACAGTATGATGCTGAAGCTGCCTGAACAATGGAAAATAAAATACCATTTTGGCAAAAATGTTGGCATCCATTAATTTCTTGTATTAAGTAAAAAAAAATAAAGTGCACACAGTCCTTCACTGTAAACATAACACACTTTCAGTGTTGCCAGATACTGCTGACGTTTTCCAGTCCAAAATATGTTCAAAACCCGCCAAACTGCACTTGAAACTTCCCAATCTGGCAACACTGCGCGCATGCTGCTTCTCTTGAACACACAGAAGTAAGGCGGAAGGTAGTTTGTCGACGTCACCTCAAGACGACGCCAATGATTGGTCAAATTTGCGGGAACATTGCGGTGATTGGATATAATTGCAACACCGCCCTGAATTCGCGGGGATTGGTTGAATTTGCGCTCAAGTTGCAAATCGCAACATCCTGGAGGCTCTGTTTTTTTGCTTGGCCCAGACTTTGTCTCCTCACTCACTGCAGCTTTAGATACTAAAAATCGATCCATTTTGTCTCTCACGTTGCACCCCCCCTGAAGAACTCTGGCGCCCCCCAGGGGGGGCGCGCCCCACACTTTGAAAAGCCCCGTTCTATATAATTAAAAAATAAATAAATAAATAAAATTAAAAAAAAAAAAAAATCGCTTAAATATTATAAACACAGTCTTTTAATGTATAAAAAAATAATTTTGATAAAGCAAGGAAATTCGGAAGAAAATTTGTTTTTTTCTTTTGCTTGTTGTGTGCGTCACGCTACCAAACTCTAACTAACCCCTTCACGAACAATTCCAACTTTTATGGACTTGTAGCGCGAATAAACCTTTCAAAAAAATATATAATACTTCTCACCCAGTAAATTAGAAATCCTGGTGATTTATATCCTCGTAGCTTCAGTAGATCTAGAGATTTAGTCGATTTAGTAAATCCCAAACGCTGTGAAACACACCAGCCATCTATGGTGAGAAGTGCTGCTGTAGTTGAGAAACTCTCATTTCTCCCGCTTCCAACTAACTCCGTGACCCATACCAAAATAACAACATCACGCTCATCACTTAAGGATGATTTATGCCAAGTTTCACGGAAAAATACAGCGAAATAAATTTGCTAGAAGCATTTTTCAAAACCCCAAACATTATGAAACATTTCTTGTTGGGTTTCAGGTTACAAATTTCGAGAATAGAGAAATTGCGGCGCAAAAGTTTGCCACTAAACTTGCGAAAATACTCCATCCTAGCGAGTTTCACAATCGAACTAGGCTACGTGACAGTCCGTGACCACCCAGGAATGTTCTAGAAGGTACGCTTCTAGGCACGTGCGATCGAGAAAGACGCCACGTGAAGGTAGTAAAGCTAGTATTTCCACTGTCTTATGACGTTTTTGCTTGTTTTAGCACGATAAACAATGCATTATGGGTAATCATTAAAATGCTGATTTCAAGGTTAAAATGGGTAAAAACAACTAATTTATATAGATATTGTAAAAACTGTGCCTAATAGTTATTTCAGTACATAAAATCAAAACCTGAATTTTTTTTTCTTCCCTATGTTACACCATTGTGCATCTATAGCACTCTACTCATCACTGACCATGTGTTTTCGAACCATAGCTGATCCAAAAGGCCAAAAATTGATGGAAAATCAATAAGATCATCAGATTTTCACGGAATCTGCCGAGACTGAACCTGAAGATCCCGAAGCGGGGCGTCCAGCTATCAATTTTGTTCATGTGAGCAGCAGTGGTTCGAGCAGTCTCGATATGGAATCACGTTTTGGAGAGAATTCTGATAGTGATTTTTATATGTCGGATGAAGGGGCAGAAGATTATCAGGGATATTACGGTGTAAATGGTGATCTTTTCGAGCCCCCAAGATGAGAAACAGATGTCAGTTCATGACAGTCTTCCTCTGTAGCGCGCATGAGATGGAGCGATAGAGATCGATAGAGATGTGCAGAACGTGGTGGTTACCTTTCATCATGTTTTCCTGAACAAAACTAAAAACAAATCGAGTCTTGCAGTATTGCAATCTGAGCGCATTAACACGTTTCAGTTAATAAATAATGATTGCACATGCACATTTTTCTTCCTGTTAAAATGCATCAGATATGATAAGATCGGATGTCGCGAGAGTGTAAACGTTGCTCATAGTCCTGCGTCTGGTGCACTCTGTGTGCATGCGTGTGTGATAATAGGGGAACTTGACAAACTGTCCAAATGTCATTTATTAAATCAACGGGCTTCTTTTTCGCTCCAATAATTCCCACGTGGACGTTCTGGTGGTGATGAACACTTGATGAATCAGATTTATTACTAGTAGAAAATCGACATGAAATCTGCCTGCTTCGTTTGCACAAACCTCACCCACTGTCACTTTAGATTAGGCCAAGAAAAAATAATTGTTTGTTTCCTATTACATCTTGAAAAAAAATAGGGTAGGTAGGTCTTTTTATTTTATTTTTTTTTTTAAATCACACAAAGGCCCAATCCCAATTCTAATTTCTACCCCTACCCCTTCCCCTCCGCCTTCCCCTTGGCCCTTCCCCTTGAAACTGAGCTACAAGGGATAGGGCTTGAAATTCAACCCTTACGTATTGGGATAGCCCTTCAATGATCGCATACGTCATCGCGTACCTCCGTCAGCGTTTATGTTAGCAAAACGCGACCAAATGCGTCATTGGCTGCGACCAGCCGCTACAGTCAGAGCCAGAACCAGAGATCTCTGCTGGCAGGGTGTGATTTGTTAACTAACACCACTGAATGGGATATCTTTGGCGCTTCGTGCACCACATCCGACAGAATGAGGTGTCAGAACACTCATGTAAACAATAAAAGCGAGAATAACAGAACAAAACGTACGCAGTAAAGCAACCGAAAACAATACTCACTCCCAAAGCTTTTTAGCAGCAGCTTGGATTTCAGAAATCGCTGCTCATTCTCAGCTCGAAAGCGAATCAAGCGGCGTGTTTCCTCTGGATAACAACTTAAAACACGTAAATAATGGAGAAAATACATTTATGACAATCTTTCGCCGCGGGAACCGCCATCTTTCTGAAATCCGCATGAAATCTCGCTGAAATCCGCATGGCATTGTGGGAAATCACTCAAACCCCTTCGTTCGGAGTCTGCTCCAGGAAAATCTCCGTTTGGAGGGGTACAGAAGCCCTACCCCTTCCCCTACCCCTCCGCGTTAACTGGGATTGGGATACCCCTACCCCTTCACGTGAACGCGCAAAATGGAGGGGAAGGGCCAAGGGGTAGGTCCAAGGGGTGAAATGGGATTCGGCCAAAATACCGGGTAGGTAGGTTTGGTTTTTTTTAATAAATTTTAGGTGTGGGACAAACAGTGGCACATAGTGGGGAAGTGTCATTCTGTGACTCAACCATCCAGAACCAGGCCTAAGAAAACCAGTGAAGCTTGTGGAATACAGGATTCGGAGCTCACGATATAGAGTGCTCGGACGCTTAAAGGAACTATAAACATAACAACTACAAATGTTGAACCTTAACTTTATTAGGAACACTATGTTGTGAACTTGTATGTTTAATATGAATACAAAGAACAATCAAAAACATCTTTAGACTTTTGGACCTGCTATTATACAAAATGATCAATCAGTGTCAGAATCAAATTGTACTTTTTTGTACATCAAATTGTACAAGTTTGTGACATCACAAAACTGAGTTCTAGCAAACTGTCTGGTACTGCAAACAACCTATTTAAAACCATGATGGCTGTAGAATGTA
Source organism: Neoarius graeffei (assembly GCF_027579695.1). Lineage (NCBI taxonomy): Eukaryota > Metazoa > Chordata > Actinopteri > Siluriformes > Ariidae > Neoarius > Neoarius graeffei. Next base: position 9,840,980 of record NC_083576.1, on the reverse strand, counting down.
AGAAAGTCAAATTTGGCCTTAGAATTTAACATTGGGCAAACTTGCTAAAAACAGAGGTGCGGCTGATATCGATACCGCCGTTAGCCTGGGCGCTGTGTGTATACTGTTTGCATGACTCGTCCAGCAGAGGATGATGATGTTCGTAGAGTTCTTTTACAGTTGAAAACTTATAAAAGGAACTTATTGTCTTACAATCTTCCGTGTGGTCGCAACCGATCACGGTAATCGAGAACACTTCGTTGGCCGCCATGATGCCGAGCGTTGTGTACAACACAAGCCGGAGTTTCCCGGAAAGAGGTCATGACGTCAGATTGAGGCCGTGAGAAATCAATGAGTGTTTCTTGTCCGATATATGTGTTTTAGAATTAGTCACTTGTCAGATCGACAATATTATGCAAATCGTAATGCAGATTTTTTTTTTTCAAAATTTATTGTTGGTCGGCGAAAATACATTTTTTTTTTAAACATCTAACAAAAAAGTCTAGGGTCGGGGCATTTTTTAAACGGTCGGTCGGGTAACCGGAAACAAACAATTATTTTTTCTTGGCCTTAGTGTCGTTTCTCGGAAATTCGTGAACTGAATGTCTTGTTGTATACGGATTTAAACATCCAAACACAACTCGGCGCTTTCATATCATTATTTTTGTAAGATTCCAACAATGATATCCAATTTCAGCGAGTAAACAAGCACGGAGTCAGATGAACTGAAATGACCCCGATAACCGCGGTTCCATGCGTGACGGCATGTGAGATTAGCCCTGAGGCAAGGCTGCCTTTTTCCAGGATACGGAAGCCACGATTTATTGACAGTTTTATCGTGAAATACCGTGACCGAGGTCTTGAAAGTACTGACCGAAGCCCTCTGGGCCAAGGTCACGGTATTTCACCATACGGACCGACGTTAAGCTGGTAAATAATATATTTATTTTTTTCTTTACCAAATTCTAACAGAAAACGAGAGCGCCCGAAAGGGAAAACCGAGCCGAGCCGCCATTTTGAATCCTCAATCACGGCTGTAATGCAAATGGCTTCCTCCTCGGTATACAAGTGCACTTCCATGGCAGGAAAAAAACTACATTTTGCCGCCTATGTAGTCCCCTATTTATACAAAATTGAGTCATTCAGGATTCAGCCATGTTTTTGCTCGGCATGAGCAACAGTTAGAGGTTTTTAGCTTTCTCCTGAAATGTTTTCTTTTATTTCTTCTTCCTCAGGGGAGTAAAACTTGCTTTCGCTGTGAACACTGTCGTTATCGCTATCCATGCTGTAAAATTAATGCTATTCTCCTGAGAAATGCTGGCAAAAATTTATAAGATTTTTGATAATCTTATAAATAAATCGTATAAAAAAAAAAATGTCGACAAAAAAAAAAAAAAAATGCTACCATGTTTGTTGTTGTGAACGAGCGAATCGCCAGAGGTCCATGACCGGGGTCTGTATCACAGGATACGGACCCGCTCGCCAACCAATCAGAGCGCAGGATTTGATGGAAATTGGACTGCGAAAAAAATAAATATTATTTACCAGCTGGGAGGTCTTGAAAATACTGACCAAGGCCTCTGGGCCGAGGTCAGTATTTAAGGCCAAGGTATTTTACGATATGGACTGACCTTAATCTGGTAAATTATATATTTTATATATATATGTTTTTTTTCTTTACCAAATTCTAACAGAAAACGAGAGCGCCCGAAAGGGGAAACCGAGCCAAGCCGCCATTTTGAATCCTCATTCACGGCTGTAATGTAAGGCTACGTTCACACTGCAGGCTGAAGTGACTCAAATCCGATCTTTTCGCCCATATGTGACCTGTATCCGATCTTTTATTGACAATATGAACGACACAGATCCGATTTTTTCAAATCCGACCCAGGCCGTTTGGATATGTGGTCCTAATTCCGATTCCTATCCGATCTTTTCATATGCGACTTCAGTCTGAACCGCCAGGTCGCATTCATCCGACTTACACGTCATCAACAAGCCACAAACGTCACTATTCTGCGCTGAAGTAGGCGGCGGGTCTCTCAAAAAAAGTTACAACAACATGGCGCATAATCACGGGCGCAGATAGAGGGTGGGATTCGTCCCACCCAGATTTAAATTCACTTCGTTCGGTCCCCCCCCCACTTATAGGGAGGAAAAAACGTCTATGCTGTCTTTCTTTGCATAAGGCAAACCTCACGGAAAAATCAAAAGACTAATTACCATTCGGTTTATTGAGGTGCACGGCAGTGTATACATAGTTGCAACAACTCGCATAAAACAAAGACTGATATTCGGTTGGTTGAGCTGCGCAGACTGCACAGGTTGCGAGCTCGAGCTTGGTTGCTAACAACAAGTTTGACAGGCATATCGGGGTTGGGGTTGGTTTGCTGGCAGCTTTGTCCCCCCCAGTTCAAAAAACGTATCTGCGCCCCTGCGCATAACATCAATGCGAGGGACGCTTCGGGCTGTGAAGGTTCTGAATCTTCTCAATGGAAGGACGCAGAGGTTAGTGAGCTGATTTCCATTTGGGGGGATGCAGCTATTCAAGCTAGATTGGATGGGTCATACCGCAACCGGGCAGTTTTACTTCCGTAAACACTGGCCATGCTCACTGCGTGTGACGTCGTCGTATCCTGCAATGCGCATGCGGAACACTTTTAGGTCGCTTTTCGTTCATATTGAGGATCACATACAAGTCGCATATATTTGTTAATGTGAATGACCTCACAAAAAAATCGGATTTCACAAAAAAATCGGAATTGAGCATTAAGCCTTGCAGTGTGAACGTAGCGTAAATGGCTTCCTCCTCGGTATACAAGTGCACTTCCATGGCAGGAAAAAAAAAAAAATAAATACATTTTGCCGCCTATGTAGTCCCCTATTTATAGAAAATTGAGTCATTCAGGATTCAGCCATGTTTTTGCTCGGCGTTAGCAACAGTTACAGGTTTTTAGCTTTCTTCCGAAATGTTTTCTTTTATTTCTTCTTCCTCAGGGTAGTAAAACTCGCTTTCGCTGTGAACGCTGTCGTTATCGCGATCCATGCTGTAAAATTAATGCTATTCTCCTGAGAAATGTGAAAATAAATGTTGACAAAAATTGCTACTTTGTTTGCTGCTGTTGCGAACGAGCGAGTCGCCAAAGGTCTGTAACCGGGGTCCGTATCGTAGGATACCGGACCGCTCGCGAGCCAATCAGAGCGCACGATTTGATGTAAACCGGACCGCGAAAAAAATAACTTGTATTATCTTCTCCCCTGCTTTATTAATTCATTTTGGTCATTAATAATGATGTATATTCATTTTAAAGCATTACATGCACTTTAACAGAAAATTCTGACTAGAAAGATGAAACTTTCTCGATGTGACATCAGTGTTTGCAGAGAAAAGATGCGACACGGCATCCTGAAGTCATTCATTTTTAATAACAGCTGTTGACTTACAGCCGCAGGATGTGTTGCGATGCAAAGTGAAGCGAGAACGCTGAACAGAGTTTAACTCGATGCAAACGAGAAGCAAAACTTTGTTTTGTGCGTTTTCTCTTGGTTTTGATTTATTGGTGCAAATTTGAAGGGGAAAAAAAAAAAAAAAAAAAACTAGTCCTTGGAGGAAAAATCAGTCGTATTAATGCATGTGACGCATGTACATTTACACAGCGTACCTGCTGGGTTTTCCGAAACTCCTCCACGATTTTGGCGGCCATCTCGTAGTCCTGCAGCAGGTGATAGGCGATGGCGTAACCGATCCACGATGCTCTCTGAGCCGGCCGCAACTGCAGCAAATGATACCTGGTCTCCTATAAGAAACGCAGAGAGAGAAATTAGCTTTAATACACCATATCATCACAATACGGTTCTCTTAAAAAAAAACAAACAAACACGCGTTCATCCTCTCTCTCTCTGCCTCACCCTGTATCCCTCAAGGTCCCTCATCTGGATCTGCAGCAGCGAGAGGTCTCGGAGGATTTGCAGGTTATCTTTGTCCCATTTCAGAGCGTTTCTGTAACACTTAATAGCTTCGTCATATTTCTTATCAGAGCGCTGCAGCAAACCGTACACATGCCAGCCTGTGGGGGCGGAGTCAAGGACAGGAAACCACACAGCATACACACACGACCTCATCAAAGTAAATCTTCAATGTGCCGTTTTTGGTTTTACAGTAATTCTAATTTTAAAACCGTGTTACTTCAATAATTAAACTATTAATAAAACCAGATCACGCCCTGGCTTCGTGAAGGATACAGACGTGACTCTTCAGGTCGTTGCGGAGGCCTCGTCTGACCAGCTCGTACGCCTCTTCTTTCCTTCCCAGACAGTTCAGGGTCAGTCCTTTCATCGCCAGCGTCTCTGACAACCAGACAAGCACAAAGACAGTGATTTAACTCGGCATACAACTCAAAATCAGGCTTAAACAATAATAACTCACACAGCAATGTTTACATCAACCTTACCGCCATGCTCGGCAAATTTGGGGTTGGACAGGATCTGCTTGCAGAACTTGAGTCCGTTTCTGTATTGCTTGTGCTCGTAGCATCTCTGATGTATTCGAGAGAGAGAAAAAAAAAAAGAGAGACTTAAATCATGTCTCACCATACACAAACTAAAAGGCAGTTATTTGTGATCAATAGATATCTGTTGTTGGTCACATATTGGTCAGAAGTTGTTGATTAATTCTCTATCACAGAAGCTCTGACTTTTTAGCGTCGTTCTGGATGTAATTCAACTCACACGCTCTAATACACTGCCGTTTCTATCCTAACAGCTCATTTGCAACAACTTCTCTGGCAGACGACAAGGCACGTAATATCTGATATGTAGGGCTGTAACGATACACCCAACTCACGATTCGATTCGTATCGCGATTTTTGACCCATGATTCGATACGCCCACGATTTTTTTTAAAATGTTTTTTTAAAGTAGTAAATTTGACTTATTAACATTTACTTACTTACATTAACTATTTAGTAACAAATAATTCAGACCACTGCAGAGAATGAGTAATATGTATGCAAAAATGAACAAATGTATATCCAAAGATTGTTTTAGTTCTCAAAATTATACTGTTGAGCCGGAAGCTCTGTTTTTTTCGGTTCTGAAAAAGTCATTTTTCCAAATCGTGTAAATCCGTTAAGATTTTTTTTTTTTTTTTGGGGGGGGGGGGGGGGGGGGGGGCTCTCTCACTGTCTCACTCTCATAGGGCCAATGATTTTCTGTGATCGCGGAAAACAGATGGAAATTACGGAATTTTTATGGTGAAACATTGCTCGCGTGTCAAAATGTAACTGCCGCAGAAGGCTTCCGCCCAAGCAGACATGCCTTCAGTGTTGCCAGATATTGCTAACGTTTTCCACCCCAAAATATGTTCAAAACCAGCCAAAAAGCACCTAAACCCGCCCAATCTGGCAACACTGCATGCCTTTCTGGTCAAGTGATTGTGATTGGCTTGTGGCACACCTAGCCAGCCAATGAGCTGCTTGTTTACAGATTCGCTCCCCGCGTCGCAACCAGAATGGCGACCGCTTAAAAGAAATGAATGCTCTGCCAGTGGCGAGTGTGGACGTTGCGTGACTCGCAGAAGATTGTCGCAGGTCGGCAAAAAAACGACTTACTAATAGATATAAAAAAATAAAAGTAATTTAAGTAAGTTTAAAATGTAATTTAAATAAAAAGTAAAGTATTCATAAATTGAAGTTTGGAAGCGCCTCTGTTTTTGGGCTGAGGAGAAGTTTGAAAGGGTGTACCGCGATTCTGCCTTCTTGTATCGCGATACGGATCGTGGCTCTGCGTATCGCGATTTCAATTTCGATACGCATATTGTTACAGCCCTACTGATATGGTGTAGCTTCCTAAAAGGAGACTGATGGAAGGAGTCTCCAGTGTCGGAGATTTCTCAAACCGTAGGTCGACACAAGAGTTTCTGCTTTTCCGGTTTCTTGCTAACATTATAGACTCCGTTTTAATCTTACACTACGTTCAGACTGCAACCTGAAACGACCCATATCCGATTTGTTGTGAAATCCGATTTTTTTGTTAGGCCTTACCAATTATATGAGACTTGTATGCGATCTCCAATATGAACGGAAAACGACCCAAAAGTGTCCCGCATGCGCAAATTGACACGTAATAAGCACATCTATGTAATACGTAAACAAAAAAAGCGCACTCTTCATGTTTAATGATTTCTTTTTTTGTTTGTTTGTTTGTTTAATTATCTGGTTAGTGTTAAAGTGTGAGGTCTCGTGTGTGTTTTTGTTTCTGAACCGAAATGAAAACGTGTAGCCTGGTAACGAGGGTTGACTCCTAAATGTCTCTCTAATTTCTATATAAGTGCACTACATGTTACTAGGAAGTAATGGATTTTTAAACTCTATATAGTGCACTCGAGCTTCAGTAGGCAGTCATTTGGGATACGGCCGCTGTATTACCAAACTCTTAATTCAGGCTTAATAATTTGCACATATTTATTTCGTCATATTAATAAACTTTTTCTACATTTTTATAAATATTTATTTAGATTGTTTATAGCCAGCTGAATTCTGCAACTTCTCTCAGCGCTGGCTCAAGGTGCAGAAACACCAGTGCAGTTTGCTATGGAGATGAGGCGAGACCTGGCGATGTGGTTTTTGTGGCGGCGGCGGAACTCACACAATAATCTGATTAATGTGGGCAGCAGACTAATGAGACCGAAGGTGTCAAATTACTGGAAATTTCCAGAACAATCTTATAATTTTGTAATACAGGATGGTTTAAGTTATAAATCAGTTATAGAAACTGTTTTATTTAATCAGGCTAACAGATCAACATCCAGGTCCCTACCAAATCCACCATTAGCTTGATCAATTCTATAAAAGTCTATTTAAATTCTGAAAACTGTATAAATGTTGTTGTTTTCCACCAAAGAGGCGGGATTAGCCAACGCAGAATAGTGACGTTTGTCTCTTGTTGATGACGTGTAGGTCGCATGAATGCGACCTGTCCGGTCAGACTGCAGTCGCATGTGAAAATAACGGATATGCATCGGAATTAGGACCACATATCCAAGCGGCCTGGGTCGCATGTGAAAAAAATCGGATCTGTGTCGTTCAGATTGTCAATAACAAATCGGATACAGGTCGCATATGGACAAAAAAATCAGATATGGGTCGTTTCAGGGTGCAATCTGAACGTAGTCCTAGTGACTTTGAGATAGAGGAGAGCGATGTGAGAATTACCGTTTATAAATGATAACAGGAACTAAACTTGTTTCACAGATATTCTATAACCAAATGTAGAAATCAACAGATACAAAGCAGATACAAAATATAAATATAGTCATTTTATAGAAATTATCGTATAGATTTCTGTAATTCAACAATGGGAAAATTTTATTATAGTTATCTTATCTTTTAATATTAGTGCATTATTTATAGGTTATATTACATTACATTATTATAGGTTTAAAAGGCTATATTATATAAGGGTTGTTTTACAATCAGGGTACGCAAGCTAAAAATCACATTTAACACTTATTATCTTCAATATCAAAAGGCTTGACTAAAACTTGGTTGTTTATTGTAGCCCTGTGATCGCTCTATTTACCATGCAAAAAAAAAAAATTAGGTGATAACGTTATTTTTGGTGAATGTATGGCAATATGTCATATTTAGCAAAATTACTCGTGTCATTTAGAAAAAGTGCTTTTTTGACCACAGGTAGCTCCAAAAGGGATGCACTTAAATCATTCTTTATACCATAAAACACATATTTGGTTCCATATCATTGGAAACATAGTTAAGTTTTAATGTTGAATGCCAGTAAGTTTTCAGACTATTTGGATCAAATTAGTATGGAATTGTGTCAAAAAAAAAGTCCTCTCTCCGAGACAGCTAATTTTTCAATATAAAATAACATGTATCTAGATTTATTTTCATCCTAAAATGTGGTCAAGATATTGGGACATAAATATTAGAGACGACTAACACAAAGCTTACAGCCTTATATTTAAAAGCACTATGGAAGTAGTGGATTCTGAATTGTCAAAAAAAAAAAAGTCCTCTCCGAGAATCACTTCATTTGTTTCTCCCAGCCCTGCTTAAAGCTACACTTAATCTCATCTCATCTCACATTATCTCTAGCCGCTTTATCCTGTTCTACAGGGTCGCAGGCAAGCTGGAGCCTATCCCAGCTGACTACGGGCGAAAGGCGGGGTACACCCTGGACAAGTCGCCAGGTCATCACAGGGCTGACACATAGACACAGACAACCATTCACACTCACATTCACACCTACGCTCAATTTAGAGTCACCAGTTAACCTAACCTGCATGTCTTTGGACTGTGGGGGAAACCGGAGCACCCGGAGGAAACCCACGCGGACACGGGGAGAACATGCAAACTCCGCACAGAAAGGCCCTCGCCGACCACGGGGCTCGAACCCGGACCTTCTTGCTGTGAGGTGACAGCGCTAACCACTACACCACCGTGCTGCCAGCTACACTTAATCTTCTTTATCTTATAGCAGATTACACAAAACTACCATACACACATGTCAAAAAATTACCTGAAATCTGTTCTTTAACTTGTCCTTCACTTAAAAACTGGTAGAAGAACCAGTTTGAATCAATTTGAATTTTGGACCCCTGTGACACAAACTTTGTACCCCGATTGTAAAACAACCCATATATAATTTATAGGCTATATCATATCATATTATAGGTTTAAAGTTTTAAGGTGTTTGAGGCAGTTGTATTCGGAGACCTAGGGCGCGACATTTTCGGTTTGTTGCGCTTTGAAACACATATTTACTTAAATACATTATATTTACTTTTTTCATAATTTTTATTGGTGTGGTAATGTTTTAATTTATTTCTATTTTCTTTTTGTAAGAGCATAGAGACTTTGTTTATATGCTCCAAATACATATTATTATTATTATTATTATTATTAAAGCGTGTCATTCTGTATTAAATGCTAAATTTTAAAGTGCATATCCTGGACCGATTTTGTGTTTTTTTATATGAAAGTATGTCCCTTTACACATTCATCCAGAAGGGTAATTTTGCGCAAGGCCATCTGTCTACGGTAGAAAAAAATAAAATAACAAAACGCAACTGGAAAAATCCCAAGGGAGTCTGGAGCCAGATTCGTGACGTCACCTGCGGAAGCGCCAGCAGGCTGTGCGAGCTTGCATGGTTTCAGTGCACAGCCTGTGTACACCAAGTTTATCAGCTAGTGATTTTGCATTGAAATATGGAATTGTCACCTGAGCGCAATGTGGGAAACGATGAGTACTAATCCCATCATGATCGGTGTTGCTACACCCTCCTATGATACATCTGTTAAGGCCCCCCAAAAAAATGTGTGTGTTTCCGGTTACCCGACCGACCCTAAACTTTTTTTTTCATTTTTTTCCCAGTCGCGACTTTTACATATAACCCAACCGCGTGAACCGGACGTTTTTGTCACTCACTGGGAAAATCAGGGCTTTCCACAAGCGCCGGCTGCCGGCCATACAGCCGACTACACAATTAAGTCCAGCCGGCTACTTTAATGACTATTGTTTTTGTAGCCCACAGGCTCTAAATATTAATTTTCGATTTTAATAAAATTAAATGTTTATCTAACGGACTGACAATGTCAAACTGAACCGCACTCATTTAAGTTGTGATTCGCGCTGTTTGTACCGATAATAACCACAAATTCCCCGCAGACTTCGTTGATCAGGGGACAGTAACTCATCCGCGGCCCCGACATGCGGTGTGTGCGCACACTCGGCGGAGACAGTAGTGTGTCGGGGCCGTCGGAGGGAACAGAAGCAGAGATAACGCTTATTTTGTCTTTCACCTAGAGACATGATTCAAACTTTAAAACAGAGACAATATTCTCCTGTGTGGATCTGGCATTCAACTTTTTTGCTAGGTTCTATACTTTTTGATCAGTCACAGATCAAACACCATGAGCACATCTGGAGAAATTTAGGCTTTATAATGGGTGTCTATTGCGTTACACACCAGTGGCGCTCAGGAGTTTAGAGTGTAGGCAGCTTGAAAAAAAAAAGCTCTAACTTTCTCATTTAAACTGTTTTCTCAGCCACAATTTTCACTCTACACACACAACTTTCTCAAAAGTTGTAGTCACACATTGTGTGAATCAAGACAAGTGTCTCCCTGAGCGATAGGATTTAGTTTTTGAATGAGAAGCCTGAAAGTAAGGAGAGGACAGGCGCGCTCTCCCATAGACTCACATTATAAACGTGGCAGCGCTTTTACTGCAAAATCAGAAAAGTCACTTGTTTTTAACTCGCTCTAGTGTCCACATTTTTTTACACTAGGGACAAAAAAAATTACATTAATGTGTTCATGGGAGCCCTGTAGCGCTCAATGTGCAAGAATTTTGTGAATAGCTCCTTCCATTTCCGTGTAAATCAGCGTTCGAGGAGAGGGAACTCTGAGAAAAAGCGCTCTTTGCTTGTTATATTGTGTCTTTTCCCTGCACCGTTACCAAGGCGACGAGCTGCACTCAGGAAGCAGAGGGGGCGGGGCTGCTCTCTCTCTCTCATGGTGTATTGAGCTGTTATATTTACAGAAAAATTCATGTTAAAAGGTGTCTCATGCTGCATCAGATTCATCAGAAGGTGGTAACTCAGGTGACCTGCAAAGAAATTCATTATATTTTGTGAAATTATTCCTGTCTAAATATAGGTTATGGCAGCAATATTGGAAAAAAAAAATTCAAAAAAAAAAAAGCCTGCCTACCGACCCTAGTTTTGAAATCTACGTAACCGGAAACACACACACTTTTTTTTTTTGGCCTAACCATTTTAATAATTACGTGATAACGTTGAAGAAATTTGCAGAAAACCACCAGGTCGTTTTCTCATAAACAAACCAGCGCTGATGTAGGATTCAGAGGGAGGCGTCCCGCACGCGACGTCACGAAAATCAACGTTTCCTGGGAAATCCAAATGCAAAGTTTTTTCAGAGGCGGACCAATTCACCTCAAAGGATATGGGACATGAAACATAAATGCACGCTATATCAGTTTCTTTCCATTAAAAATATGAATTAATTACATCAACAAATACAAAATCATCTATTAAATTCAGCAAAATCGTTATATTTGTGATGATTATATGGCATTTCTGCTCGACTTCCGATATGCATTTTCTACAACCGGAAGAGCCGCTGTCACGTGATCATACGTCACAAAAACTTTCGGGCACAGCACAAGCAGGTAGATGAATGGAGAAGTGGATGACAAGAAAATTGTTTTTATAGTCTTTAAAGTACATTGGACATCATACATTGGACATCATGGTGTATTGTGCTGCTTATGGTTGCTATAATTCCAATGGGAAATGCCCTGGAGTAAGTTTTTTTGCATTCCCCGAGGACCCGAAGCTGAGGAAAGTGTGGGCTCACTACTGCCGTAGAAAAAACTTTGCACCTACTGTTTCCCACAAACTGTGTTCGGACCATTTCACTGAGGATTCTTTCAACTTTAATACTCAGGTACTGAACGAAATTAATTGCAAAGCCAAATTTACCTTCACTCGGAGTTGTACTATTATTTTTTAGACAGGGCGGACGAACCAGGGCATTCGTCCGCCTGGCCGTGCCCGACGAGGAGCGCTCTCGGCCGGCTTGGGAGGCAGACGGCAGCCCCTCCTGGAAGTGTGGTTTTACCATGTGCCTCATGCAGAAAAATGCCGAGGTGCATTCGCTAAGCGACTGAAAGCTGAGGTAAGGATTAGTATTATAATTTTGGGTGTATCAATTATTGATTATCATAATTCTGACTCGTTTCGCCATTTTGAATGTTTTCATCTCGGACTCTGGAAGCATTGTATCTCAATCAATCTCGAAAAATATCAGCAAAAAAAAATAGCTTGCAACAGACTTTAGCTAGATCTATGATGAACTTTCAATGTCTCGTCTCGTCTCGTCTTCTTCCGCTTTATCCGGGACCGGGTCGCGGAGGCAGCAGTCTAAGCAGGGAAGCCCAAACTTCCCTTTCCCCAGACACCTCGGCCAGCTCCTCGGGAAGAACACCGAGGCGTTCCCAGGCCAGCCGAGAGACATAGTCCCTCCAGCGTGTCCTGGGTCTTCCCCGGGGCCTCCTCCCGGGGGGACATGCCTGGAACACCTCCCCAGGGAGGCGTCCAGGAGGCATCCGAAAAAGATGCCCGAGCCACCTCAGCTGATTCCTCTCGATGTGGAGCAGCAGCGGCTCTACTCCGAGCTCCTCCCGAGTGACTGTGCTTCTCACCCTATCTCTAAGGGAGCGCCCAGCCACCCTGCGAAGGAAACTCATTTCGGCCGCTTGTATCCGCGATCTTGTCCTTTCGGTCATTACCCAAAGCTCATGACCATAGGTGAGAGTCGGAACGTAGATCGACCGGTAAATTGAGAGCTTCGCCTTTTGGCTCAGCTCCTTCTTCACCACAACGGACCGGTAAAGCGACCGCATCACTGCGGAGGCTGCACCGATCCGCCTGTCGATCTCACGCTCCATCCTTCCCTCACTCGTGAACAAGATCCCGAGATACTTAAACTCCTCCACTTGAGGCAGAACTTCTCCACCAACCTGGAGAGGGCAAGCCACCCTTTTCCGGTCGAGAACCATGGCCTCGGACTTGGAGGAACTTTCAATGTATGATACAAAAATAATACTTCTTTCAACAGATCATTAGCCTTTGAGCAGAATTGTTTTTAACTTACCAGGAAGTGTTATCGAGCCGACCGCTTTCAGTTTCATGGGGACTGAATGAACCCTCACTCTCAGAATCATCTGACCCGTCAGAGTAAATACAAGATCCATGTTCATGTGAATTTCCAGCTATCGGTTCGAATTGATAAGGTCTAACTTCACATCTCTGTGAAACATCGGGAATGTCACTGTCGATGGTGTCCATTTCGGTAACCTGTTTACATTAGATTCCCAAGCGCTGGCTCCTTGGAAAGTTTTTGTGATGTCACGGGTCACGTGACCACCTAGCTCATTAACGAATCCTTGTTTTACGCTGATGTATAAAAAAAGTTGAATAATGTGATGATTTTCACATTTTTGACACCCTGCAGTGATTTAGATGGCATTTCTTATGTCCTTTATACATAATTATGCCCAGAAAAAAAATCCATGTCCCATATCCTTCAAATGGCTCGATTAACTGAATTTTTCTGACACTGCGCAAGGTAAAAAAAATTGTGCAAAATGTGACAGATGTTTGAGCAAAGTTGAATAGAAAATAGGAGAATTGCATTGATCTTGCTCCTGAATTTACCCATGATATGCACTTTAACACCTAATCCCAGTGGTATAAGAGGAATAAAACACATCAGGCTGTCCTTGGTCTTGCTTCATCACAGCACCCAGTTGTTGATTAATTTCCTCCAACACCACACTTCCAAGTGTTTTATTCTTCACTTATTTTCTATTCTGGTTAAACTCTATTCTCTCTGTAAGATGATTTGATATGCAAATCAACAGGAGGAGTCGATGAATATGCAAATTAGCTTATGACAAAATAGCCTAAAATGTCTTCTTGAGAATGCATTTTCCTACTTTAACCAAAAACAGGATAATAAAAAGTTGTATTACATTCTAATAACGTATATACTGCCTTCACTTTGATGTTTAGGTTTAGATTAGACAACTTGCTGACATGTTCCAATTACAGAGTTGCTTGACTAACCCCATGGCCCAATTCCAAACCGCTCTCTATTGCCTACATAGGGGAAATAATTAGCGCGTGCAAGGCCGCATTTCATCCCCTATGTAGTGCACTGATACAGGGAACAGGACAGTAATTCGAACTCCGCCCCTCGACTCCTGCACTGACTTCATTTTTCGGTCTAAATAAATAAAGAAGGCATTCCTGTTGACTTCCGCTGAGTTTAACCGGGTTAGTTAACGAGTCCTGAACCGATAAGTCGCTCCTGGTGTTGTTAGTTTTGCTAAAACATGCCAGAACTTACCAATATTCTCTTAAAGAGAGCGTTCTCTTTGGGCGGCAGTGTTACTGAGGGCATTGCTGTCACTGCTCTCACTGTGCTATCAACATTAATAAATCAGAGCTGGGCTGAGAGGAGGTTAAATAAAATGATAATCCTGTTCCGGACTGTGTTCTGGTAAATTACCCCCTCAAACTTCACTGTCTTTTGGATCAGGAGTCTTCACGTGGTGACGGAACCAACATGGCGGCCTCGGCTTTTCTCCGGGACAACCTACCGTCTGCGCATGCGCACCGAGTCGAGCTTCTCTTCCGGGTTAACTCGTAAAACTGCAGTGAAATTGTTGTTGTTGTTATTTTCAGTTTTTGGCAGCACATCATAAATACTACTAGATTAATATTACAACAACAACAACAACAGTGCGACCCTGTTTCCAAAAAATATTGGACGCTGTATAAAACAGTAAATAAAAACACAATGTGATTTGCAAATCATGGAACCCTGATATTTCAAGAACAAGAGCACTTTATTTATCACACGAGTGAAATTCCTCCTCTGTATTTAACCCATCTGAAGCACTGAACACACGCACACACATATCCAGAGCAGTGGGCGGCTATGCTACAGCGCCCAGGAAGCAGTTGATGGTTAGGTGTCTTGCTCAAGGGTACTTCAGGCTATGGCCGCCCTATGTTAACCTAACTGCATCTTTGGACACGGGGAGAACATGCAAATTCCACACAGAAAGGCCTTCATCAGCCGCCGGGCTCAAACTCAGAACCTCCTTGCTGTGAGGCGGGATCCATCCATTATCTGTAGCTGCTTATCCTGTTCTACAGGGTCACAGGCAAGCTGGAGCCTATCCCAGCTGACTATGGGCGAGAGGCGGGGTACACCCTGGTTATCACAGGGCTGACACATAGACACAGACAACCATTCACACTCACATTCACACCTATGGCCAATTTAGAGTCACCAGTTAACCTAACCTGCATGTCTTTGGACTGTGGGGGAAACCGGAGCACCCGGAGGAAACCCACGCGGACACGGGGAGAACATGCAAACTCCACACAGAAAGGCCTCCGTCAGCCGCCGGGCTCAATCTCAGAACCTCCTTGCTGTGAGGCGGCATCCATCCATCCATCCATCCATCCATTATCTGTAGCCGCTTATCCTGTTCTACAGGGTCGCGGGCAAGCTGGAGCCTATCTCAGCTGACTATGGGCGAGAGGCGGAGTACACCCTGGACAAGTCACCAGGTCATCACAGGGCTGACACATAGAGACAAACAACCATTCACACTCATATTCAAGTCAACTTTATTGTCAAATATGCTATACATGCTTGACATACAGCACAGATGAAATTTCAGTCCTCTCTGACCCACGGTGCAAACAGGCAATGCAATAAATAAAAATAGAATAATTGAAAGAAACAATATAAACAGTATAAACACTCTAGATAAGAACTAGACATAGACTAAACACTCATATATATATATATATATATATATATATATACACACAGGGCGGAACGGTGGTGTAGTGGTTAGCGCTGTCGCCTCACAGCAAGAAGGTCCTGGGTTCGAGCCCCGTGGCTGGCGAGGGCCTTTCTGTGTGGAGTTTGCATGTTCTCCCCGTGTCCGCGTGGGTTTCCTCCGGGTGCTCCGGTTTCCCCCACAGTCCAAAGACATGCAGGTTAGGTTAACTGGTGACTCTAAATTGAGCGTAGGTGTGAATGTGAGTGTGAATGGTTGTCTGTGTCTATGTGTCAGCCCTGTGATGACCTGGCGACTTGTCCAGGGTGTACCCCGCCTTTCGCCCGTAGTCAGCTGGGATAGGCTCCAGCTTGCCTGCGACCCTGTAGAAGGATAAAGCGGCTAGAGATAATGAGATGAGATGAGATATATACACACACACACACACATAAATTGGTGCAAATAAACAGCCAAGGGCACTTGAGGTATAGCAGGTAAACATGAAATAAGCAGTATAAACAATAAACTAATAGCTGTTAAGGTGAGGTCGTGCGGAATAGTGCAAATGAGCGAGGTAAAGTGAAATGCGCAGTCCCTGAGTTGAGTGTGTTAATGAACATTGGGAGTATGTGTGTGTATGTGTGTGTTGGGGGGGGGGAACTGTGAGGGTGACATGTCAGATGCTGCAGGGGGGTGTGCCAGCAGAATCTGTGGCAAGAGGCAGAGGGGCAGAACAGGGAGGGAGTTGAGCCTCCTGACCACCTGGTGAAAGAAACTGTCCTTGAGCCTGCTGGTTTTGGCCCGGAGACTCCGCAGTCTCCTCCCCGACGGCAGCAGACTGAAGAGGCTGTGAGATGGGTGGGTGGGGTCAACCGCAATCCTGATGGCTTTGCGGGTGAGGCGGGAGTTATAGATATCCATAAGAGAAGGGAGAGAGACACCAATGATCCTCTCAGCTGCTCTCACGATGCGCTGCAGAGTCTTGCAGCAGGACACGGTGCAGGCGCCGTACCACACGGTGATGCAGCTGGTCAGGATGTTCTCGATGGTGCCTCTGTAGAATTCACACCTACGGTCAATTTAGAGCCACCAATTAGCCTAACCTGCATGTCTTTGGACTGTGGGGGAAACCGGAGCACCCAGAGGAAACCCACGCGGACACGGGGAGAACATGCAAACTCCACACAGAAAGGCCTCCGTCGGCCGCCGGGCTCAAACTCAGAACCTCCTTGCTGTGAGGTGGCAGTGCATTGAAAAAAGTACGAAGATATCACCCATCAGGATCATAGTCTCATGGAAGAGGAAAAGACAACGTATCAAATGTTGAAACCAGAAATTTTATTGTTTTTTTTAAATACTATATATGTTCATTTTGAATTTGCCAGCAACACGATTCAAAGAAAGTTGGCACAAGGGCATGTTTACCACTGTGATACATCACCTCTACTTTTAACAACACTGTAAATGTTTGGGAACTGAGGAGACCAATCCAAAACCATCTGAGGATGGATATTCAAAATGGAGGAGGAAATGAAGACCTGACCTGGGGTACAGTCCAGAAGCTGACCAAGAACAGCTTCTCGTGGAGGACCTTCATTGCTGCCCTACATGCCAGGAGGCAAAATGGGCAGTGTTCGGTTTTGATCTGTCTGTACCAAAGAAGTTTGAATTGACAAAGTATGATCTAGGAATGCAGAGCTCTGCTGCCTAGAAGATTCTGCCTCATGGATTGATCCAGAAGCAGTCACTGACACAGACACAGCTGTTCAGACATGTTTCTCAGTTTATTGTAGGACAAACATGAGTATATATTCACATTCAAGAGTGTGTTGTAGCTATGTGATTGCATGATGATGATGTGATTGACAAAGCTAAGTTATCGATGTATGACAAGGTAACAGAAACATGTGATGAAGCATAACATCACTGGTTTAGACTACACTACTTTATGAAATAAGAGAGGCATTATGTACCATTACATCACCCATCAGGATCATAGTCTTATGAAGAGAAGAAAGACATTACTGGTCAACATAACCTTCATTACGCAGAGAGCAGAATGTGTGAGTGAAGATAAATCTCAAGGATTTAACTTAACCAAAACAAGTAGCAATCAGAACAACCTGTTCCAGTTCCAAGCATCCATCCATTATCTGTAGCCGCTTATCCTATTCTACAGGGTTGCAGGTAAGCTGGAGCCTATCCCAGCTGACTATGGGCGAAAGGCAGGGTACACCCTGGACAAGTCGCCAGGTTAATCGCAGGGCTGACACAGAGACAAACAACCATTCACACCTACGGTCAATTTAGAGCCACCAATTAACCTAACCTGCATGTCTTTGGACTGTGGGGGAAACCGGCGCAAACCCACACAGACACAGGGAGAACATGCAAACTCCACACAGAAAGGCCCTCGCTGGCCACTGGGCTCGAACCCAGAACCTTCTTGCTGTGAAGCGACAGTGCTAACCACTACACCACTGTGCTGCCCCAGTTCCAAGGATGCCAGAGAAATATTTTTATCAGGTTGTAAGTAAGTTGATGATTTCTTACAAGAACATTATATTGCCAGAAGTATATGGGCACCTGACCATCACACCCATATGTGATTCTTCCCCAAACTGTTGCCACAAAGTTAGAAACATCCAATTGTATAGAATGTCTTTGTATGCTGGACTGGAGTATTATAGTCTCCCTTCACTTGAACTAAGAGGCCCGAACCTGTTCCAACACGACAATGCTCCTGTGTACAAAGTGAGCTTCATGAAGCTGTGAAGGAAACCCGGTTTGCCAAGGTTGGCGTAGAAGAACTTCAGTGTCCTGCACAGATCCCTGACCTCAACCCCATTGAATACCTTTGGGATAAACTTGAACACCAACTGCACCCCAGACCTCCTTGACATCCCAACATCACTGTCTGATCTCACTAATGCTCGTGTAGCTGAATGACAGCCACGTGACACTTTAAAATCTAGTGGAAATCCTTCCAGAATAGTGGAGGTTATTATAACAGCAAATCTGGAAAGGGATGTTCAACAAGGACATATAGGTGTGATGTAATGGTCAGATGTCCAAAAACCTTTGGTGATATAGTGTATATTAGGGTTTAAGAAGACGTCCTATTCAGATAAAACCCTGAAGAGGAACGAGTAACGTTTGTCTGGAACTGGTTCTGAAATTTCAAGAAGTAAATCACCAGAATGGGGGCGGCACGGTGGTGTAGTGGTTAGCGCTGTCGCCTCACAGCAAGAAGGTCCGGGTTCGAGCCCTGTGGCCGGCAAGGGCCTTTCTGTGTGGAGTTTGCATGTTCTCCCCGTGTCTGCGTGGGTTTCC
Source organism: Neoarius graeffei (assembly GCF_027579695.1). NCBI lineage: Eukaryota > Metazoa > Chordata > Actinopteri > Siluriformes > Ariidae > Neoarius > Neoarius graeffei. Next base: position 9,822,261 of record NC_083576.1, on the reverse strand, counting down.
TCCGGGTGCTCCGGTTTCCCCCACAGTCCAAAGACATGCAGGTTAGGTTAACTGGTGACTCTAAATTGACCGTAGGTGTGAATGTGAGTGTGAATGGTTGTCTGTGTCTATGTGTCAGCCCTGTGATGACCTGGCGACTTGTCCAGGGTGTACCCCGCCTTTCACCCGTAGTCAGCTGGGATAGGCTCCAGCTTGCCTGCGACCCTGTAGAACAGGATAAAGCGGCTAGAGATAATGAGATGAAATCACCAGAATGTTATTGCTAGAATGAGCCTGAAAGCTGAAGCAATCTGTGAAATACACATGAATGGGTTGTAAAAAGTTAGAGAATTTCATCTGGACTCTATGACTACGTTCAGACTGCACCCTGAAACGACCCATATCTGATTTTTTTGCCCATATGCGACCTGTATCCGATTTGTTATTGACGACCCAGGCCGCTTGGATATGTGGTCCTAATTCCGATGCATATCCATTATTTTCACATGCGACTGCAGTCTGACCGGACAGGTCGCATTCATGCGACCTACATGTCATCAACAAGAGACAAACGTCACTATTCTGCGTTGGCTAATCCCGCCTCTTTGGTGGAAAACAACAACATTTGTACAGTTTTCAGAATTTAAATAGACTTTTATAGAATTGATCAAGGCGGCACGGTGGTGTAGTGGTTAGCGCTGTTGCCTCACAGCAAGAAGGTCCTGGGTTCGAGCCCCATGGCCGGCGAGGGCCTTTCTGTGTGGAGTTTGCATGTTCTCCCCATGTCCGCGTGGGTTTCCTCCGGGTGCTCCGGTTTCCCCCACAGTCCAAAGACGTGCAGGTTAGGTTAACTGGTGACTCTAAATTGACCGTAGGTGTGAATGTGAGTGTGAATGGTTGTCTGTGTCTATGTGTCAGCCCTGTGATGACCTGGCGACTTGTCCAGGGTGTACCCCGCCTTTCGCCCGTAGTCAGCTGGGATAGGATCCAGCTTGCCTGCGACCCTGTAGAAGGATAAAGCGGCTAGAGATAATGAGATGAGATGAGAATTGATCAAGCTAATGGTGGATTTGGTAGGGACCTGGATGTTAAACCATCCTGTATTACAAGATTATAAGATTGTTCTGGAAATTTCCAGTAATTTGACACCTTCGGTCTCATTAGTCTGCTGCCCACATTAATCAGATTATTGTGTGAGTTCCGCCGCCGCCACAAAAACCACATCGCCAGGCCTCGCCTCATCTCCATGCTTTACTTGCAAACTTGAAGAGTGTGCTTTTTTTTTTGTTTACGTATTACGTAGATGTGCTTATTATGTGTCAATTTGCGCATGCGGGACACTTTTGGGTCGTTTTCCGTTCATATTGGAGATCGCATACAAGTCTCATATAATTGGTAATGTGAACGGCCTAACAAAAAAATCGGATTTCACAACAAATCGGATATGGGTCGTTTCAGGTTGCAGTCTGAACGTAGTGTATCTTTTTAGGTTAGTTTATTCATCCAGTTAGATATGAAAACATTACTTGAGGTCTTATAACTTCATATTTCTTCTTATCCACGTCACCTATTTTGAAACCATTACTTTTTTGTACTCGTTTTTAACATTATTTGGGATGCTAATCGATTGCTCGGTGTGTGTTTGAGTGTCTGACTTCATTCAGGCAAGTTTAATCGGACACAGATCTCATCGAGCAGCGCGTTCTTCTGCTTCTGGGTCAAAATGTCTCTCGGTCGGTTATTACTGCGAGCTACAACTTTAAATAAGAGTAAGTATTAATATGTGGGTAGTGTTTAGGATGGGGATATTTTGGTATTTTTTTAACCGAAGTGAAATATTTGTAAATGTTTCCATTTGGTCATATAGCTGACCTTAGTTTAGCCTGTTAGCCTAGCCTAGCTTAGCATAGGTGTTTGTGTAGCTATAAACTACAATAAAGTGTTTGTATTGTTGAATTCTTGATTCTGGTTGGTTAAAAGGTGTTGTTTATTGTCTAACAGTAGTACTCAGGTTTATAATAATAAAGAAAAATCATTAATATGGTGAAGTTTTTTAGTGTAAGGAGATGTTTATTCAAGATTTATGGAAGGAGTCTCCAGTGTCAGGGCTTAAGAAGAAGCAACTTTTATTTTTGTCCCATGTACACTAGCGTTCAAAAGTTTGGGGTCACTTTGAAATGTCCTTATTTTTGAAAGAAAAGCACTGTTATTTTCAATGAAGATCACTTTAAAGGAACAGTCCACCGTACTTCCATAATGAAATATGTTCTTATCTGAATTGAGACGAGTTGCTCCGTACCTCTCCGAGCTTTGCGCGACCTCCCAGTCAGTCAGACGCAGTCAGACGCGCTGTCACTCTTGTTAGCAATGTAGCTAGGCTCAGTATGGCCAATGGTATTTTTTGGGGCTGTAGTTAGATGCGACCAAACTCTTCCACGTTTTTCCTGTTTACATAGGTTTATATGACCAGTGACATGAAACAAGTTCAGTTACACAAATTGAAACGTAGCGATTTTCTATGCTATGGAAAGTCCGCACTATAATGACAGGCGTACTAACACCTTCTGCGCGCTTCAGCAGCGCATTGATATCTGAGCTCCGTATCAATGCGCTGCCGAAGCGCGCAGAAGGTGTTAGTACGCCTGTCATTATAGTGCGGACTTTCCATAGCATAGAAAATCGCTACGTTTCAATTTGTGTAACTGAACTTGTTTCATGTCACTGGTCATATAAACCTATGTAAACAGGAAAAACGTGGAAGAGTTTGGTCGCATCTAACTACAGCCCCAAAAAATACCATTGGCCATGCTGAGCCTAGCTACATTGCTAACAGGAGTGACAGCGCGTCTGACTGCGTCTGACTGACTGGGAGGTCGCGCAAAGCTCGGAGAGGTACGGAGCAGCTCGTCTCAATTCAGATAAGAGCATATTTCATTATGGAAGTACGGTGGACTGTTCCTTTAAACTAATCAGAAATCCACTCTATACATTGCTAATGTGGTAAATGACTATTCTAGCTGCAAATGTCTGGTTTTTGGTGCAATATCTCCATAAGTGTATAGTGGCCCATTTCCAGCAACTCTCACTCCAGTGTTCTAATGGTACAATGTGTTTGCTCATTGCCTCAGAAGGCTAATGGATGATTAGAAAACCCTTGTACAATCATGTTAGCACAGCTGAAAACAGTTGAGCTCTTTAGAGAAGCTATAAAACTGACCTTCCTTTGAGCAGATTGAGTTTCTGGAGCATCACATTTGTGGGGTCGATTAAATGCTCAAAATGGCCAGAAAAACGTCTTGACTATATTTTCTATTCATTTTACAACTTATGGTGGTAAATAAAAGTGTGACTTTTCATGGAAAACACAAAATTGTCTGGGTGACCCCAAACTTTTGAACGGTAGTGTACACTCAAGCACAGTGAAATCCCTCCTCTTCATTTAACTTACTCTACATTCACACTGCAGGCTGAAGTGACTCAAATCCGATTTTTTCGCCCATATGTGACCTGTATCCGATCTTTTATTGACAATATGAACGACACAGATCCGATTTTTTCAAATCCGACCCAGGCCGTTTGGATATGTGGTCCTAATTCCGATTCCTATCCGATCTGTTCATATTCGACTTCAGTCTGAACCGCCAGGTCGCTTTCATCGGACTTACACGTCATCAACAAGCCACAAACGCCACTATTCTGCGCTGAAGTAGGCGGCGGGTCTCTCAAAAAAAGTTACAACAACATGGCTTTGATGTTCCTTTGAACGGAGGTTGCAGTCACTACCCCGCAGAACGCCTGAGCCAAAACCCTTGCCCTCTTCCTTCTCAACCTCCTCCTTAACATCAGGCTATTGTGCATGTTCTGGCTCCGTCGCAACAACTGCATCATCGCCAGGTACTCCATGCTGGCTACTGTCATACACAGGAAACTTTAGGTTACTTCCGTAAACACTGGCCATGCTCACTGCGTGTGACGTCGTCGTATCCTGCAATGCGCATGCGGAACACTTTTAGGTCGCTTTTCGTTCATACTGAGGATCACATACAAGTCGCATATATTTGTTAATGTGAACGACCTCACAAAAAAATCGGATTTCACAAAAAAATCGGAATTGAGCATTAAGCCTTGCAGTGTGAACGTAGTGTTAATCTTCATCTGCTTTGCTGTAGGATTCCTCCATCTTGCCTTGTATACTTTTCATCCAACCGTGATATGAAGATTAATGTGAACTCTGCTTTTTTTTTTTCTCCCCCGCCAGCCGTGAGCAGAAACGCTTTCACTGCGACCAAGCCAGATCCCTCCAAACCCAACATGCTTCGAGTGGGTCTGGCTTTCGGGACCACAGCTGTCCTGTGGACGATGGTAATGATCCCGGACGGACTTGTCCTATTTCTGTTCCTGTATATATTGCGATTTTTGTAAAGTTATAAATTGCTGAGAGTTGTTGGATTGAATTACCTCGGGGGGGAAAAAATTTGCTCGCTCTCTCTCTCTTTGTCAGCTCTTTAAACAACACTGGAGTGACGTAGAGGAATACAAAGCAAGAAACGGCCTGGAGGAATGAGTCGTAACGGGTAAACAACACTTAAGGCCTTACATGTGTGTGAGTCCACCAGATTTTCGTACCAGATGCTCAGATTATGGATTTTGAGTTCTACCTGCTGCATTACACAACCAAGCCTTTGTATGCAGCAAATACAAACCAAAGTAAAACTGGACTGAGGGAAGTTACAGTAAATCTGACATGAAATCCTGTGAACGCAGCCCAAAATGGTCCACTTTCCAGGCACTGATTACAGATGATCCAGAACCCATCATTGAGTCCATCAGGAGACAATCTCGACTGTAGATTATTGGCAAATTTCCCAGATTTGTTGAGCAACAGACTACGAAATCCTGCTCGGAAGGTCAAGATAACACGTGGTGAATGTTGTGCGAAAACCGCGCTCGCACGATCGACGCATTTTCACTACAAATCAAAATGTCAGTTGCTGATTTTTATGGCCGAAGGAAGATCTATACTTGTCTCAGTCGTAGATGATGTGAAAAGTGGTAAATGTGTCCTGTAGGGGGCGCTATTGAGGTGCTTATTCGTCGATGGTTACTGGATCAGCCGGTGAAAATGGTGCAGAATATCGCCGTTTCTACGTGTTCTGGTCCAAAAACCCCGTGGTATGACGCGCACACACGGCACGGCATGAATAAACAATTAAACAATTGATGAATTTACCGTAACGTTAACGTTCACATTAAATGTGTGCGAGCATTCTGCAACAATAATTGCGTGATTATGAAGTCAACAAGTGACGATGAGCTGGTGCTTTTTTCTTTTGCAAAATAAGAAAATGTAAGCGAGAACATGAGGAGTTTCACTGCTTGGGTTAGAAGTTGTCGAGACTGATAGCTCGCTGCACTACCAAGCAAAGTAGGCTCCAGACTGTGGACTGTACACACACCGATTTCATTGCCAAGCTCCTCTCCTATTTTTTTTTCCAAATGTTGCCTTTAAAGTAGGACTGTTGAAGTTGACACAATTATGACGCGTCAACGCAAATTCCTTTTAACGCCGTTAATTGTTTTGATACGTGATTAACGCATGCACGTTCTGTGCCCCTCCCCAATAGTTTAGGAAATCAGGAAGTGTCCTAGAGCAAGTGAGCGATATAGCGAATAGCTGGTCAACGTAAGTCGCGATAAAGTGCACTTATGTACAGAATCAACTTGTATTGTCTCATTCTGATTGTTTACATAAAATGTGTATTTTTATATGCTTTTGATGGTCCAGTTTGAATATTTTTGTTTTTTTATGATTATTCTATGTATAAGAATAATGCAGCTAATTACTTTTTTTTTTCTTCTTCTTGCAGATTCCCCCCCCATACCTGTGCACTTCACTGCTTTGGTGTCGTCTATAATGATGTATAATAAAGATGTACATGTGTTAATTACTTCTTTGTCTATTGGACGTCATTACACACATTTTACCTTTTTTTTTTAAAGATTTTTTTTGGGCTTTTTCACCTTTATTGGATAGGACAGTGTAGAGACAGGAAATGAGCGGGAGAGAGAGACGGGGAGGGACCAGGAAATGACCTCGGGTCGGAATCGAACCCGGGTTTCCGGATTTATTAGCCTGGCAAGCCAGACTAAATGTGAATATTTAGTCTGGCCTCGATCCGTAGACATTTCCGAAGCGGGTGGGAGGAACAAACCGCTGTCTTTCAAACTGTCTCTGTGCGTATAGGCCAACGCTCTGACCAATCAGCGCAACAGTGACTGTGACGTAGTCAGAGCGACAGAAAGCAGTGGGGGAGGCCTTGAAATAAATAATTTTTCAAAATGCGTATTAATTAATAAACAGGTTCTAGATATTAAGAAGTTTGGAGTCTGTACCACATACACTCATTTTTTTTTCCAAGTGTTTTTCAAGGGTTTGCTTAAACTGTTTTTGAGAGTTTTTATTTAGTGGTGTTTGGTGAAATAATTTCCCTTAAATTTAAAATAACGGGAAAATAAGAAACAATCAAAAAGTAATGTTTCAAAGCTGTTTATTAATTCTTCGTACTGCACAAACTAGCCCCATCCTTTTGGCTACGAGCGGAGCCAGCTGGTAGATCAGACTTTTGCCATAGCCGGTCGGCAAAACAGCGAAAACGTCCTTCTTGAAAAGGAATGAGCGGAGAGCCTCTTCCTGCTCATGTTTCAACGAAAACTCCAAGTCTAATTCTTCTAAAACTGATTCCAAAGCGGAGTCAAACGGGCGCTGTTCACTAGCCGTAGCCATCTTTCCTGCTGTGCTTTCTCCAGCGTCGCGCAGCCTTGTCGTCACTCCTGCAAAAGCCCGCCCAAAGAATCCAAACAAAAACCTTGCGTTGTGATTGGCGGGCACGATTTGATGCCCGGGGTGTTTTTGTTTATATGGTGTGAGGCTAGACCCACTCGCTAGGCAAAAATATTTTTGGCCGCTAGGCAGGTGGGTCTAGTTCACTAGGCTACGGATTTATGGTATGGCGCCTTATCCACCTGAGCCACGACGCCCCTCAGATTTGACCTTTAGTGTAAATGATTAGCGTGCATCTCTAGGAGGCTGATAAATGAAAGGGAAAAATGCTGGGGGAGGAGGGGGTTATGATTAGGGTTATTCATTTTTACTCTTATGGTTTAGATCCACTTTTGTAGATCTGAAGTGTCCTTGCAACTCAATCCTTCAGTTCTCCTGAGTGATCACCTTTATCCTGCGATGAAACGTTTCTCTCCTCTTGGGATAAGGATGTAAAATGTGTAAAATAGGATTATATCTGCTTTATTTCTCATTTTTACATCGCAGTAATGTATAAACCTCGTAGTGAGGCTCTGGTGTAGATCAGTACCAGGTGAGAGTCCAGTACGGTTTAGTAATTAAACTGCTTAAATTCAACCTTCAGACAGGTTTTGTGGGTCTGAGTTCACACTGACTGACTGACTTGCTTATTTTACTTACTTAATTTACTTTACTTACTTTAATTTATTTAATTACTTTATTTACTTACTTTCGTACTTTATTTACTTACTTAACTTACTTTTTCTTTCTTTCTTTCTTTCTTACTTTACTTACTTTTCTTTTTTACTTTATTTACTTACTTTCTTTACTTTATTTACTTACTTTCTTTCTTACTTTATTTACTTTATTTGCTTACTTACTTTTTCTTTCTTTCTTACTTTATTTACTTTTTCTTACTTTCTTTATTTACTTACTTTATTTGCTTACTTTTTCTTACTTTACTTATTTTATTTTCTTACTTTCTTTCTTTATTTGCTTACTCTTTTTCTTTCTTTCTTTCTTTCTAACTTTTACTTACTTTTATTTTTTACTTTATTTACTTACTTTCTTTACTTAATTTATTTACTTTCTTACTTTATTTGCTTACTTACTTTTCTTACTTTCTTACTTTTTCTTACTTTATTTGCTTACTTTACTTACTTTCTTTCTTACTTTATTTACTTTATTTGCTTACTTTTTTTACTTACTTTACTCACTTTATTTTCTTACTTTCTTTCTTACTTTACTTACTTTATTTTCTTACTTTCTTACTGACTTACTTTATTTTATTGATCCCAAGCTGAGAAATTTTTTTTACAGCAGCAAGTTATCAGACACGAAAAGAAAAAGACGCACTGTACAGCAAAGAATTAATAAAAAAAAAAACATCCCAAGAACAAGCCAACTCTATAATATATGGATAAAAATGTAACGATAAAAAATATATCCCTGTATGTGCTTGGTACAGGGCGACATGGTGGTGTAGTGGTTAGTGCTGTTGCCTCACAGCAAGAAGGCCCGGGTTCGAGCCCCGTGGCCGGCGAGGGCCTTTCTGTGCGGAGTTTGCATGTTCTCCCCGTGTCCGCGTGGGTTTCCTCCGGGTGCTCCGGTTTCCCCCACAGTCCAAAGACATGCAGGTTAGGTTAACTGGTGACTCTAAATTGAGCGTAGGTGTGAATGTGAGTGTGAATGGTTGTCTGTGTCTATGTGTCAGCCCTGTGATGACCTGGTGACTTGTCCAGGGTGTACCCCGCCTTTCGCCCGTAGTCAGCTGGGATAGGCTCCAGCTTGCCTGCGACCCTGTAGAACAGGATAAAGCGGCTACAGATAATGAGATGAGATGTGCTTGGTACATGTGGATGTGCATTATTAGTGCTAAAAACAAGAATTATGATGAATGAAAATAAAAACTGTGCAAAAGTGACAGTATTGAACAAAAGATTAAATAAAAAAAAAACACATCCTATATTTGTCGGGTCTTTGTGCTGTTATTACTCAGAATGGGGGAATCACAGCACCATGGAGGTTTTCCTATAAACACAGGTGAAGTTCAAGTACGTATCACTGATGATATATTCAATAAATTATAAAAAATAAAAAAAAACCTCCAAGGATGAATGCATGTTTTAGTGTTCACACGTTATATATTTTTGAGGATTTTAAAATTTGTTTAAATGATGAACTCTAAAATGTGAAATTCTAAAGAAGTATAAGCGAAACCAAAACTTTATTAAACTGAAAAGGGTTAGAAATCAAATCAAATCAAGTTTATTTGTATAGCGCTTTTAACAATAAACATTGTCGCAAAGCAGCTTTACAGAATTTGAACGACTTAAAACATGAGCTAATTTTATCCCTAATCTATCCCCAATGAGCAAGCCTGTGGCGACGGTGGCAAGGAAAAACTCCCTCAGACGACATGAGGAAGAAACCTCGAGAGGAACCAGACTCAAAAGGGAACCCATCCTCATTTGGGCAACAACAGACAGCCTGACTATAATATTAACAGTTTTAACAGGTATAACCCTCAACTGTCCTCATGGGGCCGTCCTTCACAGGAGCGGTGCGATAAAACTCCGACCAGACACAGGGCACCAGGATGGATCAAGCAGGTCCCAGGGGCAGAAGAGGCCAGCATCTCAATCCCAGGATCAACATGTAACTCAGAGGGACAGATTGGGGGGGAGAGAGAGAAAGAAAACACAGGTTGTTAGGTATGCCCTAAAAATGACAAGTATTAAATCTGTGTGGTAGGCTCGCAGAGACGAGAGTCTTTACATCAGGCATAACACACAACAATGGCATGTTAATATGGTAAAATATATCATGACCTGCTCTGGCTGGATGCTTGATTGGGTGATGGGAGCACACTCCTCAGCAATGATGAGATGCAGATGGGACCCTTAGGGCTGGCCAAGACAATTCAGTTACATTTCACCGGGTCTGGGACATGCGACAGAATGTCTGACGGCCGATTCCCTGCAGGCTACGATAGCCAGTCGAGGTCTCCACCCTCTCCACCAAAAGATTTCCTGTTGACTCCATGTAACTCAGAGGGACAGATTTGGGGTGGGGGGGGAAGGAAAGAAAAGAAAACAAAGAAATCAATTTTTATCGGCATTATCTAATTCTGACTACTACACACGCTTTGCCCCACATGCACACTTTCTGTAGATCATGTAAAAATAAAGATTTTGCACCACGAGGTCTCATGTCTGATCTGGTTTTCGTCGGTGCCCCTTTGCTCCAGCTGATCAAGCACACTTTGCATTTTCTCTGTGGAAATGCAGTCTAGTTCCAGCCTGTGCTTTCTTTTTCGCATCATTATGGCATTTATATGCTACACAATGACGCATACTTATTTAAAAACTGATAAATTCGGTAAATACTTGTAAAACAAGCAAAACTATGATATAAACAGCTGAGTTGCTCCAAGCGAGCACTACCTGATGTCATCGCATACATCACAACTACACTGAAGCCCATTGGGCATTTTAAAGAAAATTAGTTTTTCTCTAGCACTATTTGGTCTCTGAAAATGAACGTTTGATTTTTGAAATCTGTGACTACTTTTACTTAAAATAAGTTTGAGAATAAATCTGCTGAAGGATCCCTTTAATGGAAAGAGTCCAAAAGCTTTATCGCTCACTTTATCTGTCACATATTTAAGTTTTACACTTAACACTACAATAGTATGGTCTGAATCTTTAATCAAAAGGCTAAATACCTCTAAACACCTTTAATAAAGCAATTAATACTTGCATTAGGATTTGAGCGATCGTTTAGCTTTACTTAAAACCCCGATTCCAAAAAAGTTGGGACAAAGCACAAATTGTAAATAAAAACGGAATGCAATGATGTGGAAGTTTCAAAATTCCATATTTCATTCAGAATAGAACATAGATGACACATCAAATGTTTAAACTGAGAAAATGTATCATTTAAAGAGAAAAATTAGGTGATTTTAAATTTCATGACAACAACACATCTCAAAAAAGTTGGGACAAGGCCATGTTTACCACTGTGAGACATCCCCTTTTCTCTTTACAACAGTCTGTAAACGTCTGGGGACTGAGGAGACAAGTTGCTCAAGTTTAGGGATAGGAATGTTAACCCATTCTTGTCTAATGTAGGATTCTAGTTGCTCAACTGTCTTAGGTCTTTTTTTGTCGTATCTTCCGTTTTATGATGCGCCAAATGTTTTCTATGGGTGAAAGATCTGGACTGCAGGCTGGCCAGTTCAGTACCCGGACCCTTCTTCTACGCAGCCATGATGCTGTAATTGATGCAGTATGTGGTTTGGCATTGTCATGTTGGAAAATGCAAGGTCTTCCCTGAAAGAGACGTCGTCTGGATGGGAGCATATGTTGCTCTAGAACCTGGATATACCCTTCAGCATTGATGGTGTCTTTCCAGATGTGTAAGCTGCCCATGCCACACGCACTAATGCAACCCTATACCATCAGAGATGCAGGCTTCTGAACTGAGCGCCGATAACAACTTGGGTCATCCTTCTCCTCTTTAGTCCGAATGACACGGCATCCCTGATTTCCATAAAGAACTTCAAATTTTGATTCATCTGACCACAGAACAGTTTTCCACTTTGCCACAATCCATTTTAAATGAGCCTTGGCCCAGAGAAGACGTCTGCGCTTCTGGATCATGTTTAGATACGGCTTCTTCTTTGAACTATAGAGTTTTAGCTGGCAACGGCGGATGGCACGGTGAATTGTGTTCACAGATAATGTTCTCTGGAAATATTCCTGAGCCCATTTTGTGATTTCCAATACAGAAGCATGCCTGTATGTGATGCAGTGCCGTCTAAGGGCCCGAAGATCACGGGCACCCAGTATGGTTTTCCGGCCTTGACCCTTATGCACAGAGATTCTTCCAGATTCTCTGAATCTTTTGATGATATTATGCACTGTAGATGATGATATGTTCAAACTCTTTGCAATTTTACACTGTCGAACTCCTTTCTGATATTGCTCCACTATTTGTCGGTGCAGAATTAGGGGGATTGGTGATCCTCTTCCCATCTTTACTTCTGAGAGCCGCTGCCACTCCCAGATGCTCTTTTTATACCCAGTCATGTTAATGACCTATTGCCAATTGACCTAATGAGTTGCAATTTGGTCCTCAGCTGTTCCTTTTTTGTACCTTTAACTTTTCCAGCCTCTTATTGCCCCTGTCCCAACTTTTTTGAGATGTGTTGCTGTCATGAAATTTCAAATGAGCCAATATTTGGCATGAAATTTCAAAATGTCTCACTTTTGACATTTGATATGTTGTCTATGTTCTATTATGAATACAATATCAGTTTCTGAGACTTGTAAATTATTGCATTCCGTTTTTATTTACAATTTGTACTTTGTCCCAACTTTTTTGGAATCGGGGTTGTATTTAACTGCTATTCTGTAACTTTTTGTTTGGACTGTGGTGTTAATAATCGTGATTAAACTATAAACTATAATGAAATATAAGAAGCTGGACATATTCAAGCTGCCTGAGGTGCAGTGAGAATCACGGATCCTTTTGGGAGTTAAATGAGGTATGTATAAAAGCAGGAAGGTGGACAGAAGTTGAAATGAAGCCTAAAGGTTAGAGAAGCAGCCTTGGGCCTAAAGGGTCGCTGGTTTGATTCCCAGGAAAATCCAGGGCTGAATTGCACTTGAGCAAGGCACCTAACTCCAGCTGCTCCTCAGGCCCTGGGTGTGTGTATAGACTCATATGTCGCTCCGGATAAGAGTGTCTGTTAAACGCCTGTAATGTAATGAAATAACACCTTAGTGGTTTTAACTGAAGACTGATGAGTGTGTGTGTATTGCATCATGGAGCATTCCAGTGAGGTGCAGAACAGACCCGGTACCCCTGAAAAGAGAACATCCCAGACTAGTTATTTAAGGTCAAAGGACAAAATGTAGTGTTCAGGAATCAGACTCAGTCTCAGGATTTAAATCTAGGCTGAAAACATATCTGTTTAGTCAAGCCTTTTGTTAATGGTGTTTATGAGGGAAAGGCGTCGATCTGGAGGGTCTTCAGACATAGAGTGTTTTGGTAAACTGGGATGTATGGATGGTGTCAGTCTCCCACTCGCTTGCTCACTCGAGTTTGTTGACAGTGTAGCGGCTGCTGCTTTATGTCCCGGGGCTCCCTCATGCCTGTGTTACCTTCTGGTTCTCCCCTTTTAGTTATACTGTCATAGTTAGTTTTGCCAGAGTCCCTGCTTGTACTCAGCGCAAAATGTATACTGTACCTACTTATTCAGGTGTCATTGGGCATACCTAACAACCTGTGTTTTCTCTCTCTCTCCCCTCCTCCAGTCTGTCCCTCTGAGTTACATGGCAATCCTGGGATTGAGGTCCTGACCTCTTCTGCTCCTCGGACCTGCCTGATCCATCCTGATGTCCTGTGTCTGGTTGGAGTCTCATCACATCGCTCCTGTGGAGGACGGCCCTCATATGGACAGTTGAAAGTCACACTTGGAAGACGCTCTGGACACTTACAGTAATGCTTTTGTGGCTGAGGAATACAGCTGGCTTGCTAACTTTGGGACTGTGGTTGTCATGAACAGTTTTACACTCAAGTTTCCATTAATGAAGAGTTTATCACATCAACGAAACTGACTTCATGTGAAAACTGTTAATGTTATAGTCATATTGTCTGTTGTTGTCCAGGTGAGGATGGGTTCCCTTTTGGCGGGCAGCACGGTGGTGTAGTGGTTAGCACGGTCGCCTCACAGCAAGAAGGTTCCGGGTTCGAATCCAGCGGCCGGCGAGGGCCTTTCTGTGTGTGGTTTGTATGTTCTCCCCGTGTCTGCGTGGGTTTCCTCCGGGTGCTCCGGTTTCCCCCACAATCCAAAGACATGCAGTTAGATTGATGTGGGGTGGCCTTGGGCTGAGGTGCCCTTGAGCAAGGTACCTGGGCGCTCTGGTGTGGCTGCCCACTGCTCTGTGTTCACTGCTTCAGATGGGTTAAATGCAGAGGATGAATTTCACTGTGCTTGAAGTGTGCATGTGACAAAATAAAGGTTTCTTCTTCTTTTGAGTCTGGTTCCTCTTGAGGTTTCTTCCTCGTGTCGTCTGGGGGAGTTTTTCCTTGCCACCGTCGCCACGGGCTTGCTCATTGGGGATAGATTAGAGATAAAATTGGCTCATGTCTTGGGTCAGTCAGATTCTGTAAAGCTGCTTTGGGACAATGTCTATTGTTAAAAGCGCTACACAAACAAACTTGACTTGAAAATGTCTCAAAATGTCTATATTTAGCAAGCAGAAAGATAGATAAACACCTGTGTCATTTCATATTGGTCAGACTGTACTGTGAACTTTGCACCATTCCCAAAAACTAATGTTTTTGAGACCAGTACAACATTTTTTACACTGTTTTAAAAAGCTGTTCATTTGAATCGCAGTGTAACACCGGTAACTGCACACACTTCATCCTGATACATCGTTCTGTCAAAGATTTAAGCCCCGTCTACACGATCATACATTTGTCCATGGACATCGTCATACAAATGTATAATCATGTGGATGGTTTTCCCAACAAACTTGAACAACGTCATACTTGTATGACGTTGTATGATGTTCAAATTTTTAGAATCGTGTTTCTACTTTCCAACAAATGTTCACAACATCTTACAACATTTTGGGTCATCCACCAATCAGATTGTTAATTCGGGTCATGTGATCTACACTGCCTGTCATGTGACATACAAAATGGCAGTGCAAGTCTTTCTCCTGGTGATATTGCCTGTCTCATGGTAGTGTCTGCCTTTCTGATTGAAGGCTCCACCTTAGCGAGAATTTCTTCAAATGATGTTTCATCCATTCTTAAGAAATTTTTGTAGCTACCAAGATCAGATTCTTGTAGCAATGAATTATATGCCCCAAATGTCCCTCTCCGCTGTATCCAGTCCTTGGTCCATAACCTTTTTGTCTTTTTTTTGTTTGTTTTTTCTCAAGTATACCAAAGACATGACCAGCAAAGCTGCTGAGCCACTCATTAAACTCAGGGAATCTTCAGCCTCCATACTGAAGGAATGTGTGATGTCATTTCCGTCCAATTTCTTTCATACTTCATCATACAAATGTCCACGAATGTATGATCGTGAGGACAGAAATCCACAACATGATCATACAAACTTGAACATCATCATACATTTGTATGATAATGTTTTGGACAAATGTATGATCGTGTAGACGGGGCTTTATGAATCTAAATGTAAGATTTGAGCCTCAGTATGTTTCTGAATTACAAAATGGCTTCTCATTCAACTTCAATCAATAGTTTGAATCAGTATCATCAGCATAGAAAGATCCAGTATTAAACATTTGGACGACAAGAAGAAAAGTAATTTAACATTTTTTTAAGTAAATAAAATTCTCTAAAGTTATATTTCTTTGTAATGTGTAAGAGCAGATTTGGACATAAAAAGTGAGTTTTGTACAGTATTTTGTCTGTTTTATTAACATAAAAATGACATCTTTGTCATGTCATCAGAGTCACGTGGGTTCATCTGGACAAATCAGATGCCGCCGTTTCATCCGGGTACTTTATGGCTCTACAAACCTTCACAAGCTACATAGCTATGAAAATAAATGCGATGAAAACCTTTAAAACAAACAAGCAAACAGATAGATAGATAGATAGATAGTGTGTAAAAACCAGAATGTTGTCAAGGTTGCCTGCTACAAACAAGCTAACTTGCTACTTTTTTTTTCTCTTTCTTTTATTTCCAAAAACATTCAAAATACAAACAAATAGAGCACCATATATATACAGATCCAAAAAACATCAAAGAAGTAAAACACACACATAGCAATAAAGTAAAAAATATGAACAAGAAAGGGGCTACTTAACTATCTTTACATATCTTAATTGAGTAAATCAAAGTCATCCAAAAAGGATATAAAATAACCAACATCCTTATTTTCAACTAACTTTAAAGATTTGGCAAAAAGCTTGAGGTCATTCTTCCAGTGTGTAACATAAGGTTTAGTTTTAAAAAAAACGACATTTGTGAATAAAGTGTTTACCTAAAAGTAGTAAATTATTAATAGCATATTCAATTTTGTTATTATTTAAAAACACTCCAAATTTAATTTCTTTAATGGATAAAGGGGCAGGCGGCACGGTGGTGTAGTGGTTAGCGCTGTCGCCTCACAGCAAGAAGGTCCGGGTTCGAGCCCCGTGGCCGGTGAGGGCCTTTCTGTGTGGAGTTTGCATGTTCTCCCCGTGTCCGCGTGGGTTTCCTCCGGGTGCTCCGGTTTCCCCCACAGTCCAAAGACATGCAGGTTAGGTTAACTGGTGACTCTAAATTGACCGTAGGTGTGAATGGTTGTCTGTGTCTATGTGTCAGCCCTGTGATGACCTGGCGACTTGTCCAGGGTGTACCCCGCCTTTCACCCGTAGTCAGCTGGGATAGGCTCCAGCTTGCCTGCGACCCTGTAGAACAGGATAAAGCGGCTACAGATAATGAGATGAGATGAGATGGGATAAAGGGGCAAACTGAATCCCCCTAGACTGTAGCCAAACCTGAAAATCAATCCAAAATCTTTGTATTAAATCACATAGAAAGAAAAGATGTTCCAAATCCTCCTCCTCTGTTTCACAAAACACACATTTACCAGTTTTAAATTTAAATTTCTTCTTAAGAAATTCTTTGGTTGGGTAAATTCTATTCAAAATTTTGAACTGTATTTCTTTCGCTTTGAAGGGAATTAGAAAGGAGAGATATTTAGTTCTAATCTTTTTAATTTCTGCTGTTTCAAAATCTTTTAATATGTAATCTCTTTTGACAGAATTAGGAAAGCAAATATTTTGTAAGGAACGTCTTAAAAATTTGTTATCGCACTTTTTATTACAAAATTCGACACCTTCAATCCAAAGTTGTCTCAGTCTAGGAGAGATATCAGAGTACACCATATCCTGTTCCACCATAGCTCGGATTGGTACAGGAATAGCCTTTACGATTTGGTTGTATTTTCTTTTTGTACATTGAATCTGAAATTTCTGACAGAAATGACCATGTTGTAAAATCTGTCCATCATTCATAAAGTGAGCAATAGCCCACACACCTTTGGAAACCATTCCTCCATAAAAATAGATTTTCTATTAACCAATATATACCTATTATTCCACACTGGGCTATTATGAGGGGTAAAATTATGCTTAAATATTATTTTCCAATAAAGGAGGTGTTAGGGTTTTGCTGGGATTCGAACCTGGTTCGTTGGTGTGATAATCCAGCAAACCCCCACTAGGCCACCAGGGGGATGACTCAAATGCAGAGGCGTGAGGCGGAAGTAGAAAAAGAATCAAAAGGTTTATTTAAACTATATACACTATATACAGGGCAAAACAAAAGACAAAAAAAACCAAAGAGTATAATCCAAAAGAAAAGCAAAGTGCAAAAATTCAAAAGCTTAAGAAGATCAAAAAACACAGTACAAAGGAAACTGGAGATAAACATAACAGCACAAAGACTCCGTGACAAGAGGACTGAACTCAGGGGTATAAATAGACAAACTAATTAAGGACACAGGTGAAGATAATTAGGCAATTAACACAAACACAAAACACAGGAACAGTGACGGCCTCTAGAGGCCAAAATAAACACGACAAGAAAAGGAAATAACAGCGGCCTCTAGAGGCCAAAACAGTCCTAGTCCTAACAGGAGGACCTGTTGATGAAAGTCAGAAAGTGTCTGAGGAAGTTTATTTAACTCAAAATCACATTTTAATAGGAAGTCGATTCCACCGAGCTTATTGAAAATGAGGTTGGGTATGTAATACCAGATAGAGTGACTATTATTTAGAAAAGACTTTAGCCATTTAAGTTTTAGTACACCGTTCATGATGTCAAAATCTATTGCATTTCCCCCTCCCTCACCATAGGGTTTGATTAGATCATCTTTACCTATATAATTAGGATGCAGTGCTGCTGCACAGCAACCTGGAGCCCATAGGTTGCAGTGCAAAGCACTAAAACTATTGTTCTTCTACGTGTTTCTTCTTCTTCTTCTTCCGTATTCTTCTTCCTCCTACGCAAATTTTGATTTCGAATAACTCAATAACCATACGTTGCACACAGACAAACAATATATCAAAACGTGTGGCTCGATCGGACTCGCTATGCTATTACTTTTCTCTACAGAATACGATTTTTTCGCAACGTAGTCGCGAAAAAATCGCCCCAAAAAACCCCATTCATTTCTATGGAATTAATTGAAAGAAAAGCACTTTTTCAAACATCCGCTGCTCTGGCATGCTTTCACCTAGAGACGTGATTCAAACTCTAAAACGTAGGAAAACTTCTCCTCTGTGGATCTGGCATTCAACTTTTCTGCTAGGTTCTACACTTTCGGATCAGTCCCGGCTCAAACGCCATGTGGGTTCCGGGAGAAAATCCGGCTTTTGAATGGGTGTCTATTGCGTTACACACCAGTGAAGCTCGTGGAGATAGCTTGAAAAAAAAGCTCAAACTTTCTCGCTTAAACTGTGTTTTCAGCCACAAATTTCACTCTACAGACATGATTTTCTCAAAAGTAGTAGTAAAACTTGTCCTGATTCACACAATGTGTCTACCTAAACGATAGGATTTACAGTTTTTGAATGACAAGCGTCAAACTGAGGACAGGGCAGCTGACAGGCCTCATTGACACCCATTATAAACGTGAGAGAAAAGTCACTCATTTTTAACTCGCTCTAGTGTCCTCATTTTTAACACTACAGACAAAAAATTACATCAGTTTATTCAGGAGACCCTTCTAGCGCTCACTGTGAAAGAATTTTGTGAATTTCTTTTTTTTGTGAAAAAAAAAACAGCCTCGGTCGGCATGACACGTCACCTTAGCCGCCCACTTTATTAGGAACACTTCTGTTCGTACATACAAACTACAAACACTCTTCTTAGAGTTTAGAGTTTATTTTATTTTTAAAAGGGACAGTGCACAAATTAAACATTATCCTTGTGGTAAGGACAGATGTCTGTCCCAGGTTATAGCAGTACATGCTAATTTCCGCCTGTAGTCACTTTGTTTATACTCTTGAATAGCTCTTCTTCATGACGGCTGCTGTCTCAAGCACACACATAATCATTGCATTGAAACATCATTGCAGGTCACACATTCACGGCCAGCGAACATGCGTGACCGAATTGCTTCGCGCACTGCATCCTCTCACAATTTCCCCCGGGGAATTGTCCAGTCTAGTGACATTTGTTCTTCCAAATGAAGTTAAAGTTTAATCTATTAAATGTTTTTTATCATTCTTTTTGAAATAGGGAGGGAATACGCAGGATAAATTAATCTAGAGAGACTCTCCATTTTGGTCAGTAATATCCTGCCAAAGACAGTGAGCTAACTTGCTACTTAGCAAAGATGAGCAGAGCAAATGTTTATGGGATGTGTTAAAAATATCACGATACGGTTCAGGAAAAAAAAATTACAAAATACAGCACAAATTATGGATACAATAAATATTTTATTTTTAAAAGTCTATTAAAATAAAACTAAAAAGAATGAAGACTCCACTTCCGGGACGATCGTGACGTCATGACGTCGTGCGTCAGATCAGATCATTTGGCTCGGCTCACGAAAAAGTGCCGACTCTTTGGCCTCCCAACAGGTTCGTGACCATTTTTTAAAAAAATATAACCAAGGTAAAATACGATTTTCTAACCAGTGCATGTTTTTTTTATACATTTTTATGCACTCCTGCGTTTTAGTGAAGAGTTTCGATTCAATTAGATCGTAATGAACCTCTCTTGTATATGAGTCGACTCTGAGTCACCTAAAAGAGCCGGTTCAAAGAGCCGACTCATCAGGACTGCTATCATCACACCCCCTTTACTATAGAGCTCAGGTCTCTTGCCACTGGTTTAGTCCTGAGCTGGTGCATCTGCTGGCTGTTCTTCTCTGCTTTCCTCCTCCTGTGGTTGTAGAAAGAAAAAGGGATGTATCCGTGCCGGGTAGCTTTGCAGAGATTTTCTCCTTTTGCCAGACACTCCATCACACACAGTGCAATCCTGCACAGAGAGGGTGAGGAATAACATGCATTTATGGCTGTATGACATCATAAGGTTGTCATTATACTGTAGTAGCATCTAAAATAATAATAATAATAATAATAATAATAGTGCATGTAGTAAATGTGGAAAGTGAAGTTTTTGGGTTTGTTTAAGTAAAAGCAAACACTGTGTGTGTGCAACTGTGCATGCATGGAAAGGGGAGATGAAGGTCAGATCACTGGTCAGTTTGCAAGAGCTGCATGCTTGTTAATGTATTAATAAGATATTTATTTATTTAAGCAGGATTAATACATAAAGTATCGGTGGATGAAATAGTGTTGTGTTTTTAATTGGAGTTCAGGCAGAATGGCCTGAATCAGAACCAGAGTTAAGTTTCTTGCCAAGTATGTTCACATACTACAAGGAATTTGCTTTGGTGATTTGGTGGGATATTACATTTATGACCTTCATTAGACCTGGGAGGGCACTGGGGAGGACATGGCTGGAAAAAATGGCTCCTTATGGGTGTGTGAGTGTGAAACGTATAAGTGTGTTTTAAATTCAACCATCTGGAAACCAACCTTTTATAAACCCAGTCAGCTTTTAAAATGTCTTCTGACAACTTGGTGCATGTCATTATTGTTTACTTTGTTGTTTATTTTTTTCAATACAGATATATAAGAATATTTCGTAATTTAGGCATTTATTAATGTCTGAATTGTACATTTGATCATATTTAAATGTTAATTTGCATGAAATAAATTATTATAGAAAGTTGGGCGGCACGGTGGTGTAGTGGTTAGCGCTGTCGCCTCACAGCAAGAAGGTCCGGGTTCGAGCCCTGGGGCCGGCGAGGGCCTTTCTGTGCGGAGTTTGCATGTTCTCCCCGTGTCCGCGTGGGTTTCCTCCGGGTGCTCCGGTTTCCCCCACAGTCCAAAGACATGCAGGTTAGGTTAACTGGTGACTCTAAATTGAGCGTAGGTGTGAATGTGAGTGTGAATGGTTGTCTGTGTCTATGTGTCAGCCCTGTGATGACCTGGCGACTTGTCCAGGGTGTACCCCGCCTCTCGCCCGTAGTCAGCTGGGATAGGCTCCAGCTTGCCTGTGACCCTGCACAGGATAAGCGGCTACAGATAATGGATGGATGGATGGATATAGAAAGTTAGCAAAGATAGGATAGAATATGTAAATTAGCCATGTAACCAATCTGCACTATTCTCGATCCTGATTGGTCAGAATGCATTGATTAATTTGACAAGGCTGTAGTTCGGGCTGTAATTCAAATCACAGATTTATATTAATGCGCTGGTTCATTTCTATACTAACAGCTTGTTTTATCAGGAAGGAGTCTCCAGTGTCAGTGTTTTGTAAAATACGTTTTCCACCCCAGGATAGTCTTTAGAACAGATTATTTTGTTATTCTATGCTTTCCAGTTTCCCGGTAAAGTGACAGGCGAGATTTTTGTCCTGTTAACCTCAAGAGAGAGACAAAAAGAGTCGAGTGAAGGAAGTGATAGCCTAGGTGTTTTCGCAGATGTTGAGCAACATTGAATGTAACCAGGGTGCGATTTGTCAAAAAACCAGAAGGGGGGATGTTTTTTTTTAATCATGAAACGTCACAAAATTAAGGTAGCAATAGGCTAACAGCTCAATAACATCCAATGATATCAAATGAATAACACTAAATGAAAACAAACACTAAACCAGAGATAGTAAATTCATCTTCCTATCTCTCTGACTAAATACACGAACACTAACACACAACAAAGTTCGCATTGCTTGTCGCGTTGCTGTGATGTTTCTCTCCCTCCGGATTAAATGGACAGTGACTCAAAAATCACTAAAATACATGAATACTAAATGAACAGTTTGCTCTGATGGCGCAATTCATGTGGCCTTTTCTGCTTTCCCGTCGGTGCGCTATCCGCCGTGTTTCGCCCTTCTTTAATCCACATTTCTGCGAATTTCTCAGCAGGGAAGGAACGCACGTCTGGCCCATTGACAGCGAGGAAAAGAAGGCTGTCAGTGTGGATACATTCATTCTGTTGCGCTCATCAATAAGGATGTGATTCATGGCGCTAAATCCACGTTCACACTCTGGATATTGTTATTATCTACAATGTATCTATTTGCTGGGGACGTTCGTGAACATCAAAGCTGCCACTTCGGGTCATTTTGAAAGCGAGTGCAATATAGACCATAGAAAACTGTGTCACAACATGCCTGTCATGTCAACTTTTTTTTTTTGGTTTGTTTGTTTTATTGACGGGGTTTTGTCCCCGAGGATTTTTTTTCAGCAGAGATAAAAACCAGAGGGGGGGATGATCCCCACCATCCCCCCCAGCAAATCACACCCAGAATGTAACTATAAAGGCTACATCCACACGACAACGGCAACGAGATGTTATTTAAAAATATATCACGTCCAAATGAGCAACGATCAGTAAAATATCAGGTCCATATGGCAACGCAACGCTTGCTGAAAACGATGCAATACACATGCCACACCTCTAGGGGCGCTGTAAGACGGTCCCTTCGGAGACACCAGAACAATAGAAGAAGTAAGGACGCATGCGCATAAACTATTATGCGTGAGACTTCATATTAGCCACAAAGTCAGGAAAATCTGTTTGTAAAATTACATTATAATAACCAAATACAATGAAAAGTATTTTTCCAGTCTCACCTGTGAAAGGTAATCCCATGTGATCTCGTTTGGACGGCAAACCTGTTGGTACAGTTAAACGCAGCTAATCTTTATTCTCCGCTTTGACCTATCCAATATGGCGGCGAGGATGACGTATGATTCTACGCGGAAGGCGGCGTCTTTAATGGTCTGGAATAAATTGAATGCTACACGTTGATGGATTAATTTGTTGTTTCTCACCTGTGAAAGGTAATCCCATGTGATCTCGTTTGGACGGTAAACCTGTTGGTACAGTTAAACGCAGCACATGAATCTTTATTCTCCGCTTTGACCTATCCAATATGGCGGCGAGGATGACGTATGATTCTACGTGGAAGGCGGCGTTTTTAATGGTCCGGAATAAATTGAATGCTACACTTTGATGGATTAATTTGCTCTTCTACGCCCTTTTTGAGGAATGTATTGTAGGACTTAAACCAACATCTGAAGAGGTGAGATCGCTCCTTTTTTTACCTATTTTTGCTGGCGGGATTGACTCTGCCCTAAGGGCAGAGTCTCTCTCTCTCTCTCTCTCTCTCTCTCTCTTTGCACCATTACACAATAAATATTCACAGTGAAAATATTTTGTAAGCGCGTTTCATGAACCAAGTTATAGTATTTGTTGACAACTCGCATCGAGTTCGTTACACTTCTACCCGGCATGAAGCACTCACAGTCATGTGGTTGTGACGTCATCGTAAACAAATCCGTTCTACTCATCCAGACAACTTCACAACGGCAACGTTGCCAGATCTTTCCACTCTGGAACCCGTTCTCAAAAAGATTGCGTTTTGGGCACCCAAAACACCGGTGCCGTGTGGACGCCAGGCCTAAACGATAAGCAATTGTATCAGAGTCACCTGAATCCGTTGCTGTGTGGACAGGGCCAAAGAGACTAAAAAGTGCAGCTTGACTTTCTGTAAGAAATTATTGAAAAAAAATTGTAAATGATGGTAAATTGCTGTCGTGGAAGAAGAATAGAACACGTTAGGACTGTAGAAGTTTCTCATCAGGTGTTTTGTTTATTTTCTGAAAATAGAACACTCTGTTTTGTTTGATTTCTTATTACACGGCTCATTTGCATACTCAATTCTGATTGGTCAGGTATGTTAGTATGGAGTGGATCATTAGCAGAAAAAAATTTTCAAATCAATGTGTTTCAAAGTGCTGGTCTCTTTAGAAAGTAGCTGTGTCATAAGCGGGGTATTATACACCCTACAGGGTTTATTTCATAATAATGACCAGCTCGCTGTACATTATCTCTTAAATATAACTTAGACGGTGTAATCAAGTTCGTTATTCATTTTCTAGGGGTGTTTACGTTACATTAACCTTCTGATTAAATTCCCTCATCACCGCTTATCATTGACTAGCATTAGAACATCCCCACAAAAACAACTGGCCAGTTTAACATTTGAAACGTCCACGCTGGGAGAACTGGTACAGCAAAAGAACTTTGGAAAGCACTGATAGCAGGACTCGGTGTTTCATCAGAAAGAAAGCTGTTGGTTTAATCTGTCACCACATGCCAGGTCTTAGACAAACATGTACTGTGTGTGTGTGCTTGGATGGGGGGAGGTTCGAGAACCCTTTGACTCCTGAAAGATTAACAGATTAACCTGTTATAAATAAATCTTATGTATAGAGCTGGGCAATATGATGAATTATTACACATACAGGACACTTTTTCGATGGAATAAAAACACGTGTTCTATTCCCTTCGAGCGGGTTTCATTCATTTGGTTCGATAGCATGCAGTATTGTTAGCATATCGATTATCCTACGTGTATTACGTCACTCTACCCAATGCAGAATGAGCATTGAATATGGTTTACGATATTGCACGGTTGTCAAGACAACATGACGTCACATTCGTCTTCGACTTGTTCGATATCGTGCTAGCTGAATGGAATACAGTGGTGCTTGAAAGTTTGTGAACCGTTTAGAAATTTCTATATTTCTGCATAAATATGACCTAAAACATCATCAGATTTTCACACAAGTCCTAAAAGTAGATAAAGAGAACCCAGTTAAACAAATGAGACAAAAATATTATACTTGGTCATTTATTTATTGAGGAAAATGATCCAATATTACATATCTGTGAGTGGCAAAAGTATGTGAACCTCTAGGATGAGCAGTTAATTTGAAGGTGAAATTAGAGTCAGCTGTTTTCAATCAATGGGATGACAATCAGGTGTGAGTGGGCACCCTGTTTTATTTAAAGAACAGGGATCTATCAAAGTCTGATCTTCACAACACATGTTTGTGGAAGTGTATCATGGCACGAACAAAGGAGATTTCTGAGGACCTCAGAAAAAGTGCTGTTGATGCTCATCAGGCTGGAAAAGGTTACAAAACCATCTCTAAAGAGTTTGGACTCCACCAATCCACAGTCAGACAGATTGTGTACAAATGGAGGGAATTCAAGACCATTGTTACCCTCTCCAGGAGTGGTCAACCAACAAAGATCACTCCAAGAGCAAGGCGTGTAATAGTTGGTAAGGTCACAAAGGACCCCAGGGTAACTTCTAAGCAACTGTAGGCCTCTCTCACATTGGCTAATGTTAATGTTCATGAGTCCACCATCAGGAGAACACTGAACAACAATGGTGTGCATGGCAGGGTTGCAAGGAGAAAGCCACTGCTGTTCAAAAAGAACATTGCTGCTCGTCTGCAGTTTGCTAAAGATCACGTGGACAAGCCAGACGGCTTTTGGAAAAATGTTTTGTGGATGGATGAGAACAAATATAACTTTTTGGTTTAAATGAGAAGCGTTATGTTTGGAGAAAGGAAAACACTGCATTCCAGCATAAGAACCTTATCCCATCTGTGAAACATGGTGGTGGTAGTATCATGGTTTGGGCCTGTTTTGCTGCATCTGGGCCAGGACGACTTGCCATCATTGATGGAACAATGAATTCTGAATTATACCAGCGAATTCTAAAGGAAAATGTCAGGACATCTGTCCATGAACTGAATCTCAAGAGAAGGTGGGTCATGCAGCAAGACAACAACCCTAAGCACACAAGTTGTTCTACCAAAGAATGGTTAAAGAAGAATAAAGTTAATGTTTTGGAATGGCCAAGTCCTGACCTTAATCCAATGGAAATGTTGTGGAAGGACCTGAAGCGAGCAGTTCATGTGAGGAAACCCACCAACATCCCAGAGTTGAAGCTGTTCTGTACAGAGGAATGGGCTAAAATTCCTCCAAGCCGGTGTGCAGGACTGATCAACAGTTACCGCAAACGTTTAGTTGCAGTTATTGCTGCACAAGGGGGTCACACCAGATACTGAAAGCAAAGGTTCACATACTTTTGCCACTCCCAGATATGTAATATTGGATCATTTTCCTCAATAAATAAATGACCAAGTATAATAATTTTGTCTCATTTGTTTAACTGGGTTCTCTTTATCTACTTTTAGGACTTGTGTGAAAATCTGATGTTTTAGATCATATTTATGCAGAAATATAGACGATTCTAAAGGGTTCACAAACTTTCAAGCACCACTGTATATCTGATATACCATGAAAAAAGTCAGCCAGTATTATTTAAATACAACATCGCTATTGTGATAGATTTTGTTACAATAGACTTTTTCCTCAGAGGTATTCCCTGTGTCTGAAATCGCTCCCTACTCACTATATAGGGCACTATATAGTGAGGACGCCATTTTGTAGTGCTGTCCGAAATGATAGTGAGGATTATTACACCCTATATACAGTAATGCGCTCAAAGTATCCCACAATGCATCACGAAAAGTAGTGTACAACCGATGGTCACTAACCAAAGCAATATATCCCATCATGCATTGCGGTCGCACTGAAAGAAATCAAATTAAAAGTCTCAAATTTGATTTAATAAAAGGCAGCGGCGGGCGGCGCGGTGGTGTAGTGGTTAGCGCTGTCGCCTCACAGCAAGAAGGTCCTGGGTTCGAGCCCCGTGGCCGTCGAGGGCCTTTCTGTGCGGAGTTTGCATGTTCTCCCCGTGTCCACGTGGGTTTCCTCCGGGTGCTCCGGTTTCCCCCACAGTCCAAAGACATGCAGGTTAGGTTAACTGGTGACTCTAAATTGACCGTAGGTGTGAATGTGAGTGTGAATGGTTGTCTGTGTCTATGTGTCAGCCCTGTGATGACCTGGCGACTTGTCCAGGGTGTACCCCGCCTTTCGCCCGTAGTCAGCTGGGATAGGCTCCAGCTTGCCTGCGACCCTGTAGAAGGATAAAGCGGCTAGAGATAATGAGATGAAATGAGAAAAGGCAGCGGCAAAGAAGAAAGTATTCGGCCTTGATTTAAAAGAACCGAAAGATGCAGGTACTTTGTATTTATTAATGTGGGAAATACGCTCAGTATAATATGGATTTATCACAAAAATACATGCGTGTTTATTTTGAAAAGCCGCCTGATGTGGCAGGTTTTAATTGTTTAACAGTAATGACGTAAATACCAGTGCGACGGCGTAGTGTCCAAAAGCTTCTTTTTTTTTTTCATTTTACCAATGAGCTCACTGTATAGTCCTCTATACAGTAATTCCCTATATAGGGAGTAGTGAACGAGTGAGTGATTTCGGACACAGGGATTGTATGTATTTCAATATCTTTTGTATAACTTACTTCCTTATTTATGGACAAGTATAAAAGCAAGAAGTGGATCAGGACACGCTTCTGAAAGTGCTTTCTAACTGAAAGCCAGGTCACTGCGGGCTAATTTTATTTTAACTAAACTGGAAACGTAAAGAACGCAGGCTGTAGTTGGGGGTTGAGGGTTTTGTTTGTATTATCCAATCACGTTATATGTCTGGATATTATTTCCAAAATTATTAGAATTATGTGCTTATATGTCTATCCCAGAGGATTACTGGCACTCATGAATGTGGATTGTGCTATGGAGTCATCATGTTTCTACATTGGCTATGTTTTGTCACTAATGAAGGTTATTGCTGTCTACCAGTGTTGTAGTCGAGTCACTAAACCTCGAGTCCAGTCTCGAGTCCAGTCTCGAGTCCCCAGTGTTCAAGTCCGAGTCATTCAAGAAAATTTCAAGTCGAGTCTGAGAACAAGACTCCATCCGCACCATTTGATGGTGGCTGTTGCTGCCTTTATGTGAAAGTGTCTCTGCTACTGTGTCGGACTAACGTTCCTGCTCGACTGCGCCATTTTAGTTAACAGGCTACAGATAAAAAGCTTGTTCATCGCTCAGCAAGCCCCGCCCACTATCAACAAGGCAAATAACATGAGAGAGGGTTAACACTAGCTAGTTCATCACTCAGCAAGCAAGCCCCACCCACTATCAACAGAGCAATGAACATAGCGTGTCACTTCCTTCTCTGGGTGGAGTCTTGCCAAATGACTATTGAAGTTCGAGGTTGTCCTCGTCGTCTCCTCGATAGTTCTTCTACATATGGAACACACAACAGTGCATTTTTTTCCCACTGCACGAGAAGTCTGTAGAAGCAAAGCGGACAATCCTAGCGGCGTTCTCTGCAGACATTTTAATGCCATTAACGTTAGTTCGTTCCTGAACATGACATCTGAACAGGTGAATGTGCATTCTCTTGCACGAAATTAGTATAGATATAAATATGCCAAATTATTACAGCATGTTACAAAAAATAAAGATAAAATCTGAGTCCTCGTCTCCAATTTACAAGTCTGAATGCAGTTAATGCACGAGTCCGAGTCATCAGTGCTCAAGTCAAGTCATGAGTCCTTAAAATTAAGGCACGAGTCGGACTCGAGTACTACAAGCCTGCCTTATACAGGATTGGAATAAGATGGATGGTGAATGCTGTATCTTGCAACATTAGCGACAGGGAAAATAAATCCGTGGACCCGCCTTGTGACTCAGATTTTTTTCAGAAATTTAACGGGTTCTTCCTTGGCCCATGCTAGAACCTTCTCCCAAGTTTTATGGAAATGAGATTGGTAGGTTTTGAACAATCCTGCTTACCGACAAACAAACCACACTGAAAACATGATCTCCTTGGTGGAGGCAATCAAGGAGTGGAGAAATAGTTTACAAATGTGGTGATGGAGATTAGGCGGCACGGTGGTGTAGTGGTTAGCGCTGTCGCCTCACAGCAAGAAGGTCCTGGGTTCGAGCCCCTGGGCCGGCGAGGGCCTTTCTGTGCGGAGTTTGCATGTTCTCCCCGTGTCCGCGTGGGTTTCCTCCGGGTGCTCCGGTTTCCCCCACAGTCCAAAGACATGCAGGTTAGGTTAACTGGTGACTCTAAATTGAGCGTAGGTGTGAATGTGAGTGTGAATGGTTGTCTGTGTCTATGTGTCAGCCCTGTGATGACCTGGCGACTTGTCCAGGGTGTACCCCGCCTTTCGCCCGTAGTCAGCTGGGATAGGCTCCAGCTTGCCTGCGACCCTGGAGAAGGATAAAGCGGCTAGAGATAATGAGATGAGATGATGGAGATTAATGAGGTCATTTGTGGGAAGTACATGAAGATTTGGGGAAGAAAAATGAAGCAAATGTTGGACACCAAACATGTCTTGGATAGTTGCATCAGTTCTTTGATTATACTATATACAAAAGATATTGGCAGAAAAGCTCAATTTTGGTCAAACCAAAATTTTTTGTTATTTTTCGGCTGTTTTTGTTGTATAATGTAGCCATAGCAACATTTGATGGGTTTTCTGGACCACCTCACACATGGTTCTTGCTGCACTCTGTCTTTAATGCAGCATGGCGGTCATGACGCTGTTCTGCTGAGATGATACAAAGGACTTACTTCTTGATATACTTACGTATTCATGTAAGGATTATTGGATGAACCTTTGCTTTTGGTGCAAATGATTTTGTCATCCATTAAAAAGCACAGAAAAGCCTTTGTTGATCTTTTGCAAGAGCTGATGTGATTCATTTAGCTTCTGAGAACATCTATAGACCCCTTCGCACGTTTGTAAACAAACCGACCGTTGCCAGGATGCGCGCGCAGCCTGGACTCAGAAACAATGGCGCTGCCCATAGACCGGCATTATGAGCTGTCAGATTATGCCAAACAATTGTCGTTACAAGATCGAGAATGCTACATAAATAAGTTAACTGTAACAAGTGGACATCACCTACCGGATCCGCATTTAATTAAAGAGTGGACGGACGATGTTAGCAAGTTCCCTGGTATACAATGGCCAGATATATACTCGTACCTTATTGACAAGACTTCAGTGTACACCCACGAAAAACTTCGTGCCTACAAGTCTTTAGACCAGGGGTCACCAAACTTTTTTCTCTGGGGGCCACATTGTCGTTCCTGACTGTGATGGGGGCCGGGGTCGGGTCAGCTATATCACATAGAATTGTATGACCCAGACAAATATGACCACCAGCAGGCCTCATTGTGTAGTAGAGATTACTAGCCTGGCACGGCCATCCCCACTACTATATCCACACTACTAGATCAACACTTGATTCCTGGCACATATTTGTTTATCTTTACTAGTGGTTTGCAAAAGTAGTAATCAAGTCTTCACACTTTGTTTTAATTTGAAATACCACTGATATTCCATTTATTTATTTTCTAATAAAAATAACATCAAAGCTGTCAAGGTAAGAAACATCTGCCTATTTGAGGTGATTGACACTGGCAAAGGTGAGTGGAAAATTATAAATTGTAGGTAGGCCTGTTGATATTATTAATAATATAAATAATAATTGTATGTAGCACTTAATAAAGGTCAAATAAATAGGCCTATAAAATAAATACATTTTAAAAAACAGTGAAATTATAATAATATGAGCAATAGATCACAGCAGTTGTGCTGTGTCCTGCACGTCATTGCTCTCATCCATGGCCAAAGCAAAAAACTCGAATTCTGACGCTCTCTCATTCAGCTGGTCATACACGTTGTCCCCCAGATCTTCGGTTCGCCTGGTCATAGTAGGTGTGGAGAGACTCACCGCATTGAGCGCATCCTTCTTGTCGGGACACACCTCCTCGGCCACAGCAAGCATGCATACTTTAACAAAGTCCCCATCAGTAAACGGCTTTCCATGGGTAGCTAGTAGGTGAGCTACCTTATAGCTAGCTCGGACAGCAGCCTGGTTGATCTGGGTTTGGCGAAGGAATCCATTCTGTTGTGCAGCCAGTCCGCATTTCATCCTCCGAATCCTGTCTTCTCTTGTTTGCCCTCGCAAACTAGCATACTCTTTGTGGCGGGTTTCATAGTGACGACGCAGATTATATTCTTTGAAAACTGGCACACTTTCTTTACATACAAGATAAACTGCACGGTCCTTACACTGAACGAAAAAATAATCGGTGGTCCACTGTTCTTTAAAAACTCTGCACTCTCTGTCAGCTTTTCGCTTACCGCTCGCCATTTTGCGGTCCTGAACACTGACAGTTCTCTGCGCATGCGCTGCCCGTCACTGCTTGATCGCGAGCATATGATGAAAATTCGGAAAATATGAATAGTTCATTTTATAACTAAATATCAATTTTAATTGATAAAATCAACAAAATACAAGATGCAGACATGTTATTATTTGCCAAAAAGCAATTTAAAAAAATAGGCCATGACCACTTTTGGGGATTGCCTCATAGGGCCAGTTCAAGTGATGGGGGGCAGAGGGGCTGGGGGCCGGTCAAAGGGGGGTGGCGGGCCGGATCTGGCCCGCGGGCCGTAGTTTGGTGACCCCTGCTTTAGACGCATATGATTGTTATGTGCGGGCATGTACAACTTGATTAACAATGGGACATTCATATTCATTTTGTTTTGATCAAATTATGCCAGTGATGTGATGGCAATGTGGCTTTAGCTACAACAGCAAATACCAACACTAAACAGCAATTTGCAGGAGGTAACGGCATGAAAGGAATGATAGTGTAAAGAGTGCAGCTAAGAGAAATCAGAGCTGCGTAAAAAGCGAGAGGTAGAGAGCAGAAATGAAACTGAACGGGGCGGGAGCTAGGTTAGAGCAGTCAGCGTACGGTAAGTTGGCATTTAGAGTGAGGACACACAATTTTACCTTTCCATCCTTGCTTTAAAATTGTGATTTTCGGCAAACACAAATAATGATGGCACAAAATCTGGACTGCTTGAGTCAAGCGAGACCTCTCCTACAAACAAAATTGCATGCAAAGCTAAGTTAACATGCTAACAATATTCATTACATTGTGTCACTATGACCAGCTAATCAGACAAACGTTACCAAAGTATTTTGCTACATCAATAAACGAAGACTGGAAAGAATAAAAAAGAAAGATTTAATAAATAGCCTGATCTTACCTGTGATGAAGTGGGCGCTGCAAACCCACGCATTTTTGATAGTGCTTTCATCCCAGTCTACACGTTTGATGGCTTGTAGTCATAGACGTTGGCGATTTTTTTTTGGAATGGGTGAGATCCTGCTGGAATTCTGTACATTTTAACCCCATCACTGCTACGATTCTGACACCCGACAACACAACAACTAGGCATTGCTGAGTCTTTGAGTCCAGGCTGCGTGCGCAATTTCCTCTTACGTATGAATGACGTTTACTGCGAAGGGATCTATAACCATTGGTCTATACAATTAAGCCCAAGCAGCACCTGTTTTTGTTTTAAAAACTTTTTTTTTTCTGCAGTCGTTCCTCGGAGGCTCATGTCCTCGGTTCCTGGTGGAACCGGAGAGAACCTGTTTTACGTAGTATTCTGCGGTGGAGCGTTAGTGGCTGCCATGGCTTATGTAAGTTCTTCATAGTTTCAGGCCTGTGAGTATGAAAAGCAGCTTTACTTGATTGTGTAACATGTTTTGCTTTATTTGCAGGCTTACAGGACGGTGTCTACAGACAGCACTCGTTTTACCGACCGCCTGACAGAGATCACGGTACGACCCAAGACTGACTGGAAGCCCAAACCTTGGCCACCAAAGAGTAAGTCCTGAGAGCGTAGTGTTCCTCAACAAACCGGTCAGAATTAAGAGAACATAAAATTATTATATGGCACAAGCTACTTCCTGGAAAATTGTCCGTTCTGATTGGTTCCTTGGCAGGCAGAATTTTCCTGTAATGCCCGTGGGCGATTACGGACTTTCTTTCCAAGGCGCCGGCTTCTGATGTTGCAAAAAACAAAAATAAAACGACAAAAAAAAAGATTTATTGGAAATCAAAAGCGTCCGAAAGACAACGAGTCACGGAGTTATTCGAGAAATGAGTAACGAAAAGCACTCAGAAACCGCTAACTGCTGACAAATTCAGTTTTGAAGCCGCTAGCTGTTTATTCTGCATGCGTGACTCAGCCACGTTACAAATATGACATGACTGAAAGCAGCGTCACGCTTCCTTATAATGACCGTCTATTTTAATCTTAGAAATAAAGAAAAGCCATATAATAAACTCCTTATTAACATCGCTTGCTCAGACTTTATGGCAAAATATAAGACCGAGGTCTTTTTGTATGGATCTCGGTCTGATATTTTCCCGTAAAGACCTCGCGCTCAGTTAATAATGAGTTTTTCATCAAAATGTGATTTCATTATTTATATGAAACATAATTTCTAATTATTAGATTGCATTATGTAGCGTCAGTGTGATCAAGTCACGTAATTTTGACATAAACCAGTAACGTTCTGAGATCTCGTGAGGATGGTGGGAGATGATTGTGGATTAAAGCGGTTAATCCGTGTGGTAGAATCACACAGCGGTAACGTGGCTGTTCCGGAACGCCAGCAACTCGAGTTTGAGCCTCAGTTCAAGTCAGAGCACAGAGTTAGATTTTATTCAGGGTTCTGAAAGTACAGAACCGGTCAAAAGTTTGGATACACTTTCTATCTAATTCAGTGTTTTTTTTGTTTTTTTTTTTTAAATTAAAAGTCACTTCATGTCTTAAAGTAATAATGGATGTCTTTTCTCTTTACTTAGTTATTCGGTTCTTGACATAATACTGTACGGATTACTACAGTTGTGGTGTTGAATAGGGTTATTTACTTATACAATGGTGCTTGAAAGTTTGTGAACCCTTTTTAGAATTTTCTATATTTCTGCATACGTATGACCTAAAACAACATCAGATTTTCACACAAGTCCTAAAAGTAGATAAAGAGAACCCAGTTAAACAAATGAGGCAAAAATATTATACTTGGTCATTTATTTATTGAGGAAAATGATCCAATATTACATATCTGTGAGTGGCAAAAGTATGTGAACCTTTGCTTTCAGTATCTGGTGTGACCCCCTTGTGCAGCAATAACTGCAACTAAACGTTTGCGGTAACTGTTGATCAGTCCTGCACACCGGCTCGGAGGAATTTTAGCCCATTCCTCCGTACAGAACAGCTTCAACTCTGGGATGTTGGTGGGTTTCCTCACATGAACCCCTTGCTTCAGGTCCTTCCACAACATTTCAATTGGATTAAGGTCAGGACTTTGACTTGGCCATTCCAAAACATTAACTTTATTCTTCTTTAACCATTCTTTGGTAGAACGACTTGTGTGCTGAGGGTCGTTGTCTTGCTGCATGACCCACCTTCTCTTGAGATTCAGTTCATGGACAGATGTCCTGACATTTTCCTTTAGAATTCGCTGGTATAATTCAGAATTCATTGTTCCATCAATGATGGCAAGCCGTCCTGGCCCAGATGCAGCAAAACGGGCCCAAACCATGATCTACCACCACCATGTTTCACAGGTGGGATAAGGTTCTTCTGCTGTAATGCAGTGTTTTCCTTTCTCCAAACATAACGCTTCTCATTTAAAACAAAAAGTTCTATTTTGGTCTCATCCGTCCACAAAACATTTTTCCAAAAGCCATCTGGCTTGTCCACGTGATCTTTAGCAAACTGCAGACGAGCAGCAATGTTCTTTTTGGAGAGCAGTGGCTTTCTCCTTGCAACCCTGCCATGCACACCATTTGTTGTTCAGTGTTCTCCTGATGGTGGACTCATGAACATTAACATTAGCCAATGTGAGAGAGGCCTTCAGTTGCTTAGAAGTTACCCTGGGGTCCTTTGTGACCTTGCCGACTATTACATGCCTTGCTCTTGGAGTGATCTTTGTTGGTCGACCACTCCTGGCGAGGGTAACGATGGTCTTGAATTCCCTCCATTTGTACACAATCTGTCTGACTGTGGATTGGTGGAGTCCAAACTCTTTAGAGATGGTTTTGTAACCTTTTCCAGCCTGACGAGCATCAACAACGCTTTTTCCGAGGTCCTCAGAAATCTCCTTTGTTCGTGCCATGATACACTTCCACAAACATGTGTTGTGAAGATCAGACTTTGATAGATCCCTGTTCTTTAAATAAAACAGGGTGCCCACTCACACCTGATTGTCATCCCATTGATTGAAAACACCTGACTCTAATTTCACCTTCAAATTAACTGCTCATCCTAGAGGTTCACATACTTTTGCCACTCACAGATATGTAATATTGGATCATTTTCCTCAATAAATAAATGACCAAGTATAATATTTTTTGTCTCATTTGTTTAACTGGGTTCTCTTTATCTACTTTTAAGACTTGTGTGAAAATCTGGTGTTTTAGGTCATATTTATGCAAAAATTTAGAAAATTCTAAAGGGTTCACAAACTTTCAAGCACCACTGTAGTATGTTTATGGTTTACTGTTTGATCTCAAACGCATTAAGAAGGCAAGAAACTCGTCCGCTAATTAACTTTTGATGAGACACACCTGTTAACTGAAAAGCATTCCAGGTGACTAAATCAGGAAGCTGGTTAAGATAATGCTAGTAGTGTACAAAGTGTCATCAAGGTAAACGCTGGATACTTTCAAGAATCTAAAATATCAAACACACACATATATGTATTTTTTTTTCTTTACGACATAACATCTACATAGATGGAATTATTTCGTAGTTCTGATGTCTTCAGTGTGGTTCTACAATGTAGTCACAATACGGAAAAACCTACGAATGAGTAGAGTAGGGGTGTCCAAACTTTTGACTGGTACCGTATATGTTGGCTGTATGAAAAATTGGTTCACGCGGAACCCTTTTATGCATTTGAACTAAGTAAATCCAGTGAAACTTTTTTAGCGTGGTCACTGTATCTCTGCTTCGCATCAGAGCTGCGTCGCATCACTCTGTCATTGATTGATTGATTGATTATTTTCCTATAACAGCGTGACCCTGTTATTAACTCATCTGGCTGTGAGCTGTTGCCATGGCGTATCGTCCGTCGTCCACAATTCAGTTCAATCGTATCTCGTCCGTCGATTCTCCATGGATTTCCGTTCCAATTGTTTTGTTTGAAAGAACTCATCACTGCGCACAAAACTTGGTCGTTGTTTTGTCAACGAGTTGTGTTTTGCTAACGAGTTACTAATTAGGACAAATTAATAAATTTTCCAGGCCTCTCAGTAGAATTGTATCTCCTCTCGCAATTCATTTATCATCTGATATCAGTTCTGATCGATGTTTTGGGTTGATCTTCACATGAGGAACAAAACTTGATTGGTTGGTTGTTGATTTTCCTGTTTTTAAAACTTAGTTTATTTTCAGTTCAATCGTGCCTCCTCCCTCCTTCAGTCCTCAGTGGATTTCAGTTTCTGATTGTTTTACTTGAAAGAACTCGACCTTCTGCACAACGCCTGGTCACGGTATTGTCAATTTATTGCGAACAAATTTGTAATCAGGTCAACTTCTGACTAGAATTGTATCTCCTCTCTTATCATGCAAATTCAGTTCTGAGTGATGTTTTGGGTCGATCTTCTCTGGGGAAAAAAAAATGTATTCCTTTCCTGATTTTCTTGTTGGAAACAGTTTGTCGTGGAGGTCGGTCCTCTCTCACATCGTCACGTTTCAGCTCTGTTTGATGTTTTGGTCATAATGGTGGTTTTGATGGCAGGCCAGATGAGATACTACATCCTTGACGTTCTGTTTTTTTTTTAAATTATCATTCTGTACATAAGGTATGGTGTGATGATGCACATGCTGTTGTTTCAAACGCATCCTCGATCCAGCAATCTCCTAAACACGGCCTCATCCTTCCTGTGTTACTGTTTGTTTTCTCCAGGTAAAAACAGCAGTTAGGACTCTGTCACAGCTCATTTCACTTCATTACACTGTCCCATACCGCTGACGGACATCTTTAAATACACCGGATCTCCGCTAAACCGCAATTACGCCCTCTTATCTCTGTTACAATGTGTATAGATCAGTGACGGTGTAGATAAGGAAGCAGAGCCAGGGGTTTTGACTGAGGGCTGGAAACTCTTTCCAAGGATCAGGGATTTGTTCTGTAGGTTATTATTGAAGGTTTACACCTTAAACCACCTGTCTAGAGCCTAAAACTATCCTCACTGCATCAACTCCTAGTGAGCAAAACTAGTTAAAATGTCATAAGCCACTGGTTATGAATTAGTGGTTTCTTTTAAAACTTTGCATCATCTTGCTTTAATGTAACACATCTGAGTTAGCAATGAAATATGCTTACAATTTTTGTGTGTTAAATATTTAATTGTTAATTTTTTTTTTCAGCACCAGAGACGAAGTATATTTTTGAGGAAATAAAAGAATTGTTGGTTTGATTTGTCAAACATTTATTCTGAAAGTGACCCAGAGCTCGGCCTTAACGGTAGTCCGACTGTCCGAGACAACCAAATGTTTGGTCCGGACAAGTCAAATCCGCATCTGCCTGTCTGACGGGACGAGTTGAACATTTGTAAAAAGTCACCATTTTTATAGTAATTATTCAAGAGTTACATCAATAAAGTAACGTTTCAACAAAACTAGTTCAATCCCGTCAGTGATCCGGCCGTGTTATTGTTTACGAAGCTCCAGGGAAGCCGAGTACAGCAGGTGCGTGTGTAAAATTAACCACGTTGTAATATCTAGATTATTAGACTTCATCGAAATCAGAGAAATGGTGATCAAATACCTCAATAAAATAAATATCTGTGGTGAGTCTTCCGTTCATTTCGTTCAGACATTTTATTGTATTTTTCTTTTGTATGGTTCACATTAACCGTCACAAATGTGGTTAAATATTTTGTGGGAATTTTACGACCGTTCCGAACTCACTCACGGTTTTTCATTCACAAGATGATTGTCACCCTTATCATGTCCAACTCGTTTTCTTTAAATTAATTTATACTTCACGTTTTGCTGGATTAATCAAGATTTAACTTTTTTTTTTTTCCCTCCAGAAGCTTTGAATTTGGGTGAGTTGAACTCTAAAAACCGCAGATCAGGTAATGGGTTAGAACAAAACACGCACCGTAATGGGGCATTGGATCGTTTTTGCTTATTGTTAGTCAAAGTTTGAGTTTTACTGAAAAAATTATGAATAATTAAAGCATAATGATGATCATAACTATACCTGCTTTTTGATAAACTTTGTTAAACACTTTCACTGGACTAGTAAATACATGGTGAATAAAAGTTTATGGTCAGGACGAGTGAAAAATCTCGCTGCTTGTCTGAAAGTTCATGTCGAGTTCTGTGGGTGCACAATTTTTTATTTTATTTATTTTACATTTTGTAGCAGAAAAATGTCGTCGACTGGATTCTCGTGGCAATTTTAACAGAAATGTGTTCTATGGGAGGAAATAAATACAACTAACACAACATGGCTTGCTTTTGAATAGTGGTGTTATGTTCAAATAAATGAGTGAATAATTCTTCTTTTTCTTATTATGACCTCGCCCGGAGGGCGGCACGGTGGTGTAGTGGTTAGCACTGTCGCCTCACAGCAAGAAGGTCCCGGGTTCGAGCCCCGGGGCCGGCGAGGGCCTTTCTGTGTGGAGTTTGCATGTTCTCCCCGTGTCCGCGTGGGTTTCCTCCGGGTGCTCCGGTTTCCCCCACAGTCCAAAGACATGCAGGTTAGGTTAACTGGTGACTCTAAATTGACCGTAGGTGTGAATGTGAGTGTGAATGGTTGTCTGTGTCTATGTGTCAGCCCTGTGATGACCTGGCGACTTATCCAGGGTGTACCCCGCCTTTCACCCGTAGTCAGCTGGGATAGGCTCCAGCTTGCCTGCGACCCTGTAGAAGGATAAAGCGGCTAGAGATAATGAGATGAGATGAGACCTCGCCCGGAACGGAGTCCACCAGGGGGCAAGGTATTGTTTTCGGTGGGGTTTCTTTGTTTGTTTTTTTCTTAGCAACATTACGGGAAAACAGCTGGACCAATCTTCATGAAACTTTTCAAGATAGATGGGCATTGGTCTCATATACTAGTGCATCTCAAAAAATTAGAATATTGTGAAAAAGTTCAATATTTTCCATCAGTTATTTAAGAAAGTGAAAATGTTATACATTGTAGACTCATTACACAAACTAAAATGTTTCAACCATTTTTCTCTTTTAATTTTAATCAGTATGGCATATAGTACAAAAACATTAAAAAAAAAATCTCAAAATATTCGAATATTTCATTTCGAGTTTGAGTAAAACAGTATGAACACAGTGTATCTCTCGGTCTAGTTCAGTACACACAACCACAATCATGGGGAAGACTGCTGACTTGACTGTTGTCCAGAAGGACAACCTATGAGAGGACTTCCAGAAAACTGGCAGACTACAGGAACCACCTGCGTTTCAACCTGAGATGCCGACAATCCAACATTATCCCCACTAGCCTACGCCTGCATTCAATGGTCAAAGGACACAGAGCTGAAATGATCCTACAGAAAGCCCAGAAGCAGCTTCTTAACGAGAGAGTGAGACAAGTACATTTCACCATCGATGCTCTCCAGAACAAGACTGAAATGATTTTTGAAGAGTTGGCAGTACTTCTTCCCAGTGAAGTTTTGGAATGAGTCTCTGATTTCGCGGAGAAGGCACAGATTTCACAACATACCAAAGGCAAGGAACGACAGATACGCAAATTCCAAACATTGCTGTCTAAAACCACCTCCTCCAGGAAGACAGAAGTGCTGACTTGGAGGAAGAAATCTGACCAGGTTACACAACCGGACATAGAAGAGAAATGGGTGAAGAACTTATCTGACAGGGTACTCACCCAACCAGAGAAAGATGTTTTATCCAAGGGACTTACAGTTGAACTCAAAATTATTAGCCCCCCTTAAATTTTGGAACATTTTCCCAAATATCCTCCAAATGTTTAAAGCATTGATAAAAATTGATATACACAAACAATCACCAGTACTATTCAGATGTTTGTGGTGCATTTTGGAATATGAAATTAGTTTTAGGCTGTCTTTATATGAAATATGGTAAAAATGAGTTGGTCAAAAATATTAGCCCCCATGTGGATTCTTGCTTTTAAAACACAGTTAATTAACCAATCAGCTTTTAAACAACACCTGTGCAATCAATTGGCTTCCTAGCAACACCTGTAGTCAGTTGGCTCCATTCAACAGTTTAAAAGGACTCCAAGGAACAGGGCATTTGAATGAATGAGGAGGATTACTATTTGTCACAATGCCGAAGACTAAAGAAATAAGTCTTGAACTCCGACAAAAGATTGTGGAGGCTCATGACAAGGGCCAAGGCTACACTGCCATTTCGAAGAGGTTTACAGTCTCCAGAACTGCAGTTCGGTGCATCATTGCCAAGTACAAGGAGACAAATTCGGTCAAGAACAAACCTGGTCGTGGACGCAAGTGTAAGATCTCAAGAACTCTGGAAAGAAAAATTGTCAGAGATGTCTGTAAAGAGCCCCGTACATCTGCAAAGGAAATTGTTGCTGACCTGGCCTCTTCTGGAGTTTGTGTGTCAAGGCACACTGTTGTGAGGGCTCTTCATCGGAATGGGCTTCGGGGCTATCGTCCCAGAAGAACCCCCTTACTAAAACATCGTCACATCAAAGCCCGACTAAAGTTTGCCCGTGAGTACTTGAAGAAGAAAGATGAGTTTTGGAAGTCTGTGCTTTGGTCAGATGAGACGAAATTGGAGCTGTTTGGGCATATGGACATTGCCTATGTATGGCGAAGAAAGGGAGAGGCCTTCAACCCTGTGAACACAGTTCCCACAGTTAAACATGGTGGTGGCAGCATCATGCTGTGGGGCTGTTTTGCAGCCTCAGGTACAGGCAGTCTGGTTCGGGTGCATGGCACCATGAAAAAGGAAGATTACCTAAAAATACTGAAGGAAAACATGCAGAAGTCTGCTCTCACTTTGCGCTTAGGTCGTCGTTGGGTCTTCCAGCAAGATAACGACCCAAAGCATACATCTAAAATAGTCCAGCAATACTTCAAGGATACCAAGACCAACGTCATACAGTGGCCTGCACAGAGCCCAGATCTCAATCCAATAGAAAACCTGTGGCAAGTGCTGAAAAAGAACGTCCATGCACGAAAACCATCCAATTTGGGCCAGTTGGAACAGTTTGCAATGGAGGAATGGGCCAAAATTCCTCAGGAGACCTGTGCCAACCTAGTGAAAAACTATTCCAAGAGGTTGTTGTCAGTTGTGGGTCAAAAAGGGTACACAATTGACTACTAATGGTCAGGGGGCTAATAATTTTGAACATCTCACTTTTGCTGTTTTTGGTTGAAACTCAGTGTGATAATAAGATATCGTAATGAAACTTGTTGGACAATGTCTTCATAGTGCATTTATTTCAAGAATAAAAACATTTGTTGTCAATGGTCATTTTCATGGAGAAATCAAGAATTATGTTCAATTCCACAAGGGGGGCTAATAATTTTGAGTTCAACTGTAACTTTGCAGTTTCACCAGAGCGGATACCAGTGGTAGATCTCATCACAGCCACAGAGTCAGCCATCAGAAACAACAACCTGACCAACACAGAGGCAGAACAACTTAGACTGAAGGTATCAGCTGCTCTGTCCGGTGCAAAAGCACTCCCCTCCAACCTCACCAGCCAAGAAAGGAGGGCTCTTACATTGCTTCAAAGAGACCGGGACATCACCATCCTTCCTGCTGACAAAGGGAGATGCACAGTGGTGCTAAACACAGCGGACTACCACTCAAAGATGACCAGTCTCCTCAGCGACACAACCACCTATGAAACCTTAAGGCGGGACCCCACCAGTTGTTACAAAAAGAAAGTTGTTAGCTGCCTGCAACAACTAGAAAAGGACCAAGCCATCAACCGATCTCTGTACTACAGATTGTACCCCGGGGAAGCCGTTCCTCTCATATACGGACTCCCCAAGATTCACAAGGAAGGAGCTCCACTCAGACCTATCATCAGCAGTATAAACTCTGTCACCTATAACATTGCCAAACACCTAGCCACCATCCTGGCTCCTCTTGTTGGGAATACGCTACATCACGTCAAAAACTCCCAAGATTTTGCTACTAAAGTTGCAGACCTCAAACTGGACTTAGATGAAACCATGGTTCCTTATGACGTCACTTCTCTTTTCACCTGCATTCCCACCACAGAAGCAGTTGAATCTGTTAGAAAACGACTCCTTCAAGACAACACCTTACTGGACAGAACGAACCTCACCACGGACCAGATTTGCACCCTGCTTGACCTCTGCCTGACTACCACTTATTTCCAGTTTAATGAAAGTTTCTACAGACAGAAGCATGGATGTGCCATGGGCTCACCGGTGTCCCCTATTGTGGCCAATCTTTACATGGAGGAAGTGGAACATAAAGCTTTGACCACTTTTTCAGGAGTTGCTCCCAGCCACTGGCTCAGATACGTGGATGACACCTAGGTTAAAATCAAAGCCCATGAAGTGGAAGCCTTCTCTAAACACATCAATGCAGTGGATATCAACATCAATTTCACTCGGGAGGACGTAAGTGGGAATAATCTAGCCTTCTTGGATTGTGATGTACACATTAGACAAGACAGAAGCCTTAGCATCGAGGTCTACCGGAAACCCACACACACGGACCAGTACCTACTCTTCGATTCGCACCACCCACTGGAACACAAATTGGGGGTCATTAGGACCTTGCAACACAGGGCTCAGAACATCCCTACAACTGTAGAGGGAAAAGAGAAGGAGCAGAATCACATCAGGAAAGCACTTCAGAACTGTGGGTATCCCAACTGGTCTTTCTTCAAGAGCAGGAAAAGGAACATAACGGACAAGGAGGATAACAGGAACAAACGCAAGAACATTGTCATTCCCTACATTTCTGGTCTATCTGAGAAACTCAGGAGGATCTTCTACAAACACAACATTCCGGTACGTTTCAGACCCAGTAACACCCTGAAGCAGAAATTGGTCCACCCTAAGGACAGAATACCCAGACACAAACAGGACAACGTGGTGTATGCAATTCAGTGCAGTGAGGAATGCACGGACTCGTATATTGGTGAAACCAAGCAACCGCTTCACAGGCGTATGGCTCAACACAGGAGAGCCAGTTCCTCAGGCCAGGACTCTGCTGTCTACCTTCATCTTAACAACAAAGGACACTCATTTCAGGATTCCAACGTACGCATTTTAGCCAGAGAGGATCGTTGGTATGAGCGAGGAGTTAAAGAAGCCATTTTTGTCAACCTGGAACGGCCATCACTGAAC
Organism: Neoarius graeffei; assembly: GCF_027579695.1. NCBI lineage: Eukaryota > Metazoa > Chordata > Actinopteri > Siluriformes > Ariidae > Neoarius > Neoarius graeffei. Next base: position 9,779,420 of record NC_083576.1, on the reverse strand, counting down.
AGAGGTGGGGGTCTAAGACATAATTTATCAGCCACCTACAATGCAGTCCTTGGCACACTTCCCAGACAACTGAATGCCCACCAAAACCCAGCTGTTTTCAGTCACTACGTTTACATGCACATAGAGAGAATCGAATTTCTGCCGTTGCTCGACTGAAATCGAAGTTCAAAATGCCATGTATACACCTTAATTCGGCTGAAATTGAACCGAACTTGATTTCTTGGAATCGAGCTACACGACCTAGTTTATGCAATTTCTGCCGAGCTAGTTAGTGCATGTATACCCTATTGAGCTACGTATTCGAGCTACTTACTTCAGCACTGCCCCTTCCGGAAGTGACAAGACCACAAGGGAAACACAACAGCCTCGGTCGGCATGACAACGAATCATGACAACGGCATGAATCTTTTCTTTTTGTGGCATTGTTTGCACTGTTAAAATTTAGCTCACTTACTGTATCACCAAATACATCTGTACAGCTGTTGCATAGCTGTGAATTGTGTCGAAATAAAAAAACAGCCTCGGTCGGCATGACACTTCACCTTAGCCGCCCACTTTATTAGGAACACTTCTGTTCGTACATACAAACTACAAACACTCTTCTTAGAGTTTAGAGTTTATTTTATTTTTAAAAGGGACAGTGTACAAATTAAACATTATCCTTGTGGTAAGGACAGATGTCTGTACCAGGTTATAGCAGTGCATGCTAATTTCCGCCTGTAGTCACTTTGTTTATACTCTTGAATAGCTCTTCTTCATGACAACAACCAGAAGTGTACCAACACGATGGGGCGTGTAGCGCCACCTGTGGCTCGGGTGCACAATGCACCTCATAACAATAGCTCGATTTAAACACTATGCATGTAGGATTGGATTTCTCTGGCACCCCTACTGGGACCTTCCGCTCGATTACCGACAGCAGCTCGACTTGGATGTGCATGTAAACGTAGTCAGTGGCTCACAGGAGGACAGAGAGAATCAGCATTCCATTGATCACCTTAACGGGCAATCCATTGATCACCCTAACGACTCTCGAGGCCATTCACATTCAGCCCCCAGTGACCCACACCAACAGGATGACTCAACGACACCTTAGATGAGCTTTTCATCCATGAGAGGATAAATACCTGATACTCCCTACCAGTCAGACAGAACTGAAGAAGCCTTTCAGATGAGAGGTGAAACGTCTTCAAGAATCTTCAAGCAAGTCCAGTTGCTCTCTTTTACCACCCACTGTTGTCCAGAAGATGATCACTGATGCCCTCCACAAGGAGGGTAAGCCACAAAAGGTCATTGCTGAAGAGGGTGGTTGGAAAAGGTGCACAAGCAACAGGGATGGCCGCAGTCTTGAGAGGATTGTCAAGAAAAGTTGATTCAAGAACTTGGGAGAGCTTCACAAGGACTGAGGCTGGTGTCAGTGTATCAAGACCCATCACGAACAGACATCTTCAAGAAAGGGGATACAACTTCCGCATTCCTAATATCAAGCTACTCCTGAGCCGGAGACAATGTCAGAAGTGTCTTATCTGGGCTCAGGAGAGAAAGAAATGGACTGTTGCTCAGTGGTCCAAAGTCCTCTTTTCAGATGAGAGTACATTTTGCATTTAATTTGGAAATCACGGTTCTAGAGTATGGAGGAAGAGTGGAGAGGCACAGAATCCAAGGTGTTTGAAGCTTAGTGTGAAGTTTCCACAGTCTGTGATGATTTGGGGTGCCATGTCATCTGCTGGTGTTGGTCCACTGTATTTTATCAAGTCCAAAGTCAACACAGCCATCTACCAGGAGATTTTAGAGCACTTCATGCTTCCATCTGCTGACAAGCTTTTTGGAGTTGCTGATTTCCTTTTCCAGCAGGACTTAGCACCTACCCACAGTGCCAAAACTACTACCAAATGGTTTGCTGACCATGATATTACTGTGTTTGATTGGCCAGCCAACTTGCCTGACCTGAACCCCATAGAGAATCTATGGGGTATTGTCAAGGGGAAGATGAGAAACACCCGACCCAAAAATACAGATACGCTGAAGGCCACTATCAAAGCAACCTGGGCTTCAATAACACCTCAGCAGTGCCACAGACTGATCACCTCCATGCCACACCGCATTGATACAGTAATTCATGGTAAAGGAGCCCCAACCAAGTACTGAGTGTATAAATGAATATACTTTTCAGAAGTTGGACATTTCTGTATTGTAAATCCTTTTTTTGATTGATCTTAGGGAATATTCTAATAATTTGAGATACTGGATTTCTGATTTTCATGAGCTATAAGCCATAATCATCAAAATTAAAACAAAAAAGGCTTTAAATATTTCACTTTACATGTAATGAATATAGAATATATGAAAGTTTACCTTTTTGAATTAAATTATGAAAAAAAGGAACCTTTTCATGGTATTCTATTTTTTTGAGATGCACTAGTAGAACCTCCAACATTTTGAGGGTCATCCGGTCAAGGTCACCAAAAAGTCAAAATTGGTTTTTTCATGATATCTTCCTTCTGGTTCTGATTCTATTTCTCTTTCTCACAAACACACGCGATTCTGGTTCTGAGCGTAATGCTCTCTTTCACAAACATACAATTCTGATTCAAAATCTAAATATGAGAGATATTACAGTGGATATAAAACGTGTACACACCCTGTTAAAATGATCGTTTTTTCTGATGTTAAAAAAAAGAGACCATGATAAATAATTTCAAAACTTTTCCCTCCTTTAATGTGACCTATAACCTGTACAATTCAATTGAAAAACAAACAAATCTGTTTGGGGGGAAAAACAAAAATTAAAAAATGTACAATAAGCTGGTTGCATAATTAATTACAGCATTATGTCTTTTTGGGTTCACACCTACCATCAATTAAAATGACTCTGATTAACCCCAAATAAAGTTCAGACATTTACTCAGTTGCATCCTTCAGCAAAAGCCAGGGTTCACAGAGAGCTTACAAAGCATCAGAGGGATCTCGTTGTTGAAAGGTATCAGTCAGGAGAAGGGTACAAAAACATTTCCACGGCATTAGATATACCATGGAGCACAGTGAAGACCGTCATCAAGAAGTGGAGAAAATATGGGACAACAGTGACATTACCGAGAACTGGACGTCCCTCCAAAATTGATGACACGACGAAAACTGGTCAGGGAGGCTGCCGAGAGGCCTACAGCAACACTGAAGGAGCTGCAGGAATTTCTGGCAAGTACTGGTTGTGTACTACATGCGACAACCATCTCCTGTATTCTCCATATGTCTGGACTATGAGGTAGGGTCAAAGAAAAACATCCAGGCCTGGCTAAATTTTGCAAAAAAAAAAAACATAAACTCTTCCAAAAGCATGTGGGAAAATGTGTTATGGTCTGATGAAACCAAGGTTGAACTTTTTGGCCACAATTCCAGAAGGTATGTTTGGTGTAAAAACAACACTGCGCATCACCAAAAGAACCCCATACCCACGGTGAAGCATGGTGGCGGCAGCATTATGTTTTGGGGTTGTTTTTCTTCAGCTGGAACAGGGGCTTTAGTCAAGGTGGAGGGAATTATGAACAGTTCTAAATACCAGTCAATTTTGGCCCAAAACCTTCAGGTGTCTGCTAGAAAGATGAAGATGAAGACGAATTTCATCTCTCCGCACGACAATGACTCCAAAAAGTTTTGGAACGGCCCAGCCAGAGCCCAGACCTAAATCCAATTGAAAATCTGTGGGGTGACCTGAAGAGGGCTGTGCACAAGAGACGCCCAGCAATCTGACAGATTTGGAGCGCTTTTGCAAGGAAGAGTGGGCAAATATTGCCAAGTCTAGATGTGCCAGGCTGATCGACTCCGACCCAAAAAGACTGAACACTGTAATTGAAATCAAAAGGTGCTTCAACAAAGTATTAGTTTAAGGGTGTGCACACTTACACAACCAGCTTATTGTACGTTTTTTTATTTTTTATGTTTTTCCCTCGAACATATTTGTGTTTTTCAATTGAATTGTACAGGCTATAGGTCACATTAAAGGTGGGAAAAGTTTTGACATGATTTATCGTGGTCTTTTTTTTTCCATCAGAAAAACCGATCATTTTAACGGGGTGTGTATACTTTTTATATCCACTGTAGGTATAAAATCATTATCAACATCTAGGTATAAAATAAGTGCTGCCAGGCGAGGCTTGTTTTGCCTGGCAACTTGTTGTTGTGTTTTTTAAAAACGTGTTCTTCGCTCCAAGAGGTTTGATAACCCTGTAATTTCTACATCATGTTTGTTTTTGTGCATTCTGAATGAAAAGCCAGAGTTTGGTGTCCTCTGAAGCTTGGCACCGTTCCTTCCCCTTTCAGTGCAGATCTGTGGTTCAACAACATGACAGATCACATTTATTAGATATCTGAATAGAAGCATTGTGCTTGTGTAGGCTGGAAGAATTAACACGTCACTATATCAATATCCATCACAGCGGTTCATTACGTTACATTACGGACATTTAGCAGACGCTGTTATCCAGAGCGACGTTCAACACACCCAGAGCAGCCTGGGGAGCATTTGGGGGTGAGGTGCCTTGCTCAAGGGCACTTCAGCCGTTCCTGCTGGTTCAGGGAACTGAACCGGTGACCTTTTTGGTCCCAAAGCTGCTTGACTTGCTCCGAGTCAAGTCACTTTATTTCTACAGTGCATTTAAAAACAGGGGTTGACCCAAAGTGCTTTACGGTCGAGGCCAATGCAATGCAATGCAATTCAGTACATAAAAGGCATGAATAAAAATGGAAGGAGAGAAATAATGAGGCAAGACTAAAGACATAAAGTCAAACAGAATCGTAAAACTCAAACAAAAGGTTGTAAAATCGATCATGAAATCATAAAGTCAAAAGAGGATATAAAATCATATTCATCTCATCTCATTATCTCTAGCTGCTTTATCCTTCTACAGGGTCGCAGGCAAGCTGGAGCCTATCCCAGCTGACTACGGGCGAAAGGCGGGGTACACCCTGGACAAGTCGCCAGGTCATCACAGGGCTGACACATACACACAACCATTCACACTCCCATTCACACCTACGGTCAATTTAGAGTCACCAGTTAACCTAACCTGCATGTCTTTGGACTGTCGCGGAAACCGGAGCACCCGGAGGAAACCCACGCGGACACGGGGAGAACATGCAAACTCCACACAGAAAGGCCCTCGCCGGCCACGGGGCTCGAACCTGGACCTTCTTGCTGTGAGGTGGCAGAGCTAACTACTACACCACCGTGCCGCTGGCTAAATTTTTTTTTTCTTTTTGGTTTGGTTCCCCCCAAATATCTCCTATTCCACCCCCCGAAAAAAAAAGGAAAAGAATATGGAATAAAAGTATTTGATGGTAAGACCGTGTGGGGTGTTTTTTTTTTTTTTTTTTTTTTGGGATTTTTTTTTAATTTTTCAAGAATTATTATAGCATTTTTAACAAATTGCTCCTGCCATTTTGCTGGTTTGTTTACATCCTAAGCGGAAATGATTTTGTCGGACATTTTGCATAAAGGTTTTATTTCATGAATTTGCAAAAATTAAAAATAAAAATGCTCTGTTTCTCAAAATCCAGTGAATGGATAGAATAAAACAGTTATTCCACTCAGTCTCATCGTACATGGCTTGCTGAACCAACCAAGGATGAATTAAAAAGTCTACTCGAAAACAAAAGCACAAAAAATTGTGATCAAGTATTTAAAAGAAACAGAAATGGCTAAAAATTTACATGTATGTATGTATCCATAGACATATAAACATATAGACGCCGCATTGAGCTGGTGGCCCCGTTGCTGGGATACGTCAGAGTGTCCGCCATATTGGATGTGGCAAATCTTCCCCGTAAACCAATGCAAGTAAATGGACTGAACTTCATAAAGCCCCTTTCTACAATAATATTTAACTCGATGCCTTTTATTCACCCATTAAGACACACACGTATATATTTGGGAAACAAACGGGCATCAAAACAACACATATAACTTTTAATGTGATGGTTATAAATAGTGTGCGAAATACCCTGTACACTGCAAACTAGCGACAGATACGCGATAGATAGCTCAGGTAAGCTAATCAGTCAGCATACCGTAGCAAGCTACCAAAACCTGAGGCCACAATAACCAACCTACAAGACTGAATATGATAAATGATGGAAATAGGGGAAAAACTGGAAATAGTGAATGAAAATAAAAATGTACTGTTTTATTTATTGAGTCACCGCACAGACCTACTCTCGCTGAATAAAGTGAGCTGAATGACCGCCAAACTGAGTTCGGCCAGGTTCTAACGTCATGCCAAAACAAAATACATCACGGATTCCTTCACATTCAGAAAGGTTAAAAACATTCATCATACGTTCAAAAACGTTCATCATAGTGTGGCACTGTATTCTCTAATTCTCACTGCTTATAACGCTACACCTACCCGGTGGAGATGAGCTGGGAAACTGAAGACTGAAGGAACAGCTGCCTCTCTGATCCTGACTGTCTGACAACGCAGTCCTCGCAGATGGCGTCGCAGATGGCGTCTGTGTAGCCCCCCCCCCTTCGCAGACGCTCTGCGCGCACCTCCCAAAAATTGTGACCACCGCAGAAGCCTCGCAGACAGCGTCGCAGACAAGAGGGCTCTGATTGGTCCACTCTACATCCGCTGTACACGCACTTCCGCTTCCCTACTTTCCCGGTTTGGTTTGTTTTCACTACCGCCATTTTTAAAAACACAAGCGAAGATGGAGCAGCACGAAGAGCGGTTGATCGAGGAAGTGAGGAAGTACGTACATCTATACGACTCCAGTTCTAGTCATTATAAGTAACCGGAGGATAAACACTCCACTAACCACACCCACCAACTACTCCTAGCGATTTCGCGACTTCGCGCCCCCTTGCGTTGTGGCGGTGAATAACATCGCGCACGCCTACTCCACGCTCAACGATAAATTACAACTATCTGCGAAAAGCTATCTGCGAAAGCCTTGTCGCAAGAGCATGCAGAGGCCCTTAAACGCAGCACATGAATGAGGCATCTTTATTCTCAGCTACTGTCTAGACGCTATACCAGAGACGGTTGAAGAATCTCCACTTTGCCACATCCAATATGGCGGCGAGGATGACGTATGATTCTACGCAGAATGCGGCGTCTATGTTTATATGTCTGTGTGTGTATCTCCCAAAATATCTCCTATTCCACACTCCAGCCCAGTTGGTGGCGGTAGTGCATCTTTAAGCTGGTTTGTCAAATGCCAAAAGAAGAAGACACCCCCCCCCCCCCCAAAAAAAAGCAACAAAACATGTAATAAAAGTATTTGATGGTAAGAACTTTTTTTTTTTTCAAGAATTATTGCATTTTCCACAAATTGCTCCTGTCATTTCACCAGTGGAAATGATTTTGTCGGCTGTTTTGTATAAAGTTTTTATTTCGTGAACTTGCAAAAAATATAAATGCTCTGTTTCTCAAAATCCAGTGAAATGTTGATGGAATAAAACCGTTATTCCAGTCAATCTCGTCGTACATGGCTTATAGCCGCTATCAGCTCATGTACGACTCGATTTCGTGGAATAACTGGTTAAATATCCAGCGCTGAAGTGTTGGTTCTTCTGGATTAATAGCAGAATTACAGAATTTCAACTCTATTAGAAACTAAGTCACACATGCAAGTCTTTCTTCTTTCATTTCTTTTCTAACTGTCTCTCTTCTGACTCTTTCCAGAGGATTAACTAACTGGGGCAGTCGAGACTCTGCGCTTGTAGCCGCCGTCGCTCTTTGGATCTGCCCGTCTTCCCCCTGCTGCACTCCTGCCCTCTGTCCTGCCCTGCAATCTCCCTCATCCAAAACCTCTGCCTCTCTTCCTCTCTCTTTTTGCTTGGTGTCTCGTCTTTAGAAGTTCAAGCTCGTAACTTCTTCCACTGCCTGTGCTTTTCAGGTTCTTGCCGGAAAGCAGTGTAAGTCACGTTTCCCCCTTTTCACTTCATTAAACCTACAAAACAAACACGTGTCTGTGTGGTCGTGGACTTTTATACATACACTGATGATATCAGCTTTGAGCAGATCATCGGGTTTATTAACTGCTTCCTGTTCCTGTCGTCTGTGTGTTCCTTATATCTCCTCTCACTTCTTGTTGCACCTTGCTTGATTTTTCTCTTTCATCTCTTTTCCTTTCTTTGGCATGCCGTTTATTCCTGTATAATATCTGTCGTAACTGGTTTTCAGTTTAATTAATGGATTTGGTTTGTGAGAAGATGAAGTGTGTGTGAGAGAGGTTTGGGGAATTTTTTTTAAAGTTAAGTGAAAAATTTGGAGCAGCATGTTTAGATATGTAATAAACATTTCATTCCATATACATATGTCCAGTGCTGTGAAAAAGCTTTGGGTACGTGTAAAGCACGGGCGATTGCTCTAAGACAACGAGGGGGGCTCAGCCTCCTCTAAAAATGACGAACATCGTGTAGGATGAATTGCGCTAGGCTTATGTTATAGCCGACCTTATAACATTGCTATTTCAGATCCAGAATCATAGAAATATATGTGCTCAACCCAACTACAGTGCGAAATCATTCCCTTATAACTTTAATGTGTGCGTGAGTTTTTCCCCCTCGTGACAGCGCGATGCAGCCCAGCCTCAGTGCACTTCAATGGCATTTGGGAGCTATGCGCTTTTCAATCTCAAAATGCAAGACGATTATTGGACAAATACTGCGAAAACGCCCGCCCACGGACTCCCACGGACTCCCAGCCTCAGTGGACTTCAATGGCATTTGGGAGCTATGCGCTTTTCAATCTCAAAATGCAAGACGGTTATTGGACAAATACTGCGAAAACGCCCGCCTACGGACTCCGAGCCTCACAGTGGGAGGGACATGGCAGTTTCCGCGAGGAGACTGGTGATTGGTGAAAGCGGCCGGATATTTTATTTGATTGACAGCTCGTTTCAACAATAGACAGGCAGTGGTGAATCTCAGTTCAGTCCCATGCGGATTCGCAAGTGCTGTGGTGTATTGTAAGAGATCAGCTTACATTTCGATTTCATTCATTACATACGGTTTCTACCAGCTTTTTTAGTTTGTATATATTTTCATTGTAAATAAAGTGTAAATATAGTGTTGTCAAGTTTGCTAGCTTAGTTCCAGAAATTTCGTTTATTTGAGTGACTGAACTTGAACTTGAGGGGGCTAGTCAGCTAGCAAGAAAGCTGCGCACGGATGCCAAGCATTGCTGATTTAATTTTGGCGAAGCCATTTGCCAGTCTTCCTTTCGAGGAAAAAATTAAAATTAAAGAGCAGGGTAGACCAACGCCTCAATTTGACTTGGTGAAAAAGGTAGGGAATAATACTCGTTCCTTTCAGCTCTCCTGGTACGAGAAAGTGAATTGGCTAACAGCAAGTGACCCACATCAACAACAGTAAATAGGCTACTTTAGTAATATGTCATGGATGGACCAAAAATATAGACTCTATTTAAAATGTTTATGCTGAGTATATTATATTGGAATATATATTTTTTCTGGATATGAATTAAACACAGCTACAATTTGGAAAACATTTTTAAACAAAAACACAGCCGAGAACATTTCACACTACAGACCTGGATTAAAAGTGAAGGGTTATCAAAATTGTCAATAAAACATTTCTCAGTCAAAATAAGTAAAATATAGGGAAAGTGTCATTGAATGAAATGTGTGGTGCCCAGCTCTACTGCTGAGGTTCCTGACAAAGAGCTGCTTTCAATAATGATCAATTTTTAAACAACATGCCACAATTTTAAAATATAAAATGTTAAAATATACCCCCCCCAAACACCACCACCATGTATATTGGACAGTCGGCTAATGGGCCAAAAGAACCTGTTATTTCAGTTTGTGACACTGCCAACAATCAGCCAGATCAGAGGCAAGAGTATGGGCAAAACTGATGTGTTTTTTCTTTTAAAATCTGGAAATATCGTAACCGACCAGCCTCCCCTGTTTGAAAGACTACCAGCCGCCACTGGTGTAAAGAGGCCGTAGACTGAAAATGGCTTAAAGGAACAGTCCACCGTACTTCCATAATGAAATATGCTCTTATCTGAATTGAGACGAGCTGCTCCGTACCTGTCCGAGCTTTGCGCGACCTCCCAGTCAGTCAGACGCAGTCAGACGCGCTGTCACTCCTGTTAGCAATGTAGCTAGGCTCAGCATGGCCAATGGTATTTTTTGGGGCTGTAGTTAGGTGCAACCAAACTCTTCCGCGTTTTTCCTGTTTACATAGGTTTATATGACCAGTGATATGAAACAAGTTCAGTTAAAAAAATTGAAACGTAGCGATTTTCTATGCTATGGAAAGTCCGCACTATAATGACAGGCGTACTAACACCTTCTGCGCGCTTCGGCAGCGCATTGATACGGAGCTCAGATATCAATGCGCTGCCGAAGCGTGCAGAAGGTGTTAGTACGCCTGTCATTATAGTGCGGACTTTCCATAGCATAGAAAATCGCCACGTTTCAATTTGTGTAACTGAACTTGTTTCATATCACTGGTCATATAAACCTATGTAAACAGGAAAAACGTGGAAGAGTTTGGTCGCATCTAACTACAGCCCAAAAAATACCATTGGCCATGCTGAGCCTAGCTACATTGCTAACAGGAGTGACAGCGCGTCTGACTGCGTCTGACTGACTGGGAGGTCGCGCAAAGCTCGGACAGGTACGGAGCAGCTCGTCTCAATTCAGATAAGAGCATATTTCATTATGGAAGTATGGTGGACTGTTCCTTTAAAAATAATGAAATGAAATGTTTCAACGTAAAAAATAAAAATACTATAAACAGTAATCAGTAAGCCATAACAAATGAAAAAGTCAATATTTGGTGTGAGATGAAATTTCCTTTGTTTAAAAAAAAGTCTCTGGTCCAGTGAGTGCAGTTTTATAAGGAAATGAGCTGTAGGTTTTACTGAGCATCTTAAGCCAGTATCTCACTGGGCTGCAACATCTTGAAGACACAACAATTGCGATAAAATATGTGAATTGGCGACAATTTTCACTTGGAATCACACTGAATTGATATTCGCATATTTTACCGCAATTGTTGTGTCTCCAGCTAGTTGCAGGCTGTCGCAGCCCAGTGAGATACTGGCTGAACTCGCACTTCCTGTCTCAAGGAAACTGACTTGAGAAGGGTTCGCGACGGCTTTGCGACACCAGCGACGCATTTGCGGCTATTTTGAGAAATTTTGTCGCACTCATTTTTTGAACATGTTCAAAATTTCAGCAACGAAGGAGCGACACTTTGCGACTCATGCGAGGAAATTGAGAAGCCCCGCGAATGTTTCAAGACACTTTTGAAACCCTCTCGCGAATGACGTTCGCGATTTGTCGCAAGCTGTCGCAACCCTTACAGAACCAGCCACAGTTCTTCTGGGCACTTTGTCACACTCACTTCTTCATTTTGCACCAAAACCCAGTAGCCTTCATTATGTCTTCTTTTTTTAATCTGAAAAGAAAGTGCTCTCTTATGGAACATGCTGCTCAGATACAAACTTTTTTCTGCAACATTTAATTTTGTGCTGGGGAAAAAAACAAAATGAACATTTGGAACTCTAAAATGTTTGGTGCCAAAGGCTTTTGCACAGTACTGTGTATGGGTTCAGGATTTTTTTCCCCTTTTTTTTTAATCTGTTCTCAACGTAACTCAAAACGTAGTGAATGGATTTGGATGAAATTTGGTGTCCAACTTTAGTATTATCCTCCGTTCCACTGATTTGATTTTGATGTTGATAGTGTGGCTTGGTGGAGATATACACTCTACCATGTGATCTCATTTACTCATTATTTTCCCCACTTACTCACGCTGTATACTAGGGTGCATCATTTGCCCTCACTTTCATAAAATCTGATGCATTTTTGTTTGGGTGTTCCTTTTCACCAATAAAGACCTCCTGTAAATTTTTTTGACCATATTCAAAAGTCTAATGGTGGCACCATGAGGTTCATTTTTTGCCAAAAAAACGCTTATTTTATGTTTTCGCGTAAGGTTTGAATCACAATGTTGGACTCCATTTATTGATTTCTTGTGAGCCAGAGATCATGTTAAGAACCTTTGCAAGGGATTGAGAAGCATTAATGTGATTCATAATACATTTGTATTGTTTAAAAGTAGTTGAACAATGATTCAATGAACAGCTAAAACTCAAACTGTGCTTGATAATATATTTAGAATATGGACTAAAAATGTGTATCTAATGGCCCTTTTCCACTACCCTTTTTCAGCTCACTTCAGCTCACTTCAGCTCGACACAGCTCGCGTTTCGACTACCTCAGAGCAGCACGATTCAGCTCACTTCAGCCCTACTCAGCACCCAAAACTCGCACGGTTTTGGAGTAGGGCTGAAGCGAGCCAAACCGAGCCGAGTGGGGCTAGGGGCGTGAGGACACACTCCCCTGTGCACTGATTGGTGAGGAGGAGTGTCCTCACATGCCCACACACGCCCTGCGAGCACGCTGGGATATGTAAACCCGGAAGAAGAAGAATTACGAATTACGAGAATTTCTGAAGCCTTATGCGCCTCGCCTCATCTATACGCTCTTGCCAGTATCTGTTGGCGTTGTCGGTGACAACAAGCCACAGCACCAAGACCAGCAACACTAATGACTCCATGTTTATTGTTTACTATCCGGGTCATGAGACTACCGCTTAAAAGGTCACTGATGTCACTGTTTGCGCCGCCTAACGACATCATGTGACGTCCACCCACTTTCGCTAACTCCACCCAATGTGTCCACCCACTTCCAGCCAGCACGGTTCAGCGCGGTTGTAGTCGAAATGCAACTCCAACAGCCCCACTCAGCCCGACTCAGCACGGCACGGCTCAGCCCAACTCAGCTGCGTTGGCAGTGGATAAGCGGCATAAGATATTTGGTATACCCTATAAGGTGCCATAATGTTTCATAAAAAGTGATCGAAATTTTGTCATAAAAGTCATAAAATAGCAGCTTTTTCCATAACTTTGAGCTCCTGGTGCCACCATTAAACTTTTTGAATTTTGTCAAAATATTTCACCCAGTGTGTTTTCTTACCAAAAGGAACATAAATACAAAAATGCATCATGATCGGAGGAACTTTTCATTTTTAGGGGGCAACTGATGCACCCTACTGTATACTGTTGTTGTTGTTATTATTATTATTTAATTCTAATTAGGCTGATTGTGCTGCGTGTTTTTGTATATTCGCTTACTGATTCATGTGTAAGAATGGTACTTATCTTAAGCATTTTAATAGACATCTGTCTTGATATACTGCGCAAATGATAAATAAATCAGCTTGACAAATGTGCGAGGGGAATTTTCTGCATTAACAAACACTGGACCTGTAATTATTCGCTAAAATTTAGAAATAAATTTGCAAAAATTATGAAATAAAGATGGGCAGCACGGTGGTGTAGTGGTTAGCGCTGTCGCCTCACAGCAAGAAGGTCCGGGTTCGAGCCCCGTGGCCGGCGAGGGCCTTTCTGTGCGGAGTTTGCATGTTCTCCCCGTGTCCGCGTGGGTTTCCTCCGGGTGCTCCGGTTTCCCCCACAGTCCAAAGACATGCAGGTTAGGTTAACTGGTGACTCTAAATTGACCGTAGGTGTGAATGTGAGTGTGAATGGTTGTCTGTGTCTGTGTCAGCCCTGTGATGACCTGGCGACTTGTCCAGGGTGTACCCCGCCTCTCGCCCGTAGTCAGCTGGGATAGGCTCCAGCTTGCCTGCGACCCTGTAGAACAGGAGAAAGTGGCTAGAGATAATGAGATGAGATGAAATAAAGATTCAGCTCATTTTCTTATAAAACTGCACTCACTGTACCCGAGACGACTATTTATTTATTTATTTATTTATTTTTAAAGCAAAGGGTTGTCGCACATCAAATATTGACTTTGTTTCATTTATTATTTCTTATTGCTTATAGTATTTTTACCTCACCCGCGACGGAGTAAGCCGGGCAAGATATTGTAATCAGTGTGGTGTGTGTGTGTGTGTGTGTGTGTGTAACAATCTAGTGTTTTAGACAGTTGCACCGATTTGACTTCAAATTTTCAGGGTAGGTGGGCAATGGTCCATAGATTACATGATTAAATTTTAGAGGTGATCGGGTCAAGGTCACTGGAAAGGTCAAAAGGTTTTTTTTTTTTCGATAACCTTCAGATTCATCACTTTGACTTCAGTTCTGCTTCCAACCATGTGCTGCATGATGGGGTAGCTTGGACAGTCTCCATAGCGGTTGGGGGTTAAAGGTCAGGGAGGTCAAGGTCATCGGTCAAAATAACATGCCGACAGACAGATGTTTACTATTCGGAGCATATAGGAACGCCCATATAGCCTTTCATTTGGCACCATGATCTTTGACCTTGAAAGGTCAAACTCAAGGTCACGGATTTTCAGAGGGCCGTAACTTGAAAGCAGTTGATGGTAGACAGATATTTACCATTATCAACTTATAGGAAGTGCCATATGGGCTTTCATTTGGCACCATGATCTTTGACCTTGAATGACTTTTTTAAATGTCAAACTTAAGGTCATGGATTTTCAAAGGGCGAAAACTTCTTAAAATGGTTCATGATAGCCAGATGTTTACCGTGATCAAAATATAAGAAGTCTCATATGGGCTTTCAGTTGCTGCCATGACCTTTAACCTTGAATGACTTTTTGAAATGTCAAACTCAAGGTTATGGATTTTCATCGGAGTATAACCATGACAGCTGATGATTGAGAAATATTACCATTATCAACATATAGGTATAAAATAAGTGCTGCCGGGTGAGGTTTGTTTTGCCTGGCAACACTGTTTTAATGTTGAAACATTTCATTTCTTTATTTTTAAGCCATTTTTGGTCGACAGCATTTCTTTACATGTGCCCAAGACTTTTGCACAGGACTATATAGCCGGATTTGCATCAAAATCTAAACAATTGTTCCTTGGCCCATGGCTCACCTTTCCTCCAAATTTCATCCAAATCCGTTCACTACTTTTTGAGTAACGTTGGGAAGAGACAAAGAACCAAACGGAGGCAAAAACACAACCTCCTCCAACAAAGTTGGCAAAGGTAATCAAGACGAAGTATTGCACCATGCTAGAGTGAGATGTAAAGTGACAGTGGAAATGTAAAGTGACTTAGTGACAGTATGAATAGTGGAACAAACGTCTAACAGATGCCAGAATGGAAGTTGGGAAATCGTAATAGTTATAACTAGTGATGGGCTGAAACTTGGACGAAGGTTAAAGTGCCATTCCACCATTGGATGTATTCTTTGGCATAAAATACAATATATTTTGACAACATATATAAATGGTATCACTAGATAGAGAAATCTTTTAGCTTCAAAATGATATATCAAACATAATTTTTTGACAACGACAAGTATATTAATTTTGCGACCAAAGTCACCTACCCTTTTAATTTCCGCGCGTGATGTCATCGGCAGGTTCCCCTTCTTGTGTACCACGTGACGTGTGACGTGGCACATTATTATCAGCAATGGCGGATAGAACGTGATAAAAATAATACCAATAAATCTAGCTAATACCAATAAATCTAGCTAACTGAAAGATTAACTCAAAATTTTTTCGCAATTTTTTTGGCCCCCATATACGAGGAGAAATGACTCTCTCACTTTGGGGGTTTCCTGGTCTAAAAATAGACCGACACGTGGTACACAAGAAGGGGAACCTGCCGATGACATCATGTTTCACTACCGCGCGGAAATTAAAAGGGTAGGTGACTTTGGTCGCAAAATTAATATACTTGTCGTTGTCAAAAAATTATGTTTGATATATCATTTTGAAGCTAAAAGATTTCTCTGTCTAGTCATGTTGTCATAAAATATATTGTATTTTATGCCAAAGAATACATCCAATGGTGGAATGCCACTTTAAGTGTAGGAAAAGAGAGAGCGATAGTATTTAAAATACTACACATTTTATGCCACAACCAGCGAATCCGGAGAAGCTTGAGGATTTAAAATGTTAATATGACAATGCAGATGATTTAAAAGCTGTTCAGATGATAAGAGGTCAGAGGCAGGAGGTGCTTGAGTTATCCGTGAGTATTGTATCAAATTCAGAATGGGAGGGGGGAGTGCAAACTTTTGAAATGATTCCTTTTTTGTTTGTTTTAATATCCAATATCCTAATATACACTCTTTGACCATTTTGTTCCTGAAGCAATCTGTAAAACCAGCTGATTTTAAAAATGAATTTTTCCCAGAGGGTGTGCAAACTTTTGCACTCGACAGGAAATATTATATATCTGTCGTCCTGTACTGTTTTGGCTACTGACCATGTAACCATGGAACGTTTTTCCTTCTCTGTCTTCCTGCACGTGAAGATGCTGATGAAGCAGAGGAAGCCGTCGAGGTAGCTCCGGCTGAGGCAGACGCAGAAGAGGCAGCACCGGTGCCTGTGGAGCTCGTCGCTGAAGCTAAAGAGGAGGAGCCGGCCTCTGTGGTGGAGGCGGTTGCCGAGGCGGTTACTGAGGCATCTGGCATCGTCAAGGAGACAGATGAAGTGGCTGCAGTGGCTCACGAGTCGGAGAAGATAGCAGAGGAAGTGGAGGGTGAAGCCAAGGAGCTGGAAACGTCTGCATTTCCTGTTGTGGAGGAAACAACCGCTAAGAGCAATGGTACGGAAGCAGCCTCACAGGAGGAGGCGGTTACGGAATCGGCTAATACAGAGGCATGAGGGGTGTTGGGGGGACACACAAAGTTTAAAAGGTATAGGGCCTAAATGGTAAAAGGACACATTGCAAACACATTATAAAGACTAGATTATTTCAACAATTTTTAAAAAAATAAATGCATCTAAAAGATTCCAGTGTATTTTATAGTTATTTATTAAAGCTGGAGATAAATCGGCTAAATGTCTTTTTTAAAGATTTAGCGTATTATAGTTATATTCTGACCTAAAGGGAAACTCCACCATGAACGACTTCCATATTACTCTCTCTTTCGAATCAACATGATTTATTTTCTAATAAAATTGAGTTTAAATTTCTTTCATTGACCTATTAATCTATCTTCATGTCACGATTGCGGACGTTACCGACAAATCACATGACGACCTGGTGATAGCGGTGGGATTTAGCCCTCACTCGGTCTGTACATAAAGACAGCGATGCAGCAGCGCTTTAGTCTGTCCAACTGTCTCACGTCTTCATCTATCTAAACACTGCTCGGAAAAAAAAAGAAAAGTTGAAGCTTTAATACTAATACTGCTGTGAACACCGTCACGCTCATCGTCTCATATAGATCATAGCTAACTAGCTATGAACTGGATCGCTGCTGTAAGTCAGTGACTATGTTTACATGCACGTCCAAATCGAGCTGCTGTTGGTAATCGAGCAAAGGGTCCCAGCAGGGGTGCCAGAGAAATCCAATCCTACATGCACAAGTGAAATCGGGCTATTGTGCAAGGTGCATTGTGCACCCGAGCCACACGTGGCGCTACACGCCCCATCGTGTTGGTACACTTCCGGTTGTCGTCATGAAGAAGAGCTATAGTGTTGCCAGATACTGCTGACGTATCCCAGCCCAAAACATGTTCAGATCCGCTAAAATGCACTTAAAACCCCCAATCTGGCAACAGTAGTAGTTCCGTGTTCAAGCTGTTAGGCTTGCTCTAACAGACTATGGCTACAAACTGTTTTGTAAGACAACTTATTTTGCACAATAATATTTTTCTAAAGACCATTTTTTGCTTACAAAAAAAAATATATATTTTTTGCTTACAATTTAACTTATGTCTTAATAAACACAAAGTTCAGTTGTTTTGTTTTTATTGACATTCTTCAGATGTTGGACATATATACACACACAAATACAATGACTTGTTTATGTACACAATTCACAGCTATGCAACAGCTGTACAGATGTATTTGGTGATACAGTAAGTGAGCTAAATTTTAACAGTGCAAACAATGCCACAAAAAGAAAAGATTCATGCCGTTGTCATGATTCGTTGTCATGCCGACCGAGGCTGTTGTGTTTCCCGCTTGTGGTCTCGTCACTTCCGGAAGTAGCTCGACAACTAGCTCGATAGGGTATACATGCACAAAGTAGCTCGGCAGAAATCGCATAAACTAGGTCGTGTAGCTCGATTCCGAGAAATCAAGTTCGGTTCAATTTCAGCCGAATTAAGGTGTATACATGGCATTTTGAACTTCGATTTCAGTCGAGCAACGGCAAAAATTCGATTCTCTCTATGTGCATGTAAACGTAGTGAGTGTCATAGAGCTGCATTATCTCCTGGGACTTTGAGTCTAGCATTTTCACCATCTCTGGACGACTTCTGCTACGGTATGCTGGATTTCTCATTAATTTGATACTGAATGTGAGTAGAAAATGTTTCTTTTTTGGAAAACGGCCAAACCTGATTGTTGTCCGTTGTGTTTGAGAATGGTTGGTTTCCCTTTAAGTTTCAGAGTTAATAAAGTTAAAACATGGTGTATATTTCACTTGACAGTCTTGGGATATATTCTTTAAACCCTCCCCCCCCCCCAAAAAAAAAAAAAAACCCACAATATTTTCTTACTGTTCTTAAAGTACAAGGTGTTTTACTATTAAGCCACATCAGGGATCTACCTTTTAATTAACGAACTCGTATTAATGAGTCTGCTAATATCAGGAACCGTAGAAACCCCTGTGGACTTTATGCTACCTGTGAAATGTGACCAAAAATCTCACCAGCACTCTTCCTTGCCTTATCTGTGCCTGTCCTGTCCTTTGCCCTTCCACATTCGCGCTAACTCAGCATTTGACTGGTTCACTGTTTACACGCCTGATCCATGATCTTGAAAGTACTAAACTTTAACTTGCCTTACTTCCTTCTCTTCTCTTCTCTTTAAATGCATGCCAAACCACACACTTGCTCCATAAATCTTTCCAGTGTTTCCGGTGTTGTATTGTATAATCCTGATTCCAAAAAAAGTTGCTGGGTTAAAATATAAGGGACTACTGCACTTTAGCGGACGCTAAAATGCGTGAAAAGTCACGATAACCCTAACCCTCAAACAACCAATCCCAAAACACAGACAAATACCAGTTTTGATAAAGTACACCAGTCGGTAAAGTACAGCGCCCGCTAAAGTGCAAACTATCCAAGTATAAATAAGAACAAAAATGCAATGATTTGCAAATTGTTTTTGTCCTATATTCAGTTGAACATAATACAAAGACAAGATATTTCATGTTCAAACTGAAACTTTTTATTGTTTTTTTTTTTTAAATCACTCATGGCGGCACGGTGGTGTAGTGGTTAGCGCTGTCGCCTCACAGCAAGAAGGTCCGGGTTCGAGCCCCGTGGCCGGCGAGGGCCTTTCTGTGTGGAGTTTGCATGTTCTCCCCGTGTCCGCGTGGGTTTCCTCCGGGTGCTCCGGTTTCCCCCACAGTCCAAAGACATGCAGGTTAGGTTAACTGGTGGCTCTAAATTGACCGTAGGTGTGAATGTGAGTGTGAATGGTTGTCTGTGTCTATGTGTCGGCCCTGTGATGACCTGGCGACTTGTCCAGGGTGTACCCCGCCTTTCGCCCGTAGTCAGCTGGGATAGGCTCCAGCTCGCCTGCGACCCTGTAGAACAGGATGAAGCGGCTAGAGATGATGAGATGAGATGAGATGAGAAAATCACTCATTCTGAATTTGATGCCTGTAACATATTCCAAAAAAAGTTGGGTTTGGGAATGGAGTGCACTAATTGTTGAAGTTTTGAAAGTGAAATTCTGTTCCATTTTTGCTTGATCGACAACTTCAATTGCTCAACAATTCAGGATCTCCATTGTATTTTGCACTTCATAACATGCCACACATTTTCAATGGGAGGCAGGTAGGCCAGTTTAGCACCTGCACTCTTTTATTATGAAGCCACGCTGTTGTAACATGTGCACAGCACGGCTTGGCATCGTCTTGCTGGAATAAACAGGGACGTCCCTGAAAAAGACGCCATCTGGATGGCAGCATGTTGTTCCAAACCTATATGCACCTTTTCAGCATTAATGGAGCCTTCACAGATGTGCAAGTTACACATACTCGTACCATGGGCACTAACACACCCCCATACCATCATAGATGCTGGTAGCAATCTGGAAGGTCCTTTTCCTTTTGAATCCAGAGGACAAAACTTCTATGATTTTCCAAAAACAATTTGAAATGTGGACTCGTCAGGCCACAGCACACTTCACTTTGCGTCAGTCCGTCTCAGACGAGCTCAGGACCAGAGAATTCGGTTGTGTTTCTGGACGTTGTTGATATGTGGCGTTCACTTGTCTTTGCATTTTAGATGCAGCCATGAACTGTGTTTACCGACAATGGTTTTCCAAAATGTTCCTGAGCTCATGTAGGAATATCATTTATTTAAACAGTCATGTGCGTTTTTAAATGCAGTGCCACCTGAAGGATCAAAGGTCACAGGCGGTCAGTGCTTGTTTTTAACTTTGCCCCTTACGCGCAGATATTTCTCTGAATTCTCTGAACCTTTTGATGATCTTATGGCTTGTTGATGGTGAAATCCCTAAATTCCTCACAGTTCTATGTTGAGAACCCGCCAGCTGGCCTAGTGGTTAGCGTGTCCGTATCTCGACTGGGAGATTGCAAGTTCAATTTGCGGTCGGGTCAGACCGAAGACCATCGTACCTAGTGCTATTAGCAAGGCATGCTGCGAGTACAGAGTCAAACTCTCGTGGTTACCAGAGGATTGGCCCCCCCCCACTGTAACCCTAGCTCTATAATAGGCAAGAGGCCATGGGCTATAGAAACCGAGATCGGCACCACACCCATCCATCTACTGGTACAGGAAACTCCCTGGGAAGACCAGATCCTGGCGTAGGAGGGACTTTTTCTATGTTGAGAAACATTCTTAAAATGTTGGACTATTTGCCCTCGCAGTTTTTCACAACGCGGTGAACCTCACCCCATCCTTGCTGGTGAACAACTAACCCTTTCCAATTACCAATTAACCCGTTTACCTGTAGCATGTTCCAGACAGGTGTTTTTGAGCATTCCACAACTTTCAGACTTTTTTTGTCCCCCCCGTAACAAGACTTTTTTTTTTTTGAACATGTTGCAGGCGTCAAATTCAGAACGAGTGTACATTTATAAAGAGCAATGAAGTTTATCAGTTTGAACATTAAATATCTTGTATCTACAGTATATGGTATTCAATTGGATATAGGTCAAAAAGGACCTTTTATGTATGTTTTACAGAGCGTCCCAACTTTTCTGGAATCAGGATTGTAAATTTTTACTGTACTTTTTTTTTTCTTTTTCTAAAATATATTAAGGCTTTTCTGCCAGATATCGCTCAGTTGTACGTGCAACTTTAATTTTCACAGTATATGTCCTGAAATCTGACTTTTTGCTCTTATGAGCCATAAATGCAAACCAAAAGTTGTCGGCTATGTGTCTGTGATTTAACGTGCTTTTGTTTTTTCTTTGAATATATATATATGCACGTAGTATTACAATGTACAAAATAAACCAAATGCAACTCATAAGATTAACAACAAGCCAAAGTATTTCTGTTTTTCCAACTTGGAATGGTCAAGGGACTTCAAATGATTAATAAAGTGTTCCTAACTCAACACTGTTTTTGTGGTTATTTCATATACTACACTGTTGGGCCTTTTTTTTTTTCTCAGTGCTGTGTGCATTTCTTAGTGATATTCGGCAGTAAAGTCTGGTATGTTGTAATATGCACTGTATATTTGCATGCTTGAGGGAGCTGTTGATGCATTTACTTAAACTCAGCTATTGATTATTTGTGGTTTTTACATTTTTCCTATTGCTATGTTCGTCCTCTAAACTGCTCCTTGGATCTGTTTTAGGCCTTGTGCTCTATAAGGCCCTGTCCACATGGCAACGGATTCAGGTGAATCCGATAAAATTTTTTATCGTTTCGGCCTGGCGTCCACACGGCACCGGCGTTTTGGGTGCCCCAAAACGATATTTTTTGAGAACGGTTTCCAGAGTGGAAAAATCTGGCAACGGCGCCGTTGCGAAGTCGTCTGGATGAGTAGAACGGATTTGTTTACGATGACGTCACAACCACATGACTAGAACAAGCGGCACTCACTCATTCACGCCGGGTAGAAGAAGGGGTTTATGCGCATGCGTCCTACTTCTTCTATTGTTCTGGTGTCTCCGATGGGACCGTCTTACAGCGCACGTAGAGGTGTGGCATGTGTATTGCATCGTTTTCAGCAAGCGTTGCGTTGCCATATGTACCTGATATTTTACTGATCCGTTGCCCATGTGGACGCGATATATATATATATATATATATAATAATTTTTTTTTTTTTTTACCCGCTAAAAAAAATTTCATTGCTGTTGTCGTGTGGATGTAGCCTAAGTCTGACAAACACCCTTCAAATAGTCTTTCCAGTCAGGTTTGAGTATGATACGGTAACTTCTCCATTAGCTGCCTGATCTTTTGGCTTTTATAAAGTAAATGTCACGTTGATTGATTGATTTGGTGATAAAACCTTCAGACCTGATGTTTCTATGTAGGAACAACCGCTCTGGACTCCATAAATGATTTCACGATATAGAATCTGTGTAGAATATTTCCATTGAATAATTTTTCCTCTCCTTTACTAACAGAAATGTAACTAATTTCGGTGTTTAATTTTGAAGCTTAATGTGGATTTTGCTTTCATTTTTTCATCTTTAGTCAAAAATGCATAGTAGTTTTTGTAGTTCGTTATTGTTAATCTACGGACACGTGACGAAGGTTGGGGGGAAACCCATAGTGTTTCAGTTATGCAATAGGGAGGAGGAGGAGGGGTGTATTTATTTATATTTTGCTCTCCAGGTTTGGCTCCAGTTGTCCCCTTAGTTGTTCAAAGTTCAATGTTTTTCTCACTAATCGTGTTCATCCTCTGATCAGGATGACCCCGCTACTATTCAAAGGGCATGAGGGCCCACTGAATTGTTTAATAAGAATGGATAAATTGCATGTCATGGCCTTCATACTCACCAGATCTCAACCCAAATTGGGAGATTTTGGGGTCACAGTGCTTTCTACCGTATTCTTTGTAAGTGTTGATCACTACAGTTCCAGAGACTTGTAGAATCATTGTCAAGACACACTGAAGCTATTATGGCAGCTCCTAGTGGCCCAAAACCTTACCGAGACACTTATGTTGGTTTTTCATTAAATTTGATATCCATCTATAGATTTAGTTAACAAGAAACTCCAGCAGTTTTTGTAATTTTTAATCAGATCATCTGAACCTCTTACTGACATACAAGCACTGATGGTTGCTACTGTCGTTGCTGAAACTCATTTATATTCATAGCAAGAATTGGGATTACATTTTCTGATAGAATTTGCAAAATTAGTAATGGAACAAAGGTGCAAATTAATCTGTTGGATGTATGAGTTTACACTGTTTGGCAAACAGTATAAACTCAGCTTGTTTTGTTTTGCAGTGATACCAGGGTCAAACAGAATTGGCTGCTTCATTGATTATGGATAAGCTAGTGGTGGTTCCTGTCACAGAGACTACAGTTGAAGTTGAGCTAGAAATGCCAGCGGAAGCCCCTGTTGCTGAAGAAGCACCAGTATTTGAGGAGGCACTAGTTACCCCAACAGTCGAGGAAACTGGTGTTGCCCCAGTGATTGAAGATGAGCCAGTTGCCTTTGCAGTCAAGGAAGCTGCTGTTACTTCAGTAGTTGAAGAGATACACCTGCATCAGCAATTGAAGAAGTTGCTGTTTGTCCAGCAGTCGAGGACGGTACCACCTGCATCAGCAGTTGAGGAAACTGATGTTGCCCCAGTAGTTGAGGATGTGCCATTTGCACCAGAAGTGGAGGAAGCCCACTGTTTCCCCAGTAGTTGAAGAAGTACCAGTTGCACCAGAAGTAGAGGAAGCTGCTGTTGCCTCAGTAATTGAGGAGGTACCAGTTACCCCAATAGTTGAGGAAGCTGTTGTTTCTCAGTAGTAGAGGAGGGTACCAGTTACCCCAGTAGTAGAGGAAGCAGCTGTTGCTCCAGAGGGCAAGGAGGCACCAGTTATCTCAGCAGTAGAGAAAGATGCTGTTGTTCCAGTAGTTGAGGAAGTAATATTTACCCCAGCAGCAACAGAAACTCCTGATGCACCAGTAGTTGAGGAGGTACTAGTTACTCCAGCAATAGAAGTAGTTCCTGATGCTCCAGTAGTTGAGGGGTCACAAGTTACCCAAGCAGTAGAAGAAGCCACTGTTACCCCAGATGTTGTGATTACTTCAGCTGAAGCCACTGCACCCTCTGCTGCTCTGGAGCCAGAGTCTAAACATGAATATCTGGTAGTCTTGCTGGAGGGAGCCCCCAAAAGAGACAGGAAGCCTAAGGTTCTGGGCATTTCCCCCATGAGTGGTAAGATCATCCCAGCTCCAGAGGATGAGGAGCCAGCAGCACAGGTAACAGGTAATCAGCTTTAACATCTCATTCACTTTATAGCCTAGGCAGGATGAAGTTTTGTTTAGCAAGAAAGTATCATTCCAACAATTAACACCAGGTATGGAATGGTTCTGTATTAAATTATTCATATTTCATTGGGGGCGGCATGGTGGTGTAGTGGTTAGTGCTGTCGCCTCACAGCAAGAAGGTCCGGGTTCAAGCCCCTGTGGCCGGCGAGGGCCTTTCTGTGTGGAGTTTGCATGTCCTCCCCGTGTCCGCGTGGGTTTCCTCTGGGTGCTTCGGTTTCCCCCACAGTCCAAAGACATGCAGGTTAGGTTAACTGGTAACTCTCAATTGACCGTAGGTGTGAATGTGAGTGTGAATGGTTGTCTGTGTCTGTGTCAGCCCTGTGATGACCTGGCGACTTGTCCAGGGTGTACCCCGCCTTTCACCCGTAGTCAGCTGGGATAGGCTCCAGCTTGCCTGCGACCCTGTAGAACAGGATAAAGCGGCTAGAGATAATGAGATGAGATGAGATATTTCATTGGATTATTTATATGCTATTCATACTAATACTACTCACATTTATGATAGTGTATATTTAGTCAGAAAAAATATATTATGCAAAATTGACATCACTCTCTGGCTTTAAGGCCTATGAAAAGTTGTCAAGTAAAGGACGTACCTCCAAGTGCTGAGAAAAGTTACTTTATTCAAGAAAAATAACCCGCAATGCTATAGAAATAACGTTAATAACCAATAGAGACTCATCAATGGAAGATTCAGTATAAAGTAGTTTAAAAGTACCTACCCCCAAAAAACTAAGATTTATATAATTAATTTTCAATTTGTTTTCATGTGTTGTAGAAGAAAAAAAAATTATGGATGTAAAATATCCCCAACTGCTTGTGGTTCCTGGTCTTGAGATGTACATAAAATCAAGTTTTAGTGTAAAATTGTACTGTTGGAAGTTGATGCAAAGTCAGAAATCTTCTCATCTCATTATCTCTAGCCGCTTTATCCTGTTCTACAGGGTCGCAGGCAAGCTGGAGCCTATCCCAGCTGACTACGGGCGAAAGGCGGGGTACACCCTGGACAAGTCGCCAGGTCATCGCAGGGCTGACACATAGACACAGACAACCATTCACACTCACATTCACACCTACGCTCAATTTAGAGTCACCAGTTAACCTAACCTGCATGTCTTTGGACTGTGGGGGAAACTGGAGCACCCAGAGGAAACCCACGCGGACACGGGGAGAACATGCAAACTCCGCACAGAAAGGCCCTCACCGGCCACAGGGCTCGAACCCAGAACCTTCTTGCTGTGAGGCGACAGCGCTAACCACTACACCACCGTGCCACCAGTCAGAAATCTTATGAAGCCTAAACGAAGCTTAAATTAATTTCTCCCCAACAGGTCACGCGCCACCTGCTTAAGATTCAGATGGTCAGATATGAGTGTTTATAAGGTAATATGTTTTTTTTTTTTTTTTTAAGTCATTTTTACTCAAATTTCTATCTAGATGTAGTGTTAAATATCTACACCCTGCTCTGGTCTCCTTTCCTATTTAGCCAATAGATTCCTATTTAACCATAGCGAACGGTATATTATGCAGATGTGGTAAGCTAGAATTCAGTTTGGATTTTAAGTATCACGCCACCTCCTGTTCTTCAGTGACATTACACGCTTACTGGTTTGTTTTAGGACATAGTGTGACTCCGACAAGACTTATGCTTTCCGCAGAAGCTTTGCAAGCACTCATTTCTCATGTACTCACCTGCGTACCTTTTGTCTCTCATCTCATCTCATTATCTCTAGCCGCTTTATCCTTCTACAGGGTCGCA
Source organism: Neoarius graeffei (assembly GCF_027579695.1). Taxonomy (NCBI): domain Eukaryota; kingdom Metazoa; phylum Chordata; class Actinopteri; order Siluriformes; family Ariidae; genus Neoarius; species Neoarius graeffei. The sequence goes on along the minus strand of NC_083576.1, from coordinate 9,753,225 downwards.
GGCAAGCTGGAGCCTATCCCAGCTGACTATGGGCGAAAGGCGGGGTACACCCTGGACAAGTCGTCAGGTCATCACAGGGCTGACACATAGACACAGACAACCATTCACACTCACATTCACACCTACGGTCAATTTAGAGTCACCAGTTAACCTAACCTGCATGTCTTTGGACTGTGGGGGAAACCGGAGCACCCGGAGGAAACCCACGCGGACACGGGGAGAACATGCAAACTCCACACAGAAAGGCCCTCGCCGGCCACGGGGCTCGAACCCGGACCTTCTTGCTGTGAGGCGACAGCGCTAACCACTACACCACCGTGCTGCCCGCGTACCTTTTGTACATCTGAATAATTAACAGCTATAGAGACGAAACATTGCAGTCCGTCAGGTTTCCATGTTGACCTGTGAAATGTTTTTATCACAGCTATTCTGAGACACATTTGTCCAGTGACATGGAGGTTTTAAACATACTGACATACTCTGCTGTTGATTGTTGTCATGAGATCCATATCAAATCACATACTGTGCCCTTATTTTAAATTATTTGCTAATCTAAAGTCAAAGATCCAGAAAATTAGTACATTTTTAGAATGCAGCTTTATTCGTTTGCTCCCACTGCATTACTTGATACCACCTATCGTTTTTTTTAGTATTGAATCATGTGCATGTGTTAGATTTGTCGTATACTTTGAATGAGAGAGATTTTCAACAGGGGGCGGTATGGTGGTGCAGTGGTTAGCACTGTCGCCTCACAGTATGCGTCTTGGAAGTTTGAACCTCAGAAGTAGCCAAAAATACACTTGCATGAAAGAAGTTACCTTGAAGTGCCTTTATTGTATAAAACAATCCAAGCAGGGCGGCACGGTGGTGTAGTGGTTAGCGCTGTCGCCTCACAGTAAGAAGGTCCTGGGTTCGAGCCCCGGGGCCAGCGAGGGCCTTTCTGTGTGGAGTTTGCATGTTCTCCCCGTGTCTGCGTGGGTTTCCTCCGGGTGCTCCGGTTTCCCCCACAGTCCAAAGACATGCAGGTTAGGTTAACTGGTGGCTCTAAATTGACCGTAGGTGTGAATGTGAGTGTGAATGGTTGTCTGTGTCTATGTGTCAGCCCTGTGATGACCTGGCGACTTGTCCAGGGTGTACCCCGCCTTTCGCCCATAGTCAGCTGGGATAGGCTCCAGCTTGCCTGCGACCCTGTAGAAGGATAAAGCGGCTAGAGATAATGAGATGAGATGAGACAATCCAAGCACCGAGTGATATCCAGGATACACACTGAAGTCTAAACTTCCACCAGTTCAGTTCAGTTCAGCATGCCTTAGCCCTAAAGAGAGCCGTAGGCGTTTCCCTTGACAGCCAATCTCCTAGCATTCTTCATCCCACTTCTCCAGCTTCTGATGTTGTCCACCCATTCCGACCATTTCCTGCCTCTCTTTCCCTTCGCACAGATCTGTCCCTCAGTAGTCACAAGGACTAGACTGTCACCTCTCCTTTTCCAATATTTATACTTGGTCAGTTTCCTCTTTTTAATCATCTCCAGAAGTCCTTCTTTCTCTGGCACTCCGATTGTTTCTCTTATCCATGTGTTGGTCCTCCTGTCTCTCTAGCTTACTCTGAGAACTCTTCTCCATAACCACAGCTCAAAAACTTCCATCATTCTTTCTTCTGTCTTCCACCAGTAATTTTAAACTCTGTTCCGAAACAAAACGACGGCTCCTGTTAAAATCATTGTGAAAGGACTTTTCTTTGTTTGAGCACTGACTTCTGAGTTACTGCCCAGTGCAGGTTTCTCACTGGCGAAAGCATAACTTTAGCTGAATTTGAAATAAAGCAGATCCACTCGTAACTCCCACCACATGATAATCCCAAGGCCCTAACCACACAGCAGTGAGTCTGCACCCAACAGAGCCATGCGTGTCCACATTAACAACCAGTGGCAAAGAAACCCAAGATGGTTACACACAAGGTTCTCAAAATATTTGAACTCATAAATTGCTCCAAGGTTCATTTCAATTGATCGTGAGCTGGGCTAGTGGTTAGTGTGTCCACCTCTTGACCAGGAGATTGCAAGTTCTACTCGCGGTCGGGTCATCCCAAAGACAATCATAAAAATGGTCTCCACTGTCATCGGGCGAGTAGGAAGTCAAACTCTCGCAGTTACCAGAGGCCCAGCCCCCCACTGTAACCCTAACTACATAATGGGCGAGAGGCCAGGGGCTATAGAGATCTTGCAGTCACGTGACCGGAAAGTACACAGCCGCCATCTTGTCGGTAAAAAACACTGCTGAATACTGCTGCACTCGTGTACAAAATGGATAAATTTCAACCGACGGACTACACGGCTCATTTTTCTAATGAACAGATAACTAGATATATGTCTAAAATAAACGACCTACAGATTAGTGACCCTTATCGATTACCGGACGTAGTTTTCACGACCGTGTCAGTGGATATTGAACTGCCAGAGGTGGAATACCCAGACGTGTATAATTACCTCATTAACTTTCCCTGGCTGTTCAGTGGTGAAGCACTGCGTGTTTATAAATCTCTGGACAGTTATCTTTACAGAAATTCAGGATTTGTCAGCCGCCCTCAGATGTGGCATCTTGTAAACAAGAAAATAACAATCCTCATTGGACGGGTAAGTCACTTAAGTATTGAGTACTAGTACTGATACTAGATATATCAGTATTATCTAGTATAGCACTGACCAGCCGATTATAGAATAGAATAAGGTAATTCCAGCTGTAATTCCAAATCGTCCGTCTTGTTTACCATGGATCTGGCGTTGGAGAGGTAGAGGCTTGGCAGTGGAGATTTGAGTGGCTGTTTTCTGAGCTTAGTCAACAGGCCGGCTCTGCAGCCTCACTTTTGCTTCCTCTCCCGACGCTGCCTCCTTCGCCTGCCAGACCCGATAACAATCCACGGAGACCCCACTGGTCTCGCTATCTCGTCCGGAATGTTGTGCATGCGATGGAAATCGCTACAAACCGTCATTTTCTGCTGGAAACCAATGTCCAGTAAGTCCATACGGTTGTAGTGGATATTGAAGTCCGGTACAGACGAACAACATGCAAAAATACACACAAAAAACAAAAAACGTGCACAGGTAGAGAGAGCTTGTAGCCGTAGCCGTTGTAGTAGAATTGTATATAGTAGGGTTTTCCAGAAGAAAAGGTAGAAGCAGAAGTAGAACCAGAAGTAGAAGGCGGAAATATGGCGTTTGACCGACAAGATGGCGTCTGTTATAATCTGGATCGGCTGTGACGTCACATGCAAGATCTCTATTGAAATGGAGATCGGCGCCGCACCCATGTGCCTCAAGACCTGGTTAGTACCGGGACAGGAGACTGCCTGGGAAGAACAGATCCTGGCGCAGGAGGGACTTTGATTTGACTTTCAGCTCAATGGAGCCCAATGACAGGAAAAAAACCCCAAGTATAGCACCATAAATTCAGGCTAAGCACCACAATACAGTTTCTCAATGATCCCAGAAAAATATTTGTAGCAGGCTAGTGACTCACAAAAACACATTCCACAGTTTGACCAGTTGATACTTGCATGACAGAGAGCCTGGCACAAAGACAACTATGGTGACAGAAACAGAAGTCTTAACATGTTTTGAAGTTCTAAACAAAAATATTGAGGTATAAAATAATCCTACACATGCAGGTTCTGGGTTCGATCCTGCTGGTGAAACTCTTTTTGTGCAGGGTTCCTTTCACGCCTGCGTGGGTTTCCTCTAGGTGCTCTGGTTTCCTCCTACAGTCCAAAGACTTGGATTAGATCAACTGGCTACTCTAAATTGCCCATAGGTACGAATGAGAGTGTGAATGTCTGTCTGTCTGTGTTAACCCCGTGATAGATTTGCGACCTATCCAGGGTGCCTCTCGCCTGAAGTCAGCTGGGATTGGCTTCAGCCCACTCGTGACCCGCAATGAATAAGCGGTATAGAAAATGAATGGGTTTTTCAGTACTTGTCAGCTTCATCATCTTGGTAACTAAAGAATCAGACATTGGACACCAAACATTTCTTCGTCGAATGAGCTACATTTCGGGTACATGAATCTGAAAGTGAAATACGAAAGTAAATATCTCTCTCTCTCTCTCTCTCTCTCTCTCTCTCTCTCTCTCTCAGCAGATGTCCTGTTATAGTTCACCTGTTCCTCGTTGAAGATTAAGGGATGTGCCTTCCTCCATTTTAATCAACATCTGTCGCTTAGACCTGACTTTCACTTCAGATGGATTTGGCCCTGACAGAAACACAGGAAACTCTTCGTATGATACGACATTAGTGTTTGCTTACGCAAACCGTTTCATGAGCCGTTGCTAAAACACGTTTACTCTTATATACTGTATACACTACTTACAATACACAGTGGAGCATAGGTTTCTAACCACTAAAATGTGAAGGACCAGGGTTAAGAACCTGCAGTAGAAGATAGACATTTGATATTTATTCTCTTAGAGTACTTTTTTCAGTTTTCACATGGTGTAACTTTGTAACTCTTGGATAAAAATGGCTTTTTTGATGCATGCGATGTGAGATACTGTGAAGGACCAGCTTATCCTCAGGTTCTTATCCTCAGTTGTTTTTTTTTTTTTTTCCCCTGTGGACCAGTGCATTGTGGATGGAGTTTATTTTCCTACCTCAAGCCTCACTAAGGTGGGGTTTACATTAGACCGTATCAGCGGATCATCAGATTAACGTTTTTAAAACGATTAGCGTGCACACAGCAACACCAATACACGATTCGCGTGCACACAGCAACGCCAATACACGGATACGCTCGGCTCCGCAGGCATCCTGCGCTCCAAATCACTCCACCCTGAACAGCGAGTGCCCTCTGGAGGGTGCGCACTCCGGCCCTGCGCAGCTCACAGAGCGCGCGAGTATAGCGCACGAGCAGTGATTCGGGACTGAGCCGGTGTGTGTGTGATCTCAGCGCATATCACTTACCACTTGCAAGTGGAAGGACGGCAAGCCTAAAGACAATCATAACTACACAGTGGGCAGTATTTGCATCAGTATTTGCAGTATTTTCATACTTTTATACTCTTTAATGAAAGGTGATACAAGGCGGAAGTCCGCGCCGTTTTTCAGCAGTCGCGTCACATGACCAACGCCAGCGAATCAGGAAGGTGGATGTCACAGTGACGTTGTCCAGTGACGACGCCAGCTAGAGCTCAGCACAGCGTATCCGCGTATTCTCAATGTTTACACAGCACCGGACCAGACACAATCTGGATTGAATACGTGGACGCTGGCGGATTCCCGTTTCCAGGCATTTTAATGTAAACGGACAGTGCATCCGCGAAGAAAACGAGACAGATATGGTCTAATGTAAACTTGGCCTAAAGCTATCCGTTGCCATGCGAATGGTTTCAGGTCAAACTACAAGCATGTGTATGACATTGAAACGTATATCTTTGGGAGTTATCTTCTATATCAGTCAAAGATCTTCCTTAATCCTCAAATTCTGATAAAAAAAAAAAAAAGACGTAACTCAACTTTTATATTATTAACGACTCGTTTCTACCTCACCTCAAAGAAAACCTCTACCCTGAAACACCCTGAGAAATTTTGTATTGAAATATTTTGTGATATGTTAAACGATTATGTAAGTTACGGCTCGGCTAGTTAGCAGTCAACAAGATGTCAAGTACGAGCATAAACGTTGAAGCTTCGGAAGCTTATCTGTTTGAGGAGATGACGGAGCCGGACAGACAAAAGGACTAAAGTGCCGCTGCATCGCTCTTTTTAAATAGAGATAACTGAGGGCTACATCCCACTGCCATCACTATCAGTGGGTAGACACATGGCACTGTGGGTCATGTAGGAAACAGCGAAGTGGAAATAAACCAATATGTCAGCGAAGGGAAAAAAAATCAATTCAGAATGTTAGTACCAAATAAATCTTGTATGCTCTTGGTCACATAATTATTAAAGATTGATATGCAACTCGTTCATGGTGGAGTTTAGTCGAAAACTTGCAACCAGCCCAACTATCCTCTGTACTACATGATCATAATCTGTGACATTTTCTCCGTTTTTCTTTATCGACTGAGCTTGTGTTCTCTACAAATGTGATTCAAATCTGTTAAACCTCGCAGGAATAAAAATGATTATTTTTTTTACCATTTTACACAGAGGTCTAGCTGACTAAGTATGTGGCTACATGTGAATTTATTACTCTTTTACAAAGGCTTCAGCTTTACAGAGTTATCCTCGATATGGATATGAGATTTTATACACAGTTCATTAATAATAATAATAATAATAATAGTAAAGTCTGTCATGACCAAAATACAGCTGTTTAAAGACTTAAAGCTTTTCTAATTAACGCAGCTCTGTTTCATTTCTTTAATTTTTTTTTAATTTCCACATCTGTTTAAAAAGGGCTAATAAACTGACCTTGACTTATGCGGAGGGAGGTATTTATTTCAGTGTTTCTCGTGTAAGTTTTTTTGTTTCCATGTTTGTGGGATATGTTGTGTTGGTTCATCGCTGTCCTGAACTGTCGCATGTGTGCATCAGTGGTGATTTATTTGTAAATGTGTTATTTACTTGTCAGGAAAAAAAAAGTAAATCTAGAATTGTAATGTTAATATACTGTGTGATTTATTTCTTGAATCATTGCCTTATGAATTGAATTGTCTCATCTCATTATCTGTAGCCGCTTTATCCTGTTCTACAGGGTCGCAGGCGAGCTGGAGCCTATCCCAGCTCACTACGGGCGAAAGGCGGGGTACACCCTGGACAAGTCGCCAGGTCATCACAGGGCTGACACATAGACACAGACAACCATTCACACTCACATTCACACCTACGCTCAATTTAGAGTCACCAGTTAACCTAACCTGCATGTCTTTGGACTGTCGGGGAAACCGGAGCACCCGGAGGAAACCCACGCGGACACGGGGAGAACATGCAAACTCCGCACAGAAAGGCCCTCGCTGGCCACAGGGCTCGAACCCGGACCTTCTTGCTGTGAGGCGACAGCGCTAACCACTACACCACTGTGCCGCCTGAATTGAATTGTATCATATATATATATTTCAGATTCAGCGGTATCAAATATCGATTTGTTTCCTTATGAACCAAAAACAAATGTCGTTGAATTGTCAAATAGTGAATTGTTGCTTTATGAAGTGAATCGTATCAGCAGATTCAGTGGTGTCGAATTGTATTGGAGGAGATTCAAAATAAATGGATTGTCGTGGATTCAGAGGTCTTGTCAAATATTGACCCATTGGCTTATGAATAAAAAATGAATCGCATCATAGCAGATTCAATTGTATCATCAAACAACTTATTTCCTTATGAATCAAAAATGAATCACCATAGGAGGTTCAGTTGCATCAACCTATTAATAATATTGTAATGGTTTCTGTTGTATCATCAAATATCGACTCTACTTATGAATCAAAAATTAATTGTATCGTAACAAATTCAGTTATATCTTCGAATATCAGCTTGTTGCCTTGTAACTTGAATCATATTGTAGTAGATTCAGTGGTATCATCAAATATCAATTTACTGCCTTATGAATCAAAAACTAATGTATCATAGCAGATTCAGTTATTTGGTCAAATTCACTCACAAACTCACTGCCTTATGAATAAAAAATTAATCATATCATAAATTCAGGTTTATCGTCAAATCAACTTATGAATAAAAATCGAATCATCTAACAGATTCGGTTGTATCATCAAATAGTGACTTGTTGCCTTATGAATGAAAAATGAATCGTATTGTAATAGATTCAGGTTTATCGTCAAATATCGACTCCTTACCTTAAGAATCAAAAGCTAATCATACAATGGCAAATTGGCGGCACGGTGGTGTAGTGGTTAGCACTGTTGCCTCACAGCAAGAAGGTCCGGGTTCGAGCCCCGTGGCTGGCGAGGGCCTTTCTGTGCGGAGTTTGCATGTTCTCCCCGTGTCCGCGTGGGTTTCCTCCGGGTGCTCCGGTTTCCCCCACAGTCCAAAGACATGCAGGTTAGGTTAACTGGTGACTCTAAATTGACCGTAGGTGTGAATGTGAGTGTGAATGGTTGTCTGTGTCTATGTGTCAGCCCTGTGATGACCTGGTGACTTGTCCAGGGTGTACCCCGCCTTTCGCCCGTAGTCAGCTGGGATAGGCTCCAGCTTGCCTGCGACCCTGTAGAACAGGATAAAGCGGCTAGAGATAATGAGATGAGATGAGACAATGGCAAATTCAGTTGTATTGTCAAATATCGCATCCTTGCCTTATAAATCTAATCATATTGTAGTCGATTAGGATGAATCATCAAATATTGACTCATTACTTTACGAATCAAAAATGAGTCATATTCTAACATTGTTATATCATTAAATATTGGCTTGCTTCATGAATCAAGAATGAATTATATAGTAGGTTCAGCTGTATCATCAAATATTGACTTGTTGCCGTAGTGAATAAAAAAAATGAGTCATATTGTTACAGATACAGGTTTATTATTAAATATCGAATTGTTGCTTGGTGACTTGAAATCATATTGCAATACCAAATTGCTTCATTATGAAGTTTAACACTGCATTGTACTGGTTCAGTGGTTTTGTCAGGGTGGTGTAGTGGTTAGCACTGTCACCTCACAGCAAGAAGGTTCTGGGTTTGAGCGCAGTGGCTGACGGGGGCCTTTCTGTGTAGAGTTTGCATGTTCTCATGTCTGTGTGGGTTTCCCCACAGTCCAAAGACATGCAGGTTAGGTTAACTGGTGGCTCTAAATTGACCGCAGGTGTGAATGGTTGTCTATGTGTCAGCCTGTGTCAACTGGATAGGCTCCAGCTTGACCACGACCCTGCACAGGATAAGTGGTTACGGATAATGGATGGATCTCATCTCATTATCTCTAGCCACTTTATCCTGTTCTACAGAGTCGCAGGCAAACTGGAGCCTATCCCAGCTAACTACGGGCGAGAGCCGGGGTACACCCTGGACAAGTCGCCAGGTCATCACAGGGCTGACACATAGACACAGACAACCATTCACACCTACGGTCAATTTAGAGTCACCAGTTAACCTAACCTGCATGTCTTTGGACTGTGGGGGAAACCGGAGCACCCGGAGGAAACCCACGCGGACACGGGGAGAACATGCAAACTCCACACAGAAAGGCCCTCGCCGGCCACGGGGCTCGAACCCCGGACCTTCTTGCTGTAAGGCGACAGCGCTAACCACTATACCACCCTAGATGGATGGTTTTGTTAAATGTTAAATCATCTCATCTCATTATCTCTAGCCGCTTTATCCTGTTCTACAGGGTCGCAGGCAAGCTGGAGCCTATCCCAGCTCACTACGGGCGAAAGGCGGGGTACACCCTGGACAAGTCGCCAGGTCATCACAGGGCTGACACATAGACACAGACAACCATTCACACTCACATTCACACCTACGCTCAATTTTGAGTCACCAGTTAACCTAACCTGCATGTCTTTGGACTGTGGGGGAAACCGGAGCACCCGGAGGAAACCCACGCGGACACGGGGAGAACATGCAAACTCCGCACAGAAAGGCCCTCGCCGGCCGCTGGGCTCGAACCCGGACCTTCTTGCTGTAAGGCGACATCGCTAACCACTGTGCCACCCTGGATGGATGGATGGTTTTGTTAAATGTTAAATCATTGCCTGACAAATCAAAATTGTATAGTGTGGTGAGGAGGTCTGAGTTTTATCCCCCTCTCCTCTACTCCACTCTATTCATCACTTAATCTCTGTAGGATCATTTAATTTCAGTTTTTATATACGTTTTTAGGAGAAGATCCCCTGTTAATCAATGCAAAAAAAAAAAAAAATTCGCATACTTGTTTTGCGTCCAATTAATCCTGAAGTCGTCATGGGCGTCTTGGATGACGTCAGGAGTCTGTGGTGCGCGGTGACGTCACGCGTGGTGTTTGTCAGAGGAGCTTCATTTCATTTCACTCGGGTTGTGCACGAGAGCGAGAAAAAACAACAGCCCGCAGATTAAAATAAAATAAAACAAACAAGCAAAGCACTATACTGTGCTTACACAGAAAGAATAGTGGATTTATTTATGCGGAGTTCCGCTGCTTTTCTTCAGTTGTATTGTAAAGTGTAAACTTTTAACTACGACAGTAATTTGGTCGGAGTGAGCAGCTAAGCTAAGCTAAGCTGTTAGCGGTTAGCAGTTAGCATAACTGTTTATTTACGTAGCGACGTCGCCGCCGTTAGCTTGACATGTCTGGAGAACCTAGCAAAGCATTTTAAACTGGAACAAGGAATCAATTTCAAGAAAAAAAAGGAGCTGTGGGATTAAATACAGAAAGAGGTGAGAGCTGTGTGTGAGTGCGAGAGAGAAAACAAGCCCGTTATTGTTCAAGAGCTTCATGTTTTCTCTGAAGACACTGAACTGACAGTTTAGCTGCTAAGCGTTAGCCGCTGGCCTGCTAATGCAGCCTTCATGCTAACTGCTTAGTTCGGGTTTCATTCCGGGTGTGCAACTTCACCTACTCATGAATTCATTATTATTTAAACATATATTTTTCTTTTTACATGTGTGATTTTTATAAATGGGCAATTTTACAAGCTAATTAGCACATTGGTACCATTTCAACAAAACCGCTAAGCTAGCAAGTTCATACTTCAACAAATACAGCTGTCAGAATTCAGCAAACTTTTTTATCAAAGATGTTTTATCATATTCTTAATTGTGCACATCACTGACACGACTTTTAAAATTGCGTTTCATATAAAAAAAAAAAATGAAAGCAGGTAATGTAAATGAAATTATAATAATAAAAACAAATTAGTCCACAATCTTGAACAGAGATTGTATAAAGATAGTGTAAGGAATTACTATTATTATCCATAAAAGCGAATAATAAACCTTTTTTCATTTATAGAGCACTTTTCACACCCATGGCATCTTTAATAAAGGTACAAATTTGCATGAATAAGCTTTATTTGTACAGGAGACACACTTCAGCATAGCTGTTCTCCCAGGCATCCTGATACAAAATAAAATACAAAATTATAACGAATAGCATAATTAGAATTATTTACAGTATGAGATGATTTCAAGTGATTATAATATACAGTAGACTACACACAAACACTAGTCGGTATAAGGAACTAGTTAATTTTTTTAAATTAAAAAATAAACTAATATATAACGAATGTAAAATAATCGAACACACTCTGATTGTGAAAATATCAGCATGCAAATATAAGTATAGAAAATTTTTTTAAGAGTTACATGATGATACAAAAGTAATGTTGGAGAATACATAAGAATAAAATGACAGATGACGTATAGAAATTAAACTAATACCAAAAACGAAATGCTATCCTGCGCCTGCTTAAATCCCAAGTTAAACACTAGGTCACATTTATCTAGCTGGATACGAGCGTTTCCATAAGTTTTAATGAGTAAACAAATGCCTCAGTTGATTGAAGATTTAGCGTTCGCTTATTTATGCATAAGTTAAATATTTTTATTGGTGTAGAAGTGAGTCACTTCCATGTTTCAGAATTTACCGATTGGTCATTTCATGCTTCTAGCTGTCTGTACACATGACCTTTTATGGAGTTTTGTGGGCGTTGCGACATGCAAATGAGCTGTATCAGGAACAGGAAGATCAGTTTCTGGAACTGTTGTAAATCTGGGAAAAAAATTTACATTAGTTTGGATGGTACAAATATATTTACATACACATTTACTAAAAGATTAATAATTGAAGGGTGTGTGTGTGTGAGAGAGAGAGACTTTTATATCTGGATTATACTGTGGAGTTTAAATTGCTTATTTTTATGACTTTACAGCATTTATTAGATGCCATTATCCACAGAGACTTCTCTCTTTAAAGAACTTTGAGTCTCCATCAAAAACAAGTTATTTGTATAGCGCTCTTAACAACAGATATTGTTGCACAGCAGATTTACAGAAAATTAAAAACACATCATGCTAGATCACAAGGTCAAGACAATTTCAAGGAATGTCTTGCATAATCTCATCTCCTCTCATTATCTCTAGCCGCTTTATCCTTCTACAGGGTCGCAGGCAAGCTGGAGCCTATCCCAGCTGACTACGGGCGAAAGGCGGGGTACACCCTGGACAAGTCGCCAGGTCATCACAGGTCTTGAATAATAAATAATAATTTCAAGAAATAAAGTGAGCCAGCACAAACCCATAAAATAAGACAAATCAAATTAATCATTCAATTATGACAGAGGAAATGGTGTATAAACAGAGGGCGGGTCGGTCTGTGCTCACAGGCGTAATCAGTAAACAAAAGCCTCAACTGATGGAAGATTTAGCGTTCGCTTATTTATAATTAAATATTTTTCTGGTGGGCGGCACGGTGGTGTAGTGGTTAGCGCTGTCGCCTCACAGCAAGAAGGTCTGGGTTCGAGCCCCGTGGCCGGCGAGGGCCTTTCTGTGCGGAGTTTGCATGTTCTCCCCGTGTCCGCGTGGGTTTCCTCCGGGTGCTCCGGTTTCCCCCACAGTCCAAAGACATGCAGGTTAGGTTAACTGGTGACTCTAAATTGACCGTGGGTGTGAATGTGAGTGTGAATGGTTGTCTGTGTCTATGTGTCAGCCCTGTGATGACCTGGTGACTTGTCCAGGGTGTACCCCGCCTTTAGCCCGTAGTCAGCTGGGATAGGCTCCAGCTTGCCTGCGACCCTGTAGAACAGGATAAAGCGGCTAGAGATAATGAGATGAGATTTTTCTGGTGTAGAAGTGAATCAAAATAACTTCCACTTCTGTGTTTCAGAATTTACCCTGATTGGTCATTTTGTGCTCCAAGCTGTCTGTGACCTTTTATGGAATTTTGTGGGCGTCGCTACATGCAAATGAGCCATATCAGTAACGGGAAGATCAGTTTCTGGAACTGTTGTAAAGCCAGGAAAATTTTTTTAATTCAGTTTGGATGATGCAAACATTTACAAAAAGATTAATCGTTGGGACTCAATGTTTAGATTGTTGAAATTTTTGCGCCGTCTATCAGTGAATCCTTTCCACGTTAGATCTGAGTTGACTTCTAATTTAAAAAAATTTCTGAATGCACTTCATGAACTCCTGGGGCACTTTTTGTTTTTTAAACCTTAAATCTATACTTCCTACATAAATCATCTTTGTGATAAAATATTTATTTCTCTCAAAGTTGATTTTCGAGCTAGACTTGGATGGATATATTCGTGCGTACCTCTTTCCCCAAAACCCTGTAAGCAAATGTGAACATGTTCCTCAGACCAGTTTCAGGAAATTGTGGATTCAAGCCAGCATTCGATCCAGGACAAACAAAGCCTGCGTAAACAAGCTGGGCAGGAAATGAAGTCGAAATATGTTCTCACCCCCTCCCTCGCCAGCCCCACCTCCCCACTTTTTTGCCTCATATTTCTCCAACCTTACTTTTTATTCTTTTCACTTCCTCATCAGACAAACGTTTCAGAGACAGATGTGCGTACATCTACACACAGGCATACACGCGCACACGAAGAGTTCAATCACCTGATCTTCACCGTTTTGTTTCTCTCTACATGGTTTAACTGTGCTTAATTATATTTGGACGCAATTACTCCACAGAATTACGATTTCAGCGCTGTGTGAAGAGAGTGGGAGATTTTGCTACGTTTAACATCATAAAAGATTGAGTTTAGGATGAAAACAGAACGAGTGCAGCTCATGTGACTGGACTGAGAGGAAACAGGTCTCTTCCTCTTTTTTTTTTCTGTGTTATGCATATGTGGCTCTGTGAACGAACACACACTTATGCTGGAGGGAAATCATTTTCATGAAAGGATCTTCATGAGGCTGAAACTCTGTTTGAGATGTATTCAAGAAATGTAGCGACGTTCGAGAACTTTCTCGCAAATTTATATTAAAAAAAAGGAAAAACTCATTTTAAAAAAGGAGTACAGGGTTGCTAGTTCTATCCTGAGCTTGGTGTACTGTCTTTTTCTGAGTTCTCCCTGAGTCCATGTAGTGCAGTAGATGGATTAAGTCTGACTCAGAATGAAATTTCTGCTTTTGCTTAGTTTGCTGATTTTGTTTGATTTGTTTTCTCACTGCACATCATCATTATTAAATGAACCAAAAAGATAAAAAAGGCAAATCGTTGCCAAGTGTCAGTAGAAATCATAAAAATCACCCAAATACAGAGAACACATGAGACGTGTTTAGTAGATTACCGGATAATCGCTATTCCAAATGTTTTTGTATCTGATCCACTCTTTTTGTTCATCAGTCCAAATCTCTTGGACACATCAGTCACATTTTCACAGCACTACAGCTCTGTTCTTTGGTTCAGTTTCGCAGCTGAGCTCTCTATAGCCTAGGTCACAACCGGACGTATGATTTTTTTGGCCGTGCGATTTTTGCCGTTTCCCAAATCGCTGCGTTTTTTTTGTTCGTGGAGAAAGACGCACGTTGGCCGTAAGTTTGTCTTGCAACCTGAGAAAAACGTAAGCGCCCGTAGAGTTTGTTTGACATGACAATGAACCTCTGCGGCCGGTCTACGGCTCGAAAATCAACACGTCACACGCGCGCCCTCCGTGCGTTTCACGCATTTTTTGCACGTAGACCGGCCGTAGGAGCACGTACGGCCGGTTGTGACCGAGGCTTATAAAAACATCATCCGCAAACCAAAACACACGGCATGTTTGGTTCACTTCTTGTTTTCAGGTCGATTCGGGATCAAATCACTTTCTCGGAAAACAGCAATCTGACCTGCACTAACGAACCGCCGATGTATGTCGGCGTAGTTTTGAATACTGCAAGTGTGTGAAGTGGGATCTTTGGGATCGGTTCTGGATGAGTTTAACAGGGAAAAAAAATCCCTGAAATAAATTTATTTTTGTCCTCGTTCTGAGTTGAGACATGCTCATGAGTGCTTTCAGATCTGATTAGAATTTAATTTCCTGAAATGTGATTCTGTCTAATTTTATCTCGCAGCACTTTTTTTTTTTTTTTAACTTCCCCCTGGTCCTGGAGAAAGACAGACGTCACGTGGCTCCTGTCTTTATCTGTGCAGAATACAAAAATTCAGGACTGTGCCTGGACATTGCCTTTATGGGAAAAATATAATCTGCAGGACAAAAAAAAAAAAAAAGTCCCATGTTTGTATCTAGCTCTCTAGGTTACAGTGTCATTGCCATGGCAACCATTGTTGATTTACAGTAAAACACGAGTCCTAATAAACTAACCAGTGTTCACGCTCAATCCAACACGATCTGCGGCCGACATGAAGGGACCGAAGAGTTTTCTGTTTAGAGTATGAGTCACAGCTCTGCTTTCTGCCCCACCTCGCTCTCTTTCTCCCCATTTTACACACACTAAATACCACAATGCTCTGTTTCTTAAGAGTTCCCATTTTACACCAACGCTCAGTGAGTCATGGTGTGGATTTAATGTTTGTAATAAAAAAAAGAGACAATAATCAAATAAATGAGAACTGTTAAAGTAACGAGTTTGGTTTAAAACAGAGTACAGGAGTCATTTTCCGAAATAAGAATGAACTCACTGAACCCATGTTTTAACCTTTTTTTTTTTTTTGGTCCTGTTAGGTTTGCTGGTTAAGCGGAGTGGACCTGCAGGACTGTGTGGCACAGAGGAATGAGTCATGACCTCTGTGGTGGTAATAGACGGTGGAGGGAACGTCCTGGAGTATGTCACCGGGGACGAAGAGGCGCAGCAGGTACGGCACATGTCCTCAACTTATAGAGCACTGCAATATAAGCGGATAGATGGATAGATTTACTTTATTGATCCCAAGCTGGGAAAGTTATATGTTACAGCAGCACGTTATCAGACATGCGAAAAGAAAAAGGCACGCAGTAGAACATAAAATAGAATTTAAAAAAGATCCCAGGAACAAGCCGACCTGTACAATATACAGATAAAAATGTAACGATAAAATCTGTGAATGTGCATTAATTACTAGTGCTAAAAACAAGAATTGTGATGAATGAATATAAAAACTGTGGAAAAGTGGTGGTATTGAACGGAAGATAGATAAATAAAAACAAACTCTAATGGTGCACATGCTCCTTAGGACGTATAATACACGGCCTTCGACTAAATCTCGACCTGTCGCTTTAGCCCTATTCAAATTGGATTAGTTTATCAGCAGGACATGGTCATAAATTCATTTACGCAGGTCTCTGCTCAGGCAGAAAACGCTCACATCCAAGTTTATAGCAGGTTGGAGTTCCTACAAACCCAGACATTTGCATCAGACCAACATATGATCATGTGCCATTCACAACATGGCCTCCAAGCCAAGTCAAACCGGAGTAGAGAAAAGACACGGATTCTTATAATAAGTTTAATAAATGATTTTGAAAACACAATAGGCCATTTGCAGGAATTGGTCCCGTGTCAGTCTTCCCCATAGCAACAAGCCCGTGGTGGGCAAGCTAACTTGACATTTCTTGACAACCATAAGAGTTTGACTGGCGATGCGAAGCAATCCATTTCTATAATGGCTGTTTTTGCCTTTCCGACTGTCTTTTTTGACCCAAATTTTCGCGTGTACTTGGAAAAGGTTTGTGGTTTTAACTTCTGTCGTCAGTTAAAGCGAATCATTGGCCGTAAAAGAGAGGTTTTTTGGACTCAAGTTGGTCGCCGCCGAAAGAAATTCATGTGCGAAATGGCGGATATATCTGTATTTATATATCTGTATTTATTTTCAAGAATCTTCACACATTAAGCGAATGATAAAGGTAGAAAAGGAGAAATTATAAGTTATAAACATACCTGAGAAATCCGCCATTTCGCATGTGAATTTCTTTCGGCGTCGACCAACTTGAGTCCAAAAAACTCTCTTTTACTAGCCTGGCTAACGCGACTTCAAAGCTCTCCAAGCATTTGGTCTGGCCAAGCTATTAAGCCAAACCGTTTCCCAGAGCCCGTGGTTGACCCGCCTCCCTGAAATGCCTCAGTTTGCTACTGGTCGAAGCCAGAAAAGGCTGTGACGAAGCTTAAACCAATCACATCACTCTTTCCTCTGACGTATGCGACGCGACGGGGCTAACTGGTAGATTAAACTCTTACCGAAGCCGGTCGGGAGCAAGGCGAAAACGTCCTTCCTTTCAATAAATACCTCCAGGGCTGCTCTTTGCTCCGTTTTCAATGAGAACTTCCCGTTGAATGCTTTCAATACAGCATCTACCGCTGTGTCAAAGGCTTGCCGCTGCTCCATGTTCGTGATGTGAATGAAGCGCTTCCAGCATAGATTCTGTAAACAATCTATGGCTTCCGGTCGCAGTTCTACTACGTCAGTGCCTTGAACACGCCTCTACCCCGGGCCGTTGGAGATGCTCAAAGTTGATTGGTTCCCGATTTTTCGGGAGCTTGGAAATGCTGTAGATAGCCTGCCTGGCCAGACTAAGCTCGGAACAGGCCCTCGTGTTGCATCACGCTTAGGATGGGCGGGCCCAGGCTACTCTTTTACGGCCAATGATTCGCTTTAACTTACAACAGAAGTTAAAACCACAAACTTTTTCCAAGTACACGTGAAAATTCGGGTCAAAAAAGACAGTCGAAAAGGCAAAAACAGCCATTATAGAAATGGATTGCTTCGCATCGCCAGTCAAACTCTTATGGTTGTCAAGGAATGTCAAGTTAGCTTGCCCACCACGGGCTTGTTGCTATGGGGAAAATTGACACGGGACCAATTCCTGCAAATGGCCTATTAAATAGCAATCATGAAGTGTCGGAAAATTCACGAAGTATTTAATATCTGAGGGAGGGACGATGATGCTTGCGCTATGGGACTGAATACGACAAGCAGCAGCGGTCGGACATTTATTTATTTATTCCCCCCCCCCCCCCCAAATGAGGCGATACCTGCAGAGAAAATCACGCATGTGTGTATCCAGACAGGACTAAAATCCTCAAGCGAGCACTGAGTTTGACAAAAAGCTAGTAGGCCTGTAACGTTCTCAGAGGAGGACGGAGAAAAACACCGACGTAGCCGACGAGGATGGAAATAAAATCACAGATGAGCTCCTGTAGAATAGGAATTGACTCCAGGACCAGGTGTAGATTTAATCCTGTCTGGAGTAGTGCTTTGGAAAAACTGTAGAAAACCGTCCTTCACACAACACGGAATTCCTACTCCGGAAGATCTCATCCTTGAGTTCAGCAAGTGATGGCGAATCAATTTGTGTGTGTTTGTGTCATTAGGAGGTGTGTTGTGATGACACGGTGATCCACGAGGACGAAACCGAGTGTCCCGCGGTGATCGTGGAGCAGGTGAACAGCGCCGACGTGGAGCAGTGCTACGCCGCTCAGGTGCTCGTCTGCGACGATGAGAACACCTACCTGATGCAGGACGTGGTGGAGGAGCAGGTGGTGGAGACTGAGGTGCAAGACGCAAGCATAGGTAAGCGGTTTTGAATTCGTATCACGTGCAGTCGAGCTGGATGGGTGAATTTTGAGCACGGTTTGGAGATAGAGTAGGTCCGTTGTCATAACAACAAAGTGCGTCCAAGTCCACCGAGTGCGTTCAAAAACCTCATCCAGGTTTGATTAACGAACAGACGTTAGGAAGATGAGTCGACGGTAGCTGTAGCTTCTGAATATTTCACATTTGCTGAAATTTAGGAGCAAACGCACTCCGGTTGTTGAAAATAACCTAAAATACTCTTTATCTAATCCGGATCGTCCCTTTACCAACTTAAAGTCTGGTAAATAACCTTTCAAACGATGAGTGAAGTCAACTCGTGTCCCACAGTCTCTGAGAAAATAGAGCGATATGTTTCGTTAGCGAGCTGAACACGTGCTTTCTGAGACACATGAAGCCAATCAACCGCATCTTTTCAAACTTCTGCTCATGCTGTGTCACGTGGTGGCGTAACAAGGAACGGAGGAACACACTATCCACCCTCTTCTGCATACATTAGCTCGCAGACGCTCATGGTTGACAGAGGAGAGAGTTTGCCCCTCCCACTGGCCAGTTTGGACTCCCGGTCACAGATGACTGTGTATCGGCATCATCGGGATTCGAACACTGCTCTGTCGTGTCACTCAGGAGTATGGCATTTAGAATCACACCATTAGAAGCTTCAATTTAAATACAAGCATCCGAAGGTTTTTATTTTTGAAATCGTATACCATCTGAAGTTGAGTTTTGAACCCGAATCTAAAATTTTTAAACTCCTTAAAGATGTGACTGAACGTTAGAAATAGAGGTCTGCGCGGGACAGAATTTTCAGTCCCGCCCGCTCCCGCATTGTGCAGTCCCGCTCCCGCAAAGAATTATGATTTTCAGTCCCGCTCCCGCCCGCACCTGCCATATTTTGTCCCGCTCCTGCCTGCAAATCCTGCATGAAGCAGACGTTCGTGTTATTTCTCACGAAAGTTCTTGTCATTGGCTTGGGGAATTAAACATGCTGAGCTTAGCTGAGCTCTCCACTGACCGACCCTTCACCTAGCGCACGTAGCGAGGGTGCGCGTTGCCAGGCGGCATGCGCAGCTGAGGCTTTACAGAGATACTCATTGTGAGCTTCACTAGAGGAGCTCTGCTCTTCTGCCATGATCGGAGATCTCAAACACGGAAGAGCGGAAAGGAATCGGAAACGTACGCGAGATTAGACCACATCCGCAAATTTAGGCATCTTAAAATGTTATTAATGCCAAATAGAATATCCAGCACAAATTATATATGATAGACATAAATTAATAATTTATGTCTTTTATTTTAAACACGTTTTTAGTTAGCGGGACTGCAGCTTATCACCTCTCCCGCCCGCTCCCACATTGTGCACTCCCCCTGCCGCCCGCAATGAGCTTTCAAAATTTGTCTGGCGCCGCACTGCTTTGCGTCGGGTCCCGCGGGAGTGCAGGGCTCTAGTTAGAAATTCAAAATGAAGTACGCACGCTTGAAGTAGATTGTACGTTTAAGTCAGTTCCAGATTTTTGTTCTGCAACTTTCAGTTCAGAATTCAGTTTCAAGTGGAATTAAAAATAACATTCAAATTCAAAATTTTGCATTTAAGTCCAACTTTCGATCTTAACCTTCATGCTTCTACATTCGTCAGGCAACGGATTGATATAAGAAACAGAATAAGATTTATTTAAACATCAGTTTCGTCCTTTTTTTTTTTATGTCTGATTTATGATTGTTGCCTCGATTCATTTCAGTCATCAGCGTTCAGATCCAAACTGTCTGATCTTCACACCCCTGTTCCTAACTGTAATTCTATAATTAAGCGATCTCATACTCGAGGTTGTGCTGCTGTACCGAATATCAGCACGGCTTTGTTTCGGTAACTAATCGCAGCCGTGCTGATATTCTGTACAGTAGCACAGCCTCGAGTGTGATATCGTTAACATTTTGCACACACTGTGGCCAAATATTCATTTTATTTTTTGAATGGAAATAGATCCTGAAGAAGCCACACCCACTTTGTTAAAAGTGCTTCCGGTAAAAACGGCTTCCCTTCTTCTTTTGAATCGTCATCTGATGTGTTTTCATATATTAGGACAAAGGTTATATTTTTGAAGAGTATCATTTCTCGTATTCAGGGCGGCGTAGTGGTTAGCGCTGTCGCCTCACAGCCAGAAGGTTCCAGGTTCGAGCTTCACGGCTGTGTGGAGTTGACATGCTCTTCCTGTGTCTGTTTCCTCCGGGTGCTCCGGTTTCCCCCACAGTCCAAAGACATGCAGATTAGGTAAAATACTCAGTACACGCCAGTGCGTACTTGGTGCCAGTCCCAAGCCTGTGGATAGATTGGGGAGGGAGGGAGGGCTGCATCAGGAAGGGCATCCGGTGTAAAAACCTGTGCCAAATCGAATATGTGGAACAGATCCGCTGTGGCGACCCCTAACAGGAGCAGCTGAAATAAGATGTTGAGTTCTCATGTCCAGTCATGATGTCTCGAACACTACGGTAATAACGATTTTGGATTAGGACGTGGAATTTTACACGCAGGACACAGATGTGTACCAGTGCCGTTATGTGAAATATCTGTACTTTTGGAACGGTTCGACCAAATTAGTGGACCGGAACTAACTGTTGTACGTTTAATTCAGATAAATAACACATTTGAGAGATGTTGATCTGGTGTAAACTGTTTTCTTTACTCATTTGACATTGATCTAAGACCTAGGTATGCTGCTTGTTTATTTTTTTAAACTGGTTGTAGTGTACAGTATTTGTAGTATATATGGGCAGCACGGTGGTGTAAGTGGTTAGCACGGTCGCCTCACAGCAAGAAGGTTCTGGGTTTGCGGCCGGCGAGGGGTTTTCTGTGTGGAGTTTACATGTTCTCCCCGTGTCTGCGTGGGTTTCCTCCGGGTGCTCCGGTTTCCCCTACAGTCCAAAGACATGCGATTAGGTTAAAGGGCACATCTTGGGTATATTTAGGAGCAAGATCAATGTAATTCTCTTATTTTATATTAAACTTTGGTCAAATATCTGTCACATTTTGTGCAGTTTTTTTACCTTGTGTAATACCAGAAAAATTTAGTTGAAATCAAGCCATTTGAGGCGAATTGGTCCGCCTCTGAAAAAACTTGGCATTTGGATTTCCCGGGAAACATTGATTTTTGTGACGTCGCGCGCGGGACGCCTCCTTCTGAATCCCATGTCAGCGTTGGTTTGTTTATGAGAATATGACCTGGTGGTTTTCTGCAAATTTCTTCAACGTTATCACATAATTATTAAAGTGGTTAACAGATGTATCGTAGGAGGGTGTAGCAACACCAATCTTGATGGGATTAGTACTCATCATTTCCCAAAAGACCGGACAATGAGAGAGAAATGGGAGCGCTTCGTGTGAGGCACCCGGAAAAACTGGCAACATGCAACAGACCACAGCATCATATGCGGGGCTCACTTCATAAAGCCCGATGACTTTGAGAACTATTTGCAGTGGGAAATGGGCTTCAAGAAGCAACTTGATCTGAAAAAAGACGCAGTTCCATCTGTTAGAATGCCCAAAGCAACACCATCTCCATTTGTGTTAGCGTCACCAAAGGAGCCAGCCGTGTTCGTCTCCCCTGACAGAAGCCGAAGTGCCGCATCCACTGAGGCCCTTGAAGCCGAGGACTAAGCAGAGCCAAGAAAAAGACCAAGAAAATCGGCAATTCACAAGTTGACTGTTGCCAGGGTAAGAAATAAGAGAGACTATACTCTAAATTAGGTGTTCCTGTGTTTGTCTCTCAGCCTGCTGGCGGATCCGCACGTGACATCACGAATCTGGATCAGCCTGGCTCCAGACTCCCTTGGGATTTTTCCAGACGCGTTTTGTTATTTTATTTTTTTCTGCTGTAGACAGATGGCCTTGGGCAAAATTACCCTTCTGGATGAGTGTGTAAAGGGACATTCATATAAAAAACACGAATTTGGTCCAGGATATGCACAGATCCGCTGTGGCAGCCCCTAACAGGAGCAGCTGAAATAAGATGATGAGTTCTCATGTCCAGTCATGATGTCTCAAACACTACTGATTTTGGATTAGGACGTGGAATTTTACACGCAGGACACAGATGTGTACCAGTGCCGTTATGTGAAATATCTGTACTTTTGGAACGGTTCGACCAAATTAGTGGACCGGAACTAACTGTTGTATGTTTAATTCAGATAAATAACACATTTGAGAGATGTTGATCTGGTGTAAACTGTTTTCTTTACTCACTTGACATTGATCTAAGACCTAAGTGGCCTGCTTGTTTATTTTTTGAACTGGTTGTAGTATAGATGGGCAGCATGGTCGCCTCGCAGCAAGAAGGTTCGCGGCCAGCAAGGGGCTTTCTGTGTGGAGTTTGCATGTTCTCCTCGTCCAAAGTCATGCGATTAGGTTAACATGGGACGGCCTTGAGCGAGGCACCTGATTCCCAGCTGCTCCCCGGCTCTGTGAGCATGTGTGTGTGTGTTCACTGCTTCAGATGGGTTAAATGCAAAGAGGAATTTCACAAAATCAAGTTGTGCGTTCTTTCTAGGGCTGTGCTCACAGCTTGCGATACTCGATCATGCACGATTTTCAGGGGTACTATACGATATAGTTTACTCACTTGAAAATCCCATATATGACACATTTCATGCATATCGCAGCAAGAAGGTTCGCGGCCAGCGAGGGGCTTTCTGTGTGGAGTTTGCATGTTCTCCTCGTCCAAAGTCATGCGATTAGGTTAACATGGGACGGCCTTGAGCGAGGCCTGTTCTGTTCTGTTCTGTAGCAGGTTGTCATCAATTTTCACTTGATTTAAAGCATATTTCATGCCAGAAATCGACAGAAATTCATGCTTGCAACCTGTTCCAACCAAAAATGTTTTTATTTACAAATGGCGCTTCTAGTTACTCAGGGCCTGCGCACTAGAAATTAGGCGCTCTGCTACAGACGCTGCAAGCCACTAATCACGTCCCCCATGGCCTCGTCTCGAGACTCATTGATTGAATAATTTTGGCACCAAACGTATTCGCACCCTCTGCTTACAATACATTAAAGACATCGTTTAACTCGATATATTGCGATATATACACTACCGTTCAAAAGTTTGGGGTCACCCAGACAATTTTGTGTTTTCCATGAAAAGTCACACTTTTATTTACCACCATAAGTTGTAAAATGAATAGAAAATATAGTCAAGACATTTTTCTGGCCATTTTGAGCATTTAATCAACCCCACAAATGTGATGCTCCAGAAACTCAATCTGCTCAAAGGAAGGTCAGTTTTATAGCTTCTCTAAAGAGCTCAACTGTTTTCAGCTGCGCTAACATGATTGTACAAGGGTTTTCTAATCATCCATTAGCCTTCTGAGGCAATGAGCAAACACATTGTACCATTAGAACACTGGAGTGAGAGTTGCTGGAAATGGGCCTCTATACACCTATGGAGATATTGCACCAAAAACCAGACATTTGCAGCTAGAATAGTCATTTACCACATTAGCAATGTATAGAGTGGATTTCTGATTAGTTTAAAGTGATCGTCATTGAAAAGAACAGTGCTTTTCTTTCAAAAATAAGGACATTTCAAAGTGACTGATGGCAAACGAGCACAGCCCGAGTTCTTTCTTTTTCTTTCTGATGGATGGAGAGCGACCTCTGCTGGTGTGTTGACAGACTTTCAGAACAATAAAACGTCCTTTAGTTTAGTGTAGATGGGAAAGTTAAAGGCGCACGCTTGGAAATTAAAATAGGAAAAGTTCACTATTAAACATTGATAATCATAATAATAATAGTTTTATGCGGTGTATTGGAGATTAGAAATGAGCGAGTGTATAGTCCTGCACCGGAAGTATGTCTGTCTGTCTCGCGCGCGCTGTTTGTCTGGTCTGTCGGGCGGAAGGATACACAGTGATGTGCGGCGTGAACCGGCGCCGGAGTGCGGAAAGTAGTCCGTGCGCTCGCGCTCCGCCGCTCTACTCGCGCAGACAGCGGGGAATATGGCGGCTCGGATTCACGAGGAACCCGAGAACCAGTTGGACTTGCTGCTCAAAGCGGGTAAAGCACACCGATTTAAGCCATCGCGATACAGCAGCGTCGGTACTGCACGAGTTTGTGTGTGAGCTCGGTTCTGTGTGTGCGTGTGCGTGCGTGTCCCCTCGGAAGCGCAGGATGCAACGGTGCTTTGGTGTTTTAAATCCGGAAGTGCATCTGCGTGAAGAAAAGATGAGCTGAGCTGCTCCTGTCTAAGGCTAGGGATATACATAAGCGCGCGTGTGTGGATTATGTACAGCAGGTGTGTGTGTGTGTGTGTTGTAATGTTCTTGGTGGTGGTGTGTATGTGTGTGTGTGTGTGTTCTCTCCTCCTCCTGTAACGGGACAGATGCGAGTTGTAGTGGGAAAGCAGGAAGTTCAGATGGATGTGTGTTTCTATTTATTTATTTACCTTCATCTCTTGTTGTCTGACTTTATTAATCTAAGCCCGAACATTTTTCTGATTTTGTACAAATTCATCTCATTATTGAGCTTTTTTTTTTTTAACGAATATTTTATTCTTCATCTTTGATCCATAAAACTGCTCTAGTTGTCGTTTGATCCATATTAAACGTGAAAATAATTCCCATTCAACGTCATTTATGATCGTGATGAAGTGTTTAGACGAGTCTGTTTCTTTTTGATGTTGATGGCGGAAGTGTTTTGGAGGTTTTTTTTTTTTTTTTCCCCCTGATGACTAGAACACACTTCTTTGAAAATTTCTCGCCCAGCCAATCAGAACACCAGAATGCAGAAGTTGTGCCGTCTGGAAGCCAATCAGAGAGAGGGGCGGGTCTTGTTTCTCGTGGCTAAGGGGGAGGGAGGGAGGGAGGGAGTTTGTAAACACGGAAGTTTGTCTTTTGTTGATCTCTGACGGAAGTCCGAGCCTCTTAAAGCTTTTAATTCAACACCAAATCGCTTCTGAGTGAGATTAGAGAAATGTTAGTGTCGTCTGGATGCTGTGAAAATAGTTAAAGATGGTGTTTTTTTGTTTTGTTTAACGTTTCTTTATTCATATCTACATACGTGAGTGAGACCAGTCTGGACACAGTAATGAGTAAGCGTGTGTGTTTTTTCAAACTTTTGGCAGGTACTCTATATGTGCATATAAAATGATAACCTTTTTATGCATTAATTATTCATATGCATATCCAGATTCTTTTATGTCATATTACTGGCATCAAAAGGTAAATTAATTGTCCATGAGTTTATAAAACAGGGAGGCTAAAATAGTAATTTGAAATAACAAAAGAGAAAAAACATTCTAGCATCCAAAATGTGTAATGTTCACGTCTGAAATGTGTAATGTTTATTTAAAAAAACAAAACAAAAACAACCACCTTTAGGCCATAGTTAGAAAATAATTTTAGAATTGTTAACATAATGAGGTTAAAAAAAAATCATCTTACCAAAAATAACACTAGCTTAAAAACAACCAGTTTTTAGACATCTAGTTAGAGTATATTTTATTTATTTATTTTTGAGAAGACAATTCAGTGTTACAGAAGTTTATATTAATTAAAAAAAGAGCCGTAAGTTGACTATAAGTGGATTCGATGCATGAAAATGTTAAAACGAACAAAACTAAACATGCCTTGTTACTATTATGTTTCTTAATAATAATACTATGAAGTAGAATTATTCCTGGCAGTGTGAAACCTCCTGTGCACTGTCAACAAGTGATATTTGATTTTGCAAAGCTGTGATTTTATTATTTTTATTATTTAGCAACAGTATTTGTTAATTGCTTAAAAGTGCACTAGTTGATGGGTTTTTTTTTTTTTTTTACTAGTGTTATGGCTAACCTGGAAAAACGTATGTAGACTTATTTATCTACCTACCAACCACGAGAAAAACCTGTTTCGGAAAACTGCCCTCTGTAGCGTTCGTTTGTGTTTGGATGGGCAGCCTGTCGGTTGTTTCATAGACCCATCGTCTCGGTGTGGAATCAGGCAGCGCAGCCAGGGTACTTCTCCAGCGAGCAAAATAAAAAAAAGAAATCACTTGGGGGGGATTGGAACGTAATTAGTCCAGAATAAACACTTGCCTTTTGTTGACGGATCTCCCCAATGCACCTTTTAAAAGCAAGCTTTAGAAAATAAATTGATGTGTGAGGCTTTTTTTCCAAATAAATTTTATTTATTTATTTATTTATTTGAAATACACACGTTTGTTTCATGCAAATGAATTACTTCCTAATTAGAGTGAAGAGGATGTAATAATAGTAATAATAATAATAATTATAGTAGTAAGAGGAGGAGGAAAAAGATGGTGATCAGAGGTTTTGTCTGCTTCCTTTCTTTTCCAGTGGAAGTATCAGTTCATGACAAGACCATTGAAGCGGCCGAGGCTCTGCTGCACATGGACTCACCTGCCAGCCTTCATGGTGACCACAGCCCAGGTACTCACGCGCGCGCACTCACACATGCCCAACAGTGCGTAACGACTCAGTGTGCTCATAGATAACCAGAGTTTAGATGTTCAGCTTGTGTGTGGGTGGAGCTTCATTAAGGTGTACGTTCTTGATGCTTATGTTGCTTCAGGAAGATGTATAACTTGCACGCCCACAGAGCAGAGAGAGGAAGTACGGTGATGAAACGTATACTGGGTCTGTTCTTAGGATGTTTGTTAAATCTTATTCAGTGTTTTTATGTGGCATAATAATAATAAGTTAAATTTATATAGCGCCTTTCAAGAAACCCAAGGACACGTTACAATAATAGACAAAGAAAGAAAAATAAATAAATAAATAAAAAATATAATTAAAAAAATAAATAAATAAAAAGTAAGAAGTCCACCAAGTAGGAGTCAGGATGTAATTCCCGCGGTGTAGCAGCCACAGTCCCACCAAAAGGCGCACGAAAACAAGTCCCACATCTCCAGCACCGACGCCGCCAGCAACATCGCTCGAACACCACGCCATGGATCCACAAAGCGAGCAGAGAAGCTCTGCCACGCAGAGCGCCGGCGCGTCCCAAACCGCCTGCACAGCCACCGCGACACCACCAAGCAACATCGCCCAGAACATCACGCCAAGCGTCAAAGCGTAGAGCGCTGGACAACCATGATGCAAAATGAGCAGCGAGCTCACTGCAGTCCACAGCTGGGAGCACAGGCACCACCCACAGCGAACCAAGGCCCGGAGGGAACCGATGCCCAAAACCAGGTCCGGAGCTACACCACAACCGGTGGAGAAAACGCTCAAACAAACATCAAACTACACACAAACACACAAAAAAAAAGAAAAGAAATAAAATAAAACAAAAAAGCTCCGGTGAGAAGCGGCAGCCAGAATGCGCATGACGTACTCTCAACCGGAAACGGAAACACATAGGTGTGTTTATGCCGGTGCGTGATGCAAACTTTGTCATGCACACAGTGCGTTTTGACTGTGCATGTGTGAAACTGAGTGGGCAGTAAAACGCTGATCCGGTGGTGGTGGTGTGCATGCGTTCAGCTTGTGCACAGTTTCTCTCTTTCTCTCTCTCTGTCTCATTGGACAGCTGTGATATTTAACTGCTATATAAACACACAAAACCCAATTAAATTATTTTAACCCCTACCGGAGCTGTCCATTTTTGTCTTATTTCATTTTTGTGTGTGTGTAGAGGAGTTCCTGTCTGAGATGGAGGTGGAAGTGAGCACCGAGGACATGGGGCATGTCGTGGAAGATTCACAAAGTGTGTTGCAGCAAGAAGATCTGCAGAAGAAGAAAAGAGGTGGCGCGCGCACACAAGCTTATCTCTCTCTCTCTCTCTCTCTCTCTCTCTCTCACACACAAATAGATCTGAGCAAATTCGTAAGAAAAAAAATCCTGCATTATTTATAAATATTCATTACTTGTTCTTGCTAACTCCATGATCACTGTGTGTATGTGCGTTGTTAATATCAAACGGTGGTGTTTTTGTGCAGGACGGAAATCCAAACTGCCGCGGGCTTGCTGCGACGGCTCCTTGGATTTAATTTATAAGCGGAAATCGAGGGAGAGCAAGGGTAAGAGTGCGTCTGAGCTTTTTATATTTAATGGCTACAGAAAAAAAAAAAGAAACTACTGTTATGGCACTTTCACACGAGCAAGTAAGTGATAAGTTGCTTAATTACTAGCTTCAGTGGCAAATTAAACAAAATAAGATGTACAATCAATAATCCATGCTCTTGCTAAAAGCCTGAGATTTCTTTTTAAAAGTCATTAGGATCAGACTGTGTGTTTTCTCTGACATGGGTGAAAATGAGACGCACTATTTTTCAGTCATGTCGGACTCCCGTGTTGTTGAAATGCCTTTAATGCCATCAGGCAGCACTTATTCAGTAAGGTCTTTAAAGGGCTGATGACACGAACATGACTCTATGCAATTTCTTAAATAAACTATACAACATGGCAAACGTGTTAGATTTCTGTTATAATTACGTGAAAAGAAGCTGTTGTTACGCGAATATCCAACTTTTAATTGCACAGCGCAAGGAAACTGGGTCCGTGGCTCGCGGCCATGTTGTGATGTCAGCGGGAGAACACGCTGCGGTTCACTGGCTGTTCTACTCATAGACATCCTATGGTTCTACTCAATGGAAACGGCGCATGAAAACGCCGGTGAACTCTCTAGTGCTAGCTCTTCCTCTTCTGGGAGTCTAGAATTGTGTTGATCTCTTCCGAATAGAATCTATGATAGCCTACCCTCTTTACCCTTTGCCTCTCGTTGCTAGGCGGCAGTTACATGAAAGCCGCAAGCTTTCACGAGCAAATACATGACTGATATCACGCCAACTTTATGATTACGTTTATGATTATCATGTAGAATCTATAGCTCTACGCACCTTTATCTTATGTCGTTTCACAACACATGTTCTGACAGGAGGACTGTCTTTGGATCCGGCATAGCTACTAGTAGACCCCTTCCAGAATACTGGCAGTGTTGCCAGATTGGGATTTTTCCTGCCCAGTTGAGCTGTTTCAAGTGCATTTTGGTGGGTTTTGAACATATTTTGGGCTGGAAAACTTTAGCAGTATCTGGCAACAGATACTGCTGACATTTTCCAGCCCAAAATATGTTCAAAATGCACTTGAAACCGCTCAACTGGGCGGGAAAAATCCCAATCTGGCAACACTGTGTAGGCACTGCTGATGGTAGTAACACACGTTTGTGCTGAACTGAACACCCAAGAGATTCTTTTAAGCTGGGAAGGGTGTCAAAACAATCCAAATCGAAGTGTTCAGAGCACAGGACGGATGTTGGTGAGGGCTCCCACTTGTCACGAGTGCGCCTGACTTGCTTCACCCACTTCGCATGCAGCTCGGGATCTCTGGGAAACTTGAATAAACTTACCCCATCCTTGTGGGTTTTGGAGCAAAAGCCGGCAACACAACGCGAAGGCATAATAACTATATATTATAATAATAATAATAATAATAATAATAATGACAAACTGAACACCTGTCGCATCAACAATAAACTGGTAAGTTAGGAGGAAGGTTCTTTCGCTGACATCATATAGCTCCTCCTCCTCTTTCGTCTCCTGGGTGCTGCAGCCCCTCAAATTTGCCCAAATAGCCGCGTTTTTTATCATAACTTGTAAAATAGGCGCCTTCGTGAATTAATATATGGATCATCGGGAATTACTTTTTATGTTATAAAACATCGCCAAAGATGTCAAAAACGTGTCAGCACTTTAAAGGAGGTGTTTGGCAAGGTATTTATTTAAAAAACATTGATCCGTAATTAATTAGAAACCACTCGGATTTCTAACTCGGTCAGCGTTTTTACAGTTTTACCCCTTGTTCGCATTTAATGAGGTCGGATATGACGGGTTGAGATCAAACTACGCGCCTGGGAAGTAGGAGCTAAAGTTGTGAGTGAGAAACTGAAAAAAAAAAAAGTCAGAACAAGTGCACCATAGGGTTGGTCTGAGGAATTATGAGTCACTTGTTGCTGTATGACCTCACAAATAATTTGCATAGAATTGATCCGTGGTGAAATCGCACTCTGTTCATATTGTCCACAAGGTGGCGATGTTGCCACTGAGTTCAACATCGCATGGCAAACTGTGTACATGTGCAGGAGTGATGTGTGTGTGTGTGTGTGTGTGTGTGTGTGATCTGTCCTCTACAGGCACCACCACGTACCTATGGGAGTTTCTGCTGGATCTCCTTCAGGATAAAGAAACCTGCCCTAAGTACATCAAATGGACAGAGAAGGAAAAGGGCATCTTTAAACTGGTCGACTCCAAAGCGGTGTCCAAGCTGTGGGGCAAACACAAGAACAAACCAGACATGAACTACGAGACAATGGGACGAGCGCTCAGGCAAGAGAACAGAAATGCTTCAGAATGTGCTTCTGAAAACGTCTGTGTGCTGCTAATGGAGTGTGTGTGTGTGTGTGTGTGTGTGTGTGTGTGTGTGTAGGTATTACTACCAGCGAGGAATTCTTTCCAAGGTGGAAGGCCAGAGACTGGTGTACCAGTTCAAGGAGATGCCCAAAGACATCGTGTTCATTGACGACGATATGGAGGACGGGATGGAGAAAGGCAAAGCGCAGAGTCCCACAGCAGCCGACTACACGGCTCCCAGGCGGAGGAAGGAGAGGCTCTCTCCCGTTTCATCCTCCGCGCCCGTCATCAGCATCGCCTCCGGACCGGATAGGCTTGTGTCTGTGCAACAGACTCCGGTCACCACGACGACGGGCCCCAGGTAACACAGGAGGCAGGGGACATGACTAACGTGAAGCACTTTTTAACACCATTTCACACTTTCTTAGCTTAAATCTCTCCCTCCTTTCTTTCTCTTTCACGCCATCTCTTTCTGAAGGCCTCTTTTTCTCTCTGTCATCGTCCCCCTGCCCCCCACCTCTTTTACTGCAGGATGCCTTTCTCCCCCCACACACTGCCTCTTTTTTGCCTGCCCATTTTCTCTTTTTCTTTCCCTTCTCTCTCTCCTTTTGTCTCTATCTCCTTCTTCCTCCCTCCTTTTTTCTCTCCACCGCTTTCGCTCTCTTTCTGACTGCCTGTTTTCTCCTAACACTCCCCCCCCCCCCCAACCTTTCACACTTTCTTGACTCTTAGTTTAAATCTCTCCCTCTTTCTGCCTCTATCTCTCTTCTTTTTCACTCCAGGCCTAGACATTAAGCATTTACCACTGGTGGCCCATTGGGCCAGTGGAATTGAAAAGTTACTGGCCCAAATGGAAAATGTGGTGGCCCGAATGGGCGCGGTACCCGAACCACAGCTGCCACAGGCAGCCGCTGCAAGCACCACAGGTGCTTGCACAAAGAGGGGGGTCCGGGGGCCCTCCCCTGGAAAACTTTGATTTTTCAATTCATATTCGTACATTCTGGTGCATTTTGAGATGAAATTAATGAAAATAAGATTATTCATATTTTGCTAACATTATTATATCTTTATTGTTTGTTCACATTGATATTTTGTTTGCGTTTCTTGTTCTATCAATTTCTTAGTTACATTTAAAAATTTCCTTTGTTCTTGTTCTCTGTTCGTTTAACACATGCTGTTGATTACTGTTTTACATTAACAATTGTTTGTATAAGTTTTAGAATAAGCTAAGTTTTGCCTCACCATGCAACTAGCTTGTTTATAGAATAAGCTTTGCCTGTAACCCACCCTGTGTGATGGAGACATATTTTCCTTTTTTGTCATGGTTTCAACTTTGGCTCATATATTCTCAACATTGTAGATACTGAGTTCTCACCACTGTAGATATTCTAATAGAAATAGAGGTACAATGAACTTTTTACATACACCTTTATATAATAGCCACAAGACACACGCAGGCCAGTCCCAAGTCTGGATGAAAGGTGAGGGTGGCATACTAACCCTCATCATGCTGGATTTAAATGGGCATTTTTATTGCCCATGAAGAAGTTTTATTTCTTAATTACTAAAATATCATGAGAATCACTGATAAACCATACATTTCCTGAAAGGGTGGACTTTGGGGAATAATCTAGTGAGATTTTTGCAAAGCCTTACCTGCTCGGGGGTGATTTATAACCCTAATTACCTGTTAATTAGCTAATTAACAGGTATGCTCAGGTGAGCCAAAAAGGGGTGAAATGTTTGGGTTTTTTTTTTTTAATAAGACAAGATATAAACAAATTTTCAGGATATGTCCTTGGGGGAACTAGTAGTAAATTTTTGCAAATTCAGCTCATTTGCATAAATCGTTGCCATGGCAACAGCAGATACCCTAGCAACTGGGGGTATGCTGGGTTTAGCATGGTCTGGTTGTACCAGAGAGGGTCAGAATAGTTATTATTTTTGTTGTAATGAACTAATGTAGACCTAGTTTGGCTATTTTGATAGATTTCATCATCTTTGGATATTTGAATAATATAATATATGGGATCAGATCTAGTTTACCACATTATTTTATCTGTTCTTCTATTTCAGTCATAGTAACCAACATTTATACTTAATTCTTGAATCACTAAAAGTTGATACACGTGTAGCCATATTTCTTGGCAGTGTATCCTGAAATTTTGATATTAATATACAAAGTCTGAACGATTTTACACCATCTGAAGCTAAAGCGCGTGTGTTGAAATGCTGTTTTACGATTTGGCGAGTTGTAAACCGAGCGTGACGTCGCGCGCTCTGATTGGCTGCCGAGTTCAAAATGAAGCCGAGCATCTCCGAAGATGCACAAAGACGACACACTTCTGTCGCGGAGCAGAGAATGACAAAAACAAAGATGGCGGAGTTCGTATCGAAAAGGTGCATTTTACGAACAATTTCTTCACAATTCTGGGTAAAATATGGGTAATAAAATTTGTTAATTTGTATCAAAAACGTACTGGCCCGCCCGGGCCACTGTTTGGCCAAATTTAGTGGCCCGAAAGACGTAAAAAACACCGCCGGGCCATCGGGCAAGTGCTAATGTTGAGCCCTGCACTCACTGCCTCTCTCTCTCTCTCTCTCTCTCTCTCTCTCTCTGAATGACACACATTCTAAATGACTTACTGCTGAATGCCTGTTTTTTTTTCGCCTGCCCATTTTCTTTCTTTCTGTGACTTTTTTTTTTCTGCCTCTCTTCTGTTTTTCTCTTTTGTTCCCCTACCCTTTTTTCTTCAACTCCCTCTTTCTCTCTTGCCTTTTTCATCTCCTAATACTCTTTTTTTTTTTTTCTTTCTTTCTGTCTGTCCCAGTATCTCCTCCTCACTTGTTTTCATCTCTCTCCCTCTCTCAGGACGGTGAGGTTAGCCATGCAGGTGCCAGTTGTCATGACGACGCCCCAGGGTCAAAAGGTCTCCACGGTGACCCTCAACTCTCCCACGAGCTCCTCTCCGGTCCTGACGACGGGCAGCGTTCTGAGTGGGGGGAACAGCGCGGGTAAAATGGTGCTGCAGGCTATGCCCACGCTGGTGCCCACGCAGGGGCAGAACGGCGAGCGGATCACACTGCAGCTCATCACGCTCCCCGCCACTGCCGCCACCACCCCAACCAAAGCGGGCACGCCCATCACACTGCGCACGCTCGCACCGCTCACAGGGACCCAGGTGCTGCAGCTCGCCGTGTCTTCCTCCACAAACACCCCCACCACGGTCACAGTGCCAGCGGAGGCAGCGCTGACCTCACAGGAAATCAAGATCGTCAAGGTGGAGACTCTGGAGCAAAGCGCACAGGCCACGACGCACAGCTGAGACGCTGTTCACACACACACACGCACACACACACCTGCAGCGCTTGTGTCAAATCAACATATGAACCACATCGATTTGCTTTTATAATAATGACTGTGCTCACGAGGACTTCAGTAATGAAAGCAGCACTACAGCTAAACCCCTCCCCCACGTTCACATTCACGTCCCAACACTATGACTGACCTCTGAACCCAGCCTGCTCAGAAATGAAGCAGCCGAGACGACGCGAGACGCTTTCTGACCTGTCGAAAGTCGAGACAGACTGCGGTCACGGTTACGGCACCGAGTCGTAATCGCCGCTAAAGACCTGACGGAGAGACTGAGACGCTTTGGACAAAACGCAGCCAAAGGAAAGAAAAGTTTCCACCAGCACTGACGGGAAGCGTGGCAATGACGCTGTACATAAACGGACTCGATCGTCATAGTGAACAAAATGTAAAGCAGCTTCTGAATTTTTATTTTAGTTTTCGTTAAAGTTAAACTTTTTCCTTATAGTGTAAATAAGAAATATAAACTTTTTGATATTTTGTATCAGGCAGTGTTTTTTTTTTTTTAAAGCAGTCTTAAAGAAAAAAAATCTTAACTTTGTAGATCGTAATCATTTCATTTTCTATATACAGATTTTGTTTTTGTTGCATTTTATATCCATTATACCTCTTATCCACATTTCTTTTGGCTCATTTACAATTGTGTATAAAAAAAAAAGGGAGAGAAAAGGTATGTGTGTGTCTTTCGACTGAACTTTATTGAATGTTCAGTATTTGAAGCCTATATTTTGTTGTACTCCTCCTATCCAAGCTTGTATCCAAGTAGATTTAAATATACAGGACATTATTATGCAAACGAACGAGATTCTCTTGGCGTTTTGTTTCCTCATGGTCTGACGTGTCACCACTCGTCACTTTTTACTCCGTATCTTATCAGTAGCAATCAACCGTTTGCACAGATCTCCCATGATGCTCGCTGATTTTGTTGCGTCTTTGTGGGACGTTAGCGAACTGTAATTTTTCGCAAATGTATCACGAATTGAGTAATCGCGACAAGGTCAGGTAAAGATAAAGGAACGTCTAGGGTGGATCCGTACGGCGATGAAGACGATGCGTGAATTACACAGACGTCGTGAATTTCCTGGTGTTAACCACTAGCTCCGTCACTGGGTAGCAGATGAAAGCGTACAAAAGTTTAGTGCGAGTTTACTGTAAGGGTCTCGTAGGTTCCTGATGTGGGCAGATGTTACACAAAACACAAACCAAAAAAAAACCCCAACCTCATTACTGACGTTCTGAGGCAACGTTTCACCGAGCTCAACTACCTACGTTTTACTGCGGCTTTGTGCTCTGCATCTGTATCTACAATATAAATTGGAGTAGCGCTTACATGTATATCACTAACAGTATGTCACATCTTTTTATATAAACTTGTCCTTTACGAAATGATCTGCACATACAGTTGTGCTCATAAGTTTACATACCCTGGCAGAATTTTTGCTTTCTTGGCCTTTTTTCAGAGAATATGAATAAAAACTTTTTTCCCCACTCATGGTTAGTGGTTGGGTGAAGCCATTTATCATAATGACAACAAAAACCATCCAAATGACCCTGATCAAAAGTTTACATACCCTAGTTCTTAATACCGTGTATTGCCCCCTCTAACATCAATGACGGCCTGAAGTCTTTTGTGGTCGTTGTGGATGAGGCTCTTTATTTTCTCAGATGGTAAAGCTGCCCATTCTTCTTGGCAAAAAGCCTCCAGTTCCTGTAAATTCCTGGGCTGTCTTGCATGAACTGTGCGCTTGAGATCTTCCCAGAGTGTCTCAATGATATTGAGGTCAGGAGACTGAGATGGCCACTCCAGAACCTTCACTTTGTTCTGCTGTAGCCAATGACCGGTCGACTTAACCTTGTGTTTTGGATCGTTGTCATGTTGGAACGTCCAAGTACGTCCCATGCGCAGCTTCCGGGCTGATGAGTGCAAATTTGCCTCCAGTATTTGCTGATAACGTGCTGCATTCATCTTTCCTTCAACTTTGACCAAGTTTCCTGTGCTTTTGTAGCTCCACCTCCGTGCTTTACAGTAGGAACGGTGTTCCTTTCATCATAGGCCTTGTTGACACCTCTCCAAATGTAACGTTTATGATTGTGGCCAAAAAGTTCAATTTTGGTCTCATCACTCTAAATTACCTTGTTCCAGAAGTTTTGAGGCTTGTCTCTGTGCTGTTTGGCGTAAATTTTTGTTGGTCTACCTGACCGTGGTTTGGTTTTAACAGAGCCCCTGATTTTCCATTTGTTAATCACAGTTTGAACACTGCTGACTGGCATCATCAATTCCGTGGATATCTTTTTGTATCCCTTTCCTGTTTTATACAGTTCAACTACCTTTTCCCGTAGATCCGTAGACAATTCTTTTGCTTTCCCCATGACTCAGAATCCAGAAACGTCAGTGGCTGGATGAAAGATGCAAGAGTCTGTCTGGATCCCAGAAACTCACTCAGCTTTTATGCGCACACACTGATTACAAGCAAACAGATCACAGGTGAGGACGCTACCTTTAGTAGCCATTCAAACCCATTTGTGTCAACTTCTGCACATGTTATCAGGCCAAAATCACCAGGGTATGTGAACTTTTGATCAGGGTCATTTCTGTTGTCATTATGATTTAAAAAGAGAAAACACAGTCGTTTGACAATAAATGGTTTCACCCAACCACTAAGCATGAGTGGAAAAGATGTTTTTGTGTTCTCATTCATATTCTCTGAAAAATGGTCAAAGAATCATAGATTCTGCCAGGGTATGTAAACTTATGAGCACAACTGTATTTGTCGCTGGTCTCTTTATGTCCGATCTGTTCAGATTTGCAAGCCATCGTCTATGGGTTAGATCTTCCATTTGGGGTCTTTCTCGCATTTTAAAGGGGAACTGAAGTCATTTTTAAAGTTGCTTTATTTCTTAATTAACCTGTTATTCAATTAGGTTTTATTAACCTTATATCGTGACTCGTATTGGCGTATTATATTACGCTTATCAGCCTTTTCGGTTTTCAGCCACGTTGAATGGAGTTCGTTTGGTCCACGGCAGGCGTCGCTTATCGGCGCGATCTTCACGAAACTTCAAACGTGACCTGTCGGCGCCGCCATTTTGAAAACCGTTTACACAGCGGCCATATCGTTCCAATTTAATTTCGAGATTTGTCAGCTTCATCAGTGACGGAGTGTCAGTCCTGCGCGCTGCGGCGCGTCCACCTGAAGACACGCCGTGAACAACGCGCACTTGTTTGCCTATTTAAGGACTGTGCTGATGCATTTGCATCGCGAAGTATTACAATACGCACGTACGCATGACCGAGCCTTTCTACCCACTGTCTTGATGTCCTGTTTGCGCCTCGGCTGACCCTTTTGCCTGTATTCTCATCGTCGCACTGTATACTTCTGCACATACATCCGCCTCCCTCGCGGACGTGACATGGAGATTATTCCATACGACTTCGAACCGACGTGGAGTAGAGAAGAGTTGGAAAGACGACAGGATAAGGATTAATCTGTCGCGCTGGTATTTACCGCATTACTGTCGCACAATTAAAACGTGCCAGATCAGGCAGCTGGTGGGTTTTCAAAATAATAAATACATATTGTACTGAGCGCATTTCCCATAGAATCCTCACTAAGGTTTCGGACACGGGGAAAACTTCCAGCTTGATTACGTCAGCATTCGAAAGAGGGCGTGCGTCTTTTGACAATGTTGGCAGACGTCGGTCGCTTTGATTTCCGCTGTACGTTTTACTTCCGTCCTACGATGTCTCGCACAGGTCTCGACAAATCTCGTTTACGGCCATTGCTCTGACATATTACAGCATATTTCAAACTCATAACTTGCTATAGCGGCGACAAAATAGCGATCAAAAATGCATTCCGATATTTAATAAAATGAGAGAATTTTGATAAATTTGCCTTCAGTTCTCCTTTAACTTAGCATTAGGTTTTTTTTTTTTTTTAAATGTGTGTGTTTTTATTCTTCTTATATCTTTATATACGAAGTCACAAGCTTTCTTTGCATTTCGAGGCTTTGTGACAGAGTGGAGTTTCTCATCCTGTGCTTAAATCTTTACACAGCTTTTGTTTTCTAGTTTGATTCATTCACGCGTGTGAGGAAATTGCCTGTCCAGACTTGAATGGAGTTGATAGACACGGTGTTTAACACTGGGGACTCAGATGGGGTTTACATTAGACCGTATCAGCGGATCATCAGATTAATGTTTTTAAAACGATTCGCGTGCACACAGCAACGCCAATACACGGATACGCTCGGCTCCGCAGGCATCCTGCGCTCCAAATCACTCCGCCCTGAACAGCGAGTGCCCTCTGGAGGGTGCGCACTCCGGCCCTGCGCAGCTCACAGAGCACGCGAGTGAAGCGCACGAGCAGTGATTCGGGACTGAGCCGCTGTGTGTGAGATCCCAGCGCAGATCACTTACCACTTGCAAGTGGAAGGATGGCAAGCCTAAAGACAATCATAACTACACAATGGGCAGTATTTGCATCAGTATTTGCAGTATTTTCATACTTTTATAGTCTTTAATGAAAGGTGATACAAGGCGGAAGTCCGCGCCGTTTTTCAGCAGTCGCGTCACATGACCAACGCCAGCGAATCAGGAAGGTGGATGTCACAGTGACGTTGTCCAATGAGACGCCAGCTAGAGCTCAGCACAGCGTATCCGCGTATTCTCAATGTTTACACAGCACCGGACCAGACACGATCTGGATTGAATACGTGGATGCTGGCGGATTCCCGTTTCCCGGCGTTTTAATGTAAACGGACAGTGCATCCGCGAAGAAAACGAGACAGATACGGTCTAATGTAAACTTGGTCTCACGTTTCGACCATTTTATCATTCAAAGACTCCCATCTCAGATTTCATTACTTATCTTATCTTGACTGGTGGTGTTTTAACGGGCAAGGTGCAGGAGGTAAACCCAAAGAACCAAAACATGAATTAAACTGATGAAGGAAGCGAGAGAGCAAGTCAGTAAAGTTTTCCGTCCAGCAAATATTTCAACTCGTACGTTGCTTAAGTTAATTTTATTAAGGTTAGAGTGTAAAGATACATTCTTTTCTGTGACCAGTCAATGGCATTACTACTAAAGGAACAGTACATCATCTCGAACATCTGTCCTGAGATCATCTCGACCCAATAATAAATTAAGGAATATTGCACAGAACAGAAAGCCGCTGCTGATCCGTTTTAAAATCAGCAACAGGAGTCTATTTGTGGAACTCGTTCGAGTTGAGGTACTTAAAGTTCGTTTCCTGTTTCAGGAAAAGGTTTGGGAATGTTTAAAAGCTGCGCCGGCTCCATTTTGATTGACAGTCACATGAGCCTATGGGGTTCCTGGATGAAGCTGAAGTCACAGACGAGCGAGAGATGATCAGAAGGATAGTGGTACGAGGGTAGGCGGTCCGGGCCGATCTGCTCCTCAGTGGGCATGCTCAGAACAGCGTCCACGCTGAATCCATGCCGCGAGTACCACACGTAGTCGAGCGTGGAGCAGCTCTCTCCGCTCGGACGGATCTTCCAGGTGGTGTAGGACGGCTCGGTGACGCCATCAGCGCTCAGTGTCCTGTACGCGCTCCCGAGGCCGAGCGGAGAGTTTAGAAAGTGGCGGTACACCTCTTCGCTCGGCTCGGCGTTAAAATCTCCGCACACGAGCAGAGGAACGGCTTCCTCCTGCTGCGAGCTCAAGATGGACTTCAGCTGCTGGAGAAGATTGGCACCCTGGGCTCCACGGAAGGTCTCCCAGCCACTCCTCGCCTTCAGGTGCGTCACGGTGACCGAGAAGACTTGTCCAGTGGCCTGGCACTGTAGCGTAGCCACGACGGCCACCTGGTTGGTCTTGAGCGCCATGGCGGAGAGACGCAGGTGATGGACGTGGAGCAAACGGAAACGCTCGCGACTGAAGAACAGGGCGCATCCGTCAGGGCCGTTGTTGCCACGCACATCCAGGCACGGAGAGCACGGCTTGGGGCAGAAGCTGCTCTGGTAGCCCAGGCTGGACATCACAGGCTGGAAGGTGTCGTAGTAGTGGTCCACTTCCTGCAGACACACGATGTCCGGTCTGTAGGTCAGGATCTCCTCCAGGATCAGGTACTTCCTCTCAGCCCAGTTTAATGCCTCCATCGGGCAGCGCACAAAGCCATCCTTACCCTCGCCCAGAGCTGCAGGTCGAACACAAATGAGATGTCTAAAGCATCGTCACAAAATTTACATTTTTAAAAACTCATATCTATTGTGTAAAAATAAACTGGGCTTATGGGGGGGAAAAAAATCTGACAAAAATTGAAAATAAATAAATAAAAACACACTTCCTCTCCTCACCAAAGATATTAATTCGTACAAAATCACTTCTTCAACTGACGAGGAAATAGAAATACACTTTCCTTTTTAAAGGGGAACTGAAGTCATTTTTAAACTTCCTTTATTTCTTAACGTGTTATTCAATTCCATTTTCGTAACCTTATATCGTGACTCGTATTGGCAACTAACTGCAATTAAATATTATACTTATCGGCCTATTCGGTTTGTAGCCGTGTTGAATTTAGTTCGTTTGGTCCACGGCAGGCGTCGCTTATCCGCGCAATCTTTACGAGACTTGTGCGAGACTTCGAAACGTAAAGCGTCAGCCAAGTGACAGTGCCGCCATTTTGAAAACTGTTTTCCAAATGAAATATTGCACAAAAACGAGTTTTACTGCCTACTTTTTTCAAACTTTCCTGATTGCTATCAAAACAAACAAAACTTCCGGCTTGATTACGTCAGCATTCGAAAGAGGCCGCACGTGCGTCTTTTGACAACGTTGGCAGACGTCGATCGCTTTGATTTCCGCTGTACGTTTTACTTCCATCCTACGATGTCTCGACGAATCTCGTTTACGGCCATTGCTCTGACATACGGACTGATATTACAATGTATTTCAAAACACTTGTAGCTTGCTATAGCGGCAACAAAATAGCGATCAAAAATGCATTCCGATATTTAATAAAATGAGAGAAATAGAATTTTGATGGTAAAAAAAATTGCCTTCAGTTCTCCTTTAACCTCCTAAGACCCAAGCTGTTTTTTTACATGCATTTTTTTTATATTTTTTTGCTATTTGGGCTTATTAGAACCTGATTAGAATAAAAACTAAGCATCATCTTTGATAAGATGTACTTTTTGAGAAAAAGTATGTCCACATATGTGGATTCTTGTTCTGAATTTCTAAAAAGTGCTGTCCACGTATGTGACCGCTAGGCCCGAGGAGGTTAAATCAAGTCTTTTCCTCAATGCAACCTAAACTACTTAAATTTTTGGCTACAGAAAAATAAAAGTCACGTATAAATAAAATAACTTCAACTTCACTCATTACGATGAGATCATTTAGTGTATATAGTAAGCTTAAAGAGCAGATAGATATAGCAGGGCTGTACCTTGTGCTAGAATGTTCCACTGCATGACGCGGACCTGCGGGTTGTGTGTGGCGCTGGCTCTGGTCCTGATGAAGTCTCGATGGGGCCGCGGCGGTCGCTTCCTCAGAACCTCCTCGCACTCGCGCAGGAGCGTCTCGGGGTCGGCCTGCTCGAGCTCACACTCCTCAGCGGCGGTGTGTGTGTGCTCCAGCGGCGCGCTGCTCAGAGACTGAGCCAGAGAACTGAAGAATCTAATGCTGCTGCTGTTACTACCCATCTGAAACGCTGCAAAACACACACACACACACACACAGTTAACAGAAATTTGAGTTCAGTTACATTTACCCAATTAGCTTTTCACATTGGTGCATCATTAGTAGAGAGAAGCGATAAATGGTTAATCCAGACGGACTCTTCAGTCCTCACCCTGCATCGCCGTAGTCCTCAGTTAAGACATCATGAACTTGTGTAAGAGAAGGAAAAGGCTCTTAATAATGACCCCATGACTCTGATTCTGTCTAAATGCGGTTAACACGGTATGAATCATCCACATGAGATTAAGGAAAAGTGTGTGTGGATGTATTCTAATGGCTTATGGGTCACATTTTGTATATCCTTTTACCATAAAATGCACTACACACTCATCCCCTACATCACATGTACTCATCTTTACCGCTGACTGGAACAAAGCCCTGACATCGGAAACTCCTTACAACACTTGTGATGAATATGAAAGAAGATATAACGAAAAAAAAATAGGTACCCTATGGATCCATGTGGTTACTGCTTATAAATAAAATAGTTTTCTGATCCCATGTCCATACAGTAAATATAGCACATATATTTTACTCTATGGGGCAGGAGCCACAAAAATGAACAAACAGACATAAAATACACCAAGTGTCTGTACTTTATATTATTCTACTCTTACATCTTACAGTTTTCAAAACTGAAACCTCCGAACCGAGGCTGACATACACACGCTGTCGCCACGACCCAAACTCTTATTTCCCGGAAATGGCCCGACGCTGGAGCTCAGTGGAACGCACTTTCCCTCTGTAATAAGCATAAACATGTCAAAGCGATTTCTTTAGTCTAGTCCAGGGCTTTTCAAAGTGTGGGGTGCGCCTCCCCTAGGGGGCGCCAGAGTTCTTCGGGGGGGCGCAACGTGAGGAAAAATAAACCAGAATAAGTTACTATTGTGGACATTTAGCGAACTTCAGCTAGCCTTTGCCAGAGACAAAATGGATCGATTTTTAGTACCTAAAGCTACAGTGAGTGAGGAAACAGAGTCTGGGCCAAGCAAAAAAAGAAGGAAGTATGACCACGATTATTTAAAGTTTGGATTTTCATGGATTTACACGGTGGTGTAGTTGTTAGCGCTGTCGCCTCACAGCAAGAAGGTCCGGGTTTGAGCCCCGTGGCCGGCGAAGGCCTTTCTGTGCGGAGTTTGCATGTTCTCCCCGTGTCCGCGTGGGTTTCCTCCGGGTGCTCCGGTTTCCCCCACAGTCCAAAGACATGCAGGTTAGGTTAACTGGTGACTCTAAATTGACCGTAGGTGTGAATGTGAGTGTGAATGGTTGTCTGTGTCTATGTGTCAGCCCTGTGATGACCTGGCGACTTGTCCAGGGTGTACCCCGCCTTTCGCCCGTAGTCAGCTGGGACAGGCTCCAGCTTGCCTGCGACCCTGTAGAACAGGACAAAGCGGCTACAGATGATGAGATGAGATTTTCATGGACTGGATCTGAAGATGCTCCACTGCCACAGTGTTGTCTGCCAAGACGTGCTAGCTAACGATGCTATGAGATGTTTAAAACGTGTAAAACAAGATGTTTAAAAAAAAAAAAAAAAAGGTTTAATAAAGCGCATATGTTTTAAATGTATAAAAAATATGTTTTCAAAAAGCACAGATGTTTAAAATGTGTAAAAGAAAAAAAAAAAGTGTGTACAACAACCATTTTTTTTTAAAAATACAAATGGAACATTAAGTATAGCAACAACAAAAATTGTAAGGGGGGGGGGGCGCTGTTCTTTATTTGCTCTCTGGGGGGCTGACTCTCCCACACTTTGAAAACCCCTGGTCTAGTCCATTTATTTCAAATGGTGAACCGAGTTGTATATGCTTGCCGGACATTTTAATCGGAACACGTGTATGCACATGCACTATTGTTACACTCATTCTTACAGCACGATGATGTAGTGGCTAGCGCCTCTATATGAGGCAGTAGACACAACAAAAACGATTTTGACCTTTTTGGTGACCGGATGACCCTCAGAATGTCGGAGGTTCTATTTTAGACCCACGCCCATCTGTCC
The DNA here is from genome assembly GCF_027579695.1 of Neoarius graeffei. Lineage (NCBI taxonomy): Eukaryota > Metazoa > Chordata > Actinopteri > Siluriformes > Ariidae > Neoarius > Neoarius graeffei. The sequence continues at coordinate 9,709,420 of NC_083576.1, read as the reverse complement.
TGAAAGTTTCATGAAGGTTGATCCAGCAGTTTTCATGAAATATCGTTAAAAAACAAACAAAAAGAAACCCGACCGAAAACAATGCCTCGCCCAGCTTACTCTGTAGTAGGCAAGGTAATACTTGTCTCCTTTAAAAAAAAAATAATAATAATCCGCCTTCACCATAGCAATAATTACACACATTTACTTATTTTATTTATCTGTGCTGCATCCACCATCCAAGTCCCTGTGAATGAGCTGCCGCTATAGAAACGATAACTTAGTCAAATTTATTACTATAAACCTGGGATCGAATTATTGCCCGTTCTGACGGGTCAGAATAGCGTGTAACAGCGGTGTGTTATATAACGTGTGTGTTTATACTCTGATAAGTCTTTTCAGTAATGTTTTGCAACATTCTAACCACCATGTTGACCTCTGAACGTATTGGATTTTTAGGTGCTCCTTCACTCACTGTCAAGCCGTTTTCTCTCTCTCTCACACACACGCGCACACACACTTCCCCAACCTTCTTCCTTTCTACCTGCTGTATTCCTGAGAACGTCTTTGCTGATGAAAAGACTAAACACAGATTTAGTCCAGTCCTGCTAAGCTTCACTGTCCAGTTTATAGGTGTGTGTGTGTGTCCTCAGAGGTTTCTTCAATAGTCCACTGTGTGTGAGCATCTATAAGCACACAATGGCTCACTCTGAAAGTCACGAGATGGATATAACAAGACAATTGCAATAACTGAACTGTCCTAATGTCCTCCATGCAGAGGAAAGTGTGCCTCATCGGTCTGGAATGTAATTCAGTGTAATTCAATAAGACTAAATTACTGACATAAAACTGTAACGCTAAAAAGAGAACAGCTCGAATGAAAGGAACGACCCCTGAACAGTGGACAAAATGTACTTCCAATAGACTTGCACAACTTCCCCAGAACACCAGCGTCTAAATTCAGTAGCCCGGGTCGTGTCTGTCCTGCGTAGTGTAGGGAGGAATGATACCCACTCTTTTCAAATCTGTTGCCAGAAAGCCTCTGAAGGACATACTTTTTGCATAATAGGAAGCCAAAAATGGCATTTTGGCCAAAATCGCTTAAAATTCATTAAAACTCAAAGGGGCCTAGTAGAAATATGAAACTAGTTAGATTTTTTTCCTCATTACATAGTAATTGTAGGGTTGTTATCTGTTCACAGAAACATATTTTGCGATGAAAATTATATTCCTGAATTTTTAAAAATTTTTTTTAACATCTTACGTCCTTTCCGAGGGGGCTAAAATAGGGCATTTTTGCCATCTTATTTGTTAATGTGGCTAGGGGTTTAGGATCTTCTAGTTTTTTGTGAAGATGCTCTCATATAAGATGTAACTACTCCCTGATTTTTTTTAACAAACGCCCCTTGCTTCATATTTTAATAATTTTTTTTGTACATGGACAGTTTCATCATTTTTCACTTTTTTCCACATTCAGAACTCTGTAACTCTACATTGGAAAATTCCTACTAGCAGCTATTTCAGATTTACATACACTGACATACAAATTTTCATATTTTAGTAGTAGTATGCCCAAGAAATTCATATTTTTCTTTCTATTGGGACCTAAAAACAGCTATTTGGCCAAAAATGACAAAAATGTTGACGATATTTTTCAAGTTCTGGAGGGAATGGGCTATTTTCCTCATAAATTAAAGATGTGGTGACTTTTTCTATCCTGGAACAAGATCTCATCACAGCTTCTGCCCAATTGCACCCACTCAGCTGGAGATGAGAAGGGTTTCTTCTGATGTGGTACCATCATCGGTAGTGGACATAGGACCTGAAACCACACCAGTTTTACAGTCCCAGTTACAGGCCCCAAGCCAAATGTCCCAATCTGCACCAAATATGTACCAGCCAGGCAAATATATTGCCTGTGTTTATGACAGAAAATGGTACATTGGAAATATTGTCACCAGAAATGAAGAAGAAAATGATGTGTATGTCAATTTCATGAGACAAGGACGAGGCAACACATTCTCATGGCCACCACAAAGCAGGAAAGATGAATGTTGGGTGCCTTTGCTTCATGTCCTTTGTGTGGTAGAGGCCCCAAACATAAAAAGTGGGGGACGCCATTACCAACTAACAGAGGATGACTTCAAACTTGTGAAAGACTTAAGTTTTAACTTATGTACTACTAGATGACAGTTTATGAGTGTCTTAGCACATCACATGAAACTGTACTGCCTGTGAATGAATTACCCATTATCACGGATGCCCATATTTGACTTTAAATTATGTACAAATCTTGTGATGTTTTTCAACATCATGATCATGGATCATTGAATGTGTTAATATGTAAATAAAACCTCATTGCTAAATGTTTTGTGCTTACACAACCTTGAAGTATATAAAAAATACTACTCCAGAATTTTGTTGTTATTTTTCTATATTTTCCAAGGATATTCAACAAAAATTGCAATTATACCTAAAATTTTCTAATTGCAAAAAATAATATACAATACAGAAAAAGTTGTTCAGGAAATGTGTATGCCTAGATTAGGTTCTTATAAGCCTTAATTTGTGTGCAAAACACCCCTTTATTATTCCCTTGTTTATTAAAAGCTGCCCAGCGTTTTTGTCATTTTTGGCCAAATAGCTGTTTTTAGGTCCCAATAGAAAGAAAAATATGAATTTCTTGGGCATACAACTACTAAAATATGAAAATTTGTGTGTCAGTGTATGTAAATCTGAAATAGCTGCTAGTAGGAATCTTCCAATTTAGAGTTACAGAGTTCTGAATGTGGAAAAAAGTGAAAAATGATGAAACTGTCCATGTACAAAAAAAATTATTAAAATATGAAGCAAGGGGCGTTTGTTAAAAAAAATCAGGGAGTAGTTACATCTTATATGAGAGCATCTTCACAAAAAATTTGAAGATCCTAAACCCCTAGCCACATGACCAAATAAGATGGCGAAAATGCCCTATTTTAGCCCCCTCGGAAAGGACGTAAGATGTTAAAAATTTTTTTGTAAATTCAGGAATTGAAATTTCATGGCAAAATATGTTTCTGTGAACAGATAACAACCCTACAAATACTATGTAGTGAGGAAAAAAATCTAACTAGCTTCATATTTCTACTATGCCCCCTAGAGTTTTAATGAATTTTATGTGATTTTGGCCAAAATGTCATTTTTGGCTTCCCATTATGCAAAACGTATGTCCTTCAGAGGCTTTCTGACAACAGATTTGAAAAGAGTGGGTATCATTCAGTAAGAATCTGCAAACACAACTGTCTAGATAGCTGCAATAAAAAGTTATGGGTCTCTGAAGTTGGGGAAAGAGCCATTTCGTCATGTGGTATTTTGACATCAAAATTTCAAAGGCCAGTAGTTCCAAAACTACAATGAATTGGGAGCTAATATTTTGCATGTGTGGTACAAACATATGATTCTTGATTATAGAATTTTTTGAGCAAAATCTGAGACGGTGATGTGGGGACCCTTAGGTGAGTTGGCACGGAATGACCCATAGGTGACATGGACTGGTAGCAGGCATCATGAGAAGCCTTTGGAGGCCACTCTGGAGATGACGTGCCATCTCCTGACGCACCAAGCTACGGGTCTACAATGCTGCGGTTTTGTCTATGGCGCAGAGACCTGGCCTCTCAGCAAGACCTTGGCCACTTGTGTTCCCGGCTTCGAGACCTGTACCTTCAGGACCACTGATGAGAGGGTGTGTTGCTAGGACTGTGTCTCCAATGAGGAGCTCCGCCAGAGGACTAACCAACCAAATATCCTTCGCACCATCGCTGTGTTCGTTGGCTTGGACACATCTTGCGCTGCACAGATGACCCCACAAGACCCATTTACAAGTTTGATCTACGCCCTCGTGGCCGACCACGCACCCACTGGAACGATGTCGTTCATCAAGACCTCCAGCAGGTTAATTTGTGCCAGGAGGATGGTCCGGAACTCAGCCAAGACCGTGAGAGATGGTGGAATTTGGTAGCACTGGTGGGCTCAACGCCATGCTGGCATGAGGTTTAGGAGTAGGAGGGAGGATTTCAAGTTGACAAGGTGCATTATAAATTGCGACCGAGTCCATTGGACATGGCAACAACTTTGTGGTTTCTCGATAACATGACACGCTATATATTTTCCTTATTAATGTTTTCTTGAGCGATAAACAGAGAAGGTGGTGAGAGAAAGACTTCATAAGTACTGGAACACCGAAACTTTTTAATGGACGTTCCACAACAATAAACGTAACGCCAGACTCTGGTTTTATGTTGAAGAACCAGGATGTTGTGTAATAAATAAGCGTAACCTCATAACTACTGATTGTTAAATTCATACGTACACACATGGAGGAATTTCTCTACTTTCTGTGATGAATAAACGTCTAACCTGTGTACTTCACACCAAAACACTTCTGTACGCAGCAGAGCCTCAGTGGTGAGCCTGAACTTTAAGATGTAGGAAAATAATTCACTTAAGCATGACAATGGTAACTCCGCTCCATGTTAGCCCGCTGTTGTTGATTAGTTTCCTACAACATGCTTTATTTATACTTTACTTAGCTGATCTAGGAGCTCTCACAGCATTCAAATAACCACCTACAAGCAAACACAAACTCACAAAACTGATATCTACGGCATGTTTACTTACGACAGCTGAGCTGGCGACCTTCACTGACGTTTATTTTTTGACAAACACCCGCGTAGTCACTGCGCCGTCTTACCTCACAGTGTCTGCCCAGTCATTTATGGCTCCTTTAAGGTCAACACATAAACCTGTGTGTACTGTGGTGAGCTAAAATCTCAAAGCAGACGCACATTTTAACACTGAATGTCGAAGACTTACGATTCTGCCTACACAGATAAGCACCAAAATTCATCCGGGTTCTGCTTGGTCCTAAACGGTTCAGCTAAATCAGGCTGTGAGGGGAAGTTGGCGATCTACACACTTAAAGTGAAAGTGTTTCTAAATAAAACTGAAAGGCTCTAAAGGTGATTGGAGATCTTTTGCCCTCCTCAGAATTCAGTGCAACTTTATGGAGAAAAGGTCAAAGGTGTCCATTTCAGATTTTATGGACTCTGATGGCGGCCTTCATGCTAAGCTTGAATTTCGCAGAAACACTTGGCTCATATTATATTCCAGTGAACACTGAGAACTCTGTCTACACACGTGACATGGGTTTAAAAACACACACAGTATTTAAAAAAAAGAAAAGAAGCTTGGTACACAGTTTCTAGAAAAACAGGACTTTGATCAGAGAGGAAGGAGAAAAGACCTTTGTCAGCTGCGTAAGAAAAATGATTATGTCCTGAAAAAGTCCTGCTTCTCTGGAAACGTAACAGAGTGCCACACTCAACTTTTATACTTCTTCCATTTCTGAAATACAATGCAGTTTCTGCATGGATTCTTCATCACACCCCCAGGGGTGATAGCGTTCCGGCGCCGCGCCGGATTTCCGGCGTACCGTGGCTGGGGGGAAAAAAAAAAAAAAATCTAGTTCGCCCATTGTCCTGTGTCATTCTGAGATGCGCAGATAGACAGTAAAGGGAATTCCGAATTCCCTTTACTGTCTATCTGCGCATCTCAGAATGACACAGGACAATGGGCGAACTAGATTTTTTTTTTTCCCCCAGCCACGGTACGCCGGAAATCCGGCGCGGCGCCGGAACGCTATCACCCCTGCACCCCCCAGATATCAGATTTATTGTATACTGATTTGTCTACGATTTATTGACTCCGATAGAAAGACATAAGACAATAAGAGATAGAAGGATATGCAAACAGACAGACACAGACAGAGAGAGGCAGACAGACAGAGAGTGAGCATGAGCGAGCGAGACAGACAGCGACAGAGAGAAACCAAGATTGAGAGCGCGAGAGAACGAGACAGCCAGACAGCGACAGAGAGAAACTGAGAGCAGGACAGCGACGGAGAGAAACCGAGAGCCGGACAGCCAGAGAACGAGACAGCCGGACAGCCAGGGCTCGAAATTAACTTTTTTTCTTTGTGTCCCCCAGTGGTCCCGAATTCTGTGTTGTATTGTCCCGAATGGAAGCAATAGTGTCCCCATTTTTTTCCTCTCTGAAATAACCAGTGGTTAATATTATCATATGAAGTTACTATTATATTTGTAACTATGCGATTTTGAACCCTTTATATCATTTTTACAATAAGTCACAAGACACAAGCGACACATGTCCAATACATCATCTACTTCAAAATTACAGTTATTGCATTTTCAGTTTATTAAACTTTGGCGATCTCACTGTATGAATAGATACCCGTTTATTTAAAGGGGCCAACTAGCTCATTCAGAAAATGTTTCAACTCCCTACATCTGCAGTACACTTTAGTTGAAAATAAGACCCCTTTTATGTTCATTTCATCTACTTATACCTTGAATATCTGTTGGCACTTATAAGGCCAACTTGTAATTTTCACCATTACCGTTATCCATTACCGTTATCCATTTTTATGAACTTTCCGTTATCCATTACCGTTATCCATTTTTATGAACTTTCCGTTATCCATTTTTATGAACTTTCCGTTATCCATTTTATGAACTTTCGCTGCCGGGTGCAAACGTTAGCAACATCAGCATAGTGCCAGGGTCCGTGTATCATCTGATCATTCAAGTATTCCATTTAATCTGGAAAACGATGATACACGGACCTGCCAGGTCCGAGCCTAGCTGTGCTGCTGACTGATTAAACTTTCTGAACTAGAAAGACACCAAGAAAACTCACTTATTCTGTTGAACAGTATCTTCCGTCAATATCAGCCACATCATTCCTGTTGTATTTTATAACGTGTCTAACAGTGTTCATTAAGTTCATTCAGTTGCTCGCGTTGCCTGCAGACCAGGCGATGACACTTTGGATCCTGAAGGTCCCGGAGACGTTATGTCTGGGCTTTCAGTTTCTTCCCCGCGGTCGGTCCGCTTCAACCACTTCAGCATTTTTGTTCTGGCGAGAGTCGGCGCAGCGTGTGCGGTAGCAATTCCATTCCAAGTCCATATAATGCGGACTCCGGCCGAAGATTCTAGAACAGAATGCGCTGCTCTGTAGCCTACGGATGCAGGTGCATCGAAAGTGTAGCTACTATGTATTTTTCGCTGTTAACGTTTTAAAATTAAAATTGACAAATTAGGTGAATGTCTACGTATGTGTTACGGCTTTGTAAATAATATTAATGTAGAACTTTTTTTCTAGATCTATTTTTTTTCCATTGTCCCGGGATTGTCCCAGATATGATAATTTTGTGTCCCGATGACATTTTTTATGGTCCCCGGGACATCGGGACACCGTTAGTTTCGAGCGCTGCGGACAGCGATGGAGAGAAACCAAGAGCCGGACAGCCAGAGAACGAGACAGCCGGACAGCGATGGAGAGAAACCGAGAGCCAGACAGCCAGAGAACGAGACAGCCGGACAGCCAGAGAACGAGACAGCCGGACAGTGACAGAAAGAAACCGACAGCCGGACAGCCAGAGAATGAGACAGCCAGACAACGAGACAGCCAGACAACGACAGAGAGAAACTGAGAGCCGGACAGCCAGACAACGAGACAGCCGGACAGCCAGACAACGAGACAGCTGGACGGCGACAGAGAGAAACTGAGAGCGGGACAGCGACAGAGAGAAACAGAGCAGGACAGCCAGAGAACTAGTCAGCCGGACAGCCAGAGAACGAGACAGTCGGACAGCGACAGAGAGAAACCGACAGCCGGACAGCGACAGAGAGAAACCGACAGCCGGACAGCCAGAGAGCGAGACAGCCGGACAGCCAGAGAGCGAGACAGCGAGACCGCCGGACAGCGAGACCGCCGGACAGCGAGACCGCCGGACAGCGAGACCGCCGGACAGCGAGACCGCGAAACTGAGAGCTGGACAGCCAGACAATGAGACAGCCGGACAGCGACAGAGAGAAACTGAGAGCCGGACAGCCAGAGAACTAGTCAGCCGGACAGTGACAGAGAGAAAACGAGAGCCGGACAGCCAGAGAACGAGACAGCCGGACAGCGACAGAGAGAAACCGACGGCCGGACAGCCAGAGAACGAGACAGCCGGACAGCCAGAGAACGAGACAGCCGGACAGTGACAGAGAGAAACTGAGAGCCGGACAGCCAGAGAACTAGTCAGCCGGACAGTGACAGAGAGAAAACGAGAGCCGGACAGCCAGAGAACGAGACAGCCGGACAGCGACAGAGAGAAACCGACGGCCGGACAGCCAGAGAACGAGACAGCCGGACAGCCAGAGAACGAGACAGCCGGACAGCGACAGAGAGAAACCGACAGCCGGACAACGAGACAGCTGGACAACGAGACAGCGACAGAGAGAAACTGAGAGCCGGACAGCCAGACAACAAGACAGCCGGACAGCCAGACAACGAGACAGCCGGACAGTGACAGAGAGAAACTGAGAGCGGGACAGCGACAGAGAGAAACAGAGCCGGACAGCCAGAGAACTAGTCAGCCGGACAGCCAGAGAACCAGACAGCCGGACAGCGACAGAGAGAAACCGACAGCCAGAGAACGAGACAGCCGGACAGCGACAGATGAGAAACCGACAGCCGGACAGCGACAGAGAACGAGTCAGCCGGACAGCGACAGAGAACGAGTCAGCCGGACAGCGACAGAGAGAAACTGAGAGCGGGACAGCCAGAGAACGAGACAGCCGGACAGCGACAGAGAGAAACTGAGAGCGGGACCGCCAGAGAACGAGACAGCCAGAGAACGAGACAGCCGGACAGCCAGAGAACGAGACAGCCGGACAGCGACAGAGAGAAACCGAGAGCGGGACAGCCAGACAGCAGGACAGCCAGACAACAAGACAGCCAGACAGCGACAGAGAGAAACCGAGAGCCGGACAGCCAGACAATGAGACAGCCGGACAGCCAGACAACGAGACAGCCAGACAACGAGACAGCTGGACAGCGACAGAGAGAAACTGTGAGCGGGACAGCGACAGAGAGAAACTGAGAGCCGGACAGCCAGAGAACGAGACAGCCGGACAGCGACAGAGAGAAACTGAGAGCCGGACAGCCAGAGAACGAGACAGCCGGACAGCCAGAGAACGAGACAGCCGGACAGCCAGAGAACGAGACAGCCGGACAGCGACAGAGAGAAACCGACAGCCGGACAGCCAGAGAACGAGACAGCCGGACAGCCAGAGAGCGAGACAGCCGGACAACGAGACAGCGAAACTGAGAGCCGGACAGCCAGACAACGAGACAGCGACAGAGAGAAACTGAGAGCCGGACAGCCAGAGAACTAGTCAGCCGGACAGTGACAGAGAGAAACCGAGAGCCGGACAGCCAGAGAACGAGACAGCCAGACAGCGACAGAGAGAAACCGAGAGCCGGACAGCCAGAGAACGAGACAGCCGGACAGCAACAGACAGAAACCGACAGCCGGACAACGAGACAGCCGGACAACGAGAAACTGAGAGCCGGACAGCCAGACAATGAGGCAGCCGGACAGCCAGACAACGAGACAGCTGGACAGCGACAGAGAGAAACCAACAGCCAGAGAACAAGTCAGCCGGACAGCGACAGAGAGAAACCGACAGCCGGACAGCCAGAGAACCAGTCAGCCGGACAGCGACAGAGAGAAACCGACAGCCGGACAGCCAGAGAACCAGTCAGCCGGACAGCGACAGAGAGAAACCGACAGCCAGAGAACGAGACAGCCAGACAGCGACAGATGAGAAACCGACAGCCGGACAGCGACAGAGAGAAACCGACAGCCAGAGAACGAGACAGCCAGACAGCGACAGATGAGAAACCGACAGCCGGACAGCGACAGAGAACGAGTCAGCCGGACAGCGACAGAGAGAAACTGAGAGCGGGACATCCAGAGAACGAGACAGCCGGACAGCGACATTGAGAAACCGAGAGCTAGACAGCCAGAGAACGAGACAGCCGGACAGCGACAGAGAGAAACTGACAGCCGGACAGCCAGAAACAGAGAGAAACCAAGAATGAGACAGCGAGACAGACAGAGAATTAAATACACAGACAAACAATAAGATCTATCAACTGATACGTAGAGAAACAGACATGTAGACAGACAGACAAATAGACAATAAGATACATAAACTGATGTAGAGAAACAGACATGTAGACAGACAGACAAATAGACAATAAGATACATAAACTGATGTAGAGAAACAGACATGTAGATGGCTAGATATACAGAATGATATGAAGATAGACAGACAGCTAGCTAACCAGACAGACAGACAGACAGAGAGAGCATTGAATACTGGGTTCATAAAGAAAACGAGCTAACAAGTTTAAATGAAGTATTAAAATCTATTTTTGTCTCATCCTTTAATGTAAAGCACTTTGAGCTGCAGTTTGTGTGAAAAAGTGCTATAAAATTATTATTACTTTTTTAAAATTACAACTGATCACGTGACCAGGAAGCCTCATGGAAGAAAAGGGTGCCCGAGAACGCGCACCTGCTCGGCCACGCGCCCCGGCGCTTCCATCACTGAGAGCCACCACGTGTCGGTCAAAATCTACCTTCATCATCATCATCATCAGACTGATCTCATTTCCTGCTCCGTGTGGAGTGGAAGCTCAGGATGGAAGCTCAGGATGGAAGCTCCCTGCTCGCCACCCTGGCTGTGGACTCTCACCTTTCCCCCCCTGTAGTGATGGAGATGAGCGGCTGGTTCTCAGCGGCCTGGGCCCGGTACAGGACTCTCCACAGCGCCTCACACCGGGTACCGGGAGCGCGTGCTTCCCGCCCGCGGCAGGTCTCGGAGCGGCTCCCAGTGCTGAGCGGCAAAGCGCGGCCAGGTCCTTCTGTATGAGCGGAGAGCAGCGCCGCACCGGATACATCATCACTCAGCGACCACACACCACTCAATACCGCCTCACCATACAGTTAAATGTCCACTAAACAACAAAACCCACCGCCTACAACCATTAAAATACCGAAACTCAAACTCGGACCGCGCGTGATAAACCGGTATACCGCCACCACCCTGTTTCATCAGCTTCTCAGACACTCCATTCATCTGACAAGGGGGGGGACGCGCAAAACCACTTTTACAAATAAATCCCATTAAAACACGGTTTAAGTTTTGTAAATATTGTCATAAAATATGTATATATATTCTCAAACTTAGTCGGTGCATTTTAGCTACCATACAATCGCGTTAAAAGTTTTTAAAAGAGGAAAGTCGCCATTTTCAAGGATTCCCCCCCTTATACAGGAGCAAAATGGTTCAGTCCGGAAGACACCGTGCACTTTCTGGGAAAGGAGAGGGGAGGGGCGGGGGCTACGTCACTGATTATGCAAAGGAAATTCCGCTTCCGTTTCTCTTTTCTGATTTCGTCACAGGAAAGCAATAAATATCAAATAAATATCAAATAAATAATAGATAGATGTATTATTATTATAATAAGGAATATATACCTATTATAAAACAATTTGTGTTGTGTGTGTGTGTGTGTGTGTGAGAGAGATTAATCCTAGGATCAACTGTTTATGATAAATATATCAGTGAAATTATTTATCTTGCCCCCCATCACAGGGTTTTAAACACTGCCATAAACACTTAGTGCCTTCTATACCACTCTTATTTTTTTTTAGACACCTTGTATTTGTACGTACATTTATAGACTAAACCCCATCTGTAAATCATCCTCTACTCCAGGGGTCTTCAATCCTATCCACAAAGGGCCAGTGTGGCTGCAGGCTTTCATTCCAACCAAGCAGGAGCTACACCTGATTTCACTTGTTTAATCATTTCACCCTCGTCTCCAGTCAACATTCAAGTGAGCCTCCAATTTGGCTGTAATGAAAGCCTGCAGCTACACCGGCCCTTTGCGGATAGGATTGAAGACCCCTGCTCTACTCTTTATCAGTGTCATTTCCTGACTCAGTTCTGACACTGACCTTTTTCAAACCCCAATAGCATTCAGTCTGAACACCCGTCAACACCAGGGAGTTAATAGAGCTCACACAAAATGTGGAATAAAAGCAGCCATGATTTACTCATCCATCCTTGTATACGCAGTGTGTGGTAATGAAGTCACTAAGAATAGAAGGTGGGGAAGTGTTGTAGGGAAATACTGCTTTCTAGAAAAGTAGCACTTCTCTGTGAAACAACGTCAAAGAACTTTTAAAGGGCACCGATGTGGATTTTATTTCAGGAAATGAAAATAAAGCATGTCTGAGCAAGCTGTCAATCATTTCAACCCATCACAAGAAGACAGGCCAGTGAAATTATATATAAATTGACTGTATGCACAGCAAAGTGCTTACCATAGACCTGTATGAGTGTATGAAAGCTTCTTGGGATTTGCGCAACTGAGTATTTTGGATACATGCGTAATACATTTGTGCTGTAATGACCAATTATTATTATTTTTTAGTTAACCTAACCTGTATGTCTTTGGACTGTGGGGGAAACCGGAGCACCCGGAGGAAACCCACGTGGACACGGGGAGAACATGCAAACTCCACACAGAAAGGCCCTCGCCGGCCACGGGGCTCGAACCTGGACCTTCTTGCTGTGAGGTGACAGCGCTAACCACTACACCACCGTGCTGCCCCCAGAGTAACATAATTACTGTAAATAATAAAACTAGGTAATCATATGCAGTATAAATAGCTATGTTTCAGTTTTTGTTTTCTTTACCATGTTGCTCTATAGTCCACAAATCCCATCCCCATCATTCCTGATCATTCTCCCTGTGCTCCCTTTCATTCTCATCTTTCTTCATAATTCTCCTTCATTCCCACTGCACTCACCTCCAGTCCTCTTCATTCCACATCATTTCCCCTCCATTCCTCATGATTCTCCTTCATTCCACCTACATTCCCCATCATTCCCCCTACATTCCTCATCATTCTCCTTCATTCCACCTACATTCCCCATCATTCCCCCTACATTCCTCATCATTGTCCTTCATTCCACCTACATTCCCCATCAATCCTCATCATTCCACCTACATTCCCCATCATTCCTCATCATTCCCCCTACATTCCCCATCATTCCTCCTACATTCCCCATCATTCCTCATCATTCCCCCTACATTCCCCATCATTCCTCATCATTCCCCCTACATTCCCCATCATTCCTCATCATTCCCCCTACATTCCCCATCATTCCTCATCATTCCCCCTACATTCCTCATCATTCTCCTTCATTCCACCTATATTCCCCATCATTCCACCTTCATTCCCCATCATTCCCCCTACATTCCCCATCATTCCTCATTATTCCACTTTCATTCCCCATCATTCCCTCTATATTCCTCATCATTCTCCTTCATTCCACCTACATTCCCCATCATTCCCCCTACATCCCTGTACATTCTGCATCATTCCCCCTGCAGCGAATTCCCCAGTGTTGAATTAACACTTTCAGAGTTCATTTGTGTCTAACTGGACATATATAAACACAGTAGGGTGTTAAATAAAACACTCTGAGTGTTAACACTGGGGATTTTGCTGTGTACAGTCCTAATCATTCCCACCACATTCCCCCTATATTCCCCATCATTCCCCCTAGATTCCTTATACATTCCCCATCATTCCCCCTAGATTCCTTATACATTCCCCATCATTCGCCCTACATTCCTCATACATTCCCCATCATTCACCCTACATTCCCCATCATTCCCCTGACATTCCCCCTACATTTCTCATACATTCCCCATCATTCGCCCTACATTCCTCATACATTCCCCATCATTCACCCTACATTCCCCATCATTCCCCTGACATTCCCCCTACATTTCTCATATATTCCCCGTCATTCCCCATCATTCCCCCTACATTCCCCATCATTCCCCCAACATTCCCCATCATTCTTCACAATTCCCCTTCATTCCTCTTCATTTGCCATCAGCCTCTATAATTTTCTATCACATAGTATGTGTGCTATATATGTTTCCACCATGTTATTGTAGGTGGACAGTATTAAAAATACATCACAGCATCACTGGCATCAGTTCAGAGCTGTGATTCGTAACCTTCCCTGAAAAACTCCATCCTGTGCAGTTTGTTTGAACTTACAGTAAACCAAAAACCTGTGTGTGTGTGTGTGTGTGTGAACGGCTGTGTTCGCATGATCATATTTGTGACTGTCTTTCTCAAGGCCTCCACATGTGACCACATGTCTAAACTGGAAAGTGTTAAGGAGGGGAAAAAGCACAGTCTGTGTTTTTTGTGAATTTGCAGGGATCTTCCCAATAATCTAATAATGAAAAATAAGAAACATATTTCCTCAGACTGAAGATATTTTCACTTGCCAAGTTGTAATGTTTTGCAGAGTTTTGTGTTTCATTTTCATTTACTTTTCCCTTTTTTTTATTCATTTTAGATATTGTTAAAAGACAGGATACACATAAAAAGTACAGCTTGTCTTGACTTGTTGCAGACAGAAAAAGAGAAAGAGAAAACGAGAGAGATGTGGAGTAAAACAGCTGCAACAAAACACATTTACAGAGCTTGAGGGCTCCAAGTTCAATTTCCTGTTCAATCACTTACAGTTCCAAAAGAAGGGAATGAAAAGCATCTGCCAGATTTAAACAGAAATGTGCTGTGTGTCCTTTCTTACACACTATGGACTGCTTCTGAAATGGGATCACACAAGGGGTTCAGAATGATGGCACCTTTTCACAAGTTTTTATCAATCTTCGTTCAGGTCACCACCACAGATCTTGGCGTTGCAGGTCGACTGTAATAACGACATCACCTCAAACAAAATGAAGTCGAAAGCCTATCACACTTGACTCATGCTACAGGCTGTTACAGTATCTAGTGAATTTTTAGAATGATGACGTAATTGGCAGTTGAAATGCGACAACATGCTGTAATACTGTTTTGGATATAAGACCTAATACAGTATTGTTAACCAGGGTTGCCAGATTTCATCAAAATTTCCAGCCCAACTACATTTAAAACCCCACACACAAAACCCCTGAAACTAGCTCACAAAAATCAGGCATTGGAAAAGCGACACAGATGTTTCTTCTCTTTTTTTCCCCGACTGTCTATGATTGGAAACAAGGTTTATGTGGCGCACACGCATTTCTCATCCATGAAATTTCTCATTATCCACTCCATAAGCCCTCTTTATATCTTTACAATTTATCTTATGTATAACAGAAATGGTTCTGTACATCACAGGCACATCGTATGCACTTACACTGCTTTTATTAAAGAAGATGATTTGCTATACTGCAAGACCTTGGCAGCCACTGAGTATTTTTAAAGTAGTCCACTTTGGGAAAACTGTCATGTTCACTGCTGCTCCTCCTCAACTGAATATTCATACAGTGAGCATGGGGCAGCATGGTTCCTGCCCCATTGTTCATTTATTAGTACTTGTAGCACCTGTTGTTCCCATTTTGACCACTAGGTGCAATAATAATTTTATGGCGCTACATCAGGAACTAGTGTTGTAGTTCTCGAGACCAGTCTCAAGACCATTTTTTAAAGGACTTGGTCTTATCTCGGAATTGAACGCATTTTTACTCGGTCTCGGACATAAAGGACTTGGGATTTTATTTCAAGACCGGTCAAGACCACAGCTGTGGGGATTTCATGAAATTGCTTGTGCATTGTCTGATTTATTTATTAACATCATTACTGTGATTGGATGTAAAACTTCACGCTTCAAATGCAACCAATAACAAATAACCAATGATTCGTTGCTAATTTGAATTTTTTTCTTCCTGTTAATGGATGTCACCCCTCCCCCATTCCCTTCACACCAATTGGTCTGGTCCTGGTCTTGACTTGGTCTCAAGCCCTCAAAGTCTTGATCTTGACTTGGTCTCAACCCCTCAAATTCTTGGATTTGGCTTGATCTCAACCCCTCAAAGTCTTGGATTTGGCTTGATCTCAACCCCTCAAAGTCTTGGATTTGACTTGGTTTCAACCCCTCCAAGTCTTTGTCTTGACTTGGTCTCAACCCCTCAAAGTCTTGGCCATGACTTGGTCCCAACCCCTCCAAGTCTTGGTCTTGACTTGGTCTCAACCCCTCAAAGTCTTGGTTTGACTTGGTCTCAACCCCTCAAAGTCTTGGCTTTGGCTTGATCCCAACCCCTCAAAGTATTGATCTCGACGTGATCTCAACCCTTCAAAGTCTTGGTCTTGACTTGGTCTCAACCCCTCAAAGTCTTGGATTTGGCTTGACATCAACCCCTCAAAGTCTTGGATTTGGCTTGATCTGAACCCCTCAGTCTTGGTTTGACTTGGTTTCAACCCCTCCAAGTCTTTGTCTTAACTTGGTCTCAACCTCTCCAAGTATTTGTCTTAACTTGGTTCCAATCCCTCAAAGTCTTGGTCTTGACTTGATCTCAACCCCTCAAAGTCTTGGTTTGACTTGGTCTCAACCCCTCCAAGTCTTTGTCTTAACTTGGTCTCAACCACGGGCGATTGCTCTAAGACAATGAGGGAGGCTCAGCCTCCTCTAAAAATGACGAACATCGTGTAGGATGAATTGCACTAGGCTTATGTTATAGCCGACCTTATAACATTGCTATTTCAGATCCAGAATCATAGAAATATATGTGCTCAACCCAACTACAGTGCGAAATCATTCCCTTGTAACTTTAATGTGTGCGTGAGTTTTTCCCCCTCGTGACAGCGCGATGCAGCGCAGCCTCAGTGGACTTCAATGGCATTTGGGAGCTATGCGCTTTTCAATCTCAAAATGCAAGACGATTATTGGACAAATACTGCGAAAATGCCCGCCCACGGACTCCGAGCCTCACAGTGGGAGGGACATGGCAGTTTCCGTGAGGAGACTGGTGATTGGTGAAAGCGGTCGGATATTTTCTTTGATTGACAGCTCGTTTCAACTATAGACAGGCAGCGGTGAATTTCAGTTCAGTCCCATGCAGATTCGCAAGTGCTGTGGTGTATTGTAAGAGATCAGCTTACATTTCGATTTCATTCATTACATACGGTTTCTACCAGCTTTTTTAGTTTGTATATATTTTCATTGTAAATATAGCGTTGTCAAGTTTGCTATCTTAGTTCCAGAAATTTTGTTTATTTGAGTGACTGAACTTGAACTTGAGGGGGCTAGTCAGCTAGCAAGAAAGCTGCGCACGGATGCCAAGCATTGCTGATTTAATTTTGGCGAAGCCATTTGCCAGTCTTCCTTTCGAGGAAAAAATTAAAATTAAAGAGCAGGGTAGACCAATGCCTCAAACTGACTTGGTGAAAAAGGTAGGGAATAATACTCGTTCCTTTCAGCTCTCCTGGTACGAGAAAGTGAATTGGCTAACAGCAAGTGACCCACATCAACAACAGTAAATAGGCTACTTTAGTAATATGTCATGGATGGACCAAAAATATAGAATCTATTTAAAATGTTTATGCTGAGTATATTATATTGGAATATATATTTTTCTGGATATGAATTAAACACAGCTACAATTTGGAAAACATTTTTAAACAAAAACACAGCCGAGAACATTTCACACTACAGACCTGGATTAAAAGTGAAGGGTTATCAAAATTGTCAATAAAACATTTCTCAGTCAAAATAAGTAAAATATAGGGAAAGTGTCATTGAATGAAATGTGTGGCACCCAGCTCTACTGCTGAGGTTCCTGACAAAGAGCTGCTTTCAATAATGATCAATTTTTAAACATGCCACAATTTTAAAATATAAAATGTTAAAATATACCCCCCCCCCCCCCCCCCCCAACACCACCATCATGTATATTGGACAGTAGGCTAATGGGCCAAAAGAACCTGTTATTTCACAGTTTGTGACGCTGCCAACAATCAGCCAGATCAGAGGCAAGAGTATGGGCAAAATTGATGTTTTTTCTTTTAAAATCTGGAAATATCGTAACTGACCAGCCTCCCCTGTTTGAAAGACTACCAGCCGCCACTGGTCTCAATCCCTCAAAGTCTTAGCCTTGACTTGGTCCCAACCCCTCAAATTCTTGGTCTTGGCTTGGTCTCAGCCCCTCAAAGTCTTTGTCTTGACTTGGTCTCAACCCCTCAAAGTCTTTGTCTTGACTTGGTCTCAGCCCCTCAAAGTCTTTGTCTTGACTTGGTCTCAGCCCCTCAAAGTCTTTGTCTTGACTTGGTCTCAGCCCCTCAAAGTCTTTGTCTTGACTTGGTCTCAACCCCTCAAAGTCTTGGATTTGGCTTGACCTCAACCCCTCAAAGTCTTTGTCTTAACTTGGTCTCAACCCCTCCAAGACTTTGTCTTAACTTGGTCTCAACCCCTCAAAGTCTTTGTCTTAACTTGGTCTCAACCCTCAAAGTCTTGGTCTTGACTTGGTCTCAACCCCTCAAAGCCTTGGTTTGACTCGGTCTCAACCCCTCAAAATCTCAGTCTTGATTTGGTCTTGGTTTAGGTGGTCTTGACTACAACATTATCAGGCAGTTAGAATGCTGCAGCACAATTGTGCAACATCTAGAAAGGCTTACATTTATCTGTCAAATACCAACATTATTAGACTAGTTTGTATTTCAGTGGAATTTAAAACATAAGTGCGAATGAGGACTTTAACATCAGTTGCTGATGGCTGATGTGGTTGGGCTCTGCTACACTTGCTCCTATGGGACGTTAATGTTTCTAATGTGTAAGAACATCTCATGGCTTCCAGTTTCAGCATCATGAAATCTGCACGTCTAAGCCGTTTGGTCACCAACAAGGATGCATTTTACTTGAACAGTGCATGACAAGAACTGTACAGAATTTGGTGTGAAAAGGATTCAGAAAAGAAGACAATCAAATAACAGTAGAATAGAATAAGAGAATAAAGATAATGAATGAGTAAAAGAACACAAATTTTATGTCACACATCCCTGAAAATGGTGAATAGTCGCTCTGTGAAGACAACATTTGAACTATAATGTTATAAAGAAAGTAGCGTGCATAAAAATGGTGGTGAATTTCAAGAGGTTCAACTTGACCAGGTGCAGATGTATTTCTGATCATCAGTAAAGCTTCCATCAGGAGGCCCCAGAGCTAGCAGGAGAGATATTCCTCTGAGGAATCTGGTCTGCGTAGATAAGAAATCCCGTGAACAGACTGTCAGTCCAGAATGGATCGAAGAAAAGGCCATTCTGCTCGGAGTAGAAGATCTGAAGCCACACATGATCTCCTTTCTGGAGTCGGAGCACAGTCGAGCCTGATGCTACATCATGGTTCCCTGTGTTGGCGTCGAAAGTCTTGATTTTGTACTGCCCGTTGTGGACAAGACCGATCGCTAGGTGCTTGTTAGCCAGCGTGATGTCATAGCTGAAGTAGTACACACCTGGGACTGCGCAGGTGAACTTGCCACTGCTGGCATTGTAATGGCCGCCTTCGTTCATCAGGATGCGGTCGAAGCGGATGGGCGTGCGTTCCTTCGGATAACTCTTGCTAATTGCGACTGAGAAGGCCGAGCGTGCTTGAGGCCCACATTCACATCCACCAGGGACCCCAGGTTCACCCAAATCTCCCGTTTCACCTTTCAGCCCTCCCAGCCCACGCACACCAGATGCCCCCCGTGTGCCTTTCAGACCTCTCGGTCCCGCCCTTCCAATAACTCCTTGGCGACCCTTCAGTCCTGGTTTTCCAGGATTCCCTGTGCGACCTGGCTCCCCTGAAATTTGAAAATGAAATTAGGCATGAAATTTTATGAATTTATCATCACCCCAACACCACCACCCTCCTTCAGAGGAGTCAGGCATAGAGTTACGTGTTTACTTTGATACGTACAAAAGCCCCTTCGGAGTGAGGGTATAAAAAAGAAAAAAAAGCTTACCTAGACCTTACTCGTCCTCTTCTAATATGCAAATACTGTATCATCAGGTTTCATTATGCAAATAAGATGCAGCCTTTAAAGATAAAGGGCGTGGACCATGTCGCCACTATGTTCATAGTACAAACAAAGGACGATAAGTATCAAGTTCTTCTCTCTTTTTCTGTTTTTTAAATGCGCCAGCAACCAAATTCATTCAATCTAGAAAGAAATCTTAATCTTTGAAATAGTCCAGTACTGGGTGACAAATTCTCATCACATCGCAGTGCTTTTGAATTCTCGAAGCTGATTGGCCGGAAGGTAGGTGTTAATTCCTTTTCTATAACAGCAGCTCCTGCAGTAGTGCATGAACATAACTATAAATGGTTAAAAGCGTCAATTCTTTCAAGAGTTAATTAAAATTTGTAACTATTTGCAAATTGCTGAGGTATAAGAGGAATAAAGCACTTCAGAACATCATGTGATTGGAAAATAATCAGGGTGGTAACAGTAACGCCGCGTCATGTCGCGCTGCATCATCACATCAACTTGTCACTGATTATTTTCTTTCAAAGCATGCCTTGATGTGTTTTAATCTAATTTTTTTTATAGGTAACAAGTTGTTATACTTTTCAACGTTATTTAACCACGAAATCGTGTCGTACACGAGCTGATAGCTGACGAGGCGCATAGCACTGAGTCGGCTATAAGCCATGTACGGCGAGATTGAGTGGAATAACTGTTTTATTCTATCCACATTCACTGGATTTTGAGAAACAGAGCATTTTTATCTCACCTCATTATCTCTAGCTGCTTTATCCTGTTCTACAGGGTCGCAGGCAAGCTGGAGCCGATCCCAGCTAACTACGGGCGAAAGGCGGGGTACACCCTGGACAAGTCGCCAGGTCATCACAGGGCTGACACATAGACACAGACAACCATTCACACTCACATTCACACCTACGGTCAATTTAGAGTCACCAGTTAACCTAACCTGCATGTCTTTGGACTGTGGAGGAAACCCATGCGGACACGGGGAGAACATGCAAACTCCAGTTGAACCAGTCGAAAAAAATTCAACAAATTTTAATGTTTAAAGATGAAGGATGTAAACAAATCGGCGAAATGACAGGAGCGATTTGTGAAAAATGCGATAATTTTTGAAAAATAAAAAAAGATACTTTCTTACCGTCAAACACTTTCATTCCATATTTTGTTGCTTTTTTCATTTTTTGGGGTTTTTATTTCGTCCTCGGTTGGTTCAGCAAGACGCTCCGCCATTTTGTTTTTCTCTACTCATGGTATATGAGCTGATAGCCTGGTAGTAGAGTAGCCAATCAGATGCGATTGCTCATATCCAGTGAATGTGGATAGAATAATATATTTTACACTCATTCAGGACCTAAGGCAGTGCAGGATTCTGGTCACACGGAGTGTGAGCTAATGAGAATCAGAACCCCACCAAAAATTCTCATGAAGTGAAAATTAATTATCTCGTGAGGTAATAATCATTACATTATTATGCAGTTTATTAAATAAAACGGGCTGTGAGTCACCTTTCTCTCCTTTATCACCCTTGTCCCCATCCTCACCATCCTGACCATCAGATCCTGGTGAACCCATCCGTCCTACTCCCCCACTGGGCCCTGCAGGCCCCGGGCTGCCCGGTGCTCCTGGAGGCCCGGGCAAACTGCAAGTAAGCTGAGACGAGTGAATGGTGAAATTGCGTTCTTTCTTTACAGCAGATTTCACAGTCAGGACAAAAGACAGAGACAGCAGGCAAGTAGCCAAGAAGAGTGGATGCACGCCGCAGCTGTGACTGCAAAACATTACACAAGCTTAAAGTTTTGTGTTGCATCCATCAACATGTCACACTGCGTTGTGTATTACACTCCTGGCTAGGACAGTCGAGCACTTCAGGCGTACGCTGGATGGTAAATCGTTTCGAATTAAGGTTCATTTAACATCAAACATTTGCAAACATGTCGTGAGTCGCTTATTCTGTTTTGCTTTGCCCTCCGAGTTACACTCTGACTAAACAGTTCATGACATGGCATGCATTTTGCAGAAGAACTCACCGCAGGTCTCGTTCACGTGCAATACCAGACGCCATCTGCCCTCAGCAAGTTTGTGCAAACGTGAGAAGCGTTTGAAACGAGCTCTCTAGCTGAGATCCTCGGTCTGCTCCACACAACAGCAGCAGCAGCAGCAGCATTCACCCTGCTTTGACGCACTCCCTCCAGACTCCACATGCTTTGGACATGATGTATTCGGTTTTGGACTGGCTTCAGGGGAGGGGACTTTTGGAGGAATCATGAAATTCAACTGGAGTTCTGATATAGAGTCTGGAACAATGTGAGATTCAGTCTAAGATTATAAGTGAGAAAAAAACCCCAACTATTTACACAATGGCTTGTTTGTATTCTTGATTTTGATTGGTCAGAAGGGAAGGTGTTGATTCATTTTTAAACAGCAGGAATTCAAATCACGTTCATGCTAACACGCTCATTCTCATATGTTATTAGATGTTTGTGTGGAATCGGTTGTGGGTGTGTTTCCAGGTTTCTGACTAACAAGCTGTTGTTTTTTTCCTTTAATTAATTAACTTTAACAAAGGCTGGTCAGGAAAACTGTTCATAGGTGCTATAATGTAAGCCATAACAGTAACACGCTTTGAAATTTCACACAGCATTAAACCTTATGGTTATAAGTATGACGTGTAGCTCTTTAATAAAGAAAAAAAATTGCAATTGGTGGAAAATTGTCATCATATACGTATAATGACAGGAAATTAATCAACGTCAGGAAGGTAAAACTAACTCCACATCACATCTGGCTGCATCACACAAGTCCATCGTTGATTATTTTCCTATTACAGCACACCTCGAGTGTTTTATCTGTCTGACACACAGTAATAGACGGCTGTAGTTACTATTACTGCATTACCATTATGTCAAATTCGGAATAAGCATCGAAATCAACACGCAATCAAAACCAGTTCTCTCTTAAAACTCATTTAATTCAAATCTTTATATTGTTCCAAAAAAAATAATTAAGGACAGATGATCAATACATCAAGTTAACATGCTGCGTTTTGCCATACACATAATATTTACAGCTTTCTGTTCACATTCTACAGCAAATACAAAATATTTCCAAATGAAAAATGAAGCTATCCCAGTCTGATCTGCCCAAATGACTAGACTGAGTAGTTTTCTTTACTGTAGGAAATTAAAAATGAAAAAAAAAAAAAAAAGCGTCGAAGACTTCCAGGACGATTCCGGATCACTGATTCAGGAATGAGGCCATGGGGTCGTCAGGTCGGGCGCGTTTCATCCGGAAGGCCTCCATCTCCTCTTCGGTGGGTTCCCGTACCTCCTTCAGGCTGTTATAGGGTCTCTTCCTTTCATCCATCTGCATCATCTCAGCGACCTGCTTCAGTCGCTGCTCCTCTGCGCTCAGAGCCTGGCACACAACGAACAACTTTCAGCACTCACACAGCACAAGAGCGTGTCAGGGCAAATATAATGCACAGGTATTCGATTCTTAAGGGTTTATCTTTGTCATAAAATGTTGCTCACGTAAACCTCTGGATTTTCATAGGGCAAATTAGGTATAATTAACAGTTATTCCACAAAATCGAGTCGTACATGAGCTGATAGCCGATGAGGCGCGTAGCACCGAGTTAGTTATAATCCACGTACGACGAGATTGAGTGGAATAACTGTTTTATTTTATCCACATTCACTGGAATTTGAGAAGCAGAGCATTTTTATTTTTTGCAAATTTCACGAAATGAAAACTTCATCCAAAACGTCCGACAAGATCATTTCCGCTTAGACAGCCTTCTAAAAAAAAATAAATAAAATTAAAAAAATTATATATATATCGACAGCGGCATGAATTGACTTTAGTGTTGATTTTTTTTTACAGTAAGTGCCGTCTTGCTGCCATGCCGAGGTATAGAATAGCTTTAGACATTTAATTCTTCCTTGGATATTTCAGTTCTGTAATTTTCAAACTGCTTTGAGCTTTTGAACCAGTCGAAAAATTTTCAACAAATTTTAATACTTAAAGACGAAGAATGTAAACAAACCGGCGAAATGACCGGAGCAATTTGTGAACAATGCTATAATAATAATAATAATAATTCTTGAAAAATTTTTAAAAAAAAGATACGTTCTTAAGGGCCCCATACACGTTCAAAAAAGTCGTCAAAATTTTGATATCAAAATTTTGATGCAAAATTTTGATGCAAAATGTCCACACACGATTCAATGTTTTTTCTATCAAAAATTCAGTATTGTCAAAAACTTTGACATGGACGCAGCAGTGGCCGTAGCACTTGTGTTCGCTTTGGACAATGAACCGCCTCGGCATTGACGGAAATGGTCGAAAGACTGGTTTTTGAAACGGCGAACGTACGGTCACGTCAACCTCCTCAGAGAACTTCGTCTCAAAGAACCAGAGGACTTCCGTAATTTCCTTAGGATGGATGCCCCATCCTTCAATGAATTATTGGACCTTGTTAAGCCATTGATATTGAAAGAAGACACTGTGATGCGTTCATCTATACCACCAAGTGAATGCTTGTCCATCACACTGAGGTACCTGGCATCTGGAAATTCTTTTGAAGACTTGAAATTCCTGACTGCAACATCTCCGCAAGCAATTGGAAAGACAAGCCCCCCCACACACGCATCAATAATTTGACGACTCTTCAAAAAATATCAAAGTGATTTGATATGTCAAAATTTGGGTTCAAAATTTTGACATCAAAACACCCTACACACGATCAAACTTTGTATCAAAATTTTGACATCAAAATTTTGATACAAAATTTTGACGACTTTTTTGAATGTGTATGGGGCCCTTTACCATCAAATACTTTCATTCCATATTTTTTTTTTTTTTTTTTAAAGATATTTTTTTGGGCTTTTTGCACCTTTATTGGATAGGACAGTGTAGAGACAGGAAATGAGCGGGGGAGAGAGATACGGGAAGGGATCGGGAAATGACCTCGGGCCGGAATCGAACCCGGGTCGCCCGCATTCATGGTATGGCGCCTTAACCACCTGAGCCACGACGCCCCCTTTCATTCCATATTTTGATACTTTTTTTTTTTTGCGCATTTTTTTGTTTTCGAGTCGAGTTTTTATTTCGTCCTCAGTTGGTTCAGCAACGGGCGGCACGGTGGTGTAGTGGTTAGCGCTGTCGCCTCACAGCAAGAAGGTCCTGGGTTCGAACCCCGGGTCCGGCGAGGGCCTTTCTGTGTGGAGTTTGCATGTTCTCCCCGTGTCCGCGTGGGCTTCCTCCGGGTGCTCCGGTTTCCCCCACAGTCCAAAGACATGCAGGTTAGGTTAACTGGTGACTCTAAATTGACCGTAGGTGTGAATGTGAGTGTGAATGGTTGTCTGTGTCTATGTGTCAGCCCTGTGATGACCTGGCGACTTGTCCAGGGTGTACCCCGCCTTTCGCCCATAGTCAGCTGGGATAGGCTCCAGCTTGCCTGCGACCCTGTAGAAGGATAAAGCGGCTAGAGATAATGAGATGAGATGAGATGGTTCAGCAACACGCTCCGCCATTTTGTTTTTCTCTACTCATGGTATAGGAGCTGATATCCTAGTAATAGAGTAGCCAATCAGAGCGTGCAATTGCTCATATCCAGCGAATGTGGATAGAATAAAACGATATACATTTTGCGACAATAAATCACGATACAAATTTATGACGGTTCGAATTGATGAAATAAATGAATTGTAATTATCATCACGCTGCATAATCTCTTAGTTTATCCGAGATAGCAGAGGGTGTAATGATGTAAAATGGTGGAGATGTACGTGACTTCACTCGGCGCTGGAAGTAACACAGCTCTAATCTCCAGAAAATACACAAAAAAAGATCTAAAATGGAAAGGAGCTGCTGTGTGATTGACTCTACAAATAGATTTAATAAGAAAGATAAAGAAAAGAGAAGAAAAATTGAGGTAGAGGTACATTTTCATGAAGTTGTTTTTCTTTAAGAAAAGGCCTATTTGTTATTAACTTTTGAATTTTTAATTAAAGGAATATTTTAGTTCACAAACTGTTATATTTTACTCCAGCCTTTAAAAACATGGGTAAATAATTACTGTTGGTTATTAAGAAAGTTATTTTTTTTTAAATTTAATAAAAGGAATATTTAACTTGATAAAGAATAGGAAGATAAATGTTGCTTTTTTTTGGTTATAAAATTTTTTTCAACAATATTGTGGGAAAATCAACTCGTGAATCGTTACACGCCTAGTGCAAATGCGTCACCTTTTTCAGCTTTTCCTTCTTTTTGACTTCGTCTTCCTCGTCACTGCTGTCCTCGTTTTTCTTCTTGTGCTTCTTTTTCTTCTTATTCTTCTTGTCCTTCATCTTTTCCTGGTGCATCTTGAAAAACATTACAAAGACCAAATTCAGCACATCAGACTCTCAAAATACACTTAAGATCAAATACAGCTTGAATTACATAAGGCTGCTTTCGATTAGACTTTTCCCTTGCTATTAAATTCTTTTTTTTTTGTCCTGATATGAAATAAAACGCAGCTTATGCGATGCAGACGCTGTAATAACACTGTTACCGCTCCAAGCTAGTATCAGCTAGCTTGCTCTCTAGATTAGATTTACTATAATCGGTAATAAAGATAAATAAAGACTGGTGTAACTCTGATCCTCTTGTGTGATGTGACTGTATTCAGCCCACAGTTAAAGAGGAACATCAGCACATCAAATCACATCACAAGACAAGTTATTATTTTGACAATGTTATAATATTGCGACGTATTTTCTATGCAATGTGTTGTAAACCATTTCATATTCGCTTGCTAATATAGATACTTTTTTCACTAGCACTTTGTCCTAATTGCTCGAGGGGGGGGGAATCACTCAACAAATTCTGCTGTTTTGTACCCACTTCCTGTTGGGCTACATGCAAATTGTGTGCTAACGGTTGAGAAAAAGGAAAAAAGCAAAAATCCACCCACAGAAGCACATTGAGAAGGAATGAACCGTCAGTACCTCTAAAAGTGTCTTTGGCACCTCCTCATTTTCTTCTTCGATGCCTTCGTCAAACTGGATGCATGATGTGTTCTGTAAAGGAAAGCACGGTTAAAGAGTCTACATGCACTGACTGGTTTCATCGTTACGCCACATAAGCAGGAAGGGGCCTCTGGTCATTTCACACGTCTTTTTGCACAACTGTTGCAAACTATCCTGAAGATGTCCAAACGTCAAGCGTTTGGGTGTAAAAATAAGCACACACACGGAGCATTTTGCTGCCTGTAAACTCCATCACTGGTCACTCCGTCACCCCCCCAAAAAAAATTATATATATATATTTTAGTGCTGTCAAAGTTAACGCAATAATAACATGTTAACGCGATCTCAATTTATCGCGATTAAAAAAAAATAGTGCCGTTAACGCAAATTCTAATTTGGCCCTGCGAGTCACCCATAGTTCCTGTTGAGGCTTGTCGCGCGCTGCTTCAATAAGAGTACGTGTGAGTGATGGAGAAAGGCATAGACATATAAACATCCTCGCCGCCATATTGGATGGGGCAAAGTGGAGATTCTTCAACCGTCTCTGGTATAGCGTCTAGACAGTAGCCGAGAATAAAGATGCCTCATTCATGTGCTGCGTTTAACTGTACCAACAGGTTTACCATCCAAACGAGATCACATGGGATTACCTTTCACAGGTGAGACTGGAAAAATACTTTTCAATACTGTTCCTTCAGTCTTCAGTCTCCCAGCTCATCTCCACCGGGTAGGTGTAGAGTTATAAGCAGTGAGACTTAGATAATACAGTGCCACACTATGATGAACGTTTTTGAACGCATGATGAATGTTTTTATTTTTGTTATCTGTTTTTTTCTTCTTTTATGGCAAATACTTCTCTTCAAAAGAAACTAATGAAGAGTAAAATAAAACTTTATTTTCACAGTGATATGCACTTTATTTTTCATCCCTTGTTTTTCTCATCTAATATGGAAGTTATGGATGTCAGTGGCTGTGACAAGACGTGTTATGCTCTGCAATAAAAAAAACAAACAAAACAAAACCATTGGTACAAAGCAAGCTCATTCACTTTTTTATGCTGATAAGAGAATTACAATGGTTTTTCATGTGATAAAAATGTGCAATTAAATTGTGATTAATCGCGAGTTAACTATGACAGTCGCGACATTAATCGCGATTAAATATTTTAATCGCTTGACAGCACTAATATATATATATATATATATATTCCTTGTATATATATATTTTTAATGTAACATGCTTTTGTTTGTTTTTATTCACTGGGAAAAGCGACCTTTTTAGACAGCAAGAATCGTGTTTCTATGGCAACAGGAGCGTTTACTAGCATCTGTGCATGCTTTATCTCACCGAGTGAGATTTAAACTTCATAAAAGTGAAGTCTGTTGATTGGCGGATTTTGTTGCCAGAAAAAAAAAAAGATAGAACTCGACGGGGATGCCTCCGCCTGGTCCATCCCCAAATCACAACTTAAGTCGTGATCTGGGGATGGACATTTGACCTCACAGTAATCGTGACCTGGTGAAATTACTTGTATCAGCCTTGGAGATATTGCGTTCACAAGGTTTTCGGACAGACATTTGACCTCACAGTGACCTTGACCTTAGACCTTTTGATCTCAAAATCTACTCAGTTCATGTTTGTCCCAAAGCGCACAAATGGTGAAAGTTTGGTGAAATTCCTTTCATTAGCCTTTGAGATATCGCGTTCACAAGGTTTCGGGACGGACACATGCATGGACGGATGGACGACCCAAAAACATAATGCCTCCTGCACCTTACGGTGGCGGACGCATAAAAATCACATGGTTACAGAAAATTTCTGATTATATTTCTAGAAATAGAAGCCTTTAACCTGGAAGTGGACTGTAGCTGAACTGGTGTACTGTGTTAAATTGTTTGGAGGGAGGATTGGTGATTAACATGCGGGCTTCATTAGACAGGACGGGTTCAAGATGTCGGCGTGGTGAAATAAAATCGCTCGTATTCGATCGAAATCTCAGCGACTTGCATTAAAAAAAAAAAAAAAATCCATTAAACATCAAAAATCCGTAGGTATTTATTATAAAGATTAAATATTCTTAGAACATGTGCAAAAAGACTTTGGTGTGAAAGTGCAGTACGGAAGGAAAATAATTCGGTTTGAGTATAAAAGTGAGAACTCACTGTGGTTTTCTTGCCGGTGTCTCCGGTGCAGTAGCTCTGTTTGACCAGTGAGTGGCAGCACTTGTAACCCCAGTTGCCATCTTTCCAATACGAGCCCCAGATACACTGCAAACCAAATGCCATTTTTAACAACACATACATCGCACGCATTAGATCCTGCCGTCCTTCACCGGTACTCACGGTGTGGTTATTGATAAGGACGTCCTCTTCGTATTTGGAGCGAGCGATGGCTTTCTCCTGGCCTTTGATGACGGCTCCGTGTCGAGAGTACTCCACGTAATCCTCGGTCTGAGCGAGCAGCAGCTCCCGTGGAGGAGCGTCCAGATGTTCTTGACCCCCATACTGCAGATGAGATGCAGACGAACATCAGCGCTCACACTCGGACATCGAAAGAAAGAAAGAAAAAAGAACGAACGAACAAACGAATTGTGAGCATGGTGTTTAGCTGTACCTTTTCCAAAATGCTCTCTTTCTGTTTGTCTTTGAAATCTTCCTTCTTGACCCTGAAGGACTGATGGAGCAGCTCCAGCTTGGTCGGGTCAGCCTGCAGGTGGACCTCCGTTCCCTTCTCGTACGCCTCCCACGCAAAGACTGAACGACAGAGCGGTGAACACACAAACAGGGAGGAGAAAGGAGTGTAATGATGTCAGAGGAATGTATGAGGAATATTTCACAGCTAACAGACTATTCAGGTTTTTACACGTCCAAATTTAAAGGGGAACAGAGGGCAATATATAGAGTAAATATAACAATAAAACACACATTAATGAACCTTACTCAAGACTTACAAAAGTTTTTTGTTCTAAGGTTGGAAAGTTATAGTGTTTTGAAAGTAGCTCGAGCAAACTATTTCCGCAGTTTGAACAGCCCGCCATGATATTAATTTTATCCAATCAGAATGCACGTTCATTTTCTCTGCGTAACACTCATGACGTATGTATGTGCCCAGTTGTGTTGGCTCATTGAGGTTGGGAATAGCACGTGTGAAATACCCGTTTGCGACGATTTCGCAAGTCCACGGGTGGCGCCTAGTCTGGTTAACACCAGACCATATCACAAGTGAAATATGGTCTGGAATCCGCCTATTGAATTTCTCGTAGGGGAGGTGTGGTTTACGATTGTCAACGGCCGTTTATTGGACGTTGCGAATGTCTATCATTTGGCGTATACGTAGCCCATGGCCAATCATGGCAGTTGTACCCGGTGACGTAGTTAGAGCGACGAAGAGGCGAAGAAGAGAAGGAAAGAGAAAGAGAAGGCAAAACAAAAATAGGAAAACAATGGCACCGAACGATTACTGCCGTTTGTGCAAGACAAATATGAGAGAAGCTGGTTTGGTTAGTTTGGTTCGTCTCGCTCGCCGCCATGTTAAATGTGATCCGTAAACAGTCCCAAATAAACTACAAGCTTCCGTTTGTCGAGTAGTACGTGTCACCGTCTTTCCACCCCTCCCCACTCTCTGATTGGCTCCCTAACTCAGGCGAGCCTTTAGACCATAGTTTCCATGCTGTCTTTTCAGATCGGAACGATTGTGCAAAGCAGCATGGGATTTCCCAGGCTAGGTGGCGCCTATCTCATTGCAGCAAATAAATTCTGCTGGACTCGTGAGCAACTCCACGTTACATTTTCCGCACGAGCACCACGCCGTGTCACCTGCACGCAGACGCTCTGCCCCACGCTCGCCATGCCCATGGTCAGCATCAGTCTCATCCTCGCCGCCATCCGAGCTTTCTTCTCTTATTTCATCACCGGAGTCGAGAGTACCTCTCCTAGGTTCAAACTGGTACCCTTCTAAGCCGTAGCCTGCTTGCAGTGTGTCTTGCGGGATCTCTTCGTATGATTCGACCGAGCTGTCGCTTTCACTTGATGTGCCCGACGCCATGATTACATGCTTATCTCCTCTATTTCGGAGAGTTCCGCTAGTGCAGTGGGTAGCGCTGACGTCACGGTCTTTTAAAAATGGCGACTCTTGTGCGGTTTAGCGTATAAAGTATTATATTTACAATTACCAAGATATTTCGTTGTTTTCTAGTACATAAATTTGATAGAATACTTAAGAATACGTTACTTTGTCACATCAGCAACTGTATATATTATATTTTGTACCCCTTTAAAAAAAAAAAAAGTGCTCTAGTTTTATTTTTGAATTACATCTCTCTCACCACATAGATGGATTTTCTACGCTATTATTTTGAAACAAGGGAGTTTAAATTAAGATTGTACATGCTGTTTTAGTCTTTTTCGCCATCATGATAAGCAGCACTAAGCATCAAATCACCAATAAGATCATCTATAGTGTAAAACAGTGTGTTATTCTATCCACATTCACTGGATATGAGCAATCGCATGCTCTGATGGGCTACTCTACTACTAGGCTATCAGCTCATATACCGTGAGTAGAGAAAAACAAAATGGCAGCGTGTTGCTGAAACAACTGACAGGATGAAATAAAAACTACTCAAAAACAAGACCCCCCCCCCCCAAAAAAGCAACAAAATATGGAATAAAAATATATGATGGTAAGAACATATATTTTTTATTTTTCAATAATTATTATTATTAGCGCATTTTTCACAAATTGCTCCTGTCATTTCGTTGGTTTGTTTACATTCTAAGCGGAAATTGTCAGGTTTTTTGTATTAAGTTTTTATTTATCGAATTTGCAAAAAAAATGCTGTTTCTCAAAATCCAGTGAATGCTGATAGAATAAAACAGTTATTCCACTCAATCTCGTCGTACAAGGTTTATAGACAACTCAGTGCTGCGCACCTCGTCAGCTATCAGCTCATGTACGACTCGATTTCGTAGAATAACTGTTAAACAGACGTTAATGACGTACGCTGTGTCTGTGCCATTCCGATTGTATCGCCGCTGTAACGTGCAAAGTTGTCTCCAGCATACCCCACCCTGCAAACAAACAAACAAACAAACACCAGTTCAGTTTATGCAGGAATATTAGTGTAGTTTCTTTATCTGTGTCATACATTGAGAAATCAGTGTACACACCTGTACATTTACTAACTGATCAGTTTAGTAGGTTTACTGAGAAAAGTGATCATGTTGAATTAAATAAGGCACTTAATGAAATGATTAAACAGGAACGTACTCTTCTGGATTCTTGCCGGTGTTGGCGTACGGGTTTTCTCTCATGGCTCGGGTCTTTGGGTCGTAGTAAGCAGAGTTTGGGTCCAGATTTCTCAGGTACTGTAATATTAATAATGTGTTAGATTGGACAAATTGCACAATATATAAATATAACAGGGGCGGCACGGTGGTGTATTGGTTAGCGCTGTCGCCTCACAGCAAGAAGTTCCGGGTTCGAGCCCCGTGGACGGCGAGGGCCTTTCTGTGTGGAGTTTGCATGTTCTCCCCGTGTCCGCGTGGGTTTCCTCCGGGTGCTCCGGTTTCCCCCACAGTCCAAAGACATGCAGGTTAGGTTAACTGGTGACTCTAAATTGAGCGTAGGTGTGAATGTGAGTGTGAATGGTTGTCTGTGTCTACGTGTCAGCCCTGTGATGACCTGGCGACTTGTCCAGGGTGTACCCCGCCTTTCACCCGTAGTCAGCTGGGATAGGCTCCAGCTTGCCTGCGACCCTGTAGAACAGGATAAAGCGGCTAGAGATAATGAGATGAGATAAATATAACACATAAATATCCAGTACTGTGCAAAAGTCTTAAGCACCCTATATGTATACTTTATTTTTCATACAAACTTTGTTATACATTTCTATTTTATGAATTCTACATTATCGAGTCAGTACAAAAACATTTTAGAGTTTCAAATGTTCGGGTTTATTTTTTCCAGCACAAAATTAAATATTGCAGAAAAAAGTTTGTATCTGAGCAGCATGTTCCATAAGAAAACACGTTCTTTTCAGATTAAAAAAGAAAACATAATGAAGGCTGCTGGGTTTTGGTGCAAAATGAAGAAGCGAGTGTGACAAAGTGTCCAGAAGAACTACGGCTGGTTCTGGAAGATGCTCAGTAAAACCTACAGCTCATTTCCGCATAAAACTGAACTCACTGGACCGGAGACTACTGTTTTTATTTTTTTTTTAAAGCAAAGGAAATTTTGTCTTACACCAAATATCGACTTCCTTTCATTTATCATGGCTTACGGATTACTGCTTATAGTATTTTCTCACATTGAAACATTCAATTTCATTATTTTTAAGCCATTTTTGGTTGACACCATTTCTTTACGTGTGCCTAATTTTTAATTTTAAAAAAATTATGCTCTCAGTCTATATTATGACTTGAATGAGGCAAAATGCAGATGGAAGCCTGATCATAGAAATACAGTTTTATATACAAGTATATAAATTGGATGCTGGTTATGTTCATTTTGGCTTCCATCAAACACAATATGCTTTTTAGAATGGGGAAGTCTCCAAAAAACCCCAAGAAGACAGAGTCATCTATATCCCCGCCCTATATACCAACTATATACCAAGTTTCAAGATATTATTTGTCACATTTTTCAAGTTGTGCTGCAGGAAACCAACCCTACCTCTACACTGACCTCAGCAGCCCATGGCATAAATCCACCGGACCTTTGGTCCAGCTGAGCTAAAAATTAAAATCTCTCACATTTCTTAGTATCAAAAAGCACATATACATTACTTAATCAACATATATACCAACTTTCAAAACCAAACCACTCATAGTTTTCAAGTTCTGCTCCAGAAACAAAACCTAGCCCTAAGACTAAAATTAAAATTTCTCAGTATGAAAAGGCACATCTGCATCACCTTGTTAACATGTACACCAAGTTTCAAATCCGTATCATGAATAGTTTTGGATATATGCTCCGGAAACAAACATTGCTCTAAGAAACTAAGTCAAAATCTATTTTTATGTAAAAATTTGAAAAATACTTTTTTTCAACAATCCAAAATAGCAAAAGGCAGCAGTTCACGTGTTGTTTGATATGTATACAAAGCTTCATGAAGATATCTTCAGGATCAAAATAATTAGTTTTTCTTTTGTTTCAGACATGTAAAAGCTTTTTTTACCTTTACCTGACATGTTTCGACGGTGTAACTTCCGTCTTCATCAGAGGGTGACCCTCTGATGAAGACGGAAGTTACACCATCGAAACATGTCAGGTAAAGGTAAAAAAAGCTTTTACATGTCTGAAACAAAAGAAAAACTAATTATTTTGATTTAAGAAGAAGACATAATGAACGTAATATATTTGATATCTTCAGGAGTTTTAAAGATATGGCCCGGAAACGAAAACGTAACCGGACGGATAGAACCCGTTTCTATATCCCCCGCCCAAAAAACAACTCTTTCTAAAGGATGTTACAGCCATGACATAGAAAATGACTGTGTTTAAAGTTTCTACGTACGTAAATATTACATATAAAAATATGCATACAGTCTCATCAAACAATCCTATCAGTGATACTGCTCCGAATACTAAACTAACTGGAGTTTGTTTGTTTGTTTGTTTATAGATAGATAGATAGATAGATAGATAGATAGATAGATAGATAGATAGATAGATAGATAGATAGATAGATAGATAGTCCAGCTGTGTGTTAAACGGAGATGTTACCTTCGCAGTGTCCTCTCTGATCCTCAGGTTCCTCACTGTGATCCGTCTCTTGGAGTCAAAGTTCTGCCCGGGCATGTCGATATCATCTGCGTATTTGTCCTCATCCTCGTCCTCGCTGTTGTGTTCTCGCTCCTGGAAATGAGTACTAGTCAAAAGTTTGTACACCCCTACTCTACTCATTCATAGGTTTTTCTGTATTGTGTATTTTCTACATTGTGGAACGGAACAATACTGAAAGCATCAAAACTATGAAATAACATCTGGAACATGGATGGACTTGCGTGGTAAATAAAAAGGTGTTTAAAAAGAAATAAATCATAATATGTTTAATATTTTAGATTCTTCAGAGTATCCAGCGTTCACCTTGATGACGCTTTGCACACTACTGGCGTTATTTTAACCAGCTTCCTGAGGTCGTCACCTGGAATGCTTTTCAATTAACAGCTGTGCCTCGTTAAAAGTTAATTAGTGGACGAGTTACGCGTTTGAGATCAAACAGTAAATAGTAAATAATAAAAATACTCTTGAAAAAACAGCCCGATTCCATAACTGTAGTAACCCATATTATATCGAGAACCGCTCAACTAAGTAAAGAGAAACGACTCCATTACTTTAAGACATGAAGTGACACAAACGCATATATATATATATATATATATATATATATATATATATATATATATATTAAAAAAAACACATTTTAGATGTAATCGATTTTCTCCAGCATTCACGGTGGTTGCTAACAGAAAACCATACAAAAACATTTTAAAAAAAGCTTGGCAGGAAATTGTAACAAGCAACTTTGCTATTTATCAGCAATTAAAGAGACACGGTTTAATCACATGCACTAAAGCACAAACCCTTCCGCCTACCATTCTGCTTTATTATCTCTGAAGGAGATTTTATATCTGGTTTGTGTCACAATTTATCACTCTTCAATTTATTTAATATCTGATCATTATCAGTCACTACAACCCAATATAAGTGCTATATTTATAACAAATAGTGACTCGGTTAATTAGTAAAAACAGTATTTTTTTTTCAGTTAAACTGTCTTAACATAAGTTTTATTAAACCCTCAGAGCGCTCTGGCTACTTTTTAGGTAAAATTACGGATAAAATTGTGTCACGTTTAAAGCCTTTATTTTTCTGTAAAGCTGCTTTGCAACAATATCAGCTGTTAAAAGCACTATACAAATAAACTTGACTTTTTGAGACATAAATTCTCCATTTTTTTTTATATATATATATATATATATATATATATATATATATATATAGGGCAGCAGGGTGGTGTAGTGGTTAGCACTGTTGCCTCACAGCAAGAAGGTCCGGGTTCGAGCCCCGGGGCTGGCGAGGGCCTTTCTGTGTGGAGTTTGCATGTTCTCCCCGTGTCCGCGTGGGTTTCCTCCGGGTGCTCCGGTTTCCCCCACAGTCCAAAGACATGCAGGTTAGGTTAACTGGTGACTCTAAATTGACCGTAGGTGTGAATGTGAGTGTGAATGGTTGTCTGTGTCTATGTGTCAGCCCTGTGATGACCTGGCGACTTGTCCAGGGTGTACCCCGCCTTTCGCCCGTAGTCAGCTGGGATAGGCTCCAGCTTGCCTGCGACCCTGTAGACCAGGATAAAGCGGCTAGAGATAATGAGATATGAGATTTTATATATATATATATATATATATATATATACACACACATGTATATATATATATATATATATATATATATATATATATATATATTTATAGTCCCATTTCAAGTGTGTATGTGGCGTTTCAGAACATTTTCCAGCACTGACATGATATGAATTGTAGTCTTAAGTCTGAGTAACTGTAAATAAGCTATTTTTTTTTAAAAAAAAAGTAGAAATTCTGCTATTTATAAAACAACTTAAGTTCTGTTTTGAAAAAAAAAATCTACACTTGTATGAATATGTGTTTAGAATTAAAAAAAAAAAAAATCTGGAAGGTCAGTTGGATCAAAGTGCGTTTGAAAGTCTCCACGCTGAATGTGATTGAAGACAGTCTAAGATCTCAGCGGGTTTAAAAAACAAAACAAAACCCTGCTCTGATGAAACTAAAAACAGGAAATTCAGAAACTTCTGTGCGTATTTAGAGGGAAAGGTCGTCACATTCAGGAAGCCCTTACGAAGGGTTGGTAATGAGTGCGCGGTAAATGGAGAAGAATAAAAAGCTCATTACAGTGGAGTTAGTGATATTGATAGGTTTAATGGAACCACTATTGATTCCTATAAATCATATATTTATAATCTATTAAATCAATTTCATGGTTTAATTGATTTCATGGAATCAATAGTGTTCACTTGTTTCAATCAATCAACCTAAGGTTTGTTTCTCTCCTGATGCAGGACCCTCTCCCCACCTGCCTCCAGCCATCCCAATCGCGGGCCTCCATCTTGTTTCTGGTCTCCCTCCCGGTCTTATCCGCCTCCTTGGTGTCGGTTCTGTCACTCTAGCAGTCTGGCTATGTGCCCTTGCCAGCGATGTAATGATTTTTCCGATGACACAGATAACGTCCACCACCACTTCTGTTTTGTGTCTTATCCATGTCCTGCTTTTCTAGTCTCTTAGCGTTCTCCCTAATATAACGCGTTCCATCTTTCTTTGTGCTACTGCCAGCATCTCCAATTGTTAGGGCCCATGTTTTTCGTTACCACAGATCATCACAGGTACGATGTATTTGTTCAAAACTTTTTTTACTCTCATACTCGCTTTTTTTTATTTTACAGAATATTATTCACTTTGCCAAAAGCTGCCC
Source organism: Neoarius graeffei (assembly GCF_027579695.1). Taxonomy (NCBI): domain Eukaryota; kingdom Metazoa; phylum Chordata; class Actinopteri; order Siluriformes; family Ariidae; genus Neoarius; species Neoarius graeffei. The sequence continues at coordinate 9,672,140 of NC_083576.1, read as the reverse complement.
AACCTAGTGTGACATCTCTTGATTTCAGGTAAAAAAAAGATCTCCATGTCTTGTTGTAGTCTTTCCAAGGTCTACATACAGCAGAGATGCCTACCCCAAATTTTGAATTTCAGTATTCTTGAAAACATTTTTCAGTATTTTGGAATGACTTTCAGTAACATTAATTTATGCGCATCTCCATTATAAAGAGGTGTATATACCAATATGTTTAACATTTAAATTATTAAAAAGAACTGTTTTGTGTGAATTGAATAAACAAAACGCGAGCAGCCATCTCAACTGAATTTCCACTCAACAAATTTCTCGAGCATACAATATATCACATTTTTCTAAATACAATACTGTTCCCTGTTTGCAGACATTACGGTTGACTACCAATTATTGGTATTGAATGTAACTCCTCAAAAGTATTATATTATATTGCCTGGCAAAATGTTCTACCTGTTAACAGATTCTAATAAAATTTTTAAAAAATTCTTATTTCATGCCAAAGAGAGTCCGACATTGTTATCTTAATGTCCAAATATATAAATACTTCAACATAATGCTTCAGAAGAGACATTGAATAAAATGACATTTATAATTGTATTTAAAACAGTGGAATGATCAAGTTTTTACCACAATCCCAACAGCACTAATCATAAAATTCTGTTTTTGATCATACTACATGGACATTTGCACTTGCAACACTGAAAAGACTTTGAATTAAAGAAGTACAGCCAGTGTTTGATATTTCAGTGAATAAAAATCAGACATGTAAAAAGAAACTGAATAAGTTTAACTCACATTTCATGGCACTAATTGGCAAGTTCAACTCCAAGCACAGGTCAACCATCACCGCTTCAGCACGTGTCACGTTCCGTGTCTTTTCATCCACAGATTTCGTAAAAAACTGCTGGATACCCCCAGATTTACTTTCCGCCTGACTCGCCATTTCAGCATACTCCATATGTTTTTTTTTTTGTAGTTGACATGCCGCGTGCAGTCATCGCGACCACCATGAGTGATGTTAATGTCAGTTCTACACAGTTTGCAGTGCGCGTATCCATTGCCCTTTTGATTGGGTGTAATGCACGGCCATTCTACCGCATATCGTGGGAGGAACATGTGCTTCACTTGTCCCGATACTGAGCGTTTCATTTCCACTATTGAGAAGCACCACCATGCGTGTGATGCCGAGCGAAAATAGCGCGAACAAATGTGCGGAATCTGTGCATGTCACACACAGCATGTGCGGTTGTCATAAAAATAAATGGCCGTGAATCGCGCATGGATTGAAAAAGTCGCTTGGACATTTAAAAACAACTCACTGGAATATAATAATTCCGTACAGAATAACACTGTTTGCCGTAACATCGTATTTACGTAACTTTTCCGTACAAAATACGGCCAATCCGTACTAGTAGGCATCTCTGATACAGTATCTGTCTACTACTTCTACAGCTGAGTTAATAATATCAGCAGCATCATTTACCATCACATGTCGAGTCTTGCTGGCGTTGCAAATATCTGTGAGCATACCTTGGAATTAATTCGGATGGTGAGCGAGCTATCAGAAGAACGTCGTCAGCAAAGCTCAGTGAGGAGAGATACTCGCCATCGACGTTTATTCCTTTCTTTTCCCAGCAGATGTTGATTAGCACATCCTGAAGACATGCTGTAAATAATTTCGCTGATATGTCGTCTCCTTGTCTTGCTCCTCTTTGCAGTTTGATTTTTTTTCCTGACGATCTCTGCGTCGTTAGCTTGTTTCCATCATGTTATTTATACGTCTTTGTAGATAGACGTGTTGTTCGAGCACAGAGCTTTTCTTTTCAAATGTTTCATTCCCAAACATTTAAACGCATTACCACTATCACTACGTAAAGATTTTTACTCCAGTCAGATTTTCACTCCTAAACTCTGACAGTGAATTGTACGTGGAGAAATATTATCCTGATTATACGACACCTTTCGAGACATTCGAATCAAAATTTGTCAGGAGGAACATCTCCGGCTCCAAAACAAAACCTGTTATCAGAAATGAACTCTATCGTAATCTGTGGGATAGAAACATCTCTCTGTCGTCAGTACGTACTCCGTGATCCAGTTTCCCGGTGGCCAGCTCCTCCTGTAACCTCTGGGCTTTTAAAGTCCGCTTGGCCTGCGACACAGAAAAGTACAACAACGTCTCTACTTAATGACTCTTTCGAAAAAAAAAAAACCAACAACAATTATTAGAATTATTATTATTATTTTTTCTCGACAATGATCTATCCTGTGAACGTTACCAAGTCAACTTTTGAGTACTCCTCTACGATGCGCATGTGTTCCTCGGGGTCGTAGCCGTTCCAGCGGTCTCGCTTCCCATCGTAATCCATACTGAGCTGAATCTGATGGTGTTCATCCGGGGCGAAGCCTGTACCCGAGAACTTCGCTCCAACCTTCCTGGGCCGCTGTGAGGAGCCGAAACAAGAACCAGCAGACAAGACGAGGTTATAAAAGTTAAGTTTTAAGGATGACACTGAACCATGGCGGTGTGTGAGTGTAGTAACTTTGGCAAACGATCGCTCATCATAATCGTAAATACACCATATTTAGAGATCACCTCGTACATTTTTTTATGTAAAATCTTTAGGCCACCCATTTTTTATCTTTAGGTTCACAGATTTTTTCAACATATTTTTGATGATGTCGGTCGAAATAAAAAAAAAAAGTGTCCTTGTCCAATTATTATTATTTTTTTTTTGCATGGCAAAATTTCAGTGTCGGATTAAGATGATAAAACAATTTAAATTCAAGAGACACACTTTACATACATACACACGCACACATACATATATGTGTGTGTGTGTGCGTTCTTGTGTAAAAGTTTATAACACGGACTAGCATTCCGGTACTTACTTCTCTGAAGGTACAACCCCGATTCCAAAAAAGTTGGGACAAAGTACAAATTGTAAATAAAAACGGAATGCAATGATGTGGAAGTTTCAAAATTCCATATTTTATTCAGAATAGAACATAGATGACATATCAAATGTTTAAGCTGAGAAAATGTATCATTTAAAGAGAAAAATTAGGTGATTTTAAATTTCATGACAACAACACATCTCAAAAAAGTTGGGACAAGGCCATGTTTACCACTGTGAGACATCCCCTTTTCTCTTTACAACAGTCTGTAAACGTCTGGGGACTGAGGAGACAAGTTGCTCAAGTTTAGGGATAGGAATGTTAACCCATTCTTGTCTAATGTAGGATTCTAGTTGCTCAACTGCCTTAGGTCTTTTTTGTCGTATCTTCCGTTTTATGATGCGCCAAATGTTTTCTATGGGTGAAAGATCTGGACTGCAGGCTGGCCAGTTCAGTACCCGGACCCTTCTTCTACGCAGCCATGATGCTGTAATTGATGCAGTATGTGATTTGGCATTGTCATGTTGGAAAATGCAAGGTCTTCCCTGAAAGAGACATCGTCTGGATGGGAGCATATGTTGCTCTAGAACCTGGATATACCTTTCAGCATTGATGGTGTCTTTCCAGATGTGTAAGCTGCCCATGCCACACGCACTAATGCAACCCCATACCATCAGAGATGCAGGCTTCTGAACTGAGCGCTGATAACAACTTGGGTCGTCCTTCTCCTCTTTAGTCCGAATGACACGGCGTCCCTGATTTCCATAAAGAACTTCTAATTTTGATTCGTCTGACCACAGAACAGATTTCCACTTTGCCACAGTCCATTTTAAATGAGCCTTGGCCCAGAGAAGGCGTCTGCGCTTCTGGATCATGTTTAGATACGGCTTCTTCTTTGAACTATAGAGTTTTAGCTGGCAACGGCGGATGGCACGGTGAATTGTGTTCACAGATAATGTTCTCTGGAAATATTCCTGAGCCCATTTTGTGATTTCCAATACAGAAGCATGCCTGTATGTGATGCAGTGTCGTCTAAGGGCCCGAAGATCACGGGCACCCAGTATGGTTTTCCGGCCTTGACCCTTACGCACAGAGATTCTTCCGGATTCTCTGAATCTTTTGATGATATTATGCACTGTAGATGATGATATGTTCAAACTCTTTGCAATTTTACACTGTCGAACTCCTTTCTGATATTGCTCCACTATTTGTCGGTGCAGAATTAGGGGGATTGGTGATCCTCTTCCCATCTTTACTTCTGAGAGCCGCTGCCACTCCAAGATGCTCTTTTTATACCCAGTCATGTTAATGACCTATTGCCAATTGACCTAATGAGTTGCAATTTGGTCCTCCAGCTGTTCCTTTTTTGTACCTTTAACTTTTCCAGCCTCTTATTGCCCCTGTCCCAACTTTTTTGAGATGTGTTGCTGTCATGAAATTTCAAATGAGCCAATATTTGGCATGAAATTTCAAAATGTCTCACTTTCGACATTTGATATGTCGTCTATGTTCTATTGTGAATACAATATCAGTTTTTGAGATTTGTAAATTATTGCATTCCGTTTTTATTTATAATTCGTACTTTGTCCCAACTTTTTTGGAATTGGGGTTGTATGTGGTCATATGACCGTTGAGCTCTCATGAGCACGTCGAAGGCTGATACGTTCGTGCTACTTGATTCGATAGGACTCTTTGCGGCACCATCCTCTTCTAATTCCAGTCAGATACTTGCAGCCAAAATCGCGAACTAACGTTATGGCAGGCATATTCGGCATCGCGCTCGTTACATCACCACCTTCTTTCTGAGAACCAAAGATCGTTTTGATCTTTTCATTGTTTACTTTCAACGCTTGAGAGACGAAATTGCCCACGTTTTGGTTAGTGAGACAGTGAAAAGACTTTTCTTTACCACACTTTATGCTTACGTACAGTTGAGGCGATAGCTCGGAATCCATGCTGTCAGTGTCAGCCATGGTCAGCACGAGGTTGACACTGTCGTAAAGCGGTCGTAAATACCATAAAAACATTCAAGTGAATACTCAATGTCGTAAATAGTTTCGTTTTCGGACTCGGCTGAAGTGGATATATACAACACACATTGCCGTTCGTATTTGCGATTCTAATACTGTTTACTTAAAGAAATATGACCTAGCACCAGGGATACAGTGCTGTTACAAGAAAAATATGTGAGACTATTTTTTTTTTACATTTCTTTTTGTACGTTTCAGCGGTTAAAATAAAAATACGCACAGACTTTTTATTTTTCTAGCGGTAGTATTTAACTGCCGTCGGCAGATCCGGGATCCGAAAAATCTAAAATGAGTTGCCTTAAATTTGTGCAAATCGTGTGCCAGATTTACAAAGTTTCACAAACGCTGATTTTCTTTGCATTCACATACGTATGTGGATCACCAAAAGGGCAAAACATGGTTCTGATATAGATGACTTGCAACCACGTGATCAAAACGTGCTATGTCATGAGCGCCCGCCATGATGGTGGATATACAAAGCAACTAGGATGGCAGCCGCTGAAAGCGTGTCTGTAAACAATGCTGAATTTCCTCAGTATTGTGTCGCAGTATTGCGTCGCTGGTGTCGCAAAGCCGTCGCAAACCCTTCTCAAGTCAGTTTCCATGAGGCTTCCTCTAGTTCCCTGCCTGCTGAGGGAAAGCCGGGCTGCGACAGCCTCCGACTAGTTGGAGACACAACAATTGCGGTAAAATATGCGAATATCAATTCGGCGTGACTCCAAGTGAAAATTGTCGCTAATTTGCATATTTTATCGCAATTGTTGTGTCTCCAACTAGTCGCGGGCTGTTGCAGCCCAGTGAGATACTACCCTAACTTAAATGCAGTAACTGTAATAAAAATAAGTGATTTAACCTCCACAGAATGTTCCAGATATACAGTGGGGCAAAAAAGTATTTAGTCAGTCACCAATTGTGCAAGTTCTCCCACTTAAAAAGATGATAGAGGCCTGTCATTTTCATCATAGGTATACCTCAACTATGAGAGACAAAATGAGAAAAAAAAAATCCAGAAAATGACATTGTCTGATTTTTAAAGAATTTATTTGCAAATTATGGTGGAAAATAAGTATTTGGTCAATAACAAAAGTTCATCTCAATACTTTGTTATATACCCTTTGTTGGCAATGACAGAGGTCAAACGTTTTCTGTAAGTCTTCACAAGGTTTTCACACACTGTTGCTGGTATTTTGGCCCATTCCTCCATGCAGATCTCCTCTAGAGCAGTGATGTTTTGGGGCTGTCGCTGGGCAACACGGACTTTCAACTCCCTCCAAAGATTTTCTATGGGGTTGAGATCTGGAGACTGGCTAGGCCACTCCAGGACCTTGAAATGCTTCTTACGAAGCCACTCCTTCGTTGCCCGGGCGGTGTGTTTGGGATCACTGTCATGCTGAAAGACCCAGCCATGTTTCATCTTCAATGCCCTTGCTGATGGAAGGAGGTTTTCACTCAAAATCTCATGACACATGGCCCCATTCATTCTTTCCTTTACACGGATCAGTCGTCCTGGTCCCTTTGCAGAAAAACAGCCCCAAAGCATGATGTTTCCACCCCCATGCTTCACAGTAGGTATGGTGTTCTTTGGATGCAACTCAGCATTCTTTCTCCTCCAAACACGACAAGTTGAGTTTTTACCAAAAAGTTCTATTTTGGTTTCATCTGACCATATGACATTCTCCCAATCCTCTTCTGGATCATCCAAATGCTCTCTAGCAAACTTCAGATGGGCCTGGACATGTACTGGCTTAAGCAGGGGGACACGTCTGGCACTGCAGGATTTGAGTCCCTGGCGGCGTAGTGTGTTACTGATGGTAGCCTTTGTTACTTTGGTCCCAGCTCTCTGCGGGTCATTCACTAGGTCCCCTCGTGTGGTTCTGGGATTTTTGCTCACTGTTCTTGTGATCATTTTGACCCCACGGGGTGAGATCTTGCGTGGAGCCCCAGATCGAGGGAGATTATCAGTGGTCTTGTATGTCTTCCATTTTCTAATAATTGCTCCCACAGTTGATTTCTTCACACCAAGTTGCTTACCTATTGCAGATTCAGTCTTCCCAGCCTGGTGCAGGTCTACAATTTTGTTTCTGGTGTCCTTTGACAGCTCTTTGGTCTTGGCCATAGTGGGGTTTGGAGTGTGACTGTTTGAGGTTGTGGACAGGTGTCTTTTATACTGATAACGAGTTCAAACAGGTGCCATTAATAAACAGGTGCCATTAAAGAAGCTACAGGTCTGTGAGAGCCAGAAATCTTGGTGACCAAATACTTATTTATTTTTGTGGGCTTTTTTCACCTTTATTGGATGGGACAGTGCAGAGACAGGAAATGAGCGGGAGAGAGAGAGAGATGGGGAGGGATCAGGAAATGACCTCGGGTCGGAATCAAACCCAGGTCTCCGGATTTATGGTATGGCACCTTATCCAACTGAGCCACGACGCCCCCACCAAATACTTATTTTACCGAGGAATTTACCAATTAATTCATTAAAAATCCTACAATGTGATTTTCTGGATTTTTTTTTTCTCATTCTGTCTCTCATAGTTGAAGTGTACCTATGATGAAAATTACAGGCCTCTCTCATCTTTTTAAGTGGGAGAACTTGCACAATTGGTGGCTGACTAAATACTTTTTTGCCCCACTGTAAAAGTGCAGTAATCCATGCGAATGATCAGTTGACGTTTACATTAGTTTGTCTTCTCATGCGAAAATCCACACACTCCGGAGCTCACACACGAATGTTTTACAGATTTTACAGGATTTTCATCTCATCTCATCATCTCTAGCCGCTTTATCCTGTTCTACAGGGTCACAGGCAAACTGCAGCCTATCCCAGCTGACTACGGGCGATTTTCATGAATGCCAAATTTCTTGTATAACGCTCATACATGTGAATATTTTTATTACAAATATATTGCTTGTATCCAGGAAAAAATAAAAAAAAAAGCTATTTATAAATCTCTCCAGAAATGAAAAAGTTTACATTTCATTTCCAACTCCATGTTACCTCGAGACAGTCCTTCTTCGTGTGTGTAATGGCACCGCAGTTCTCACACGCCCCTTTCCTGAACTTTGTAATGACGGATTTCTGCAAACAACATTTTTTTTTTTTCAGTATTAATCCTCATCCAAGAATTTCATCGATTTGAACTTGATGTGAGCCGGAAGCTGGTTACCTCCTGTACGCCTCTCTTATACCATTCTCCTATAGCCGAGAAGTTATTCTGTTTCTCCTCCTGAGGCCTCTGGTGCTTCAGCGTGGGTCTCTTTGAGGGGTCAATGTACCAGGGCACGGAGGAGATATACTGAGGAATGTGAGGGTTGATGTCCCTAAAAAGAGAGAAGACAATGGCATGAAGACAAATTGAACACTTTGAAAGCTTAATGATGATACGTAACTGTCAGTGTGTGTGTGTGTGTAAAAGGAATCGGCTCTTTGCAGATAGAAGTCACGTGCTTGGATACCGCTTAGCAACAATAAAGTAGGGAGCAAGTGTTCAGGTAAAGAAAACCCGACAAGGTCAGGAACAAAAGTTTCAGCAGTCTATAGCGCTTAATCTCTTTCCTTTTTTGGCTCATTTTTACAGGAAGAAATTATTTTATCACGAAGGCATTGACCTTCAAAGGACAGATCTTCCCAGTCACACAACATGGCGACTTCGCAACGTATATACACACTACGTTCACCAAAAAAATCTTGTGAAAGCACTTATTTTAATTCTAACAGCTCAAACAGCCCCATAATACAAGTTTTCAAGGTAAAAATGAAAATTTATATTCAAGGAAACAAAACTCCGAAAACTACTTTGACAATTCTTCTATAAAAGGAAAAAGATTAAGCGCTATAAACTGCTCAAAAACCTTTGTTTCTGACCTCGTAGAGGATTTTGTTTCCCCAAACACTTGCTCTCCACTTTCGCGTTGCTAAGCGGTATCCAAGCACGTGACCTCCAGCTGCAAAGAGCGGATTCGATTGTAGGAGCTTGTTCCGCCGCTCATCGACATACTTTCCCTCCTCGTCAACCTCAGCAGGAGCATTTCCCAGCTTCCTCTGCTCCTCCAGCTCCTTCTTCTTCCTCCAGTCTTCTCGGGTCATTTTCTTGGGTTCTTCGAGGTCTACGACCCCTTCCTGACCCGAGCTGGTCTCGGTTTCCTGCAGCATGGCGTTCAGGGACCGGCACAGCAACAAAACAGGGATCAGGAATTCGGGCTGCAAGAGAAATAACAGGTTTTAATTATTTACAAAGATCGTATGGCAAACAGACGCTCAACGAAAACTAACACTAATAATAAAAATGGATCTAAACTGTGTTTTTTAACAACGAAAAACATATCATTGATCATGTGAAGTTTTCTGTTTTCTATAAGGAGACGTTTTTAGAGCATTTATAAGAAAGGAGTTTTCGAGGTCTATGACCCCTTCCTGACCCGAGCTGGTCTAGAATGGAGAAAGAGTGCGCTAGTCCCAATATACAACCCCGATTCCAAAAAAGTTGGGACAAAGAACAAATTGTAAATAAAAACAGAATGCAATAATTTACAAATCTCAAAAACTGATATTGTATTCACAATAGAACAAAGACAACATATCAAATGTCGAAAGTGAGACATTTTGAAATTTCATGCCAAATATTGGCTCATTTGAAATTTCATGACAGCAACACATCTCAAAAAAGTTGGGACAGGGGCAATAAGAGGCTGGAAAAGTTAAAGGTACAAAAAAGGAACAGCTGGAGGACCAAATTGCAACTCATTAGGTCAATTGGCAATAGGTCATTAACATGACTGGGTATAAAAAGAGCATCTTGGAGTGGCAGCGGCTCTCAGAAGTAAAGATGGGAAGAGGATCACCAATCCCCCTAATTCTGCGCCGACAAATAGTGGAGCAATATCAGAAAGGAGTTCGACAGTGTAAAATTGCAAAGAGTTTAAACATATCATCATCTACAGTGCATAATATCATCAAAAGATTCAGAGAATCTGGAAGAATCTCTGTGCGTAAGGGTCAAGGCCGGAAAACCATACTGGGTGCCCGTGATCTCCGGGCCCTTAGACGGCACTGCATCACATACAGGCATGCTTCTGTATTGGAAATCACAAAATGGGCTCAGGAATATTTCCAGAGAACATTATCTGTGAACACAATTCACCGTGCCATCCGCCGTTGCCAGCTAAAACTCTATAGTTCAAAGAAGAAGCCGTATCTAAACATGATCCAGAAGCGCAGACGTCTTCTCTGGGCCAAGGCTCATTTAAAATGGACTGTGGCAAAGTGGAAAACTGTTCTGTGGTCAGACGAATCAAAATTTGAAGTTCTTTATGGAAATCAGGGACGCCGTGTCATTCGGACTAAAGAGGAGAAGGATGACCCAAGTTGTTATCAGCGCTCAGTTCAGAAGCCTGCATCTCTGATGGTATGGGGTTGCATTAGTGCGTGTGGCATGGGCAGCTTACACATCTGGAAAGACACCATCAATGCTGAAAGGTATATCCAGGTTCTAGAGCAACATATGCTCCCATCCAGACGACGTCTCTTTCAGGGAAGACCTTGCATTTTCCAACATGACAATGCCAAACCACATACTGCATCAATTACAGCATCATGGCTGCGTAGAAGAAGGGTCCGGGTACTGAACTGGCCAGCCTGCAGTCCAGATCTTTCACCCATAGAAAACATTTGGCGCATCATAAAACGGAAGATACGACAAAAAAGACCTAAGACAGTTGAGCAACTAGAATCCTACATTAGACAAGAATGGGTTAACATTCCTATCCCTAAACTTGAGCAACTTGTCTCCTCAGTCCCCAGACGTTTACAGACTGTTGTAAAGAGAAAAGGGGATGTCTCACAGTGGTAAACATGGCCTTGTCCCAACTTTGAGATGTGTTGTTGTCATGAAATTTAAAAATCACCTAATTTTTCTCTTTAAATGATACATTTTCTCAGTTTAAACATTTGATATGTCATCTATGTTCTATTCTGAATAAAATATGGAATTTTGAAACTTCCACATCATCGCATTCCGTTTTTATTTACAATTTGCACTTTGTCCCAACTTTTTTGGAATCGGGGTTGTACAAGAATAAGGGAGATGTACAGAGCTGCAGTAATTACAGAGGAATAAATTGATGAACCACACCATGAAGCTATGGGAAAGGGTATTGGAGGCGAGATTGAGAAGAGAGGTAGCAATCTGTGAACAGCAGTACAGGTTTACGCCAAGGAAGAGCACGTCGGATGCAATTTTTGCTTTAAGAATGTTAATGGAGAAGTACAGGGAAGGCCAGAGAAAGCTACATTGTGTGTTTGTAGACATGGAGAAGGCATACGATAGAGTGCCGAGAGAGGAGTTATGGTATTGTATGAGAAAGAGTGGAGTGAATGAGAAGTATATTAGAGCAGTGCAAGACATGTATGAGAACAGTGAAACAGCAGTGAGGTGTGCAGTTGGAACGACTGAATGGTGAAGGTGGGACTCCATCAAAGATCTGCTTCGAGTCCTTTTTTGTTTGCCATAGTGATGGATAGCTTGACGGACGAAGTGAGGCAAGAGTCACCATGGAACATGATGTTTGCAGATGATATCGTGATATGTGGTGAAAGTAGAAAGGAGGTTTGGAGAGATGCATTGGAATGAAGAGGAATGAAGGTGAGCAGTAGCAAAACAGAATACATGTGCATCAGTGAGAATGGGGATGAGAGTGTAGTGAAGATGCAAGGAGTAGATGTAAAGAAATTTGGTGAATTCAAGTACCTGGGGTCAACTGTGCAGGAAAATGAGGGCTGCGATAGTGAGGTGAGAAAGAGAGTGCAGGCAGGGTGGAGCAGCTGGAGAAGGATTTCAGGAGTCATTTGTGATAGGAAAGTCCCAGCAAAAGTGAAAGGTAAGATGTATAAGAGAGTAGTGAGACCAGCTGTGATGTATGGATTGGAGCCCGTACCCTTAACGAAGAGACAGGAGGCAAACTTGGAGGTGGCGGAGTTGAGGATGGACAGGATAAGGAACGAGCACGTCAGAGGGACAGCACATGTGGAGAGCTTGGGAATTAAGCTAAGAGAGATGAGACTGAGATGGTACGGGCACATCCTGAGAAGAGATGCAGAGCATGTTGGAAGGAGGATGGAGCTGCCAGGCAAACGAAAACGAGGAAGGCCAAAGAGGAGATACATGGATGTGGTGAGAGAGGACATGAAAGTGGCAGGTGTGGTAGAGAAGGATGCGGAAGACAGGGAGCGATGGAGACGAAAGATCCGCTGTGGCGACCCCTAATCAGGAGCAGCCAGAAGAAGAAGAAGATAAGAAAGGAGTTTTCAGAGTGAGCATGTGTAACAGTTAACATTTTCCTTCCAGCACAGGAAAAGTCTTTATTATGTCTAGTTTTATAGCTGCTATATAATATGATGTGATGTGAGTGATAACTTGTCTTGTGACAACATTAAATGTAACAAGAAATTGATAAAAACAAAACCCCAATATGTTGTTCAATTGTAATCAGTGGCACATTTCTGCAGTCTAAGATTAATAAAAACACTTCATGACATGCTGTTACAGGAAAATGACCGATCTATAACTGATTATTTTCCTACAACAGCACGAAACTAAGTCTTTTATTCCATACATAAAGCATAACTAAGCTAAAATCTCATTTTGCAATTAAATTTGCATGAATAAACCCAAAACATTTTGGTATTAAAAAACAACAAGCATACAACTTCACATTAAGTACTACTATTAAGTATATATCTATTATATTTACTTTAAATCATGTTACATTACGTTACTGTTAGCTGGCTAGTTAGCATGACTGCTAACATTAAGAACGTTACAAAAACGAGTCTTTTTCAGAGAAAAGAATAAACTATATATTTCTGGATTGTTCTCAATACACACGTTTACCTGTAAACGCAATTAGTAGCGCTATATATATATATATATATATTTTTTTATTATGTTTATAAGTAATTTACCTTGTACTGCAGCTAAACCCCAGCTAGCTAGTTGTTTACAAGCGTGTCAGACGCAGAAACCGGAACCGGAAGTAAACATTCCAAAATAAAAGTAGCGACAGTTTTGTGAAAAACAATAATAATAATAATATGCAAACCCATGAATTACCTTACTTGATGTGTCAGAGGACTGAGTAATACCTTGTATATGAAAACAGACTTGGCAATAAACTTTGATTCTCATTCTTCTACACTACCGTTCAAAAGTTTGGGGTCACTTTGAAATTTCCTTATTTTTGAAAGAAAAGCACTGTTCTTTTCAATGAAGATCACTTTAAACTAATCAGAAATACACTCTATACATTGCTAATGTGGCGGCACGGTGGTGTAGTGGTTAGTGCTGTCGCCTCACAGCAAGAAGGTCCTGGGTTCAAGCCCCGGGGCCGGCGAGGGCCTTTCTGTGTGGAGTTTGCATGTTCTCCCCGTATCCGCGTGGGTTTCCTCCGGGTGCTCCGGTTTCCCCCACAGTCCAAAGACATGCAGGTTAGGTTAACTGGTGACTCTAAATTGACCGTAGGTGTGAATGTGAGTGTGAATGGTTGTCTGTGTCTGTGTGTCAGCCCTGTGATGACCTGGCGACTTGTCCAGGGTGTACCCCGCCTTTCGCCCGTAGTCAGCTGGGATAGGCTCCAGCTTGCCTGCGACCCTGTAGAAGGATAAAGCGGCTAGAGATAATGAGATGAGACATTGCTAATGTGGTAAATGACTATTCTAGTAGTGATGTGTCGGTCGCGAACGATCCAGTTCAAAGAGCCGGCTCTTTGAAGTGAACGACGGGAGCCGGCTCTTCGGTGGGAGCCGAGTTATTTTTTTGTCCTTAGGTGCCTCAGAGAGAGAGACTTTCACAAAAAAAGTTGCTGTCCGATTGCGTCTTTGTGTTGTCTATTACCATTCAAAGGAAAAAAAGTAGCATGGCGTACGCCTACTTTTTTTGGTTGGGGGGGTTGATGTCATTCACAGCTGCGAAAATACGAAAATTGGTGTAATGCTTAAAGCTGTGGAGCGCAGGGGAGAGGAGTCTGTGAGGCACCTGAGGAGGGGAAAATCAGCTGTGTATTTTATATTGGTAATATAACACAGTTTTGCATTATGTTTGTGAGAAAATAATTTATTAATTGGTAAGTAAGTTTTATTTCTATAGCTAGAACATTGTTACACTGCTATACTTTACAAAGCTTTACAATGGCTACAAAAACTAAAAAATAAAATGGAAAACATCCTATTGATAAAATATAAATAATAATGTAATTAATTAACTAGTTAATTGCAGCAATTAAATCAAAAATAAAATCTCAGGAGCCATTTGGGAGCCGAAAGAGCCGGCTCCTTATAGTAAGAAGAGCCAAAAGAGCCGGCTCCCGAAAAAGAGCCGAAATTCCCATCACTATATTCTAGCTGCAAATGTGTGGTTTTTGGTGCAATATCTCCATAGGTGTATAGAGGCCCATTTCCAGCAACTCTCACTCCAGTGTTCTAATGGTACAATGTGTTTGCTCATTGCCTCAGAAGGCTAATGGATGATTAGAAAACCCTTGTACAATCATGTTAGCACAGCTGAAAACAGTTTAGCTCTTTAGAGAAGCTATAAAACTGACCTTCCTTTGAGCAGATTGAGTTTCTGGAGCATCACATTTGTGGGGTCGATTAAATGCTCAAAATGGCCAGAAAAATGTCTTGACTATATTTTCTATTCATTTTACAACTTATGGTGGGAAATAAAAGTGTGACTTTTCATGGAAAACACAAAATTGTCTGGGTGACCCCAAACTTTTGAACGGTAGTGTACTAAATAGAGTGGAATAAAGAAAGGTAAAGGATAAAGAAAAAATACATTAAAAACTACGAAGATTAATACATTGTTTAATGTTTTCTACCCTCAGGGAACTATTGACTATTTTTTCTTTCTTTCCCCTCCCTTTCCTTATAATTGTAAAGTGACCTTGGGTATTGAGAAAGGTACTATATAAATGTAACTTCTTATTCTTTTTACTATTAAATTCATTTCATCACCTGAATATACATGATATAAAATGCTATGAAGCTTCAAGAAACACCAAAATATTCTACACTATAAACACAGTATTCTAATTATTGGGCTTGGTTATTGCCGTATCTTTATCAGCACCTATGATATCTTCTTCGTCCCATAGCCAACAATGGCCGTAGTGGCACCACTGATGACATTTTAACAGTCCATCATTGGTGTGTCTAGGGGCATTTGGCAGAGCAGTGGCCTCTCCTCTCCAAGCTGGATCAATGGACAATTTAGAGTAGCCAGTTAGCCTATAGAGACCGTGCATGTGACGTCACGAGGTCACGTGATATTTGTTTATCCGCCATTTTGGACGGCAAGGTCGCGCATAGAACTTAGACGAACCCGTTCTAATTATCAAGTGTGTGGGAGTAGATCTTTCAAGAATGGTTATATCTTGTTCAGCATTTGGCTGTACCAATAGACAGGGCCAAAAGGAGGGCCTGTCATTTTATAGATTCCCCGCAGACGTGGAGAGACGTGCAAAATGGGTGTCCGCTGTGCGAAGAGAAAACTGGTACCCCAGTTCTACCAGCCGAATTTGTAGTGACCACTTCATATCAGGTAGGTGTAATCTTCTAATTCAATACTCCTAGTACATCTGTTAAGTTGATTTTCTTTCTTAGAAAGAAAGAATAGTCTCTTTATGATAAATGTCTTAATGCCACTTACCCGTGAGGTTATCAAGTAGACATTCTTCTTCGGAACCTTCCAGAGGTATAGTTGGGATACCCATCCCGCAACAAAATATTTATAAGCTTCCAGGCTCTTGTAAGCTTTGAGGGCTTTGCCAGTGTAACACGATTCACGATTAACGAGAAAATTGTAAATGTCGTGGTAGGCCAGATCGGGCAAATCGCCGGCACCGCAGCTCCGAATTTCCCTGAACAAGGATTGCGGCAAGTTGTACGGATCTGCAATCCCCAACCTGGAACACTTTTCCACGTAACGCTGCCTCACGTCACCTTCAAGATGCTGAACAAACTTGGACAAGTAATCGCGCGATGTAGATGGGGTATTTTCCGAATTTTCTTGGGGATTACTGCCTGGATCCATTACGCTCGCGCAAGGTAAACTATCCTGATGCCGTCCAATGTGGCGGAGTGGGCGGAGTACACACGTGCGGGTCACGTGACTGCACATCCTCTATCTGCATGTCTTTGGACTGTGGGGGAAACCGGAGCACCTGGAGGAAACCCATGCAGACATGGGGAGAACATATAACCTCCACACAGAAAGGCCTCCATCGGCCACTGGCTTCAAACCTGGAACCTTCTTGCTGTGAGGCGACAGTGCTAACCATTACACCACCGTGCCGTTCACTTATAATATCAATATGTACAATATCCATCAATTTGTCATGTATAGGACAAGTATGGACTTGTTTAGACTATGAAAGGACAAATTGGCCATGAGATGGCGTTTTAAAATTTAATAGCAACTGCATTTTTTTAATCTGTGTGGAGTTTCTGTGTATGTACAGTATTTCTCATATCCACATGGGTTTCCTCCTGGTTTTTTTTAATTTCCTCCCATCTGTCTATGTGAATGAAGTGTGTGAATGAGTGTGTTCATGATGCACTAGGATGGCGTCCCATCCAGGCTGTGTTCTCACCTTCTACCCAGGCTTCGGATCCAAAGTGACCCTGACCAGAATAAAGACCTTACCGAAGATGAATGAATGAATCTTTTACTTTTGAGACAAAGAGTAGACAAAGAGCTTCATATTACACCATGTCTAAATCATTTTACAAATATAAAGCCCTTTTAAAACCTTACATTTAATCATAGAAAACTGTATAAAAATTACTTTTAATCTAGATTTTCATCTAACTTTAAAAAAAACTAAAAAATTAATATATAAAAATGTTGATGCTATAGTAGTAATTGCAATGTAGTGTTAGAACCTGTTTAATAATTTAATTTAAAATCACACAAGACAATATTTAATTAATACAGACCAGAATTCCAGCTGAGAATGAATACTTCATTAAAATTTTTCGTATTTACATTATATTAATATTTAACGCTAGTCGTTAAATATTAATATAGCCACGTCATGTTAGTGTCAATGGTAATCAAAGCGTGATTTATTTACAAGGATTTTTTTGAAACCTCTGGAGCCCTGACCAAAATAGAATCTAAATTTTAGAATAGACATGATCCTGGCCTCATGGTTCTGTCTCGGGGATTTCCTGTTTCTATATTTATATTTGTCCACTTCGTTCCATATAGACATTAAAATCTAATAATCTTGTAGGTTTAATAATTTAAACATCTTATTAATTGTAATATTTTAGCCTTGCGCTCTGTGAGACCATTCAGAACTGTGAATTAGTCCAATCAGCTTTTGATGATCACATCATTCATCATACTGTACATGAATAGAGCATTGTAAAACCACATGACATCAACATCCTTCAAGGTTTTACTGCCAAGACGTTTTAGAGTCAAATTTAAGACAAAGTCCATATGCTGTCAGAAACGGGTACAGTAGAAGTCCATTGGATTGTGGAGAAAACCCATGCAAATACAAGGAGAACATGCAAACTCCACACAGAAAGACCCTCATCAGCCGCTGGACTCGAACCCGGAACCTTCTTGCTGTGAGGCAACAGTGCTAACCACTACCACCATGCCACCAGTGTAGGACTGATATCAGGTCTCGATTTAGATCTGATCCTGTAACAAAAATGACTTTAACATACTTTTGTGTAGGATTGATTTGTATTATATTTTATACTTTATTATATCCACCAACTTTGTTGAAGGTTATGTTTTCGTCTCCGTTTGTTTGCCTGTTCTCAACGTAACTCAAAAAGTAATGAATGGATTTTGATGAAATTTGGAGGAAAGATGATCCATGGGCCAAGGAACAATTGACTAAATTTTGATGCAATTCCAGATACAGTATGTATGCAGATCCAGGATTTTTTGGGCTGTTCCCAACATGACTCAAAAAGTATTGAACGGATTTGGATGAAATTTGGTGGACAGCTTTAGTATTATCCTCGGTTCAAGTGATTTGATTTTAATGTTGATAATATGTGGCTTGGTGGAGATATGCACTCTACTCTACTGTAAGCCTTGATAGTTGTATTTGTTTCTATTTGTAAAGTAAGTGCTTTTTGTGCATTAGACTTTCACTGAATAAAAAATGCTTTACTCAATGACTTTGGAGAAGTCATACTTTTAGCTATATGTATTTTATCCTTGTACTTTGGGCGGCATGACAATAGTGCAGTAGTTAGCACTGTCACCTCACAGCAAGAAGGTTCTGGGTTCATCGTCTCTAATTTACAATCTACACTAAATGTACCCCTTTAGGGCTCATTATTGGACCTCATGGAAACTATGTGTATTTTTTAGGGCCAAAAAGGCACATATATGTTCCCAATCAGTATATAAAGGGTATAAATAAATACCTTAGAGGGTCCTGCCCCAGTGACAAGCCATTGTACCAATAAAGGGACAATAATGTACTTTATTTTGCCTGCATCGGAATGTACATGATGTAAAAAGCTCCCCTGCAGTCCTCCTCCTGACTAAATAGCTAGCTTGTTAGCTAACTGCTAGTAAAGTAGTTAACATTTGTCACAACTAGACAAAGCTTGGGTTATCAGGACATACTTTGTGTCAGTAATTCATAACAGTATCCAAATTCAACTAGATTTACCAAAGTAACCAATATTTTCTCATCTCTCATCTCATTATCTCTAGCCGCTTTATCCTTCTACAGGGTCGCAGGCAAGCTGGAGCCTATCCCAGCTGACTACAGGCGAAAGGCGGGGTACACCCTGGACAAGTCGCCAGGTCATCACAGGGTTGACACATAGACACAGACAACCATTCACACTCACACCTACGGTCAATTTAGAGTCACCAGTTAACCTAACCTGCATGTCTTTGGACTGTGGGGGAAACCGGAGCACCCAGAGGGGACCCACGCGGACAGAACATGCAAACTCCACACAGAAAGGCCCTCGCCGGCCCCGGGGCTCGAACCCAGGACCTTCCCGCTGTGAGGCGACAGCGCTAACCACTACACCACCGTGCCGCCCCAACCAATATTTTGTTCACCAGTAACATTAGCTATGTAGGTTAGGTAGCTAGCTAGCTAGTTAGTTTAGCTTGCAGGATCTGTGGCTAAAAGAGTCACAGTAAAAAAAAAAAAAAGATGATTCTAAGGGGTGGCACGGTGGTCTAGTAGTTAGCACAGTCGCCTCACAGCAAGAAGGTCCGGGTTCGAGCCCCGTGGCCGGCGAGGGCCTTTCTGTGCAGAGTTTGCATGTTGTCCACGTGGGTTTCCTCCAGGTGCTCCGGTTTCCCCCACAGTCCAAAGACATGCAGGTTAGGTTAACTGGTGACTCTAAATTGACCGTAGGTGTGAATGTGAGTGTGAATGGTTGTCTATGTGTCAGTCCTGTGATGACCTGGCGACTTGTCCAGGGTGTACCCCGCCTTTCGCCCGTAGTCAGCTGGGATAGGCTCCAGCTTGCCTGCGACCCTGTAGAACAGGATAAAGCGGCTAGAGATAATGAGATGAGAGAAGATTCTAAGGGGTTGTTTATGATATCATAAACTGAACATACTCATACACTACAGTACTCAGAGAGAGAGAGAGTCTCTGTTTTAAGTGGAAAAGTTTGACTTTAGCTATGTTAACAATCTTGGTTCAAATCAGAATCAGCCTTACAAGAAGCACTACCCATTTAAAACCACAGATTTCGGTCCAGGGGTTAAGCAGCTGTCCAGTTGCTCATCAGATTTATTTTTAGAACTATTGTCCAGCTATGGTTTTGGATTTGAGTCATAACCATAGGCTGCATTTTACAAGTGCTGAACATTCCTTCCCAATAAGACGACAGCATTCTTTACAACGCGGTGATCATGAGGGGAGAAGGCATGAGGGAAAAACCATAGATCTTAATAGATCACAGATCCATATGCTATCTAAATTGTGTACTATATAAGCCTAAAACTGAAAGAATTGCACAGCCAGTCCTCTTCTTCTTCTTCTTCTTCTTCCAAGAACATCTGACAATCGGTGGACTAAGCGTGTCACAGAATGGAGACCTTGGTTGGGCTCAAGACAACGGGGAAGGCAGAAGCTGAGATGGAGTGATGAGCTCACAAATTTCATTGTTAACAAGTGGATTGCATCAGCACAAGATAGACCTCTTTGGCACCAATTTGGGGAGCCCGTCGCCTTGCAGTGGGCTGATCATGGCTAATGATGATGATGATGATGTGCTGAAACTGCCAATCAGTTCTTTATTTACGTTATTTTGTTTACATTTGCTGTAAAGATAGCAAACATTTGCAGTGGGCTAACTAACACTGTCGCTTACAGTGTACAAGAGTACTTCAAAAAGTTCTCAGACTCACCCAGAAAAAAGGCGCGTAACTTCCATTTTGGGGCATAACTGTATACTATAAAGCCTTCAAGCTGGCATGCTGTTGCTCCAGGACAATGCGCCCGTCCACACAGCACAGGTGGCAGGGACAGAAGCAGCCAATGTGGCTTTGAACTGTTGCCCTGTGCGCCTTACTCACCCGACCTGGCACCGCCTGACTTCTGTCTGTTTCCCAAATTGAAATCCCATTCGCGTGGTCGTCATTTTCAAAATGATGATGAAGTCATCCATGCTGTTGAAGAGAATCTGGAGACTCAAGATGTGACCTTCTTCCTCAAAGAGATAGCGAAGTTTGAACATCAGTGGACCAAGTGCATTGAAGTTTAAGGAGACTATGTTGAAAAATAATGCAAGAACAATCTTTCTCCTGTGATGTTTTCTGGGTGAACTTTTTGAAGTACCCTTGTTTAAGTATTTGACTATTATAAGATTCTCTATGGCATTTTGGTCAAAAATAAGTTAACCAATAAAGAAACTCAAGAATGGCAAGTGTAGAGGAACAGATAAGGTGTACGGGGAGAATCTGAAGTACGCAGAATCTGACTGGCTTCTGAAGTAATTAGTGGTTCTGGTAGGGCTAGTTTGGACATACCTCCAAGTACCAGTCAGGTGGCTTATGTAGGTACACAGTCCGTCTAAGAACTACAACTCCCATCACCAGCTTCCGCGTTGACCTGCGTCACGCGGGGGCGGGATCACCAACGTCACATCCTACAGGAAAGCATAAGTAACGGAACACGCTTCCGCTTCCTCCTCTTTCCGTCCGGACCAGCGGCCTGGACACAAGGAGGATCGCTTGCTCCGCAAAGCACCCAGATAAAGACATCTTTTTCTTTCTTTCTTGCAAGATCCACGAGTTAACATGATTTCTTTGTTTACCTTTGGCCACGGTAGACTCTAAGATTGTGCGATTTTAAACTCAGCTTGAGTTACAACCGGTTTTTCATTTGTTCCTTATAAGTACGTACTACTGCAGCCCAGGCAGTTAATATAAAGTTAAGAAGCGACTGAATCCTTTTTAACTCAAAAGCTGTGCATATTATTTTGATCAGAGACTTTCTTTTCATCACGAGCGACCATGCGTCGGACCAAGAAATTCTCTGCGCTTCACAGAAGGCTTCACAACGGTGAAACTCCAAAGTCTCGGAACATCTCTTCATAATTTTGCTAAAGGCAAGATACTGAGTAAGACTGGCATTTGGGCAGATAAATCTAGTCTTAGGAATTAGCTTTTATTGAAGTAGTGTGAATTTAACCTCAGGAACGGTTCGTTACACTGTAAACACGCAGCGTGTTGAATTGATTTATTTTGTTTTAATCTCTCAATTGTTTAATAGATAGGCTGTGCATGCTTCTCTATCTTTTCTAACACCTTAATTCCATTCTTATACATATCTTGACCTCATCAAGATTTCAGTGGATTTATTAGTGTTATGAGCTAGCTTCCCTTTTGTCTTAGCTTAGCCACATGAGGTTAATCTAGGCCTACACGAACACGTGGTCACCAGGCCTCACCAGGCCTGACACACACAAACACACCTTAGCTAGCATTCCTTTGTCTTAGCTTAGCCACACGAGGCTAATCTAGGCCTACACAAACACACCTTAGCTAGCAATCCATGCTAACTCCTTTGTTCTCCTCAAATCCCACGTGGTGATCCCTACACCACGTGGACACACACGAACATACCTAGCTAGCATCCCACGCTAGCCTTCTGCTCAGGCCATAGGGCCTTTCACACACAAGCACACATTAGTAACACGTGGTCAACTCCCCCACGTGGCCACCACTCACAAACACACCTTAGCTAGCTTTCCTTTGTCTTAGCTTAGCTACACAAGGCCTCACACCCACAAACACACCTTAGTTAGCAACAGAGCTAATCCTTTGTTCTACTTAGATAACACCCCTTTGTCTTAGCTAGCAACCAAGCTAGGCCTCCACCACGTGGACACACAAACACACACATACCTTATCATATTTGTATATAATGATTCCAACTTATTATCCATTTTTATCTTTGTTATAATAAATTCCATTATTGTTGAAACTGTGTGTCTTTATTTGTGTTCCAATATTTCTGAAGTTACCCAATCTCCAAAGAATTCTAAAGGTGCATATAAGTTATGTAATACGGTAAGTGATCATAATAATTTGGAATACCATAATTTAGCTGTTTGGTAATTTATTATTAAGCACCAAAATTAATGGTATTAATTAATGAGACTGATTCCATGAGTGATTTAATGATAATATGAGACTGATTCAATGGTATGATTCAAATGAGACTGATTCAATTTTAATTATTAACCTTCAGATTTAATGAGATTAATTACTCAATTACCCAAATGCACCTACACTTACTTCTAGCATCACATGCCTTTACAAACGAGGCCTATGATCATGTGCAGAGAACTATAGAGCTTTGAGTATTGTTGCTACCAAGCCTAAAGTCATATAGAGAATAATCATTGAGAGAGCTTGCGAGGCACATGAGTATATTCTACTACCATCTCAGTTTGGCTTTCGGTCAAATAGATCAACCGTTGATGCAATCTTCATCCTCTGCCAAGTGTTAGAGAAGTTGAGTAAATCAAGAACACCACTGTTTTTAGCCTTTGTTGATCTGAAGGTGGCATATGACTGGATACCCCACGAGGCTTTGTTGAAGTGTCTTGAAACGCGCCTCAGATGCCCACAACTAGTAGCAATTCTACGGGCCTTGTATACTGGCACAAAGGCATATATTAAAGGATCAACTCGCCTGTTTGATACTCTAGTTGGCTGTCGGCAAGGTGCTATGGAATCCCCGTCCATTTTTAATATCTATACGGATTTTGTGGTCAGGGTTGCACGGTATGAGGCAGCAAAAGTATATCCAGAAGCAGGCTTTGCGATCAAGTTCTGTATTCCGAACGAGGTGTCCCTTAGAGAATTACGCAAGAAAGCACCTGCGACGGGCAGAATCGTATAACTGAACTATGATATGCAGACGATCAGCTTATCTTTGCCGAATCCATCGAACAGCTGCAAACAATTCTCCAAATCTATGATGACACCTTTACCCGTTTTGGATTACAAATGTCATGTAAAAACAGAAACAATGGTTTTCAATATCAGTGAAGATGCTAAAGGACAGGAGAGCCTTATCTCTCTCGGTGGTAATAAGATCAAGAACGTGTGCAACTTTAAATATCTTGGACACAACATCAGTAACTCAAATGCAGAAACCTCTCACTTCCTCGGCACAAGGATTGGTGCGGCGTTTCAGAAATGGAATGAACTAAAGCATGTTCCAACAGACCACCGAGTCCTACTGTCAACTAGGGTGAAATTCCTTGTAGCTTGTGTTCGATCCCGCCTGTTATACAGTGTAAAAGCATGGCGGATGTCTGCTGATGATGTCAACAAAATTGAGGTTGTATGGCACAGCTTCCTGTGTCAAATGGTAAAGGGTGGCTTCAAGTGAAAGAATGCTCCTGACTCACAAGACGCTGATGTTGAGGGGGATGTGGACTGGAGCTTCAGACTATCAAATGCAGACCTGTGTGAGATGGCCAACACCCCACCTATTAAGCTGACATGTTATGAACAGCAACTTAAATATATAGTGCACATCTGTAGGATGGGCAATGACTGCTTGCAAAAACAACTTCTCTTTGAGGTCAGATCACCAAGATGGACTAAGGTTGAGAATCTGTTGGGTATGAATGCCCAGCAAAGACGAACAATGATGGATAAAACGGACTTCTTGCGACTGTTGGACAGAGTGCTAACAGGAGCACCCTAAGGTTTTTTTAAATCCAAATGGGGAAGATGATGATGACGACATCAACAGGAATGGGATATGGGTTGGGTCAGGTCAGGTAAAGAGACGGGATAAAAATAAAATCTGTATCAAAATATCAGAATCAAAGATCACACTGTAAATACAGTCCCTGTGTGACTTTCTAGTAGGTGCTTTCCTGCTAGGATGGAGCTATTATTAGTGAGGCCCTATGACTGTTAGCCCTGTGTGTCAGATTACAGCTTGCTGTATCTGGACTGGTGTAGCACCTGCTACTAGCTGTAACACTCCCTTAAGCTTAGCATAGGGTACAGAGATACAGTACATCTAAACTGTATAAAAAGTCCAGTACATGAAGTTGTTTTTTTGTGTGTGTGCATGTTTTATAATAATAAAAAACCCACTTATTTTTAGTGGTGTCACTTGACGTTGAAGCTACGTGGAAGCAGATTGAAGTTGAGGCCGATATTCTTTTACAGTTTTACCGTATGGTGTTAGTTGAGGGGGCTGGACTTATCCCAGTGCTGAGTGACCTGACTGGACAAAGGATCAGTGTAGCACACAGAAACGCAGATGCCCTGTTGGAGCCTCATCTTCAGCTCTGTGGTACAGTACATGTCTTCTCTCTGTGTTCTGTTGCTTTGAGCAGTGGGTGTGCTACTCCATTCAAAATGGCCTGATACACTATAGCGCCAAATGGCAAGTACATATCAAATGAATAATGATCAATGATTTTAAATTGGATGGTAAATATGAATTCATATTATTGGAAATGTTTCAGTTCTGGATCAGCCCATTTAAATGGAGTCTACTTTCTGCGCTGGAAATCAACGCATGCTCAATGGGATTTGATTAATTTGATCATTGTGCCACTGTTGCTGAGAACTTTACCACAGTTAGATATGTACTGTACATGATACTAAAATAAAAATGGAATAAAGTAGATTCGAGTAGGTTATTTGGAAGCGCTCCGAATTTTTGGTGTGTTAATATTAAAAAGTGTAAACTGTTGAAAATATAGACTTAATATGATCTCTTACTAATACTATAGAGTTAGCATCCCTGTAGACTTGTAGCATAAGCATGTAGTAGCACAATAGCATGTAGCATTTCATACAGAAGTGCTAACAATACATTTTTATCAAAGCGATATTAGAAATACCTCTTCATTTCATGCTTTTGTTTTTGATCTTTTCAGCTCCAAAACCACTTATGGATTTTGGATGGCGAAGATGGAGCGATGCTGCATTTCTAAAACACAAAGGCAGTCCAACACCAGTTAAAAAACAGTACCCTGTGCTTGGAGCAAGACAATGGACAGCTGGGTTCTTGAGGGAGGCAGCTACTCATTCCTCCCCAGTGTTCCAAGTAACTTCAATCTGCAGCACTTGGATGGGCCTAATCGTGTAGAGATCTTCGACATCACTAGTATCCCCAGCCACCGTAGTGCCATATCTGAAACGGCTTGCCTTTGTGACATTTTTGGGGATGACTGTGAGTCTCCGTCTCTCTCCAGCAGCCCGGCTGCTGTGTCTTTTCTGAAAAAGGATGTGGATGAGCAACTACCAGGAGAAGATGTGAATGATTCATCAGGTTCTTACCATACAGCTAATGGTTCGGACCATCTGACTGATGGGAGTGATACATTTGAGGACTCAAAAGACACAAAAGATTTTCTTTTATCTGAGTCTGAGGAATCAAACACACCAGCAAGTGATTTAACCTTACCAAATGACAACAGTGAAGTTACCTTTGCGAATGGCTCACACAAGTCAACAGGAAACTGGCAAGAATCTCGTTTGTCTCAGGACACCATCCTAGAGCAAGTTGAAAATTCATCTGACCGGCAGCTAATAATGTCAACGTCTGAATTTAGAGACTCTAATATTAGAGTAACTGGTTCCACACTGGAGATAATCTCTCCTGATCTCTTATCTGCAACCAAGGGTATTAGAGACCAGGATCATGCTACCTCGTCTGAGCTTAGGGAAACTGATTCAACAGAGGAGATAATTACTCCTGACCTCAGATGTATAACGAAGAACAGGGATGCGTCTTCATCTGAGCAAAAGGGAAATGATTCAACACAGAAGATAATCAAACCTGACTCCTCACCTGAAAACAGTTGTATAACAGAGCAGAGCCAAACGACCACATCTGAGGTAAGGGAAACTGATCCAACACAAGATTATAAACCTTATAAACAGAAAGAAAGCGCATTTTCAGAAAACCAAGATTCAGCCGAGTCGGTTAGTAACTTGACATTAGAAGAATATCCTAAAGAGAATAATGATCTAAGCTGCTCTGGTGGGGAAGAAGAAAAAATCTCTTTGCCTGATATTTTACCTCAAGAAAACATCTCGCTTGTTCATGAAACGGTAAAAAGTGACTCTTCTGTTGTTCTGAATAACTTTTCAAATGATGGTAATGACTTTTCCCCTCTCCAGAAGACAGGTACTGATCCTTTTGCAAAAGATACAACACATGATTGGAGAGAAATGTCAGCTCCAGTGGAACATGAGGATGTACCAAATAGATCAGCATACATAAGAACATTTCTATGTGATGATAAAGCAGGACTATCAGATTTGGAAGACCCTAATACTGTACCTCCATCTACCTATGTTAATGATAACACAGAAATAGATGTAGCATCAATACCTCAACACATCAATATTTCTTCTGAAACAAAAGAAACAGTAATCTTACCTGAGCAGAGAAGTGCGTCATCCTTTTCAAACACACCAGAAGGACTGATATCATGTGTGAGTAGTGGGTTATGCTCACCCTCTGGTTCTTCAGTAGATGTTAACTCTTCAGATCCACCAATAATAATACACTCCCCCATGGATTTCACTATCTGCCCTTCACCAGAACCCAAGAACAAGATTTGGTCAGTTGGACCAGAAGATTTAGCATTCACGCCTGAGAGCCCAGAAAGAGATTATAGACTTACTCCTACAGACAAAGATTCTGTTTCCTCATTTGATTCCAAACTATGTCTTACACCTGAGCCAAGAAGCATTACTTCTACACCAGAAAACAGACAAAATGTCTTTATACATGAATTGAGTCCTACAGCTTCTTCACTAGAACTGAGATCTGCAAGTTGTTCTCCTGAATTTAAAATTATGCAGTGTAGCTCCCTGACTCAACACTCAAAGTCACCTCAAATTGAGAAAAAAGCACACCAAAATGACTTTTCATCCCCAAACCAGGTCCTAGCACAAACCCTTGATGTAGATGGAAAAATACATACAGAAAGTTTTCTGTCAACAACACTTCCTACAAAGAAAGATCCAGACATGACTATTCCAACTATCTACAACCTTTCATCAACACAGGGAGGTATATCTAGTCCATCAACAACTTTGCCAAGAGATACAGTGTCCTCTGATCTAAACGGAACAAGATATACTGATAGCCTTATGTCAGATATACTCCCCACAAAGGAGATTACAAATATGGCTATCTCATCTGACTTTTCATCAATGGACAGGTGCATCATTAGTCCACATTCAACTATAAGTATACCGAGAAGTACAGAATCTCCTGATGTACACGAAATAAAATCTATGGAAAGTTGTATTTCAACCATACCTCCTGCGAATGAGATAACAAACATGGCCATCTCACCTGTCTCCAACCTTTCATCAACAGAGGAAGGCATGTCTAGATTACCATCAACTTTAAATATACCAAGAGATACAGCATCTCCTGATGTAGTGGGAACAAGATCCACTGAAAGCTCTATGTCAGCTGCACATCCCACAAAGGATATTGAAAATGTGTTCTGCTCACCCCTTGTACAGCCTTCATCAACAGAGGGAGGCATATCTAGATCACCATCACATTTAAGTGCACCCAGAGACACCGCATCTCCTGATGTAGATGGAATAATTGGTGTGAAAAATCCTGCATCCACTACAATTCTCACAAATGAGACTACAGTTATGGCTATCTCACCCTTCTCCAACCATTCACCAACAGTATCAAATATAAGTATACCGAGAGATACATGGCCCTCTGATGTAGAGGAAACAAGATGTGCTCAAACCTTGTTGTCAACTATGCTTCCCATAAAGGATATTGAAAATGTAGTCATTACACCAGTCACACACATTTCATCAACAGAGGGAGGTATGTCTAGATCAACGTCAACTTTAAGTATACCAAGAGATACGATGTCCCCTGATGTAGAAGGAACAAGATGTGTGGAAAGTTCTATGTCAACCATACCTTCCAGAAATGATATAACAACCACGGCTATCTCACCTGTCTCCAACCTCTCTTCAACAGAGGGAGGCATATCTAGACCACCATCAAATTTAACTATACCAAGAAATACAGCATCTCCTGATATAGATGGAATAAAATGTGTGGAAATTCCTACATCAACTACAGACCTTACAAATGAGATGGCAGACATGGCCAACTCACCCATCAACCTTTCATTAACAGAAGGCATATCTAGACCACCTTCAAATGTAAGTATACCAAGAGATACCACACGCCTTTATCTAGATGAAACAAAATACATGGAACAATCAAATGAAATTCCCACAAATGAAACTGCAAATATGGCCATTTCTCCCATCTCCAAATTTTCATCAACAGAGGGAGGCATATCTAGACCACCATCAACTTCAACTATATCAAGAAATACAGCGTTTACTGATGTAGATGGATTAAGATGTGTAGAAAGTCCTATATCAACAATACTTCCAACAAACGAGGCTCCAAATATGGATATCTCACCTGTCTTTAATATTTCACCAACTGAGGGAAGCCTATTTAACCCACCACCCCTAAGTATACCAAGAGATACCATGTCCCCTGATGTAAAGGGAGCAAGATACACTGAAACGTCAAAAGATATTCCCACAAATGAGATTACAAATATGGCCAATTCATTCATCTCCAATGTTTCATCAACAGAAGGAGGCATATCTAGACCATCGTCAACTTTAAGAATACCAAGAGATGCTATGTGCCTTGAGATAGATGGAAAAAGATATGTGAAAAGTCCTACCATACCCCCCACAAATGTTGCCATCTCACCTGTCTACAATGTTTCAACAGAGGGAGGCCTATCTAGACAACCATCGAATTTGAGTATAGCAAGAGATACTACGTCCCCTGATGTAGAAGGAATAATGTACACTGAAAGATCAAATGAAATTCCCACAAATGAAAATACAAACATGGCTTCATCTATCTCCGATCTTACATCGCCCTCAATTATACTATCAGACAGAGTGTCTTCCCCTAAAATGAGGTATCAATCACTGGACAGAATCAATGATCATATACCAGCACCAGAAATGTGCATACCCCTGGAATACAGAGATAATCACCTTTCAACCACAGTCAGTCAGAAGGTGGATCTTCCATCAAGGGTACCAGGTGATGTAGGTCAAATAGATGATACTAGCTACAAAATTTCCCTTAAAAACTGCAGTCCACCTCAGGATGATTGTACAGACATTGCTTCAGTACCTTGCAGCCAAACTGACAAAATAAGTGAGCCATCTGCTCCCAAATTATCTGTAAAACAAATAAAAGAAAGTTGGGAAAGGATGAATGAGAGCATTTTAAATTCTCTGAATCCATGGCAAACATCCAAAAAGATTTTAACGGTGCCTACTGCAAAGGAAATAAAGACTGGTAATGATAGTGGAAGAGAAATGTTGGAAAGAGAATCAGCAGGTCATGAAAAAACATTTGGGCAGATAGCTATGAGACCTGGGGAAAGCCCCAGTGTTTTACATAGTAACAATCATAGCATGTATGAAGGACAGTCATGCAGGACCAAGGGGTGGAGTGGGGAAAGGGTGATACAGGAGGAGCATACATTAGGAAAAGGGGTGGGGAATATAGCAGAGGGTAGTTACAGAGGGGAACAGGTTGAGCTGTCATTCAGCACCAGGAATAGAAAAGGGCCTGCAAACCACAGCCCTGCTCCCTCAAGCCGAGCCCCAAAGTCTGGAATTCCACCTCGCTATTTTGAGTCTCCCCTGCCAACTCGGCGGCAACAGAGTCTTCTCAGAGCACAGAACTTACAAAAAGAGAGCAAGATTGGTGCCAAGAAGGTTCGTTCAACTTCTCAAAGCCTTCAAAGTGGTGCTCGTCGTCTTTCTTCAGAATGTACTAGCGAGACTTCCAGTATGGGAAGTGAATTTGATGATGCAGACAGTGAGGTGAAGTGGTTCACAGACCAGGCCTTCAGGAGCCTATCTAGCCCTCAGGTGGACTATTTGGATGTCTACAGCTCTAGCTGCGGGTCATCTATAAATGTTTCACAGCCTTCTACAATGGACAGTCCAGGTTCTGCTACATGGATTTCCTACACAGATTTGCACGACATGCTACAGGAAAATGATGATGTTTTATGTCGTACTTCTTCATTTTTACCCCACGGTACACTAGACCCAGCAAAGCATTTTGAGATGGGTAGTTTTGAATGCGTTGATGTAGCAGTGGAGAGCAAGGAGGAAACCAGTAGTGGAAAAAGGACAGTCCCAAAAAGACGGATCCAATTTAAGAGGCACAACTTTGATGAACAAGAGTCTCCTGAGAATGAAGGAAAAGCTATGGATTCACTGTCCACACAGACCTGTTCAAGGGACACATTTGTTTGTCAACATAGTACCCCAGCATCAATGCAGGAAGATCTGGTTCAAGGTGAACATGAAATTCAAGCTGGTAAGAAGATGCTCCAGAAGTCTACATATTTAGATGAAAGTTCACCCAAGAGTAAAATGGCTTCCAGCATTATCAAAAACGTTCTTTCAAAGAAAATGGATACTGCTACCAAAGAATATTCAAGAAGTGAACCATGTGAGAATAAAAACAAACACATTGAAACTCTCTCTGGAGGGGATTCAAGCAATGCAGAAGGGCAGAATTCCAGCCTACCTTCTGAATACAGTTTGTCCTTTGAGGACTTTGGAGGCAAAGAGGAAAGAAGCACTTATCCTCAGAAGAGGAGCTGCAGGCCCAAGGTTCCCCCCAAGCCAGTCTTCAAAGCTAACTGTCTACCTCCTAACAGCAACTCTGCAGGTGTGGCGATTCAGTGTAAAACCTTAGTGAAGGATCAGATAAGACCCATAATGGTTGGTGCCTTTGAAAGCAAAACATCTAAGAAACAGATCTTTGGGAACAGTGAGAAGGAGGCAAGTAAGGTCAGAGAGGAACACAGCAGTGACTCGGGAAGTACCATTAACCGGTCCCCAAACTGTACTGCAATTTGTGTTGCAAGCACACAGAGACGAATGACAAACAGTGACAGCAAATACCCCATGACACCGGAAACCCATAAACAACAGGAGGGCAGCAGCAGTATGTTCTTGTCAAAAACCCCTGGAATCACACTCAAGCCTTGTACCATCAAGGATAAAAACAAGTCTTCCTTGAAGGCATCTCTCTACCCTGAACTGGAAATATCCAAAGACACCAGATGTGAATCTCTGTTAGGGTTAGAGGAAACACCTGAAGAACGAACGAGGCTCAAAACAGGGGTTGAGGCAGACACTGGCGAGGATAATGAAAAGAACAAGGCAAAATCTGTTATACATAAAGTAAGGGACGTCAGAAAGCTGGTAAAAAACACCTACAACCTGTCCTTCAAAGCCTCAAATACCACTCTCCATGTAAAGGATGTAGTGCCTGAAAAACAGAAGGGAATGCAACCAGAAAATCCTCATCCTTTGCAGATTGAATGCAAAGCTATCAGCTGCAAAGGCAAGTCAGCATCTTGCAATAAATCAACCACCCAACAAGATATAGCACATACTACTGACAAATCAAAGATGCCACAAATGGATTCACCAAAACGAAATGATGAAGATATTACAAAAATAACAGCCAAGGCTTCCTTGCCAAACATTCAACATTCTGATGTGGATTTGTTTGTTGGTTTGGATAAACGTAACAGCATATCTCCATCTGGTAATTGTGAACAGAGTAAAAAACTAGAAATGCCTTCAAGGCCATCAAGTAAGGAAATATCAACATTAGTATTTCTGCAGGATAGCACACCCAAGTCTGTGCAGAAGCCAACAAGCCCTGCTTCCCCTGAGGTAAAAACTGCTAACAGTAGCCATTCTGTGTCAATGCTACGAAAAGAAAAGGGGATGCAAGCTGACATTGGAGTTTGTGATGTCCTGAGTGAAGGAGTGGGTGCTAAACCTAAGCATATCAACAGGCTAGAGGTCCCCTTACAGACCTATGCATCAGAGGGAACATCAAGTGAATCCCAGAAAGTGAAAAAAGAAGATGCTGATTTACCTCCTGAACAGAATATATCCTTAAACAGTGGTCTACAGACAAGAGAAGGTAACTTGCAGGTTAGGAGTTCTCCAAAACTTAAGGAAGTGAGAGTACTTCCCAGTGGAAAAGAGGGAGATAACCAGAGTCAAGGAGATTTGTTACAACCTCCAAAAGAACAAGAGATTGCAGTTGCTGCATCAAGCAAGGCAGAGGTAAGAGCATTTTCTAGTAACACAAAAATTCATGGAATGCCAGTAACATCATCTAAAGAGATCGAGTTACCCATTCAAGTGAGGTCAATATCCAGTGACAGACCAAAACCATCTGTACTGCCTAAACCGTGTTATAAACAGCCATTTGCAGAAATTAGGTCAACATCAACCGACTTTCCTAAAACAGACACCACTCCAACAGCACCTATTTTAAAAGAGCAAACACATTTAAAGAGTGATGTTAAAATAATTGAGACATCAGCTACAGTGATACACAATGAGCAATCCACCAACACCGCATCAAGCAATACCAAAATATTAGCTGTGTCAGCTGTGTCCAGCCACAAACCTCAAACTATCCCAACAACGTCAAGTTCTGCACAGAAATCAACAGCCACAACAAGCAGACAAGAGGTATCTATCACTTCAGTGCAAAACTCCAGCAACCAGCAAAAGCAGAACATTCAAGAACAGGTGACAGCAGCAACTTCTTATGCATCTAATTATCAAACCTTACCAATTGTTTCACAAGCCAATACTTACATGCAGCCTACAGTGACAGCATCATCTAATAACCAGTTACAAACAGATAACTTTCACTTTCCTACATCAGATGATCCACCCAGCTATGACGAACGAGAAAGTTTTAGCCCCTTGCATCTTTCTGATTTGCCCCCAAGGAGGAAGAACAGATACCATCCTACTACCAAACATTCTCTTTGCTCCTGTACATCATGTTCCCACCCTCAATTTGGCCAGCCCTATCATGGCTCACAAAACCAGACACCACCAGCCCCTCATTCACCAGGTCAGGTGATTTCATGTCCAGGAGTACCACCACAGGCCCAGGTCCGTCCTCATCAGTGCAGACCAGATGGCCAAGCCTCAAATTACCCATCTGTCTCACCGAAAACTACAGTACAACAGGCTCCGGCCATGATTCAGCCCATCCACCACTCTCATACCTGCCCTGCACCAGCCATACAACCGTATGGTAATGAGCAACAGCAACCTTCTATTCAACACATGGACAGACATTCAGGTAATCAACGTTCACCACAAGTTCCAAGTGGCGCAACATATCGGGAACACAGTCGTTCACCTAATATAGCTCCTTTGGACCCTAGATCCCAGTTTTTCAATCCACAAGAACTACCACCAGCTTTTGGTCATGAATATGGGAATGATGGTCCTGGGGGTGGAGGTGTATTGTACCCAGAAAATACAAGTGGGCTTGGATATGGCCAAAGCCCCCGTCGTGTACTTCTAGATCCTGAAACTGGGAAGTATTTCTACATTGAAGTGCCCATGCAGCCAGTGAGAAAAATGCTGTTTGATCCAGAAATTGGCCAATATGTGGAAGTTCTCATACCACAGCAGGCTATGCCCAATTCTAGTGTGTATCCTCCAACTGCTGCTCCATACCAGGGTCCATACCATGGTCAAGGGTTATATGCATCCCAGTACCTCCCCTATGCGATGCCACCCCATCCTCAGCCTGCCCAGCAGCCACGACATCCAGAGCCCTCAGTTCCAACATCACTCCATCAAAACACCATGGGATATGGAAGCTCAGGAAGCCAGGCACCAAAATCAGATGTAAAAGGACATCCATCGCTGGATCAGAGTTATTTAGAGAGCATGTATTACATTCCTACCGGGATGAATGCAAGCCCAAATTCTACCCCTTCAGACTGCTACCACAAACCAGCAACAAATATGCCTGCTACTGGTGGCAGGAGGGCATGAAACAGTCCTAGATTTTGAATTTGCATTGTGTGGTGCTATGCAAGCTTTTAGAGTAAGGTTACCAGGAGCTTGTGACAAATTACGCCCAGTAAAATTATACTGAAATCAATGCCAATGTAAAAATACCAACAGTACTGTATAAAACAATGTTCAAGAACATTAGCATGTCCTTCTTTCTAGCACAAACTCCTTCTCAATCTATACATTAAAAGTAGCCCAGCTGTGGAAGAAATGTTTTAATTTGTTATATGATCTTTACAGAGGTGCAGTGAGTTTTTGAAGAGCTAATGCTAAAAAAGAAATATGTGCTAAACCTACTTACAATGCTAGTCATCACTCCATTTGACTGAGCTGGTGACCAAAATACTATTTTAATGTTTTTCTATAAACATGCCTACATTGTGTTTCTTTCCAAACATTATATGTCAGTACGGTTCATCATAGTAAGCTTCCTTGAACACAACCCCATTAAAAAGAGTTTTGTTGCATGTCAGTGTCAGGTATATTTGCATTTTAGTGCATTATGAGCTCATAGCAAACAATTTACTGACTTTGGAGAATTGTAATAACTTGATTAGCATTATTATTAGCACCTACTTCACATCAAGTTTCCCAGGTACAGTGCAGGCATGTTTCTGAATTTGTAGATATCAGTTCCAAATTGAAATATTGATGCTAAAAGATAATTCACTGTAAGTGAATGGATAAAGCAGTTGGATATGCAAATGAATATGAATATGTCTGCCAATGAATAAATTATTAAATATTATACAAAGTGCAGAAAGTTTTCTAACGATAACATCTTACCAAATGCCATTTTTACACACAATTTTATCAAATTAAAAGCATTTGTTCACCACTACAATTTATGCATCCTGTGTTTCCTTGCTGATTGGCATTGTGTCAATGAACTCTCATCAGATAATTTGTCAAACTGGCATATGATTTTTTCATTCTGGTGACCTTGAAAATGTGTGAACAAGCCCATCTCTGAGAATTCAAACCATTTCGATATGGAAAGAGTATTCACAAATAATTGAACATAAAGTGTGAAACTGTGAGTTGGTTGATAGTGATATACTGTACAGTATCTGGTATTATCCAGGAAGTCATGAATAGACTCAGACTACCACCTAGTGGTGACTGTTTTACTGTTCTATAAATATGAAAAGGAAAAAAAAAAGATTGAAGCAGTATCTCATCTCATCTCATCTCATTATCTCTAGCCGCTTTATCCTGTTCTACAGGGTCGCAGGCAAGCTGGAGCCTATCCCAGCTGACTACGGGCGAAAGGCGGGGTACACCCTGGACAAGTCGCCAGGTCATCACAGGGCTGACACATAGACACAGACAACCATTCACACTCACATTGATTGAAGCAGTAGTTTAGTAGTAATTTATAGATAAGTGTAAATAAAAATATATTTCACTTTTCAAATTGCTCAGAGTACTTCAAAATAAAAATGGTACTGGAAATTTAATGGTATGGAGCCGGGATAGTGCGTGTTGAATAAACTGATAACTCAAGAGGCACATTGGCAGGGAATGACCCAAGTTTAACATTCAATTCACTTAGTACAATCAAGTACATACTCTTAAGCAAGTATGTGGAAGCAAGTATGTCTCAGATAACACTGCTGGTTAAAAGAAATATAGTATTAATCAATTATTCCTTGATTAAGTCAGGAATAAATTGCGATGGGGCGTGCTGTTATAGGAAAATAATTAATGATGGAGTAGTGTGATGTCCAGTGTGAATGAAATACCCATCACGGACACACAGTCGATTATTTTCCAATAACATTGAAGTGAAATTATTCTTTGCACGGTGGTGTAATGGTTAGCACGGTCGCCTCACAGCAAGAAAGTTCTGGGTTCGAACCCAGCGGCCGGCGAGGGCCTTTCTGTGTGGAGTTTGCATGTTCTCCCCGTGTCTGCGTGGGTTTCCTCCGGGTGCTCTGGTTTCCCCCACAATCCAAAGACATGCAGGTTAGGTTAATATGGGACGGCCTTGGGCTGAGGCGCCCTTGAGCGAGGCACCTAACTCCCAACTGCTCCCCGGGCGCTGTTAGTATGGCTGCCCACTGCTCTGGGTATGTGTGCGTGTGTTCACTGCTTCAGATGGGTTAAATGCAGAGAGGAAATTTCACAAGCGTGTGATGAATAAAGTTGTGCTTTCTTCTGCTTTCTTTCTTCCTTTCAATTAGCCAACAATGACAAGTACGATTTGTTAATGGACAACACATCATACTTTGTAACCATTTATAGTTTAATGTTGTAAAATATCCATGAGACAAGCTAGTCAACAGTTATTCCACAAAATTGAGTCGTACATGAGCTGATAGCCGACGAGGCACCTAGCACCGAGTCGGCTATAATCCATGTATGACGAGATCGAGTGTAATAACTTTTTCATTCTATCCACATTCACTGGATTTTGAGAAACAGAGCATTTTTATTTTAATTTTTTGCAAAGTCAATAAATAAAAACTTTATGCAAAACGTCCGACAAAATAATTTCCGCTTAGAATGTAAACAAACCGGCGAAATGACAGGAGCAATTTGTGAAAAATGCGATAATAATAATTCTTGAAAAATAAACAAAAGATACATTCTTACCATCAAATCTTCATCTCATCTCATTATCTCTAGCTGCTTTATCCTGTTCTACAGGGTCGCAGGCAAGCTGGAGCCTATCCCAGCTGACTACAGGCGAAAGGTGGGGTACACGCTGGACAAGTCGCCAGGTCATCACAGGGCTGACACATAGACACAGACAACCATTCACACTCACATTCACACCTACGGTCAATTTAGAGTCACCAGTTAACCTAACCTGCATGTCTTTGGACTGTGGGGGAAACCGGAGCACCTGGAGGAAACCCACGCGGACGCGGAGAGAACATGCAAACTCCACACAGAAAGGCCCTCGCTGGCCACGGGGCTCGAACCTGGACCTTCTTGCTGTAAGGCGACAGCGCTAACCACTACACCACCGTGCCGCCCCCATCAAATCCTTTTATTCCATATTTTGTTGCTTTTTTGTATTTTTGTTTTCGAGTAGAGTTTTTATTTTGTCCTCGGCTGGTTCAGCAACATGCTCCGCCATTTTGTTTTTCTCTACTCGTGGTATACGTATGAGCTGATATCCTAGTAGTAGATTAGCCAATCAGAGCGCACAATTGCTCATATCCAGTGAATGTGGATAGAATAATTCCTGTTGTCACTTATCACCAGCTTCACCCCCCATTCTCCTTCCATAAATGTTAGACACATCTTGTTACAGAAACATTCACCATATGAACGATTATACATTTTTCTTTGTTAAATAACAACATGATTTTAATTTATTTATCATCAAGTTTAGATTATGTAGAACATTTGCTATACAAGTCCCTGCAAATGAGCTGTTACTATATGAGTGATTAGAAATGTTATAACTTGTGCATTAATATAAACCTATGACCATGGCTATAAACATGGCTGTTTTCCATAGCCTAATGGTTAGAGAAGCAGCTCTGGGACCAAAAGGTCACCGGTTTGATTCCCTGGACCAGCAGGAATGGCTGAAGTGCCCTTGAGCAAGGCAGCTGCTCCCCAGGCTGCTCTGGGTGTGCTATATGTCACTTTAGAATACAGCGTCTGCTAAAATGTAATTAATGAAACTTAATCAGAACCTTATAACCCATCAGATTTGAAAACTCAGCACTGCTGTTGTATAACAATTGAGGAATCTGTGATCAAACTACCAATAATAAATTGCTCAAACTGTTTTTGGTGAAACAGAACCATCAAATCAGACAGAATGACATCATGTAACAAGGCAACATGATCACGGGGTGGTCCAGTAGTGTTGTGGAAATGTTTCCATTTTATTCCTCCAAAAAGATCTCCAAGTCAGTCCTGTGCCCACCCGCATGCAGCAGCCGCACCCTCGGATGACTGCATTCAGTTTCCTGGCTTGTCTGATTGCAATACAGGGTAGAGGCAGATGAGAACTCCCACTGCGTCCCTTCTGTGTTATTGATCAGATAGCGTTGAGTGTGTTCGATGCTATAAGGGTTCACCCCATGCACGGGCTGCCCTTCATGAAAACAAAGAAAGGAACACAACACAATTTGCCTATGACTTCATTCGGTACACACCATAATGGAAATAAACATGGCTGTTTTCTTTTGGAAAGCATGTCAGTGCTTTTAGCAAACATGTATGCCAATGTTTTCAAATTAAATAAAGAGGCACCGCCCTAATGGCAGAACTGAGTCCATGGCATGGTTAAGTTACACTTGTGAAATCATGGAGTACAGTATGTCCAAATTTGCATGGCCTAGAGACACAAACTTTACCTCAGTTGTTTAACAGGAGATTGACAATACCCCTGGAATGAAATGTGCTTCAGCATGCAGGCCATAAAAGGTCTTGTTCCGGAGGTGACGCAAGCACGAGGTCAGGTAGAAACATGAATGATCTTGCTGAAACTTAGCTTACCTGCATCTCAGGTACACCTGCTATAAACAGAGGATTAGGAAACCTGTAGGATTCCGGATGTGTTGAGTCTCTAGGCAACCAACATGCCAAATAAACTGGTAGGCCGGGCCCTGCACATTCCTCAGCACGGGGAGGTTCACTGCTGTGGTTTATACATGCAATGAACCACCGGGTGGTGCAATCACAAGCATTCATCCTGTTGAGATTGACTTACATCAGAGTTTGTAGCCAATGGTTTTGCACTGTGTAAATAATTGAGGTTGATGACACAAACTTCCTCATTCATTAAACCATTGTTCTTTCATAATCTCAGTCTAGGATGAGAACTGGCAACCCTTGGAGAAAAAAAAAATCCCTTCAAAATCCACCTTGGTTTGACAAGCTGCCAAAACGTTGACAGGCTGAGCTGGTCAAACTGGTACGTCATCTTTACTAGCTGCTACAGGTTAATAGATAGGAAACGATTTCTGAATTACCGCTTTTAGTGAAACAGCCGAGTTATTTTTAAGAAATTTGCATAACTCTATGGTGACTAGAAAACGTCAAACATTTTTTAGATCAGTAAAAAAAGAGAGCTGGAAAATCACTCACTGGCTGGAAAAGATGGTCTATGATGACCTATCAGTTAGAGCAGCTCGACTTGTGTGTTGGCAGCTAGTAGCAGGTCAGACTAAATGAGAAACAATATGGATTACTACAAGGCCTGTGTTTGCCAGACACTACTCTCACTGATGACAAATCAAAATGATCGATTAACCTAGATTGGAAATTGTTCACAGTGGGCCAAGTGAGTGTCAGTATGTGTCTTAGTTTCCTTCCCTGAAACACATACAGTGCATGGCTGGACGTGGCAGCTAGTGGGTGATGTAATGGCCTGAAGACTTCTCTCAGTCTGAATTACCAGGACGTCTTTGGGACGAGCTCCTGAGCTGGGTCATAGACTAATGAGGAATGGAAAGAATGTCGACTGAGACTGAAACACAGCCAACAGGACAGCCTGTGTACAGAGAGAGAGACAGAAAATCACCCCAGCAGTATCGCTCACTTTGGGACAAAGGTACAAAGGGCCAGATTCCTAGGAGTCTTTAGAAATAACTTATCAGCGGTCCTGTTTTCAGTTAGAATCAGTCCAAAGGTCAATATGGCTCTGAATTGCAGACGGTAAACCGAACAGTGTAACAAATAAGCCATAAAATGTTCAATGTTTTCGCATTCACATGTGAAAAGTGACAGTCCGTTTCCTTGGAAACAACTAAGGCCAAACGGGGATTCCCCTTTCGGCTCCACATAGCTGAAGGGTCAAGTCCGCTCGGATGCGCCTCCTCTCCCACGCGAAGCTTGTGTAGCACTGTAGTGTCAAACAGACACACCACATCTGGACAAAGATCTCACTGTCTCTTTTTCGTCGTTCCATATTTTATACAGTATTCTAGACTCGAGGGATTGGTTTTCCAGACACATTTCCAGGCTAATTCAAAGACTAGGCTTAATCGGTATCCAGGGAGTAACAGTACAGACGACAAAACTCATTCGAGTGCATGAGTAAGACATA
The DNA here is from genome assembly GCF_027579695.1 of Neoarius graeffei. Lineage (NCBI taxonomy): Eukaryota > Metazoa > Chordata > Actinopteri > Siluriformes > Ariidae > Neoarius > Neoarius graeffei. Next base: position 9,631,713 of record NC_083576.1, on the reverse strand, counting down.
GAAAGTCATGTGTCACTGCACTGGACGCCTTGACAGTGTTCTTTATTATTTTTGTCTGCTCTACACTGCTGGGAGTTTTTCGAGTTCAAAATCATTTGCATGTGTGCAGAAGCAAGGTTACAGGTGCAAGTTTCGACTCCTGAAAGGTTGCCTTCTTGAACTTGTTTAAAGATTAATCAAATATATTTTGGGGATATGTCTTCCAAAGGGTCTGTTTTTTGTTTTGAAAATGATGGTGCGGTGATGGAAACTTGAATCTAATTGAAATTTAAATAAAACTAAGTGATGCTGACATGATACTGAATGTGACTGGTTTCTCTGGATGAAAATAAAAAAAATGCAATAATTATTCCAACAAATAAATATGAAACATTGTATGTGGGTGGCACGGTGGTGTAGTGGTTAGTGCTGTCGCCTCACAGCAAGAAGGTCCGGGTTCGAGCCCCGTGGCCGGCGAGGGCCTTTCTGTGTGGAGTTTGCATGTTCTCCCCGTGTCTGCGTGGGTTTCCTCCGGGTGCTCCGGTTTCCCCCACAGTCCAAAGACATGCAGGTTAGGTTAACTGGTGACTCTAAATTGACCGTAGGTGTGAATGTGAGTGTGAATGGTTGTCTGTGTCTATGTGTCAGCCCTGTGATGACCTGGTGACTTGTCCAGGGTGTACCCCGCCTTTCGCCCATAGTCAGCTGGGATAGGCTGCAGCTTGCCTGCGACCCTGTAGAACAGGATAAAGCAGCTAGAGATAATGAGATGAATGAGATGAGACGTTGTATGTGCTTGTTTGGAGTGGTGTAGTGGTGCATGCTGTTACCTCACAACGAGAAGGTTCTGGGTTCGAACCTGCCGGTTGACTAGGGTCTTCCTGTGTCAAGTTTACATGTTCTTGTGTCTGTGTGGGTTTCCTTTGGGTGCTCTGGTTTCCTCCCACAGTTCAAAGATACGTGGATTAGGTCCAGTGGCGAACTGTTACTATTAGAGCTGGGACTTGAGCTCAGCCAAACTTTCGCTAGACACACCAAAAAAGCAACAGGGCAAAGGATTTTGCAAAGGATTAGCGGCAGGCTGACAGGTCGCGCCGTTGTGTGTAGCTGTTGATGTTGAGTTTAAAAGTAACAAAGTAAATTACACAGGGAAATGAATACTTAAGTCTGAGTGAAAAATACCGTAGTGAGCGTGCAGCGTGGAAGACGAGTCTGGAGACAGAAATCTTAGTTTCTTGGTCATTAGCCTGTGCTACTTGCTCTCGATAGATAGCACTGGCTTGACCGCTTTATTCACATTCGCTAACACTACTGATGAACGCTACACCGGCTGGAATATGACTTCACTGCTGTGCTAACAGTGCTGACTCGTGGTTAAGCTCGCATTGGCCTTCGAGAAGGTCTAGGGCGATGCATTTTTGGTCCCTCCCACTATAAATCAAAATCTTATTGGCTAATTCATCTGTCACTTCCTACATAAACATACACCACCATGGCCTTCTGTCCCATCAGTGAAGTCCTAACCAATGAGTGAGCCAGCTCTAAACTCTTCTCAGCCTAGAAACAACAAAAAAATCGCATTGGATAACTCGAGTTTGTTTTCAGGACAGTAATGCTTTCATTTCTGAAGCAAATTTGATAGAAAATTAGGCTGAATTAGAAGAGAATAATTATAATGAAATTATGAAAGAATGAAAGCAATTAAATATAATATTTGAAATGCTGATATGTTTGGACCCTGTCCGAAGATCTCGAAGGCCCTGATGGTTCCCCTCTGACAGGCTTCTCTAAATTGCCCATGAGTGTTGGCTGTTGGGCTGTTGGGCTTTCTTTCTGTTTTAGCCCTGTGATAGACTGGCGACCCACCCAAGGTGTACCCCAATTCTCGTTCAAAATCAGCTGGGGTTGGGTCCAGCTCACCCACGACTCATAATGGACAAGTGGTACACAAAATGGATGGCTGATTATACATGCTTGTCTTATGGGCCTATTATGTCAAGGTGTGGATCTGTTTTCTATAACAGCAGCTCTGACACTTAAAGGACCCATGGCATGGTGGTTTGTTGATGCTTTAAACGGGCTCGTGGAGGTTTCTGGATGTTATATCCGCAGCCTTTCTCGAAATGAACCCTCGGCACATAGATATAGCCTCCTGGGAGAAAGCCCCATTTCAGCCCTTTTCCCAGTGCGTCGTTTTGCTAATGAGAAGCATGGAGGCGGGGAAGGGTAGAGGGTGGGGGCGGGCCATCGGGGGAGGGGCTTGACCAAGCTGCGGGCATGCTACCTGTGTGTGAACAGTAGCAATGGCAGGTCAAGCAACAGTCCAAGCTTTCGCTTTTGACCCGGAGTCCGACCCCGAAGCAGAAGCGCAAGCAGTTGAACAAACTGTAAATCACCGACTTCAGCAGAATGTATCAGAATGGTGAGTTTGAAATGTTATGTCTGGAAATGGGAATTATTGGGTTGGTTATGTTTCCCGTTATAAAGTTCGCGATCAAACCAAGTCTGTGTTTACACAAAGGTAGTGATTTAGGCTATATCCCAGTTTGCTTGACAAAATGTTTACATGCTGATATAAATAGCCACCATACTTCATCATATCCCTATCATGCTGGATACAAAATGTATCTACATGTATCTACGAACGTATAATACCCTAGGCTTGAACACGCACTCCATAACCAAAGAGGATAGAAGCAGCAACTACAGCAACATATCGCTTATCCAACAGAAGACATGCATTGCGGAGCAATAGTCAGACATAAGCTCATAAGTTACAGTCAATTTCCAGACTAAACTCAGTTTAACAGAGCATGCTGCATGCTTTTTGGTTTTGTAGCGCAGAGTACCTGGCTAACTGCAGGAAGCGGTTAGCTGCACAGCTAATGTAGCCATTGCAAAGCTAACGCACCGATTTTAAAACACGGCAAAACGACTTAACAGTTATACACTTACTTGTTCGGTGTTTGTGGCTGATGCGGCAGGGATGCTTGGTACGGACCCAGGCTTCAGTGACAGTTGATGTGCAAAACCTGCCCTGTACTGTCCCAAGTTGTGGAAACATTCATCAGGAAAATGCTTCTGACAAACATACACCGTCTTAGGTAGACTCGACGGCGTATTATTGGAGTAAATAAAATTAAGCCACTGCGTCTTCAGGGGCTCTCCCGTCGGCAGTAAAAACAGACTCTTTTCTGTGTTGTCACATCCATGTACAGCGCAATTTCCATGTTTCGCTTGCTTAGGTGGTGCCATGTTGTTGTGTCCTCTATGGTCTCCTCACTACAAAATTGAAGTGACGTATCTATGGTGGCAGCTTTTGAGCTGGGCGGGCAATCCATACAGTGGGTGGGAATCCAGAGGGGGGGCATGGGGATCATCTCCCTTGCTGACGTAGTAAAGGGAAGAGCCTATCAACGCGCCATTTTGACGCGCCATTCTCAAATGTTGACAAATGGTGGGCATAGTTTGGTTTACACATTATGACATTTCTAGCCACTGGGGTGACTTAAGAAGGTCAGAGGAACTCATTTTAACGTTAAAAAACCTCAGAAAGTGAAATTTCATGCCATGGGACCTTTAAATGACAAGTTTATATTAATACACTCGTTCTAATACGTTATCGTTTCTATAGTAACAGCCCATTCAGATGGACTTGTATGGCGCAAGCTCTGTGTAATCTTAGGAAAGGAAAAAACATAGCTGGTGACATTGTTAAGCTTTCGTTCACTGAACATTTATGGAAGTAATCTGCAGTGTAACAAAGTTTTTCAGACTCGACAGGAAAATCTTCAGGACTTTGTGCATTCTGGTTTCTCAGCACCACGACAAGCTGTATTTTTTCAGGAATATTTATAGCTGCAATATCGTAAGTGATAAGAACTAATATGTCTCGTGGATGTTCCAAAACAGTAAACGTAACCATAAACAGATAAAAAAAACATGACAGGCTATTCATTAATGAATACAAAATTGTAATTGTTGGCAAATTTCTTCATGTCAGACTGCATGACATCATCCCAGTGTGGATCATTTTCTTAAAACACGCCTTGTCATGCTTTATTGCTGATGTAATAAATCTTTGCTGTGATAATAAGCTGTTCTGAAGATTAGGGTTTTGTTTTGTTGTTTTACAGTTTGAGAATGTCCATTCATTGTAGTTCATTTGTGTGAAATCATCTCTGATGGTGTGGTTCAGTTTAGTTTCAAAACAGCCAAATATGACCTAATCAGATGCCTGTTGAGATTTATCCACCACTCCTCGTCAGTCCAACACCCATCACCGTTGGAAATAAAAGCTACAGTAATTAATTGCAGCGAAGTTGACATGTTTCAGGTTCACCATCAGCTATACTTAGAAACACGCAATGTTTGCTGTAAAATTCTTATCAGGGGAGGCGATACCTCTGGAAACTATGACAGAGACCTTTCTGTTTGCTATCACCCCCCAGGCTCCTGAAAAAATAAGCAGCCTTTTGTAACTGTCCACTCCTTCACTTTGATGTATCACGTATCAGTGTTGAACGTAGAGTATGTGGCATCTTAAGCACGAGCAAAGAATGCTGGGGAGGAGGGGGGGTGAAGTGAAGTGCTGCAGAAAAAGACATCAGTCTACGTAAAGTTATCTGTGGAGTTCATCGCCATTGTTCCATACGACTGAAATCATAAATATTGCATGGTGGCGCGGAGATATGAAGTTTATCTTCGAGTCATGAACATGTTCACGAGTGAGCAAAGCAAACAAGAGAAAATATTTAAAAACACAAGAAGATAAACTTCATATCTTTGCACCACCGTGTAATGTTCTCTATATTATATGGACACATCAAAAAAAAAAAATTACACAAGTTAATCGAAAGAATTTTAATTTTGAACAACACACGTCTAGTCAGCAGGAAAACACTGGGAGTGACATCATCGGAGTGAAATATTGGGAATTATTATACATACAGGACACTTTTTTGATGGAATAAAAACATGTTCTATTCCCTTCTAGCGGGTTTCATTGATTTGCTTTGATAGCATGCAATATTGTTAGCATATCGCTTATCCTATGTGTATTACATCACTCTACCCAATAGAGAATGAGCGTTGAATATGGTTTACGATACTGCATGGTTGTCAAGACGACATGATGTCACATGTTGAAGCTCATGCGAATATTCAATGAGAGAGTTTTCTACTGCGCATCCGTTTCTGTGTTCGCCGGGAAAGAGGAAGACGTGTTGAACACCTGAAAGGCAACCAAAACTTCATCAGATATTCGTCACACATATTTATAAGAGAAAAACATACGAACAGACATCGAAAAACTGAAAGAGACAAGTCGGAAATGTAAAACTTGCGCGCTAGCGAACGACTGTGACAATTTGTAAGCAAACATGGCTGCCAGGTTTGCGTCGTTAAATACGGAAGATTTTGAGAGAATTTTGGCTGCTCTGTTGTGTGTAGGTGTCGATGTTGATTTTAAAAGTAACTAAGTAAATTAGAGGGAAATTAATACTTAAGTCTGAGTGAAAAATACTGTGGTGAGCGTGCAAGAAGAGTCTGGAGACAGAAATCTTAGTTTCTTGGTCGTTAGCCTGTGCTACTTGCTCTCGATAGCATTGCTTTATTAGCATTCGCTAACACTACTGATGAACGCTACACCAGCTGGAAGGTTACTTCACTGCCACGCTGACAGCGCCGACTAGTGGTTAAGCTCGTGTTGGCCTTCAAGAATGCTGATACAAAGAGAGTATGTATAATAATAATAATAATAATAATAATAATAATAATAATAATAGGGCAGCACGGTGGTGTAGTGGTTAGCGCTGTCGCCTCACAGCAAGAAGGTCCTGGGTTCGAGCCCCGGGGCCGGCGAGGGCCTTTCTGTGCGGAGTTTGCATGTTCTCCCCGTGTCCGCGTGGGTTTCCTCCGGGTGCTCCGGTTTCCCCCACAGTCCAAAGACATGCAGGTTAGGTTAACTGGTGACTCTAAATTGACCGTAGGTGTGAGTGTGAATGGTTGTCTGTGTCTATGTGTCAGCCCTGTGATGACCTGGCGACTTGTCCAGGGTGTACCCCGCCTTTCGCCCGTAGTCAGCTGGGATAGGCTCCAGCTTGCCTGCGACCCTGTAGAAGGATAAAGCGGCTAGAGATAATGAGATGAGATGAGATAATAATAATAATAATATCGGCTGACGTTTTTTCATGGTGTCTCAGATATATTCCATTCGTCTTCAACTCTTTCAATATCATGCTAACTGAATGGAATATATCTGATATACCCCGGTTTTGGTTCTCCATGTCCTGGATGGAGCTTGTATGAAAAAATATGAGTGGTGTATTTCCCAGTAAAACACTCGTATCCATATAATACACTACCGTTCAAAAGTTTGGGGTCACCCAGACAATTTTGTGTTTTCCATGAAAAGTCACACTTTTATTTACCACCATAAGTTGTAAAATGAATAGAAAATATAGTCAAGACATTTTTCTGGCCATTTTGAGCATTTAATCGACCCCACAAATGTGATGCTCCAGAAACTCAATCTGCTCAAAGGAAGGTCAGTTTTATAGCTTCTCTAAAGAGCTAAACTGTTTTCAGCTGTGCTAACATGATTGTACAAGGGTTTTCTAATCATCCATTAGCCTTCTGAGGCAATGAGCAAACACATTGTACCATTAGAACACTGGAGTGAGAGTTGCTGGAAATGGGCCTCTATACACCTATGGAGATATTGCACCAAAAACCAGACATTTGCAGCTAGAATAGTCATTTAGCACATTAGCAATGTATAGAGTGGATTTCTGATTAGTTTAAAGTGATCTTCATTGAAAAGAACAGTGCTTTTCTTTCAAAAATAAGGACATTTCAAAGTGACCCCAAACTTTTGAACGGTAGTGTATAAATAAATAAATAAATAAATAAATATAATACACTCGGCGGCAGGGTGGTGTAGTGGTTAGCGCTGTCGCCTCACAGCAAGAAGGTCCGGGTTCGAGCCCCGGGGCCGGCGAGGGCCTTTCTGTGTGGAGTTTGCATGTTCTCCCCGTGTCCGCGTGGGTTTCCTCCGAGTGCTCCGGTTTCCCCCACAGTCCAAAGACATGCAGGTTAGGTTAACTGGTGACTCTAAATTGACCGTAGGTGTGAATGTGAGTGTGAATGGTTGTCTGTGTCTATGTGTCAGCCCTGTGATGACCTGGCGACTTGTCCAGGGTGTACCCCGCCTTTCGCCCGTAGTCAGCTGGGATGGGCTCCAGCTTGCCTGCGACCCTGTAGAAGGATAAAGCGGCTAGAGATAATGAGATGAGATGAGATATAATACACTCTTTAAATGGCATAAGGCTCTGACAGCACAGCTTACTCGGAAAGCTGTTTTCAGGCTTGACTGAAAGCTTGCCATGGTTTAGAGATGAAGATGAAGCAGGTCACTGAGAGCGGTGATGTAACAGTGAGTAATCATGTGATATGATCAACTGTGACTGGTAAGAGTACACGCTGTTACACGGAGATGTAAAAGGATGACATCAGCTCTTTGAAGTGAGTGGTGTTGAAATATCAAACGCACAATGCTCTCTCTCTCTCTCTCTCTCTCTCTCTCTCTCTCTCTCTCGCTAATGCACTTACTCACATAGAATACCAATATACAGACAGCCACACTTCCTGTCCATACACTTTGTTTATTTCCTCTCTTATTGTCTCCCTGCTACATCCTCAGAAAGCTCTCATTTTTGTACATTTTGCCTTTATTTACACTTCCCTAAGTGTCTTCTAAATGCTCATTTTAACAGTGTAATGTATCACTGAAGGCTACCTCATTTTGCCTCGTTATGCATAATGACAATGATGTTCACTTTGACTATGGATTTATACATCCCCGATTCAAAAAAAGTTGGGACAAACTACAAATTGTAAATAAAAACGGAATGCAATGATGTGCAAGTTTCAAAATTCCATATTTTATTCAGAATAGAACATAGATGACATATCAAATGTTTAAACTGAGAAAATGTATCATTTAAAGAGAAAAATTAGGTGATTTTAAATTTCATGACAACAACACATCTCAAAAAAGTTGGGACAAGGCCATGTTTACCACTGTGAGACATCCCCTTTTCTCTTTACAACAGTCTGTAAACGTCTGGGGACTGAGGAGACAAGTTGCTTAAGTTTAGGGATAGGAATGTTAACCCATTCTTGTCTAATGTAGGATTCTAGTTGCTCAACCGTCTTAGGTCTTTTTTGTCGTATCTTCCGTTTTATGATGCGCCAAATGTTTTCTATGGGTGAAAGATCTGGACTGCAGGCTGGCCAGTTCAGTACCCGGACCCTTCTTCTATGCAGCCATGATGCTGTAATTGATGCAGTATGTGGTTTGGCATTGTCATGTTGGAAAATGCAAGGTCTTCCCTGAAAGAGACGTCGTCTGGATGGGAGCATATGTTGCTCTAGAACCTGGATATACCTTTCAGCATTGATGGTGTCTTTCCAGATGTGTAAGTTGCCCATGCCACACGCACTAATGCAACCCCATACCATCAGAGATGCAGGCTTCTGAACTGAGCGCTGATAACAACTTGGGTCGTCCTTCTCCTCTTTAGTCCGAATGACACGGCGTCCCTGATTTCCATAAAGAACTTCAAATTTTGATTCGTCTGACCACAGAACAGTTTTCCACTTTGCCACAGTCCATTTTAAATGAGCCTTGGCCCAGAGAAGACGTCTGCGCTTCTGGATCATGTTTAGATACGGCTTCTTCTTTGAACTATAGAGTTTTAGCTGGCAACAGCGGATGGCACGGTGAATTGTGTTCACAGATAATGTTCTCTGGAAATATTCCTGAGCCCATTTTGTGATTTCCAATACAGAAGCATGCCTGTATGTGATGCAGTGCCGTCTATGGGCCCGAAGATCACGGGCACCCAGTATGGTTTTCCGGCCTTGACCCTTACGCACAGAGATTCTTCCAGATTCTCTGAATCTTTTGATATTATGCACTGTAGATGATGATATATTCAAACTCTTTGCAATTTTACACTGTCGAACTCCTTTCTGATATTGCTCCACTATTTGTCGGCGCAGAATTAGGGGGATTGGTGATCCTCTTCCCATCTTTACTTCTGAGAGCTGCTGCCACTCCAAGATGCTCTTTTTATACCCAGTCATGTTAATGACCTATTGCCAATTGACCTAATGAGTTGCAATTTGGTCCTTCAGCTGTTCCTTTTTTGTACCTTTAACTTTTCCAGCCTCTTATTGCCCCTGTCCCAACTTTTTTGAGATGTGTTGCTGTCATGAAATTTCAAATGAGCCAATATTTGGCATGAAATTTCAAAATGTCTCACTTTCGACATTTGATATGTTGTCTATGTTCTATTGTGAATACAATATCAGTTTTTGAGATTTGTAAATTATTGCATTCCGTTTTTATTTACAATTTGTACTTTGTCCCAACTTTTTTGGAATCGGGGTTGTATTTAATCCTGATACCTAACACTTTCACCTTTCAGTTTTTTTAACCCAATCTCAATCTACAGTGTTACATATGAACAGAAATTTCAACATCCTTCTCTGAACTGAGAACAGAAGAGGAAAGATGCAATGATTGCAAAGACCACAGGAAGCAGCAGCAGGATTGATGTTGTAAGGAAAGAGCAACCTGAAAGGAGCTAACTAGTTTACTCTAAACTCACTAATAATGGATGTCTAAGGGCAGATAATGAGGTGCCAATAAACATTTATATTATACGGACACGAGTGTTTTACTGGGAAATACACCACTCGTATTTCATACGAGCTCCATCTGGGACATGGAGAACCAAAACCGTGACATAAATCTCTATATGCCACTCATGAAGAAATCGATGTTTGATAAATTTGGGTACTTTTTGTTTGTGAATGTATTGATATAATAAAAAGAAAATCATACATTGGCTTGAAGGTATGAAGTTTATCTTCTCGTGTTGAAAAACTCGCATTTTTCATACGAAATACATCACGGATCTGAGTGACACATTTAAATAATATTGGCTGGCTTTTTTTCATGGTATATCAGATATATTCCATTCAGCTAGCATGATACTGAACAAGTCAAAGACGAGTGCTAGCTGAATGGAATATATCTTATATACCACGAAAAAAGCCAGCCGATATTATTATTATTCTACATACACATTCCTTTTGGGTTTTCAACACGTCTTTCTCTTTCAAAATTCTCTCAAAATCTAACATATTTAACAAAGCAAACCTGGCGGCCATGTTTGTTCACAAATTGTCCCAGTCACTCGCTAGTACGGAAGTTTTACATCTCTGACGTGTGACATCATGTTGTCTTGAAAACCATGCAATATCGTAAACCATATTCAACGCTCATTCTCCATTGGGTAAAGCGATGTAATACACGTAGGATAAGCGATATGCTAACAATATTGCATGCTATCAAACCAAATGAATGAAACTTGCTTGAAGGGAATAGAACACATGTTTTTATTCCATTGAAAAAGTGTCCTGTATGTATAATATTTCCTGATATTTCACTCTGATGACGTCATTCCCAGTGTTTTCCTGATGACTAGATATGCATTGTCAAAATGGCCAACCGGTTCAAACTTAATTAACTTACGCATTTTTTTTTTGGAATATAAAGAACATCACACGGTGGTGTGAAAATATGAAGTTTATCTTCTTGTGTTGAAAATTGAAAATCATCTCTATATGAAAGTGTGAATTCTTCAGTCAAAGGTAGCATTAGATCTACAGAAATAGCTTTAAATGATAATGAACGTGGGTGGCACGGTGGTGTAGTGGTTAGCGCTGTTGCCTCACAGCAAGAAGGTCCGGGTTCAAGCCCCGTGGCCAGCGAGGGCCTTTCTGTGCGGAGTTTGCATGTTCTCCCCGTGTCTGCGTGGGTTTCCTCCGGGTGCTCCGGTTTCCCCCACAGTCCAAAGACATGCAGGTTAGGTTAACTGGTGACTCTAAATTGACCGTAGGTGTGAATGTGAGTGTGAATGGTTGTCTGTGTCTATGTGTCAGCCCTGTGATGACCTGGCGACTTGTCCAGGGTGTACCCAGCCTTTCGCCCATAGTCAGCTGGGATAGGCTCCAGCTTGCCTGCGACCCTGTAGAACAGGATAAAGCGGCTAGAGATAATGAGATGATAATAAACATAGTACAAAATCTGTTATTGTGTTATGTAATTCATTATGTATTTATCTAATCAAAATTCTGGTCAGAAATGTTCCACCCAGACTATACACACTCCAGTACTATGAATAAAAAAAAACGTAAGTTGCTAGCTTTAGGACTGCAGTTGTCATGAACAGTTTTGCATTCAAATTTCCATCAGTGAAGAGTTATATCAACAAAACTGACTTCATGTTAAAACTGTTTAAAATGTTATAATCAAGTTGTCTGTTGTCGCCCAAATGAGGATGGGTTCTCTTTTGAGTCTGGTTCGTCTCGAGGTTTCTTCTTCATGTCGTCTGAGGGAGTTTTTCCTTGCCACCGTCGCCACAGGCTTGCTCACTGGGGATAGATTAGGGATAAAATGAGTTCATGTTTAAAGTCATTTAAATTCTGTAAAGCTGCTTTGCGACAATGTCTATTGTTAAAAACGCTATAAAAATAAACTTGAAACTTGACTCTATTGAGAAAAACACAGAAAACTAGTTCACTAAAAAATTTGCTTATGATATAAATCTAGGGGCAGTTGTTGGTGTCAATAAACATTTAGGTGAGGTATATAGTTTTGTGGAACGCTTTCATATATTCTTCAAAGATAGTTGTAAAAATTAGCACTAAATTAGAAATGATCCTTTGAGAAATAACAACTTTTGTTGTTGGGGCAACTTTTTCAGAGAGTAGAAATTGTCTTTATGTGTCAACATAGAGACATAAACATGGAAATACCCCAGTTTCCGTTTATCACCCCATGGTTAACACAAAACCCCTGGGAACGTGTAATTGACCAGCTTTGGTTTTAATGTCTGTGTCCTTCTTAGATTATTATTGTTCGTGTGTAATTGCTGCAGTTTTGACTTTGCGTTATAAAGTATATTGCTTATTTTAAACATTTATTGATGCCCCAACAACTACCCTTCGACGTGAATTATAAGTTTGGAGTAAACAGGTTTTCTCCAGAAAGAAATGCCAGAGTAAGAGTAACAGAAAAAAAGGATTTGTGCTATTTCTGTAATGTCTGCATGTGACTCCTGTCTTTCCTCAGAACGCCTTCCGTCGGGTTGGCCTTACAACATTAGTCTTGTTGCTACTTCCTGTGGTCATTGTAATCATCATTTGGTTTTTCCTGCTTTTCCTCCTCCTGAGCGCAAACAGTAGTCCCACCAGTGCCATGACTGGAAACCGCAAACCTGTCAGAACTCAGCTAGAGCTTCTCAGACACGTGTTGGATTTATCTCTCCGTCACTCCACTCTTATGCAAAACAACTCACCACACCGTTTTTTTTTTATTTCCAGTGGGTCGAAGCTCAGGCTTTCACAGACAGCTACTGGCCTCACATTGCGCCTCGGGGTATTTATCCTAACGGTATATTTAGTGGCTGACGGCTTGCTCATACCATGCCAGCCATGATAATGAGGCGGGGCAAGGATATATTTATCAGACGGGGGGCGGTATTCCTCAGCAGTGGAACTCACACACTGGGTGACACACACTAAGGCTACAGAACAACATTTCAGATGCTGGCTAGGAATCAGACCAAGACAAACATCAAACTCACTAAATGCATAGAGAAACGACGGCTATGTTTGTTCCACCAGTCTGGGAGGGTTCACTATAGTAATAAGAGTTTGAGGTTTTGGTGTCTGGCCTTGTTAGTGGGTGTTAGGAAGAATGCTTCACGCTTCTTGTGTGGGTGAGTGTATGTTTGTGGTGTGTGGTAGGATGCAATCATCCTCTTATACCAGTTTGTGAAGAAAATCAGCTTCAGATGATTCACTCATTAACACCTTAAAATGTAAACCGTATAAACCAATGGCCTGTGCCAAATTCTGAAGGAACAGATTTGGGAGAAAATATCATATGGTTTAAAGCAGGGTTTGAGAGATTTGAGGCAAAACGGATACTTTTCAGAAAGCAACAGTGCTCAAGAATTTCTCTAAAACCCCCCTTGACGCAGTCGAGGGCTATTAATATCTCCTGTCTGATCCTCTATACAATAAGCAGGAACTGAAAAGAGGATGAGACTGAGACGAACGGCTGACTTCACTAAAGTTTTGGAAGTCAGAAGTCATAACTTCCAACTCCCATGAGCTTCTTTTTTTTATCATCATGCTAGACCTGTGCTAGCCCTATCCAGAACAATTTGGTGTTTTTGTCCACAAAGTGTTTAATAAAAAAAACACTTTTAAAAAAAAAAAGTCACCTGGTCTTTTTCTGGTCTTCACTGTCCAGTTCCCGTGAGCCTGCACCCACTTCTTGGCTGGCAGGAGTGAAACCCAAAGTGATCTTTTGCTCAACCTCAAGGTTGAGTGTTCTGTGAGTTGTGTGTTCTGTGATGCTTTTCCGCTTACCACGGTTGTAAAGAGTTACCATAGCTACCTTCCTGGCAGCTCAAACCACCCAGGCCATTCTCATGCAAAACTGGCGCTCATTGGATTTTTTTTTTATACCATTTTGTGTAAACACTAGAGACTGTTGTGTCTTGGTGATCTGAGGAGATTCGCAATTTCTGAAATACTTCTACTAGCCCTTCCGGCACCAACAACCTTCCCACGGTCAAGCTCTTGACCAGTGTCTTCATCATTTTATGGCATGAAGACCAAGGAGCTATCAAAATAAGTCTGGGACAATGTTCTGGAAAAGTATCAATCAGGATTTGGCTATAAAAATATCCATCCCAAACTCAACCTCCCACAGAGCAGCATTAAATCCATTTATTTTAAAAAAAATGGACAGAACATGACACAACCTCGACTCTGCCTAAAGGAAACTGTCCAACAAAAGTCATTGACCGGGTAAAGAGGAGATTAGTCAGAGAAACAGAAAAGCCATGCCATACATTCTCAATTAGGTCCATTTTGGTTCCAAGTTACAATACTATAAAATGTGGAAAAGTTCAAAAGGGATGAATATTTATGCAAGCCACTGTACTGTACATTTCTGTACAACAACGTGCTCTTTGGTTTGGAGCTTCCAACCCACTAACATTTGACATCTTTTTTGTTCCATCCCAATATATTCACTGAATATGGCATAAAAAGTAAGCTAGTTGTACAGAATAATTTCTCACAGCTCTGTGTGGTAGGTCCAAAAACTGGTCTGAAGAAATCCAGTATAGTGGTTTGGCTGTGGAGAACATATCTATGACAAGTAAACATGGAAAACCAGAAGGCATTAGGGGCTTGAGGGATCTGTGCAACATTAACACCCCGCCTCTTCAACTCCACACATCCACTGTGCATTCATGAACCTGAGTGAGCTGCACATTTACATGGAATGAGCCAAGAGTCTGTCTAAATAAACTGCATTTCATTTTAAGCTAAGGTTTGAGAATGAGCGTGAAACAATCTTACACCTTGGGATTGAAGCAGATGGAAAATCACAATGCTTGGGGGAAAAAAACCACCACTTTAAACCAGCCTGACCAGAACTGTGCTGGTTTCATGCAAGCAAAACTGCAAGATGATGCTCGTTGCACCAGCAAGACCAGTTTTCCCAACAGTATCCAGCATAAACCAGTCTGAACCAGCATGGCATTCATGAGCTCTAACAGGCACTGTGGGACCTTGGCCAATTACTTTCCAGCTTTGCAGATCAGTAGATGTCATTTTACTGGCAGCCAAAACAGTGAGATAAAACAACGATAATAAGGTCAAACTTTATGGTTCAACAGGTTCATTTAGGACTAACTAGGACCTACTGAACGGCCTGCTGGGAAATCCAACTAGCACTACATTACAGACGTATATTTTGGGGTCATGGAAGAACATCATTCCTGATCCCCTTAAACTCTTGTGACTGTCATAACTCACCACTTTCGTAGTTACTTGATTCATTTTGGTTGATCCTGATTCATTCATTCATTCATCTTCAAGTAACTGCTTTATCCTGGTCAAGGTTGCAGTGGATCTAGAGCCTGTCCATGGGCATGAGATGAGATTACACCCTTGATGGGAAGCCAGTCCATCACATGACACCATACACACAGTCACAACTATGGGGCAATTTACAGTCACCAATCCACCAACCAGTGGGAGGATCTGTGAGAGAACCTGGAGGCAGTGTTGTAGACGAGTCACTAAACCTCAAGTCCAGGTCTAGTCCAAGTCAAGTCCAAGTCATTAAAGAAAATTTCGAGTTGAGTCCACTATTGATCTGAGTTGAGTCCGAGAACAAGACTCCAACTGCACCATTTGACGGTGGCTGTTGTTGCCTTTTTGTGAAAGCGTCTCTGCTACTGTGTTGGACTAACGTTACTGCTCGACTGCCCCATTTTAGTTAATAGGCTACAGATAAAAAGCTTGTTCATTGCTCAGCAAGCCCCGCCCACTATCAACAGGGCAAATAACATGAGAGAGGGTTTGTGGCAGCAGGGGCGTGGTCAAGCGTCGGTCTGTGAATGGAGGGCGGAGTCAGGGAAGGTACAGTAAGTGGCAGAATCACTGCACCTGATGTAAGTTAACCTGTGTTTGTGTGTCTTCCCCAGTGACCGCACCCTATAAAAGGAGAGAGAGAGCAGAGAAAGGGAGCTCTCTCCCGACCAGAAATGTGTGTGTGAGAGAGTGAGTGTGCAATGGTGGTGCAGTTGGCTGAAAAGCTATCTATATCTTTAAAAATAAAAGAGTTTTGGGAACTCAGTTCTGGCCTGCCGTGCTGCCTGCTCAAAGAGAGCGAGGAAGGCCTCGGGGTCGTCGTGTGGGCCCATCTTCGTTAGGGTGAGGTGGGGAGGGTCCGCAGCAGTGGTGGACTCCGCCAATGCGAGTAGGTGCCGGAACGCCTGGCGATCTTCCTGCTGCACCAGCACCAGGGCCTCGAACCTTTGCTCCTGCTCCTTCCGGAGGGCGACCAGCATCTGGTGCTGGCTCTGTTGGGCTGTGGTGAGGGCATGGATCAGGTCCTTGAAGGGGGAGGACTCCATGGGGCTGTTCTCCTCTGCCCTCCATTCCCGGGTTTCGGCACCACTGTAGGAATCTGAGCAGGTGGGTGGAGCACAGAAGCACGGCAGGCCAGAACTGAGTTCCCAAAACTCTTTTATTTTTAAAGATATAGATAGCTTTTCAGCCAACTGCACCACCAGTGCACACTCACTCTCTCACATGCACATTTCTGGTCGGGAGAGAGCTCCCTTTCTCTGCTCTCTCTCTCCTTTTATAGGGAGCGGTCACTGGGGAAGACACACAAACACAGGTTAACTCACATCAGGTGCAGTGATTCTGCCACTTACCTTCCCTGACTCCGCCCTCCATTCACAGACCGACGCTTGACCACGCCCCCGCTGCCACAGGGTTAACATTAGCTAGTTCATCGCTTAGCAAGCAAGCCCCGCTATCAACAAAGCAATGAACATAGCGTGTCACTTCCTTCTCTGGGTGGAGTCTTGCCAAATGACGACTGAAGTTCGAGGTTGTCCCCGTCGTCTCCTCGATAGTTCTTCTACATATGGAACACACAGCAGTGCATTTTTTCCCACTGCACGAGAAGTCTGTATAAGCAAAGCGGACAATCCTAGGGGTGTTCTCTCTAGGCATTTTAGCGCCATTAATGTTAGTTTGTTCCTGAACATGGCGTATGAACAGGTGAATGTGCATTCTCTTGCACAAAATTAATGTAGATATAAATATCTTACGCCAAATAATTATGGCATGTTACAAAAAAGAAGGAAAAAATCTGAGTCCTCGTCTCCAATTTACGAGTCCAAATGCAGTTAATACACGAGTCCGAGTTCGAGTCATCAGTGCTCAAGTCCAAGTCAAGTCAAAGTCCTTAAAATTAGGGCACGAATTGGACTCGAGTCAGAGTCCTGGACTTGAGTACTACAAGCCTGCCTGGAGGATACGCAATCCAGACACAAGGTCAACATGCAAAACTTTGCATAGACAGTTCAGGATCGAGCCAGTGACCTGGGAGCTGTGATGAACCAATGCTACCTGCTACACCACCAAGCAGAATGATATTTTTAAAAGGAATAACTGACTAATAAGTGAGAATATGTAAACAATATTTAGAGGGTGAATGAAGGCTGACCTAGGACTGTATATGAATCAAACAAGGGATCCAAACATATACAACCTCAAGCAGTGGTTCCATCAGCAGAGTGATGCAAGTTAATGACATAAGTACTGATCCTTGTGGGACACCATACATTAACATGATAGTGTAGTTACCCACAAGAAGATGGATTACTAAGAAGCTGAAGTCTTGATGTTTTTAGTCTTTGATTTCTGTTCATATCTCTGAGCTGTATGAGCTGTTTGAGCTTATCTGCTGGACAATAGGCTCCTTTCAGTTGCCACAAAGGTTGGGAAGTGGGATTTAATTAGGCAGCTCTTATGTACTGCAGGTCAAGTTTTGGTTCCTCGATCAAAGGTTTAATAGAATCTAGTAATTTCTGATGGCAAGTAAATTGAGCATGCTTAGACATGATACTTGATTTTAAAGAGATGTGGAACAAGATTAAAGAAACTGGATGAATTGGGCTGAAGGATGCTCTTCAGCTCACCATACTATATTAGATTATTGTATTTGATAGTAAGTTCTGGGTGGCACGGTGGTGTAGTGGTTAGCACTGTTGCCTCACAGCAAGAAGGTTCTGGGTTCAAGCCCAGTGGCTGACGGGGGCCTTTCTGTGTGGAGTTTGCATGTTCTCCCTGTGTCTGCGTGGGTTTCCTCCCACAATCCAAAGACATGCAGTTAGGTTAATTGGCTACTCTAAATTGCCCATGTGTGTGAATGGTTGTTCCCAAATCGGGGTTGTGACAGGAAAGGCACCCAGTGTAAAACTATGCTCCAATTAATAGGACATGGATCAATAGGGTCCACATGGACCCCGACCTGGCAATAGTGCTGGACAAGGAGGAAGAAGAATTTGATTGCAAGTTCTCTAAGATTGAAGATGTTCTTGCGATTTTCCCAATGGCAGGGATAGACTGGGTAGTTTTAAAACATTCTACTCACCTTTATTTCTTCTTTGTTGCTATATCACCGTCTTGCTCGCTAATTTTCCAGCACACCTTGTTCCTCATCCTTGGTGGTGAGGGAGTGAAAACTTTTTTTGCATAAACTTGTCCCAAGCGCTATTCCCCAACCTGGAAGAAATCCATGTAGACACGAGGAGAACATGTGAACCTCAACACAGACAGTAACCCGAGCTTAAGTTCGAACTCGGGATCTGTGACGTACCAACCTTACCCATTTCACCGCCGTACCATCCTGCCACATTCCCAATTAGAATATAATGTGCTGAATGAGAGTCATGGATTATTTTTATTATTTTTTAGTTACAGCATAAAAATATGATCAAGCTGCCGTAAGAGGCTGTTTATAGTCAGCAAGACTTTGGAGTTAATTCGAGTTGAGCTTGGACTGTATCTTGTTTAGCTTTCAGACAGTCTGGATTAGAGCATTATAATGCAACCCTTTTACTCCTCCACTTCCTTTTGTTTTTAGCAGCTGTACTATTTAATACGACATGAAAAGAAGACCATAAGTAGTGAGTCAATTGATTAAGATCAGTAGGCATGAATTAGGAGCTGGTCATTGTCTATAAATGTTGGAAGTCAATGATCAAGCCAAAATTGTGAAATATATACTACAATGCTGCTGGGTGTGGCAGTGTGGCAGGAAGAGCATGAACAAATAAAAGGTTTTTGGATTCTCAGCATTGATGTGGTTGTGCAATGGTTGTGGTGCTTTTAGAAAACCAGAAAAAAAGAAAGAAAGAAAGAAAGAAAGAAAGAACATTTTGGCAGTTGTATGCTCATCCAGTGGGAAATGTAGGATGAGGACAATGTGTGACAATGTGTTTCTCCTTCTTGGCTCCTGAACAGAATCCAACTTACACATTTGTCCATTAACCTTTGGAGAACATCATGCACTGCATGGCACACATGCACATAAATACAAAAATAAATTTGTTGTGTCTCATAATTAATGGCACAGTGCAATATTTAATTTCTAAAAACAACATGTAGATGTTTTGAAGTGAGGCGTTGTGCAGAAGCAAGCTGGATCCACACTCAGGGGAATTCTATATGGCATTCTTTAGCTGTGAGCCATGGCTCCAGCTAGGAGCTCCTCACGTGCCCAGGCTAGTCCTTTGCTCCACTTACAGACATTATCATTAACTCACATCTAATACTTCACTGTGAATACATAATGTAGTCAGCCATATGTGTGTCTACAGGGGTTGAGACATAATACGAGTAAGAAACCTAATGCTGAAGGTGTGGGTATGTTTTCGTTTTAAAAAAAAAAGACTTTTTTTTTTTAAAGATTGGTTTCATAGTGCTCCATAGGTTCAGGAAAAGATTGTTTTCCCTGTTGTGGACACATGGAAAGAAAAGTATATTAACTATTTTCGTATAATAAGCCTACAAGATCATAAATCTATAGAAAAGCACACTTGATCGCTATGGACCAAACGATATATAACTTCTAGCATTTACTCTACGGCCCTCCTCTTATAGAGGTCCCGGTACATTTCCTGTGACTTCCTGGAATATAGTTTTTATTAAGAGCTAAAACATCTGTAAATGATTTCAGGCTTGTAAAGCTGTGCATATGTTAAGTGTAGGTGTAGAAATCCTAGAAAAAAAAAAAGTTGGTCCACTTGGAATTCCAGCGGTTATTTCCTTTCACCAATGTGACATCCTTTGCCACACTGACATTTACATTTCATGATCTGGTTGATGCTTTTATCCGAAATGATTTACACAATTGTATATGATGGGTACAAGTGTGCAGTTGAGGGTCTTGCTTACTCCATAAAATAAAAAGTCTGTTTCTGTTCATTTTTGATATCAAATATCAAGGTCAATAAAGGCGGCACGGTGGTGTAGTGGTTAGCGTTGTCGCCTCACAGCAAGAAGGTCCGGGTTCGAGCCCTGTGGCCAGCGAGGGCCTTTCTGTGTGGAGTTTGCATGTTCTCCCCGTGTCCTCATGGGTTTCCTCCGGGTGCTCCGTTTTCCCCCACAGTCCAAAGACATGCAGGTTAGGTTAACTGGTGACTCTAAATTGACCGTAGGTGTGAATGTGAGTGTGAATGGTTGTCTGTGTCTGTGTGTCAGCCCTGTGATGACCTGGCGACTTGTCCAGGGTGTACCCCGCCTTTCGCCCGTAGTCAGCTGGGATAGGCTCCAGCTTGCCTGCGACCCTGTAGAAGGATAAAGCGGCTAGAGATAATGAGATGAGATGAATGAAGGTCAATAAAAAATACCTCCCTTTCAAACAGACATGTGATATTTGTAAGCACATGTACACTATCTGGCCAAAAGTTTGTGGACACTGGATAATCAACCCATATGTGGTTGTTCCTCAAACTGTTGCCACAAAATTGGAAGCACACAATTATATATCATGACTTTGTTTGCTGAAAAATTACAATTTCCCTTCACTAAAACCAAAAGGCCCAAACCTGCTCCACTATGACAATGGACCTGTGCACAAAGTGAGCTCCATGAAGGCATGGTTCGCCAAGGTTGGGTTGGAAGAACTCATGAACAGCAATGAAGCTATGCTTAGAATTGAAATCATGAATTTTTCTGTTAAACTACAGCTCTATAGAAGATGCAATTTAAAATAAATCTCTATGCCATATATTTTTATGCAAGATCTTTCATGATGTGGGTGCCAGGACAGTCCTTTAGTGGTACAGTAAAAGACCCAACATTGGCAGCTTGGCAGCAGCGGGATTTGAACTCAATCTTCTAGTTAACAGTATAAAGCCTTTTATTCTATCCACATTCAGTGGATATGAGCAATCACATGCTCTAATTGGCTACTCTACTACTAGGCTATCAGCTTATATACCATGAGTAGAGAAAAACAAAATAGCGGAGCATGTTGTTGAACCAACCGAGGACAAAATAAAAACTACTCAAAAACAAAACCCCCAAAATTGTTATCAAGTTTTTAAAAGAAACATAAATAGCTAAAAGAATATTTTTGCCCCTCCAATATCTCCAGTTCTACACTCCAGCCCAGTCAGTGGTGGTAATGCACCTTTAAGTTGGTTTGCCATCTGCCAAAAAACCCTAAAGAAGAAGACACACCCCCCAGTAAAATGAAACAAAATATGGAATAAAAGTATTTCATGGTAAGAACGTATCTTTTTTCCCCCAATAATTTTTATTATAGCATTTTTCACAAATTGCTCCTGTCATTACATTCTAAGTGGAAATTATTTTGTTGGAAGTTTTTATTTATCTCATCTCATCTCATCTCATCTCATCTCATCTCATCTCATCTCATCTCATCTCATTATCTCTAGCCGCTTTATCCTGTTCTACAGGCAAGCTGGAGCCTACCCCAGCTGACTATGGGCAAAAGACGGGGTACACCGTGGACAAGTCGCCAGGTCATCACAGGGCTTTTATCAAATTTGCAAAAAATAAAAATAAAAATGCTCTGTTTCTCAAAATCCAGTGAAAGTGGATTGTGTAAAACAGTTATTCCTCTCAACCTCGTCGTACATGGCTGATAGCCGACTCAGTGCTACTCGCCTCTTCGGCTATCAGCTCATGTACGACTCGATTTCATGGAATAACTGTTAAATGTAACTACTAAGCCAAAATCACGGCAAGTGATATGCACCAGGAATATCTAAAATAAAATCCCAAGATGAAGTATTTCCAATTTATAATCCCTGGACAGGATGAGTTCCCTTTTGAATTTGGTTTCTGTCATAACAGGGAGTTTTTCTGTTGCCTCTTGCTTGCTCATTAGGGATCTAAATCTCCATCCAGATTTCTGTAAAGCTGCTTTGTGACAATGCCCATTGTTGAAAATGTTATATAAATAAATTTGAATTGAATTGCATTGCATTGAATTGTAGAAACTCATTCAAATTAAGTCTTAGATCATAACTCAAAGTTAGACTCGATGTGGGAATACAATTTATGGCTTTTTTTTTCCTGAAGTGAGAAGACTTTTCAGCAGGCGAAAAAAAAATAGAATGTCTTGGGACATATTTTGTTGATTGCACTGGCGCTTCGAGTAGCATTCATGAAGGAGTCTATGAAATGCAGCATTTGTTAGAAGAATCCTACTCTGAGCCCTGCCATTGAATTTTTGAATTTCAAAGACAGTATTGTTTCATGCTCAGGAAACTCTGTACAACCAAGATACAGTCCACTGCTGTGGCACTCTTTAGCCGTCGTGTGAAACTCTGGGCAGCTGTTGACTGCTTTAGAGGACATGTCAAGCCATAGCGATGGTTGCACTTTAAATAAAAGGATTGTACGGACTATAATTCCAGACATTTTGTCCTTCCTCCCACTCTTAGATTAACGTGATATGTGCCAGTGACGCAAGCTTATAGCACGTTATAAAAAGCCTCAATTTATCATTTTGGAATGTCTATCACAATAGGGCAAAGGATAACCATGTAAAGCAACATGAGTCAACGGAGAAAACATTAGAACTCAATATCCTCTGAGTTCAGCATCAAGTAGTGCCATCAGAGAACCTGGCACTGAAGGAATCTGGCTATGAGTTTGATTTAACTTCAACAAGTCATGTAAATTCTGTTGATAAAATTCTGTTCCTTGGGTTCCACAAGTGTCACACGTGACGTCAGATTTACCTTTGTACACACCTGTGGCGGATGAGGTAACACACTGACGAGGACTGCGCAGTAGGTAGAAAGAAGTGTCACAGATTTTAGTCAAGACAGAAATTCCCTGGCAGATGTGGTAAAAGTACTGAAATGCTTTACTCAAGTAAATGTGTAATCACTCATCTAAATAAATTCTTGATATACAGCTTCAACGTAAACAAGAAGACAGAGTCGTCTATATCCCCCGCCCTATACACCAACTATATACCAAGTTTCAAGATATTATTTGTCACATTTTTCAAACTCTGCTGCAGGAAACCAACCCTACACAAGTCTTTACACTGACCTCAGCAGCCCATGGCATAAACCCATCTGACCTTTGGTCCAGCTGAGCTAAAAATTTAAATTTCTCACATTTCTTAGTATCAAAAGGCACAGATACATTACTTAATCAACATATATACCAACTTTCAAAACCAAACCACTCATAGTTTTCAAGTTCTGCTCCAGAAACAAAACCTAGCCCTAAGACTAACCTGAGAGACTAAATCTGAAATTGTTTCCATGGAAACATGAAAAATTGTCCAATCACTAATTACACTGTTAATTGCAATACAAACTGCCTTTATAAATACAAAGTGTACCTAGCACTAAACAGTTAAATATCAGTGATATTATGAGGTCTCATTCTTGCTTTCATATCTGGTAAAGTTTAGATTTATTAATCATTTCAACCTACTTGAGACTTTCTGGCAATAATCAGCCTACCGAGAAAAAACTTCTTAGCAAGTGAAAATATTTTGAATAAACTGAAATCCTATTACGAGATTAGAATAAACCAAATATAAGATTATTAAACCCATTTCTAAGCATTTTTACAAACTTCAAGCTTGGAATATTTGTGTTCGACTAGCATATAAAAGTTCTTAAACAATAAATGCTTAAAATTAGCAAAATTATTTGCCAATTAAACATTGACTATTTTAAGGTTTAATAATCTGATCTGGGGGCGGCACGGTGGTGTAGTGGTTAGCGCTGTCGCCTCACAGCAAGAAGGTCCTGGGTTCGAGCCCCGGGGCCGGCGAGGGCCTTTCTGTGCGGAGTTTGCATGTTCTCCCCGTGTCTGCGTGGGTTTCCTCCGGGTGCTCCAGTTTCCCCCACAGTCCAAAGACATGCAGGTTAGGTTAACTGGTGACTCTAAATTGACCGTAGGTGTGAATGTGAGTGTGAATGGTTGCCTGTGTCTATGTGTCAGCCCTGTGATGACCTGGCGACTTGTCCAGGGTGTATCCCGCCTTTCGCCCGTAGTCAGCTGGGATAGGCTCCAGCTTGCCTGCGACCCTGTAGAAGGATAAAGTGGCTAGAGATAATGAGATGAGATAATCTGATCTGATAATCTGGTTTAGTGAAATTTTATAACAGGAATTGTTATACACACAGGACACTTTTTCAATGGAATAAAAACATGTTCTATTCCCTTCGAGCGGGTTACATTCATTTGGTTTGATAGCATGCAATAATGTAGCATATCGCTGATCCTACGTGTATTACGTCACTCTACCCAATGGAGAATGAGTGTTGAATATGGTTTATGATATTGCATGGTTGTCAAGACAACATGATGTTACATGTCGGAGATGTAAAACTTCCGTGCTAGCGAGTGACTGGGACAATTTGTAAACAAACATGGCCGCCAGGTTTGTTTTGCTACGGTAAATATGGAAAATTTTGAGAAAATTTTGAAAGAGAATGATGCGTTGAACACCCAAAAGGAATGTATAATAATAATAATAATAATAATAATAATAATAATAATAATGCCTGGTGTTTTTTTCATGGTATATTAGATATATTCCATTCAGCTACCCAATATTATTTAAATATTAGATTAAACTTGACAATATTGACGATATTTACTCTTGAAAAACGAAATGCGCATGCAGGAATTGGTGAAAGAAACTAATCAAAGAAAGTAATTGTACTTTGTACTGTGTTACGCCTAACCCCACCCCCCTTACAGGAGTACCAAACCACAAAATTAGCTTCCTACAGCAGGGAAATTTGATAGTTAAGTGGTGGTGGTGTTTTACATGTTCCTGGGCTTGGTTTGCTTCCGTTTGTGAAAAAAAAGTATCTTGAGCAAAGCCATACATTAGTCACAGCTCGTTATTGTTTGTGGATATCACTCACCGGAAGGCTTTGCTTGTCAATCAATAATTAACGTGGCCAGAAGCTATGTGTTACACACTTCTTGCCCCACCTTGTGAGGTCACATGGCTCCTTCAGGATCCTCTAGGGGAAAAGCTCATACAGACTTGGAGAGCAGTCAGGAGCAGTGTTATGTTTTTATGGCATGTGGTAACTTTCCATTTTTCATAGTGACGGTGCAAACAAACATCTGTAATGTGGCTTATCAGAATACAAATATGTGGTGGTTCAGATTTCTTTAGCAGATGTGAAGGGACTGTTTTACTCAGGACAAGCTGAGACCGGCTTTGCACCACTCAGTCTATGTCATTCGATGAACTAATAAACACACACATTTATGGTTAAAAAAACAAAACAAAAAAACAGGAAAGTGTTTAGGATCCAAGTTTATGTTGTCAGAAAGTCATAAACTATTTTGTCTCAGCTTTTTGGACCAGCATTATTTTTATTATTGACTGATGATGTGCCAGTAATTCAGTCATTAGGCAAAATGTCACTGTCTCCACTGTCTCTCTTTCTCTTTCTCTCACTCCATTAAAACCACTCCTTCGTCTCTTTTCCTAGAAGATTGATGGATCACAGGGCTGGTCATGCAATGCTGAAATGCCAGTGCATTTTGTCAGCAGACGCGAGAACACTCAAGCTTGCATTTATTTCTCTCCTTATTTGGGCCTTCAGTGTTACAGAGAGTTTTACTTGCTGAAGTTTCAAAGCCCTAGCCGTTTTCTTCAAACTCATCATTTTTGATGGATAGATAATCTGGATGTATAACCCCAATTCCAAAAAAAGTTGGGACACTGTGTAAAACGGAAATAAAAACAGAATGCGATGATTTGTAAATCATGGAAACCCTGTATTTCATTGAAAATAGTACAAAATAACATATAAAATGTTAAAACTGAAAAATATATGTGCATTTTGATTGAATTTGAAGTTACCAGCAACATGTTTCAAAAAAGTTGTGACAGGGCTGTGTTTGCCACTGTGTTGCATCACTTCTACTTTTAACAACACTCTGTAAACATTTGGGAACTGAAGAGACCAACTGCTGTAGTTTTGAAAGAGAAATGTTGTCCCATTCTTGCCTGATATATAATTCAGTTGCTCAACAGTTCAGGGTCTCCTTTGTCATATTTTGTGCTTCATAATGTGCCAAATGTTTTAAATGAGAGACAGGTCTGGACTGCAGGCAGGCCAGTTTAGCACCTGGACTCTTTTAATATGTGCAGAAAGCGGTTTGGCATTGTCTTGCTGAAAGAAGGAAGGCCTTCCCTGAAAAAGTTTTTGTCTGGATGGCAGCATATTGCTCTGAAACGTGTATATATCATTCAGCATTAATGATGCCTTCCCAGATGTACAAGCGACCCATGTCATGTGCACTAATGCACCCTCATACCATCACAGATGCTGCTTTTGAACTGTGCACTGATAACAAGCCGGATGGTCCCTCTCCTCTTTAGCCTGGAGGACGTGGTGTCCATAATTTCTAAAAAGAATTTCTACTTTTGATTCGTCAGACCTCGGGACAGTTTTCCACTTCGCCTCAGTCCATTGTAAAAGAGCTCGGGCCCAGAGAAGCTGGCGGTGTTTCTGGATATTGTTTATATCTGGTTTTAACTTGTATTTATGGATGCAGTAATGAAGTGTTTTCACAGACGATAGTTTTCTGAAGTGTTCCTGAGCCCATACAGTGATTTCCACTACAGACACGTGTCTGCTTTTAATGCAGTATCGACAGCCTGAGGGCCCGAAGATCACAGGCATCCAATGTTAGTTGTCAGCCTTGTCTCTTATATACAGAGATTTCTCCAGATTTTCTGAATCTTTTAATGATATTATGTACCATAGATGATGTGATCCGGTGGCACGGTGGTGTAGTGGTTAGCGCTGTTGCCTCACAGCAAGAAGGTCCGGGTTCAAGCCCTATGGCTGGCGAGGGCCTTTCTGTGTGGAGTTTGCATGTTCTCCCCGTGTCCGCGTGGGTTTCCTCCGGGTGCCCCGGTTTCCCCCACAGTCCAAAGACATGCAGGTTAGGTTAACTGGTGACTCTAAATTGACCGTAGGTGTGAATGTGAGTGTGAATGGTTGTCTGTGTCTATGTGTCAGCCCTGTGATGATCTGGCAACTTATCCAGGGTGTACCCCGCCTTTCGCCCGTAGTCAGCTGGGATAGGCTCCAGCTTGCCTGCGACCCTGTAGAACAGGATAAAGCGGCTAGAGATAATGAGATGAGATGAGATGTTGTCTCTGTACTATTTTCAATGAAATATAGAGTTTCCATGATTTGCAAATCTTCACATTCTGTTTTTATTGACAGTTTACGCAGCGTCCCAACTTTTTTTGGAATTGAGGTTGTAACACCTCTCTGCTTGAACCTTGAAAATGTGCTTTGTTCAGAAGAAGTGACAATGAGGGGTGTGTGGGTGTGGGTGTGTATTACTTCTTGACAACTTTGCTGACCAGATCAGACTGGAGCGTCTGCTGATAAAATCTTATCACTTTAATTTCTGCTGCTCTGGAAAAGAAACATGTCTCACGTAAGCTGACTCACCCTTATTATCAGGCTCGTACTGGTCTTGTTATGTTGATCCAACAATGAAACATCTCACCTCATCTCATCATCTGTAGCCGCTTTATCCTGTTCTACAGGGTCGCAGGCAAGCTGGAGCCTATCCCAGCTGACTACGGGCGAAAGGCGGGGTACACCCTGGACAAGTCGCCAGGTCAACAATGAAACATACAAAAAAAAATCCCGTTAACTCAGTGTTTATGCACATAAAGTTCATCATATTCAGAGTTAGTTTACGCTCGTGCTTACACTCATTTGCTGAGCAGATTTTCAGCAGCTTATAAAATACGGTAGCACTTGATCCAGCACATGCTGTTATTTCATAAAAAAATACTTTTTTCAAAATATGTCATTGTTTTTGTTAATTCTGTACGCTCTCCTATAAAGACAATGTGGCCATGATTTAAACGATAAGCTGACACTAGAAGCACTTTTTTAGTTTGCTACACTAACAGCTCACTTTAAAGTGGGACGGCCTTTCGATTTCATAAAATCTGTGAAATTTAGTTCCGTCTGAAATGTGGTCATTGTGAAATATGTTTATTTCTGTAATATCTCACAAAATATCAGGCCATTCTGTGGCTGGGAAGTTATTTAATTTGAAGGGATTAAAGCAAATAATGTGCATGAAATCGCTCGCTTCTTCACGCAGTCAAGCAGACAGAGGAAGTCCGTGTGCGCATGCATAGATTTACATAGAAGACTAGATTCCTCACCGCGTATTCCAGAACGTCCGCACAGGGCGGCCATCTTACCACAGACAAGGGGTATGAAGACTTACGCAAGCACAGCCCAGCCCAGCCCAGCACTCACATTATGATTTACAGGAAATCAAAATACTGACTTTGATGACAAGATGATGTGTGTGTCTGTGTGTGTTTTAATTGTAGATGTTTATATCAGTATGTTTAGTTTTATTTTAACTGCACATTGGAGCCTAGTCAAATGAAATTTCAGTCTTCTGTGCTAACATATATTGACTTTGACATGATAATCAGCTTTGAATGTTCTTTTTGTAAATGTAAAGATATCTTTTTATCCTTGGAAGTATAACCACATGTGATTAATTAAATGCTTTTTTTTGTCACAAACTACCGTGAGTCGCTGTCACTGTTTTATACTATTACTTACTCGGGCAGTGCATTTGTTATTATGCTATGATGTGAGTTTACATTTGTTATTATGCTATGATGTGAGTGCATTAGGTTTTTGAGGTGGATGAAGTATTTCTGAAGTTTCAGAAGTGAGTAAGCTGTTTATTTAACTTTAGCTTCCCCTACGGCCCTATCACATGTAAAAATATTTTCACTAAAAATTGGAAATAAATTGTATGGTTATTTGTCCTAAGGCCGCAGTTATCCATAAGTATGCAGTGTTAGGCTTCTCACAGCATAGGAATTTCAGCATGTATCCTGTCTTACAGTCTGTAGTATACTGAAATATTTTCGCCAAGCTATGCGTATTTTTTTAAAACATAAAGTGATTATTCATCATTAATATCATAAATACATACTTCCGTTTGTTTTTTTATATAACAAACCAAACCGTTTGAATATCGATTGAAATTTGAGGAAGTTACGGTCATCTGAAAAGTACATATCGCTACCAACACAATGTAATGGGTAAGCCAGCTGTCTGAGGTAAGATGGCTGCTAAGTGCGGACGTTCGACTTCGTTGACGGGCAACGGGGACGAGGCATCTAGTCTTCTATGTAAATCTATGTGCGCATGCGCAGGTTTACCTTCTTTTTCTTCTTCTTTTGGTTTTACGGCAGCTGGCATCCACAGTGTTGCATTACTGCCATCTACAGGTTTACCTTTGACCATGCACTGACATTTCCATCATTCCGTCGCTAAATGAACAGCTGATCACACCGAGGTACTCGCTGACTGCCGTTATTTATTAGTTTGGTCCTGCGTTTCCTTTCCTTCGTATATAACATAATGTCTTTTCTTCTCACTTTCTTTCCGTTACTGTAGTCGGTCTTTCACATTTCATTCGCACACTCACGTCCTCCATTTTTCTCTCCTGTGTCAAATTTGTATCCCAGAATGCCTTGCGCGAACAGGGAAAGTCCACCACGTGATGGAAGATGTAGTATCTTGAATTGTGTCATGGTGAAACAGGAAAAAATAGCGGAGAATTTAGGGCCACGTGGAGATAAATTCATTAATTGTTCTATTTAAAAAAATAATAATAAAATTGGAAGTCTATGATTCGAATTCAGTAGCTTTCGGTCCACTAAACAAAAATTATTGGGTGTCGGGGAAAATTCTTTTTATGACCTACACTTGAAAAATCTGAAAGGCAGTCTAGCTTTAAGTGAATGTTGTTCATAATTCTATCCATAAAAAAATTTGCTCCTCTAGATAAGTAATGCGTCTGATTAAATGCTTTTCTGAGCAATATAAATTCATGTTTGTGGATTAAAAGGGATGATGCTATTAATTAATTAATTAATTAATTAATTAATTAATTAATTAATTAGTAGTTTCATATTTATGATATAGTGGAGATCGGTGCCACCCAATGCGCCTTAAGGCCATGGTTAGTACTAGGATGGGCGACTACGTGGGAAGACCAGGTCCTGGCATGGGAGGGACTTTGACTTCCATCCATCCATCCATTATCTGTAGCCGCTTATCCTGTGCAGGGTTGTGGACAAGCTGGAGCCTATCCCAGCTGACTATGGGCGAGAGGTGGGGTACACCCTGGACAAGTCGCCAGATCATCGCAGGGCTGACACATAGACACAGACAACCATTCACACTCACATTCACACCTACGGTCAATTTAGAGTCACCAGTTAACCTAACCTGCATGTCTTTGGACTGTGGGGGAAACCGGAGCACCTGGAGGAAACCCACGCGGACACAGGGAGAACATGCAAACTCCACACAGAAAGGCCTCCGTCAGCTGCCAGGCTCGAACCCAGGACCTTCTTGCTGTGAGGTGACAGTGCTAACAGACTTTGACTTTGCTTTGATATTTATAATGTAATATTGACCTCCATAGACGTTCATAGATTGGACTCGCCCTCATTTGAGACAATATTGCGCAAGAAAAGCAGGCTTAAGTTCAGGGTCAGAATCACATATACCGTATGCTGCTGAGACACACCTCTGATTTTGGAACACCCTGCTCCATGCACATAAATCCCATGCACCTTCTGAGAAGTGCTAACACTCATTGTTACATGTGCAGTGTCGGTATTAAATCACACACACACACACTACTTAATTCTGAATATGGCCCTATATACAAATATAAGATGTAATATACTAACAAAGATAATACTTATATACAAGAAGCAGCAATAATCTGTAAATATGTAGATTTGTATCATGTACAGTGCATCCAGTATTATGAATCAAATAATGATATATTATATTGTATATTTCAGTATAAATACCATACATTTTTACATGGTTTTAATTGCTGTCTTGAATATTATAGATGCCATTTTCTGTCTTCATGGCAACCACAACTGATCGAAATAAACGAAAGTCTGATTTAAGTGAGAGTACTGTATATCAATAAAAAGTGCTGCCTTTGAAACAAACTGCTTCGAGTTTCGATGACCGGCCCATAATATCTGCCCAGCCTACAGATGGAATGCAGGAGAATGGATCTTAAGAGAGCCATTAAAGCCTGACACTCCCTCCGACTGACTGCTGGTCATATCATTCATGAGCACTTGTGTGAGTGAACCTTGCATGTTAGCGTCATTTTAAAGAACACAGCTACACTCGGAGACACCTGCAAAGCCGCTCATGACTATATTTAATGAGCAGCTGCACAAACATCTCTTTGTTCATCCTGTTTCTTTTTTTTAATAGCTGTATGATTTAGTAACAAGGACAAGATCTTTATCTCATGGCCAGCTGGATCAGCTGCACCAACAGTCTATGAGCAAAGCAAAGAGCTGGGAACAGCTTTTTTTCTTCCCTCATGTCTGAGTTCATAAAGAATGAGGTATCATTATTAATTAAAACAATATAAAGCACTGTGTGAAAGTCTTAGGCGCCTTATTTTCTTTTTTTTTCATACAGACTTTGTTATAGATTTTGCTATCTCATCTCATTATCTCTAGCTGCTTTATCCTGTTCTACAGGGTCGCAGGCAAGCTGGAGCCTATCCCAGCTGACTACGGGCGAAAGGCGGGGTACACCCTGGACAAGTCGCCAGGTCATCACAGGGCTGACACATAGACACAGACAACCATTCACACTCACATTCACACCTACGGTCAATTTAGAGTCACCAGTTAACCTAACCTGCATGTCTTTGGACTGTGGGGGAAACCGGAGCACCCGGAGGAAACCCACGCGGACACGGGGAGAACATGCAAACTCCGCACAAAAAGGCCCTCGCCGGCCACGGGGCTCGAACCCGGACCTTCTTGCTGTGAGGCGACAGCGCTAACCACTACACCACCGTGCCGCCCGAAATGAAATGTTACAGGAAAAAAAAGTTTGTATTTGAGCAGCATATTCCATAAGAAAGCACTTTTCAGATTAAAAAAGAAAACATAATGAAGGCTGCTGGGTTTTGGTGCAAAATGAAGAAGTGAATCTGACAGTCAAAGTGTCCAGAAGAACTGTGGCTGGTTCTGCAAGATGCTCAGTAAAACCTACAGCTCGTTTCCACATAAATTCCTTACAAATATTGACTTTGGTTTCATTTTTTAACGTTGAAACATTTCATTATTTTTAAGCCATTTTTGGTCGACGGTATTTCTTTACATGTGCCTAAGACTTTTGCACACTACCGTACATCACAGCACAACCGAAAAGTGAATTCTTGAATTTGATTGGTCTTTATATACAGTATAATGTTTCTATTAAATCATAGGTTTATATATTTAAGTTTTTCATGAAATCGAGTCGTACATGAGCTGATAGCGGCTATAAGCCACATACGACGAGATTGAATGAAATAACTGTTTTATTCTATCTACAGGGTGGCACGGTTGTGTAGTGGTTAGCGCTGTCGCCTCACAGCAAGAAGGTCCTGGGTTCGAGCCCCGGGGCCGGCGAGGGCCTTTCTGTGCGGAGTTTGCATGTTCTCCCCGTGTCCGCGTGGGTTTCCTCCGGGTGCTCCGGTTTCCCCCACAGTCCAAAGACATGCAGGTTAGGTTAACTGGTGACTCTAAATTGACCGTAGGTGTGAATGTGAGTGTGAATGGTTGTCTGTGTCTATGTGTCAGCCCTGTGATGACCTGGCGACTTGTCCAGGGTGTACCCCGCCTTTCGCCCGTAGTCAGCTGGGATAGGCTCCAGCTTGCCTGCGACCCTGTAGAAGGATAAAGCGGCTACAGATAATGAGATGAGATGAGATTTTTATTTTTATTTTTTGCAAATTCGATAAATAAAAACTTTAAACAAAATGTCCGACAAAATAATTTCCACTTGGAATGTAAACAAACTGGCGAAATGACAGGAACAATTTGTGAAAAATGCTATAATAATAGTAATAATAATAATAATAATTATAATTCTTGAAAAGGCGGCACGGTGGTGTAGTGGTTAGCGCTGTCGCCTCACAGCAAGAAGGTCCGGGTTCGAGCCCCGGGGCCGGCGAGGGCCTTTCTGTGCGGAGTTTGCATGTTCTCCCCGTGTCCGCGTGGGTTTCCTCCGGGTGCTCCGGTTTCCCCACAGTCCAAAGACATGCAGGTTAGGTTAACTGGTGACTCTAAATTGACCGTAGGTGTGAATGTGAGTGTGAATGGTTGTCTGTGTCTATGTGTCAGCCCTGTGATGACCTGGCGACTTGTCCAGGGTGTACCCCGCCTTTCGCCCGTAGTCAGCTGGGATAGGCTCCAGCTTGCCTGCGACCCTGTAGAACAGGATAAAGCGGCTAGAGATAATGAGATGAGATATTTTCTTCTTTTAGAAAGAAAAAGCAGAAGCTAGAAAGAGAAACAACTATTTATAGCTGTTCTAATGTAAGCAACACCAGGAAATTTTTTTTTTTGACATTGCAGAATATTAAATGTACTGTGGTTTTAAATGTGGACCAAAAGTGTTATTTTTAAATAAAACGTCAATTAAATAATTGTTGGAAAATTGCTGTGTTATTAGAGGAATACAACACCTAACACCACCAGATGTCGAAAATAATCAACGCTTGGGTCGTATCAGCAAGTCACTCTTTACACTTTCATTTAACAGCATGTGTCAGAGTTTTTTATTGCTTAAATAATTTAACAATTCAGGCTGGATTAGTTTCACCCAGGAGGGTGTAGGTTAATTATTGCTATACTTATATAATTGGAATTCTGGCAATATTCATCATATCCTGTGAGAAAATAGTTGTCTTCATTAGAGAAACATATTTTCTACACTATATAGCTAAAAGTTTGTGAGCACCTGAACACACATATATGTGTTTGGTGAACATCCCAGTCCAGATTTAGTCCTGTTTTGGCTGTCATTATCCTAACCTCCAATCTTCTAAAATAGGCTTTCCATTAGATTTTTGGGTGTGGCCGTGGTGAATCATGGGGAATTCATTCAACCACAAGAACGTTAGTGAGATCAGGCACTGATGTTGGTGAGGAGGTCTGGGGTGCAGTCAGAGTTCCAGTTCATTGCAAAGATGTTTAGATGTTGAGGTCAGGGGTTTGTGCAGGATACTTGAGTTCTTCCACTTCAATCTTGGTAAGCCATGTTTTCACAGAGCTCACTTTGTGCACAGCAGCATTGTCGTGCTGGAACAGCTTCAGGTGTCTTGAAACTGTCACGCTGTGGAATACAAAGACATTCTAGTGTGTGTTTTCAACAGTTTGGAGTTTCAACACCATTGATGCTGACCTCTTCTGCTCCTCAGACCTGCCTGATCCATCCTGATACCCTACTTCTGGCTGGAGGTCTCATCACATCACTCCTATGGAGGATGGCCCCATATGGACAGTCGAAAGACACACTTGGAAGACGGTTCTGGACACTTACAGTTTTGTTATGATGGCTGAAGTCTACAATCACCATGATAACTTTAGGACTGCGGTTGGTTGTCATGAACAGTTTTGCACTCAAGTCTCCATCAATGAACAGTTGATAACTTCAACAAAACAGACTTCATGCTAAAACTGTAATGATCTTCCTGATTTCACAGTGATACTTTGTGACTCTATAGGACACACTTATATAGAAGTGAGTCATTTATAATCACACTATCTGTTGGCACCCAAATGAGGATGGGTTCCCTTTTGAGTCTGGTTCCTCTCAAGGTTTCTTCCTCATGTCATCTGAGGGAGTTTTTCCTTCCCACCATCACCACAGGCTTGCTCATCAGGGTTAAATTAGGGATAAAATTAGTTCATGTTTAAAGTCTTTAATTTTCTGTAAAGCTGCTTTGTGACAATGTCTGTTGTTAAAAGCGTGATACAAATAAACTTGACTTGACTTGACTGGGTCCACCATGTTCCATTTCTAATGTCATGTCTGATGTGTTTACGTTTTCTTGTCTTTTGGGATAGAACAAGCCTCTTGGAGTTTTATTTGCACCATTTAACCATATTGGCTGTCACTTAGACTTTTTTTGTATTAAAGATATTCATGGAGTGTAAATAAATATTAGAATATTTATTTTGGTGAATAAATCAAAATCATGGGTGTGATGATGATGGTCAGGTGTCTACCTATTTTTGAAAAAAAAAAAAAAAAATATATATATATATATATATATATATATATATATATATATATATATATATATATATATATATATATATATATATATAGTATTCTCCAACCTGAAACCAAGTATCATCAGCGTTTACAGAGTAGAACATTAAAACAGAGTGAACATTTGAAAGCAATTGTCTGAGAAGTGACATTTCTGGGGGTAAGCTATTTGGTCCTGGGATGGGTGCAGATCCTGGGAGGGACGGGGGGGACATGACCCTCCCAATTTCTGAAAAACATGAATTGTCCCCCCCCAATAAAAATCCCCTAAATTATTAAAAATTGTACAAACAAATGTATTTTCAGACAAATGATTCCCTGTGCAGTACTTTTTGAATGATGTGGCGAGCCTCTACGAAGTTGTGATTTATGGTTGCATGGTATGAGTTGCATACGGGCAAAAAAAAAAAAAAATCACTTTTGTGTCCCCCCCAATCCTGACATCGGATCTGCACCCCTGGGTCCTGGGTATGACTTTAAACTGCAACTGGTGGTGAGTCTCAGGTCTGGGAAGACTTGAGTATTGGGGAACGTAGAGTTACCACTTAATCACCATTGCTCCCAGGTCTGCTCTGACCCGGAGTGGTAGCACCTGGCTGGGTTCCAGCTATGGGTTAAATAGTACATCACCAATAAGGCACTGGCAGCAGGGCGCTTTTTGGTGCAATGTGGCAGATGAACCCAACAGGATCAATGGCGCACCACCAGATGGCACACGGAAGAGCCACTCAAATGGCCAATGGATGGCATCAGTCGGCAAGTCAGTTGTCACTTCCACACCTGTCAGGTCTGTGGCACTTTTGTGCACCACTTGGCATCAGGTCTGGAGGTCCAGAGAGATGACACAATGGGGGGACGACATCGCTTGTCTTACCTTACTGTGCAAGGTGCTTCATTAAGAGAGGAGCTCTGGTGCGTGCCTCACATTCCATCCCCATTACTGCGTATCCTAATGAAGCAGTCATCATCGTTAGCACTGGACAGCCAATGACGAAGTAAGCTATTAAGTTTCTAGCACCATTACAGTCTAGATAGTTTACTTATCCTGCTCATGATCAAGCTGTACATAAGGAGTTACTATTAAAGGTACATAGTATGCTCTGGACCTTTGGTGTAATGATGGTACCTGCATCATCATTACACTCTTATCTCTACTCTCTCATAAGTTATATAGGCCCTATCCAAATCAGTGGTAATTACAGTACTGCGATCAACACTTAACAGAGATAGATCTGGAAAACAAATCCCATCCAGGACAGCAAGCAAAGCAGAAAACAATCCCTTTAGTCCAGATTGCTGATGCAACTTCTTTGTATTGTAATTTCATTATTAGAAATGTATCACATGAATTCCTTGTCGATGTGTCATTCATCCTTTTCCCTTACTGTATTAGTTTTTGCACTGTTTGCTTTGTTATTGAACCCTGCCAAATGGATTCAACCACAATCACAGTGAAGCATTACTGCTATTGTACCTCTACCAAAATGTGTACCTTTGATGTACGTAAGGCTAGTCATCCATCAGTCAGAGCAGAAAGACTCAGCAAATAGCAGCTTACACACTGAGACACAAAGCCTCGGTCCACTGAGTCACTCTTACTCAGTGTGCGGAGGGAAATGACTCCATAATGACCCCCCTCTGCTCAGGATTTTACAAGCTTAAGGGGTCCAGGTGAGAAGTTACAACTGAATGTTTTTCATGTTGTTGCTGTGTGAGGCAATAAGTCACACGTGAAGGTGTTGAGAAAACAGAAACTACCTATTTTATTAGTGATTTGGCAGTACTGTCTGGTTTTAATCATGGCCGGACAATACAGAAAATGATCACGGCTTATGAGTCAGTGATCCTTTTTAGACAGATGTTTATTCGTATATCTGATACATACATACACGTAGCTGCAGTGGTGAACTGTTACTATTAGAGCCGGGACTTGAGCTCAGCCAAAACTTAGCCAGACACCAGGTAGCTCTGTTGTGTGTAGTTGTCGATGTTGATTTTAAAAGTAGATTAGATTAGATTAGATTAGATAAAACTTTATTGATCCCTTTGGGAGGGTTACCTCAGGGAAATCAAGATTCCAGCAGCATCATTACAGATAAACAGAGAAAAGAAATAGAGAAAACTTCTAGATTCCAAAAAAGTTGGGACAAAGTACAAATTGTAAATAAAAACAGAATGCAATAATTTACAAATCTCAAAAACTGATATTGTATTCACAATAAAACATAGACAACATATCAAATGTCGAAAGTGAGACATTTTGAAATTTCATGCCAAATATTGGCTCATTTGAAATTTCATGATAGCAACACATCTCAAAAAAGTTGGGACGGGGGCAATAAGAGGCTGGAAAAGTTAAAGGTACAAAAAAGGAACAGCTGGAGGACCAAATTGCAACTCATTAGGTCAATTAGCAATAGGTCATTAACATGACTGGGTATAAAAAGAGCATCTTGGAGTGGCAGCGGCTCTCAGAAGTAAAGATGGGAAGAGGATCACCAATCCCCCTAATTCTGCGCCGACAAATAGTGGAGCAATATCAGAAAGGAGTTCGACAGTGTAAAATTGCAAAGAGTTTGAACATATCATCATCTACAGTGCATAATATCATCAAAAGATTCAGAGAATCTGGAAGAATCTCTGTGCGTAAGGGTCAAGGCCGGAAAACCATACTGGGTGCCCGTGATCTTCGGGCCCTTAGACGGCACTGCATCACATACAGGCATGCTTCTGTATTGGAAATCACAAAATGGGCTCAGGAATATTTCCAGAGAACATTATCTGTGAACACAATTCACCATGCCATCCGCCGTTGCCAGCTAAAACTCCATAGTTCAAAGAAGAAGCCGTATCTAAACATGATCCAGAAGCGCAGACGTCTTCTCTGGGCCAAGGCTCATTTAAAATGGACTGTGGCAAAGTGGAAAACTGTTCTGTAGTCAGACGAATCAAAATTTGAAGTTCTTTATGGAAATCAGGGACGCCGTGTCATTCGGACTAAAGAGGAGAAGGACGACCCAAGTTGTTATCAGCGCTCAGTTCAGAAGCCTGCATCTCTGATGGTATGGGGTTGCATTAGTGCATGTGGCATGGGCAGCTTACACATCTGGAAAGACACCATCAGTGCTGAAAGGTATATCCAGGTTCTAGAGCAACATATGCTCCCATCCAGACGACGTCTCTTTCAGGGAAGACTTTACATTTTCCAACATGACAATGCCAAGCCACATACTGCATCAATTACAGCATCATGGCTG
The DNA here is from genome assembly GCF_027579695.1 of Neoarius graeffei. NCBI lineage: Eukaryota > Metazoa > Chordata > Actinopteri > Siluriformes > Ariidae > Neoarius > Neoarius graeffei. Next base: position 9,593,294 of record NC_083576.1, on the reverse strand, counting down.
TGTAGAAGAAGGGTCTGGGTACTGAACTGGCTAGCCTGCAGTCCAGATCTTTCACCCATAGAAAACATTTGGCGCATCATAAAACGGAGGATACGACAAAAAAGACCTAAGACAGTTGAGCAACTAGAATCCTACATTAGACAAGAATGGGTTAACATTCCTATCCCTAAACTTGAGCAACTTGTCTCCTCAGTCCCCAGACGTTTACAGACTGTTGTAAAGAGAAAAGGGGATGTCTCACAGTGGTAAACATGGCTTTGTCCCAACTTTTTTGAGATGTGTTGTTTGTTGTCATGAAATTTAAAATCACCTAATTTTTCTCTTTAAATGATACATTTTCTCAGTTTAAACATTTGATATGTCATCTATGTTCTATTCTGAATAAAATATGGAATTTTGAAACTTCCACATCATTGCATTCCGTTTTTATTAACAATTTGTACTTTGTCCCAACTTTTTTGGAATCAGGGTTGTAAGTATTTACATATACAAATATAAAAGAATAAGATATGGGGAAGAGAGGAAGGGGGGAGGGGGAAAGGGGGGAGAAGTGGGGTTAGGGTAAGTGTGTGTGTGTGTGTGTGTGTGTGTGTGTGTGTGTGTGTGTGTGTGTGTGTGTGTGTGTGTGTGTGTGAGGGGGGGGGAAGCAGGAAAGATATTGCACTTTATATTGCACATTATATTGCACATTGTCCGGTATTGCTTATTGTCAGGCTAGGCTACTGCTCCTTCCCATCCTCTGTCCTCCTGTTACCCCTCCTCCCCCCCAGAGAGGAGCTGTACAGTCTGATGGCGTGAGGGACAAAGGAGTTTTTGAGTCTGTTCGTCCTGCACTTGGGAAGGAGCATTCTGTCACTGAACAGGCTCCTCTGGTTGCTGATGACGGTGTGCAGAGGGTGACTGGCATCATCCATGATGTTCAATAGTTTGTCCATAGACCTCTTATTTGCCACCATCACCAGGGAGTCCAGCTTCATGCCGACCACAGAGCCGCCCCGCCTGATCAGTTTGCCCAGCCTGGATGTGTCCTTCTTGGATGTGCTGCCCCCCCAGCACAACACTGTGTAAAACAGAACACTGGCGACCACAGACTGATAGAACATCCACAGGAGTTTCCTGCAGATGTTAAAGGACCGCAGCCTCCTAAGTATAAGGAGTATAGCCTGCTCTGTCCCTTCCTGTATAAGTGATTGGTGTTGCAAGTCCAGTCCAGCTTGCTGTCCACCCACAGCCCAAGGTACTTGTAGGAATCCACAGCCTCCACCTTGACTCCCTCAATCAGAACTGGTCATGATCTTGGTCTGGACCTCCCAAAGTCAATGACCAGCTCCTTGGTCTTCGAGGTGTTGAGCTGTAGATGGTTCCTGTTGCACCACACAGCAAAGTCCCTCACCAGGCTCCTATACTCCTCCTCTCTGTCGTCACTGATACACCCAACGATGGCTGTGTCATCGGCAAACTTCTGAATGTGACACAGCTCCGAATTGTAGCAGAAGTCCACGGTGTACAGGGTGAAGAGAAGAGGGGCCAACACCATGCCCTGGGGTGCTCCGGTGCTGCTAATTACAGTGTCAGATGTGATGTCCTTCAGCCTGACGTACTGCGGCCTGTCGGTGAGGTAGCTGGAGATCCAGGTGACCAGGCAGGGGTCCACTCGCATCCTGTTCAGTTTGTCCTGAAGCAGTAGGGGCTGGATGGTGTTGAAGGCACTCGAGAAGTCCAAGAAGAGGATCCTCACTGTGCCATTTCCCTTATCCAGATGCGAGTGGGCTCGGTGTAGCAGGTAGAGGATGGCGTCTTCCACACCAACACCTGCCCGGTACGCAAACTGCAGACAGTCCTGGGCATGTTGTACCTGGGGTCTGAGGAGGCTGAGGAAGAGCCGCTTCAACGTCTTCATCAGATGTGAAGTGAGTGCCACTGGTCGGAAGTCATTCAGCTCGCTGGGCCGATTCTTTTTGGGAACTGGAACGATACATGATGTCTTCCAGAGGGTTGGCACTCTCCCCAGCTGCAGGCTGAGGTTGAAGATGCATTGGAGTGGTTCACCCAGTTCAGCAGCGCAGGTCTTCAGTAGTCGGGGACACACCTTGTCCGGGCCTGCTGCTTTCCTGGGGTGAAGCTTCTTCAGTTGACCTCTGGCCTGGTCTGCAGTAATGCATAGAGGAGTCTGTGTTGAGGTGGGGGAGGAGGGGGAGGAGGGGGCTGCTGTGATGGCTGGGGGGAGGTGTGTTGAGGGAAGAAGGAGAGATGGCTGCAGTGAGGGAGAGGGTGGGGGGGACATGGGCTGGTTGAACTGATTGAAGTAGCTAAGTAAATTACACAGGGAAATGAATACTTAAGTCTGAGTGAAAAATATTGTGGTGAGCGAGCGTGGAAGAAGAGTCTGGAAATCTTAGTTTCTCGGTCGTTAGCCTGTGCTACTTGCTCTCAATAGATAGCACTGACTTGACTGCTTTATTAGCATTTGCTAACACTACTGATGAACGCTACACCGGCTGGAAGGTGACTTCACTGCTCCACTGACGGCGCCGACTCATGGTTAAGCTAGCATTGGCCTTCGAGAAGGTCTAGGGCGATAAATTTTTGGTCCCTCCCACTATAAATCAAAATCTGATTGGTTAATTAATCTGTCACTTCCTACATAAACATACACCGCCATGGCCTTCTGTTCCGGCAGTGAAGTCCTAATCAATAAGTGAGCAGCTCTAAACTCTTCTCAGCCTAGAGACAACAAACAAACAAAATCTCACTGGATATCTCGATTTTATTGTTTTCAGGATGGTAACTCTTTCATTTCTGAAGCAAATTTGATCCAAAATGAGGCCGAATTAGAATTAGAAGAGAATAATTATAATGGAATTATGCAAGAATGAAAACAATTAAAGAATGAAAGAAATTAACTACAACATTTGAAACGCTGATTTGTTTGGGCCTTCTCTGAAGGCCTAGAAGGCCCTGATGGTTCTGGACATACCCTGATGTAGCTGGAATGTTGAGAATGTAATGATCACCCAGATGTTTAATCATGCAGAATAGGATTTTATCATTTGTTCATTTTTGGATCCTATTTGAAAATTGGAAATACAAACGATGCAAATGCAATCAAGAACTACTCTGATATCAGTGTGGGTATTTTTGGAGTAAAAATACAAATCTGGCTCATATCAGCAAGGCTGTGGGTGGTAATACCTGTGGATGATAACATCCTGGAGCAAAGGACTATCCAAACTGTTTCAGATTTCCTCCAAACCATTTGAGACCAAGCTTCTGTCAAACATCCTAATGAGGATAATAATATAATTGGCTTTAGTATTAGTATAGATTCAGCAGTGTTACTTTAGACATCCGGCTTCACCGCTGATCCATGAGTCACCGCCCTGCAAAATTCCAGATCGAGCCTGAAATTTTACTTTTCTGAAACACACCCACTTTTTCTCAACTCGAACACACCTTCTTCCTGTATTCTCATTATTACTCAGTTTATTTAACAGCACATTCATTCACTCTCTAGTGCGTGCTTGTCTAGTTTTTTTGTATGTGTATACATCTCTCTGAAAATGAATAAAGTATGTCATTTAAAAAAAACAGTACATTCCTTAATGTTTATGCAGTCCTGAGGGATATCGCTGGTTCTACTTCCTGTCTATGCCTATGTTTGCCCCATTGAATGACCTTTACAAGTTTTGACTATGACTTTGCCTAATGGTTTGTTAATAAAAGACTTGAACTTACTTCCACCTACCTTGGAAATTTGTGAAAAATATCTGAGTAACGTCAATACACCTTCATACTAGTAGGGAACTTGGTAGAAGGGCACTAGAAACTAGAAGGGCACTTGCTATATCTCCGCCAAGCCATATAACCGAGTTTGGGTCATAATCTAATCAATTGTTTCTTGGTCCACCTTTTGTCAAAATTTCATCAAAATTTGTTCACTACTTTGTGAGTTACGGTATGTTGGGAACAGATAGACAAACAAACAAACAAACAAATGGAGGCGAAAACATGACCTCTTCTAACACAGTTGATAGATGTAATAACGAGGGGGAAAAAAGAAAAGCTAAAAATCATAACCATTTTTGGTAATAATAAGACACCCCCCACCACCGCCACCACCAAGTTTATTTTCTTCTCCAGCTTTTAATTTTTTTTTAAAAAAAAGTAAGCCCTAACATTTCCTATGTTATTAAGCTTTCATGTCCAACCTTTTCATTACCTCCTGGGCTTTCATTAGCTTTTCCCAGTGCTTCAAGAGGAACCCATTGATGACATCACTGGCACTGAGAAAATTCCCCTCTTGCATTCCTCTGAACTGAAGCAGTGCTCCCACGTTGTCCTAGTTCACTAATACCACCCAAAAGAAACAAAGGATCATGTATAAAAGAGGCCAGGATGAGACAGAGGTGATCTCCAAGCCCACACACCCAGCACATGGTACTATAATACGTTACAGACTGTGACTCGAAGGGAGAGGGGAAAAGTGGGCGAAAGTGCTCCAGAATACCACACAGACTATTCGTAGCATTCTTGTGGTGATATTTTATGACCGGAACTGATAACAAAGCAAACATCCGTTTCTCCTTAAACTCCTAACTTAGGTTTAATGTGCTTAAGATGTAATTGTTTCCCATTCGCAGTGTCTGAATCCTTTCTATCCAAGTTCATGAGAGATCCTTTGTAGCAGGCTCATTAGTAAAAGTTCTTCATCAGCTTGATGTCCACTAGGTCATGGGAGAGTCATTCCACGAAACCAGGCATGCACGCTCCAGCTTAATCCTTCCAGACCACAGCATTCAGTCACAGAAGGAAATGGCAGCCAGGGGTGGAGGCTCATCGAATTTGCTGGTTTTTCAAAAATGAGTCAAATGCAAGTCATTGTGTCCCTTGTGCCAGTATGCTGCAATGCGGCAAGAAGGAGAATGTTAGACAGGTTTGAGACACTGACCAAGGGTCTGCTTATGTGGCTGTACGTGGGGCAGGAAATCATTCCAATCTTTCCAATCTTCAAATCTTTCCAAAGAGACATCACTGGCATGTGCAGAAGCGATTATGTTTGTTTTTGCAGGAGCACGAATTCTAATCCAGCCCTGTGGAGTGGGCGGCAGGGGGCACAAACTTTAGTCCCTGCCTCCCAGCCATATCTCTCTCTCTCTCTCTTTCTGTTGCTTTTGCACTCTCTTTCTCTCTCATGTCTCCTCTGCTCATAACTGACATACGATCCAGCTTCTGTAGGGTGTAAATAGCACGGTGAGAATTTCATAACATGATAAAGATACACAAGTGTCCAGTCCGGCTTACGATGAGGTCATGATGGAGGAATCCATTGGCAAGCCCATGTAGGCCATCAGGAGAGAGGTGTCAAAGCTATTTATTCAGCGGTTGACAGTGGCGAGAAACAAGTATGTGGAACGAGAGGCTTCAGAGAGCCTGATGTAGACAGGTGTCCTCTTTTTTTAAGTAGAATAATATCTCTTTGGACATCACAAGCATTGCATATATATATAAAACTTTCTGTCAGCAATGTTGTCTTTGACCTCATGATTAAAAATCGATTATTCAGTAACTACTATGAATTATTCAGTAACTACAGTGAAACTCATATGCACTATTTAGTTAAAAGAGTGAGGAATGGAAATAGCTTCTAGCCAAATTTGCATAATTGCAATTAATAATGAAGATATGGAGTAATTAAGCCCTAACGAGCAGTTTCCACACAAATCGATTCTTCTAGCTCAATTCTTCACCCATTTTGATTCTTTCTGGCACAAAGATCGAGGTACCTAGGGTGCATATAACTTCTACCCAGATTTGCTTAATTACAATTATTAATGAAGTTATGGACTAATTAAGCCTTAATGTTCAACAGCAGTTCAACAAAAATGGCTTCTTCTCGGTCAATTCTTCGCCATTTGGACTCTTTCTGGCAAATAGGTCGGTATTCCTAGGGTGTATATAGCTACTATATATCACTTGTATATAGTATATATAGCTTGCAACATTTATTGCGCCCATAAGGTGGCCCACTTTAGATCGTTCCTTCTGGACTAGACGGGGCCGGAATGAGCTACGCCATCACTGGCGGTCTCATTTTAACCACTTCCCCGTACTGTACTTAGTGCATTTTCTACCCTGGTGTGCTGTTCGAGGAAAATACTCACCAAAGGGTTGGTGTGAAGCAGAAATAACGCAGCTGATTATTTTCCTATTACAGCACATCCTGAAGTGCTCTATTCGTATTATACCACAACAATTTCCAAACAATTATCATTTTTATTTATTAAAGAATATGACATACGTTTTTATCAGCATATAGTTACAGATAACATTGTGGATCATCTGGGAAACAAGCTGTTTCTGACAATCGCTTACATTATAGCAGCTATAAATGGTCATTCTGTCACCAGCTTCTATTTTTCCTTAAGTTAATAAGCGTAAATAAATAAATAAATAATACCATTAATGATGCTGTAGCTCACTCCGGCCCCATCTAGTCCAGAAGGAACAATCTAAAGTGGGCCACCTTATGGGTGCAATAAATGTTGCAAGCTATATATAGAAGGTCTATACACCCTAGGAATACCAACCTATTTGCCAGAAAGAATCCAAAACAGTGAGGAACTGACTGAGAAAAAGTGATTTTTGTTGAACTGCTGTTGAACATTAAGGCTTAATTAGTCCATAGCTTCATTAATGATTGCAATTAAGCAAATCTGGGTAGAAGTTACAGTATATGCACTCTAGGTACCCCTACCTTCATACCAGAAAGAATCAAAATGGGTGAAGAATTGAGGGAGAAGAAGCGATTTGTGTGGAAACTGCTCGTTAGGAATTGATTAATTACTCCATATCTTCTTTATTAACTGCAATTATGCAAATTTGGGTAGAAGCTATATGCACCCCGGCAGACCTACCTTCCTGCCAAAAAGAATAAAAATCGGTGAAGAAGCGATTTTCGTGAAATGTGGACGACGCCAGACGGACAACACATGATGGCATAAGCTCATTGCCTGTCAGGCAGAAAAATAAATAAATAAATAAATAAAGTAAAAAAAAAACGCAGCTTGTTACGCTCCTGAGAAATTCATCTCATCTCATCATCTCTAGCCGCTTTATCCTTCTACAGGGTCGCAGGCAAGCTGGAGCCTATCCCAGCTGACTACGGGCGAAAGGCGGGGTACACCCTGGACAAGTCGCCAGGTCATCACAGGGCTGACACATAGACACAGACAACCATTCACACTCACATTCACACCTACGGTCAATTTAGAGTCACCAGTTAACCTAACCTGCATGTCTTTGGACTGTGGGGGAAACCGGAGCACCCAGAGGAAACCCACGCGGACACGGGGAGAACATGCAAACTCCGCACAGAAAGGCCCTTGCCGGCCACGGGGCTCGAACCCAGGACCTTCTTGCTGTGAGGCGACAGCGCTAACCACTACACCACCGTGCCGCCCTCCTGAGAAATTCTACTACAAAATCCTCCAATATCAGAAAACGTAAAATTACAGCTTTACCAAGGACTGTTACAAAATGGTGCGACATAAATGACAGAAATTGTAATTAACTAACTGTAATTACGCAGACTGGGATCATTTACAGGTTAGTGTGTGTGTGTGTATAAACTTAAATATCAGATTTGCTCATAAGGTGTCCTTAATGAAGATAAACCATCAAAGATTTGTTGGATAAATCTCAATTTCACCTTGTACTGTCCTTTGTCTAAGCTATTTTCGGAGATTACACGCTGAAGGACTTTACTGTCTCCTTGAGCGTTCTGTGTTGTAAATAGTGAAAGTGGATCTCATGGTGACCTGACGGGAATTTTTTTTTTGTTGTTGTTGTCCGCGTTGGCAGCTCATTAATCATTCGGAGCAAAGACACACACCCTGTTTAACAGACACACAGGTAATTCACTGACAACACCTCATCCCACTGACTCAAATCCCTCTTTACTACGTCATCTGCATAGAAGACATACTACACACACACACACACACACACACACACACACACAGTGTTGGATCAAAGAGCCTCAGGATAAAATGCTGATGAGATTTCCAACTGTGAGAGCGTATACGTTTAGCATGAAGTGGAAACGGTCCATTGTTAAAAATGGAAAAGGAAACACCTTGCACAGCAGCAAACAACAACCGTCACCACTGAGCTTTCTTACCGGCACACATTAAAAGTTACTCAACTGAGTCATCTTGCACAACTCTAAAATTTACAGTTAGCGGGATTGCATGGGAGGCGGTCCCACCTCAAGTGTCTTTACAACTTCCTTTGATGAAATGTTTTCAGTGGCTTACCGTGCACCATAAGGAGTTTGACAGCTGTGAATGAGACGTTACACACTACCGGACTGGTTAAAACTTAAACACTAACTAATGAGCTAAAAAACCACATGTGTCCCCAAACACTTCCATCTTTAACCCAGATGTGTGTGTGTGTGTTTATCACCAGGTTGAAAGGTATAGTGCAACACACTGGCTGTAGGCGCTCCATTCACAAAGGCTGGTGGCCACATGGCTAATGGTTACCTGCACACAACCCACGGACTGTGGTGAAGAGAACATTCGACAAGAAGAAAAAAATGTGTGTGTGTGAGCATAAACAGGATGTAAAATAGAAAGCAGAATAAAACATGTGGTTCTGACTGGAAGCAAGTATAAGGGTGAACTTTAGGGCATAACCAATGATACATGCAAGAGGACGTTACTGAAAAATACTTGGGGAAATGTTCAAGCAAAAATAGCTTGAACGTGATTCAACTGATTGATTGATTGATTTAAAATTCTTAAGTTTTAAAGAAAAAAAAGTATTCCTTCATTCACCATGACTAAGCACTTTATCCTGGTCAGGGTCATGGTGGATCTGGAGCGTATCCTGGGAAAACTGGGTGTGAGGCAGGAATACACACTGGATGGGTTGCCAGTCCATTGCAGAGTATTTACACACATATTTACACTAAAGATCGCACAGATCTGATACACGGATTGGTATAGGACCATCTATCTATTATCCGTAACTGGATATCCTGTGCAAGATCGTGTACAAGCTGGAGCCTATCCTAGCTGACTATGGGTGAGAGGCAGGGACAAGTTGCCAGATCATCACAGGGCTGACACATAGAGACAAACAACCATTCGCACTCACATTCACACCTACGGTCAATTCAGAGCCACACATTAATCTAACCTGCATGTCTTTGGATTGTGGAGCAAACCGGAGGAAACCCACGCAAACACAGGGAGAACATGCAAGTTCCACACAGAAAGACCCTCGTCAGCCGCTGGGCTCGAACCCGGAACCTTCTTGCTGTGAGGCAACAGTGCTAACCAGTACACCACCGTGCCACCGGTATAGGACCAATATCAGTTAAAAACGATAGATCGGATATCAGGTCTCGATTTAGATCTGATCCTGTAACAAAAATGACTTTAACATACTTTTGTGTAGGACTGATTTGTATTATATTTTATACTTTATTATATCCACCAACTTTGTTGGAGAAGGTTATGTTTTCATCTCCGTTTGTTTGCCTGTTCTCAACGTAACTCAAAAAGTAATGAACGGATTTTGATGAAATTTGGAGGAAAGATGACCCATGGGCCAAGGAACAATTGACTAAATTTTGATGCAAATCCAGATATGTATGCAGATCCGGGATTTTTTTGTCTGTTCCCAACATAACTCAAAAAGTATTGAACGGATTTGTATGAAATTTGGTGGACAGCTTTAGTATTATCCTCGGTTCAAGTGATTTGATTTTAATGTTGATAATATGTGGCTTGGCAGAGATATGCACTCTACTCTACTGTAAGCCTTGATAGTTGTATTTGTTTCTATTTGTAAAGTAAGTGCTTTTTGTGTATTAGACTTTCACTGAATTAAAAAAAAAAGCTTTACTCAGTGACTTTGTAGAAGTCATACTTTTAGCTATATGTATTTTATCCTTGTACTTTGGGTGGCATGATAATAGTGCAGTAGTTAGCACTGTCACCTCGCAGCAAGAAGGTTCTGGGTTCGTCGTCTCTAATTTACACCGGCAGCATTTTAGCGTAGCCAATCCACCTAATGGCGTGTTTTTGGGAGGAAACCAGATAAAAAGAAATCCAGCCACTGTACCACTTGCTTATACATTGATGTACGATTATTAAAGTGAAAACTTTTTTTATAGATATTCTACCAATTTGCTTGAAAGCTTGAGATTGCTTTGTTCTATCGGCAGATAATTCGTATAAATTGACATCGCCAAATTATTTCCAGATAGAATGAGACAATTTCTGCTGAGAAATAGCTTTTATAGTCTTATATTTGTTTTATTGTCATCTTGTAATCAGAAATACCCAGTAAATCCAGCTATACTGGAAATATTGAATAGAATGTACACAAACCCAAATAAAATTTATGTTTCAATTCTTCTAAGTGTAAAGTACAGTGTCTTACAAGAGTATTCATCCCCCTTTGTGTTTGTCCTGTTTTGTCGCATTACAAGCTGGAATGAAAATGGATTTTGGGCGGTTATCACCATTTGATTTACGTACACAACATGCCTACAACTTTAAAGGTGATGTTGTTTTATTGTGACACAAACAATAATTAAGATGAAAAAAAGAACAGAAATGTGGAGTGTGCAGAGGTATTCACCCCCCAAAGTCAATACTTTGTAGAGCCACCTTTTGTTGCAATTACAGCTGCAAGTCTCTTGGGGTATGTCTCTATTAGCTTAGCACATCTAGCCACTGGGATTTTTGTCCATTCCTCAAGGCAAAACTGCTCCAGCTCCTTCAAGTTAGATTGGTTGCATTGGTGTACAGCAATCTGTACATAAGTTATGCCACAGATTCTCAATTGAATTAAGGTCTGGGCTTTGACTAGGCCATTCCAAGACATTCAAATGTTTCCCTTTAAACCACTCCAGTGTAGCTTTAGCAGTATGTTTAGGGACATTATCCTGCTGGAACATGAACCTTCATCCCAGTCTCAAACCTCTGGCTGACTCAAACAGGTTTTCCTCCAGAATTTCCCTGTAGTTGGTGCCATCCATCTTTCCTTCAGTCCTGACCAGCTTTCCTGTCCCTGGAGATGAAAAATATCCCCACAGCATGATGCTGCCACCACCATGCTTCACTGTAGGAATGGTGTTCTCAGGGTGTTGGGTTTGCGCCACACATGACGTTTCCCATGATGGCCAAAAAGTTCAATATTGGTCTCATTTGACCAGAGATTCTTCATCCATGTATTTGGGGAGTCTGTCACATGCTGTTGGGCAAACTCCAAACATGTTTTCTTAAGCAATGACTTTTTCTGGCCACTCTTCCATAAAGAGTACAATGTACTGTGAAGTGTACAGCTTAAAGTGGTCCTATGGACAGATACTCCAATCTCTGCTGTGGAGCTTTGCAGCTCCTTCAGTGTTATCTTTGGTGTCTTTGTTGCATCTCTGATTAACGCCCTCCTTGCCTGGTCTGTGAGTTTTGGTGGGCGCCCTTCTCTTGTCAGGTTTGTTGTGGTGCCATATTCTTTCCATTTTGCCATAATGGATTTAATGCTATCTGTGGGATAGTCATAGTTTGGGATATTTTTTATGACCCAACCCTGATCTATACTTCTCCACAACTTTGTCTCTGACCTGTTTGGAGTGCTCCTTGGTTTTCAAGTTGCTTGCTTAGTAGTGTTGCAGAGTCAGGGTCTTTCTAGAACAGGTTGATTTCCAGACATCATATGACAGATCAGGTGACATTTTGATTGCACACAGGTGGATCTTAATCAACCAACTAATTATGTGATTTATGAAGTGAATTGGTTGGACCAGCTCTTATTTAGGGGTTTCATACGAAAGGGGGTGAATACGTATGCACACTCCAGATTTCTGTTTTTTTTTCATCTTAATTATTGTTTGTGTCACGATAAAGCAACAATTTGCACCTTTAAAGTTGTAGGCATATTGTGTAAATCAAATGGTGCTAACCCTCCAAAAATCAATTTTAGTTCCAGCTTGTAATGCAACAAAACAGAACAAACACAAAGGGGATGAATACTTTTGCAAGACACTGTACTTAAGTTCAGGATATCCCCTTGTGAAAGGCTGGTGTGCCCGTCCTTCTCCCTCTACTAGGAAAGGATTAAGCCATGCCCAAGCATGGCCAAATAAAGGGTTAAAAGGAGTGGAAACGATCTCTCTGTGTACTGTAGCATGTGGGCGTCGCACAGCTGAATGGCACTGTATCACAATGAGGAGCAGATTCAGTAGCCTGTCACGGAGGCTTCTACAAACGCTCTTTTAACTTATCTTTCATCTTACAATTTTCCTCACTTTGTAAATTACAGGCTTGGAAGTGGTTTAATGAAGAAGAACATGAAGTTGGCCAACTTATGGCCAACACGTTATTAACTCCTGTTAATGGCGGAAGGAATGTCAAATCTGATTTGTGCAAAACCACCTATTTTACTTTGCCTCGCCATTACTCATATGTTTTCATTCAGTGCTTAGTGACATAAAGCAAACCGAAATAAACCAACAGAGTTGCCTTCCTTCTGAATTTCCCAAAAGCTAATTAGACATTATGATGTGCATGTGTGAATTCTGGATGTGTGTGGAAAAGGAAAAGATAGGCGTTTCAGGATACAAGTGCACTCTGAATGATAAAAAAGCAGGAGGCTGGACAGAAAACATTGTTCTTCTCATACTGAAACTGTGAGGACATATTCGGATTAACCTTCTTTGTTTTTATTCCCTGGAAAACTGGGAAATTCTGCTCAACTGCTTATGCTTACATGCAGAAGTGAGTCACTGAGCTTGGATTATCTGAAGTAGACTCAGAGTTAGATGGTTACCGGTACTTAATTTGTCCTGGAATGTGATCCGGTACATTTCAGATTTGTATTGCCTCCACCTCCACCAGATTTGTATTGCCTCCACCTTTTAATAACAAAAACAAGACCGTCAGTGATGGCGTAGCTCATTCTGGCCCCATGAGAAATCAAATCTGGATAGAAGCTATACAGTGGGGCAAAAAAGTATTTAGTCAGTCACCAATTGTGCAAGTTCTCCCACTTAAAAAGATGATAGAGGCCTGTAATTTTCATCATAGGTATACCTCAACTATGAGAGACAAAATGAGAAAAAAAATCCAGAAAATCACATTGTCTGATTTTTAAAGAATTTATTTGCAAATTGTGGTGGAAAATAAGTATTTGGTCAATAACAAAAGTTCATCTCAATACTTTGTTATATACCCTTTGTTGGCAATGACAGAGGTCAAACATTTTCTGTAAGTCTTCACAAGGTTTTCACACACTGTTGCTGGTATTTTGGCCCATTCCTCCATGCAGATCTCCTCTAGAGCAGTGATGTTTTGGGGTTGTCACTGGGCAACACAGACTTTCAACTCCCTCCAAAGATTTTCTATGGGGTTGAGATCTGGAGACTGGCTAGGCCACTCCAGGACCTTGAAATGCTTCTTACGAAGCCACTCCTTCGTTGCCCAGGCGGTGTGTTTGGGATCATAGTCATGCTGAAAGACCCAGCCATGTTTTATCTTCAATGCCCTTGCTGATGGAAGGAGGTTTTCACTCAAAATCTCATGATACATGGCCCCATTCATTCTTTCCTTTACACAGATCAGTCGTCCTGGTCCCTTTGCAGAAAAACAGCCCCAGAGCATGATGTTTCCACCCCCATGCTTCACAGTAGGTATGGTGTTCTTTGGATGCAACTCAGCATTCTTTCTCCTCCAAACACAAGTTGAGTTTTTACCAAAAAGTTCTATTTTGGTTTCATCTGACCATATGACATTCTCCCAATCCTCTTCTGGATCATCCAAATGCTCTCTAGCAAACTTCAGATGGGCCTGGACATGTACTGGCTTAAGCAGGGGGACACGTCTGGCACTGCAGGATTTGAGTCCCTGGCGGCGTAGTGCGTTACTGATGGTAGCCTTTGTTACTTTGGTCCCAGCTCGCTGCAGGTCATTCACTAGGTCCCCTCGTGTGGTTCTGGGATTTTTGCTCACTGTTCTTGTGATTATTTTGACCCCACGGGGTGAGATCTTGCATGGAGCCCCAGATCAAGGGAGATTATCAGTGGTCTTGTATGTCTTCCATTTTCTAATAATTGCTCCCACAGTTGATTTCTTCACACCAAGCTGCTTACCTATTGCAGATTCAGTCTTCCCAGCCTGGTGCAGGTCTACAATTTTGTTTCTGGTGTCCTTTGACAGCTCTTTGGTCTTGGCCATAGTGGAGTTTGGAGTGTGACTGTTTGAGGTTGTGGACAGGTGTCTTTTATACTGATAATGAGTTCAAACAGGTGCCTTTAATCCAGGTAACGAGTGGAGGACAGAGGAGCCTCTTAAAGAAGTTGTTACAGGTCTGTGAGAGCCAGAAATCTTGCTTGTTTGTAGGTGACCAAATACTTATTTTACAGAGGAATTTACCAATTAATTCATTAAAAATCCTACAATGTGATTTCCTGGATTCTTTCCCCCATTCTGTCTCTCATAGTTGAAGTGTACCTATGATGAAAATTACAGGCCTCTCTCATCTTTTTAAGTGGGAGAACTTGCACAATTGGTGGCTGACTAAATACTTTTTTGCCCCACTGTATGTACCCTAGGTACCCCTACCTTCATGCCAGAAAGAATCAAAATCGGTGAAGAATTGAGGGAGAAGAAATTATTTATGTGGAAACTGCTCATTAGGGCTTAATTACTCTATATCTTCATTATTAATTGCAATTATGCAAATCTGGGTAGAAGCTATATGCACCCCAGGCAGACCCACCTTCCTGCCAAAAAGAATAAAAATAAGTGAAGAATTGAAAGAGAAGAAGTGATTTTCGTGAAATGTGGATGATGCCGGATGGAAGACGGAGAACACACGAAGGCATAAACTCATTATCTGTCAGCCGGATGAGCTAATAATAATAACTAAGTTATTTTTATTGCTTCCACTCTGAAATGACAATTAGCCCATTGCCATGATGAGTCCCATGAATTAGTGACCAGTTATCACAAGGTACTGATGCTATCAGTCATGTGTGATCATGCTTCGTATAAATGGTATAAATTGCAGCTGACTCTATCATTTCATCAGAATTATACAAGAAAGCAAAGCAATGCAAGATGTTAAGGCGTTGTTTCTGTTTCTGGAACTTCTTGGCGCAATCATGGTTAAACTCAACTATGTGCTGTTGTGCATTTTGGATTTTAGACTGTAAATTACATGAAAGTGATGTTCCAATAATTTTGCACAATTCAGAACACTAGGTAAAACATTTATAAGGCCCAGCATTCTGATCAAAATGTTTACTGCAAGGTTGAGAGCTGTACATCATACCTATACCGTTAGCCAGGCTTGTAGTACTTGAGTCCAGGACTCGGACTCAAATCCGACTCATCTCATCTCATTATCTCTAGCCGCTTTATCCTGTCCTACAGGGTCGCAGGCAAGCTGGAGCCTATCCCAGCTGACTACGGGCGAAAGGCAGGGTACACCCTGGACAAGTCGCCAGGTCATCACAGGGCTGACACATAGACACAGACAACCATTCACACTCACATTCACACCTACGGTCAATTTAGAGTCACCAGTTAACCTAACCTGCATGTCTTTGGACTGTGGGGGAAACCGGAGCACCCGGAGGAAACCCACGCGGACACGGGGAGAACATGCAAACTCCGCACAGAAAGGCCCTCGCCGGCCACGGGGCTCGAACCCGGACCTTCTTGCTGTGAGGTGACAGCGCTAACCACTACACCACCGTGCCGCCCCAAATCCGACTCGTGCCCTAATTTTAAAGACTTGTGACTTGACTTGGACTTGAGCACTGATGACTTGGACTTGGACTCGTGCGTTAACTACATTCGGATTCATAAATTGGAGACTTGGATTTTTTTCTTTATTTTTTGTAACATGCCATAATAATTTGGCATAAGATATTTATATCTACATTAATTTTTGTACTAATTTCATGCAAGAGCGTCACACCTGTGCGCCTTGACGTGTGCATCAGATAGACTCTCGGGCGTGCTCCGGACAGCGCGCGCGTCAAGCGGACTCTCTCGCGCGCCGTAAATGACTCGCACCTCCACAGGATTAAGGCACGATCAACCCTTATTGAATCCTGAAAGGATCTCATCTCATCTCATTATCTCTAGCCGCTTTATCCTGTTCTACAGGGTCGCAGGCAAGCTGGAGCCTATCCCAGCTGACTACGGGCGAAAGGCGGGGTACACCCTGGACAAGTCGCCAGGTCATCACAGGGCTGACACATAGACACAGACAACCATTCACACTCACATTCACACCTACGCTCAATTTAGAGTCACCAGTTAACCTAACCTGCATGTCTTTGGATTGTGGGGGAAACCGGAGCACCCAGAGGAAACCCACGCGGACACGGGGAGAACATGCAAACTCCGCACAGAAAGGCCCTCGCCGGCCACGGGGCTCGAACCCGGACCTTCTTGCTGTGAGGCGACAGCGCTAACCACTACACCACCGTGTCGCCTCCTGAAAGGATTATTTTCCCTAAAAGTCTTCTCACCTTGCACTCTAAAAGGTTCTTTGATTTGTCTCACTGGGAAAACCATTCAAATTTCTACTTAGAACACTACAATCGAGGTTTTCCCTTTAATAAAAAATAGTCCACGTAGAATGCCTTTAGAAAGCTAACATCATTAACATGGAATGGAAAGTAATGAATTACACGCATTCGCATTACACTTGAGTACACACTTCACTAGAATGGTACTTTTTGAGTTTTATCTTATTCATAGTATTGTTACTTTTAAATGAGTTTTGAAATAATATAGATAATATAGATATATTTATGCACTGCCTAAAAGCAGAACTCCTGATGAGTTTATGAGCAAAATGTCTGCCAGGGCACAAAATCAACCTGAATAGAATAATAATATTATCGCACCATGAATGAACCATTGAATTATGTCGTGTCGTGTTTTTCACATCAATAAATCACTGCATTGTGGTGTGACAGTGAGACCAATAATGAGATACGTATCACTGTTATGATACATATTTATTCCTTTCTTTGACACGGCATGCCATGTGCCAGAAACAACACTATGACATTTATTATGGTGTGACTCTGCTGGGTGCCTGGTGGACAGCAGTGGACCAGTACTTTCTCTTTACATCATTACTGTATAGTCGCCATCCGATATCAAATTCGATACGACAAACAGTTGTCTGGTTACATCTGTCACGTCCACACGCTTTGGCACACATGCAGTGCCATTAGGACTAATTACCATGCACCTGATCCTGATTAGAGCTCAATCACAGCGCATACATTTAAGGACTCTCAGTAACACACAGACTTTGTGAAGTTTACGCTCTGTACCCTGCGTCTGACATTACCAAGCCTTGTATTTTGTATCTCTTTTCTGGTTTTGACCCTGTTTGTGTTTTTGGACTGTGAGTATTGTATTTCCTCTGATATCCTGTCTGTGACTCACTGCTTGTTTTTCGACTCTGCCTTTGTCTACATTTTGGATCTATTTGCTAGCATGTTGTCAATAAAACTCTTCCTGCATTTACATCTGTCTGCCGCCCTTACATGACAAAGTGTCAACTTTCCAATAAACTAGTGGACTAATAAAGCTGTTTTAACTAGTTTTATATGAAAGTTGTGAATATTTTCTGTAAAATGTGTTAGTAAGTAATCTCACGTTATTTTTTAAAAAGCAAATTAAAAATAAGTGCTGGATAAAAACCCATCTTATGGAAATAAAGATACAGATTTTGTTGTCCGGTGGTCAAGTGTTTATGAGATATGTTGCCTTGCACTTATGATCAGGTTCTCTGCGGTGGTACGCGTTCGTCGTACAGTCACAAAAGCAATCAAAAATCAGGTCGATGCATGACCATATTCTCTTAAGAATAGAGTTCTGATAAAATATTGAATTTCGCTCCATTTATTTTTCATTACTGTTTCAGATGCAAGCCAAAAAGTGTAGAGATATCAGCATTTCACAGCTCAATATACTTTACGAAAACACTTACAAGTTTGCCATTAGCTAGCTGAGTGAGCTCGACTAGCTAGCCAGGTCTACTTGCAGTATGAACACTTCATATTAAACTTTTAATGTTACTTCAAAACATAGGTAATGTGTAAAGGGCGTCTTTAGATAGCTAAGCATGTAGATAGAAATGTATGAATTAACATGAGCTAGCTACTGAAAGCTAAACAGCATTTGGCTAAGTTAACTAGCTATCTAACATTACATTTCTTTATTTACTGTTGATAATGGAGGCTGTGTTAATTTACAAAAAAGAAAAGAAGAAAGAACATTTTCGGATTAGCTGTGTCAACATGTAAAAAAAAATACTCAAGTAGATTTTCAACAGGTGACATTTACTTTTACTTGAGTAACCAGTGATCATTAACCAGCTCTGAGGAGATGAATACATGATATATAATCCAATAGAAAGAAAAAACAGACATTCCAGAAGTCAGGTAGGTTTTTTTCTTTTTTTATCAGACTTTTTAATTCACATTTTTCATTTTTTTTAACACTGAAAGCTTTCCTGGCTGAATAACACCACTGTAAAACTGTTAAAAATGTCTCATGATGTTCTCAATAAGCAAGAAGCTATAGATATTTGAAAGATGGATGTGAAGCTACAAAACATGTTCATGAATGTATTTAATACTGTAATGGAGGGAGAAATGCTTGAATTGCTAGTTGTTGAATTGTTCAACATGGAAATTGTTGAATTTTTTTGGCTGTTTTGCTGTATTAGAGTCTTCTTTTGTAATATATCTGAAATTTTAATAAATACAGTATTAAATATTTATTTATATATATACCATATATATATATATATATATATATATATATATATATATATATATATATATATATATATAAAACACATTTTCAAAACACATGGACAAGTAAAATCAGAGCCTCTAAAGTTTGGTACAAATAAATATTTAAATAAATAAATTAACACTAGGGTCTCAAAAACAAATGTACATAAATAGACATTTTTTACAGGTAAAAACAGGTCATTTCAGGGCCATGTCTCTTTATCAGTCAATGTCCGAACCCACAGTAGACGCAGATATTTACGTCCGAAACATGCCTCGTGTCTCAGTCCTTCTTCTTCACACTCACACTGCAGCTCCACAGGGCCAAGCACCGAGCTCTGGTTATACCTTGCTGAACATCCTGATGAGTCTCGATCCCAGTGATTTAAACTGGAACGCTTGTGGCGTCATGACTCAGACAACATCTGTAACTCTCTCTCTCTCTCTCTCTCTCTCTCGGCCTTCATCTTGTCTATTTTATTTTGAGGTAGAATTTCACAGACTTCACAGTCACCCTGAAATAAAACAGACATCCCAGAGATCAAATGTCACATATGGAACTAAAAACGCCACCTAACGATGACCTCATATAGTCCGGGGATATTGTGCGCACATTTTTTGGATTGTGTGTGTGTGATGACTTACTGTGAGCTCCTGTTATTTAGCGGTGTGTAGACGTGCCAAGCTTAACCTTCTCCTCGTTTTCTACATCATACGTGCCTCGTTTGTGAAACCTGTCAATCATAAGAGACATTTTATGCAACAAATACTGCATTTAAATCGCCGATATGACGGTAGGTGCGTCAATAACTAACCTGAGAGCTAGGAGGAGGCCGATGATGGTTAGACAGAGTGTTGAAAGAACCACAGCCACGACAGCGAGGGCTGTTGTCCGACTGTAGCCTTCTTCAGGTGTTCCTACAGGTAAGGAGAAAAACTGACACCTCACTCCTGAGTAACCTGGATTGCATCTGCAAAGAAAAAAAAGATCATTTTATTAAACTGCAGGGTTTGCACAAAAACAGAACATAAAAAGCAGATTGGAGGAATGATTAGCGATGAGGCTTACATGCACGACTGGCCGATCTTTCTCAGATACTGGCACGTTCCATGGATGCAATAATCCTTATATTTCTTCAAGCAAGGATTCCTTTTCTTCCCTTTCCCCTTTCCCTTTCTTTTCCTTTCTCCTTTAACGTTCCCATCACCTTCACGCCTCTCTGCGTTCAGCACCGTGGTTGGGTCTTTAGGTTTGCTTGAAAATGCGACTGTAGAAGCAAAACAACAAGAGCACAAATTTACCACCATATTTTCTTCTCATTTGAAAAATATTCACAATAATAACAGGCACAGAATTCAAAAAGATTCAAAGCAAAACTTGTGTCATTCATTTATAGTGAGTATTTATATTTTACATCACAGCCACTTCTGAATTACCTCGAGGCATCTCGAAATCCCCAGACAGCTCATCGTCGTATTGTTCATCATCGTAGTAATATTCCTCCTCTTCTTCTTCTTCTTGGTGCTTGTGCTTGCTGTCATCAGCAGGCTTTCTGTCGTTCAGAGCCTCGGATGTGCGCAGCAGGTGAATCACAGTCGTTTGTGCAGGCTTCTCTGACTCATACCTCTCTATAGATGCACCACTTGCCAGAGAGAAAATAACTAAAAAAAAACATAATAAAGACAAGTTTATTTCAGGTTAATCGTTCACTTCCTCAGACTCAGGACTAGCTCCTGGATCTGGATATGGAAGTTGGAGTAGGTGCCAATACTTCTGAGCTTTGCAACCACGACAGCAGTGTGCAGTCCCCTCCCCCCCATTTAGCTATTAAAGGGAATTTGTCCAACTTATCTAGTAGCGAATATGAAAACAACCTATTCTTTCCCTAAAATAGGTCACACACTCGACACCCCTAGAGGGTGCTCGGGCAGATTTGCAAAACTCACATGCACAGACACTGATCTAATGCATGAACACACAGGTCAAAAATAAATATATCACATTACATTACATAAAGATTATTCTTAAATGGGCCGGCGACCAACTGAACCGCAGTGTTGCCCTCCAAGAAAAGATTCTTCGACATGCTGAAACACTTAGTACGAGAAAAATGAAGTGTCCTGCTCCAGGAATTCAGTATTATGGAAACTTTACTGAAAAACGGCTATCACTTTCATTTCACGTGCAGTACATCACGTGTACACAAGGTAAAAGGCGTGAAGCTGCTTTCCGTGGAATCACAGAAGGCTGAATGAAGCCTGGAATTACTTACCGAGTGCATGGGCGAAAACGGCCACCACACACAGCTTCATAGTTTCCAACTCGGATAGAACACGAAGAGAAGCTGTGACGGAAAAGAAATCCAGGAAAATTTCAGGCTTGTTGTGAGTATTCCACAGAATTCCGAGTTTAATCCGTGGACGTGCGCCGGCCCGTGGCTGAGCTCTGACAGAGGAACAAGACAGAATCAGTGTTGGTGAAGAGCAAGCGTTTAAATAGGGCTGAGACCATGCCTCCTCCTCCTCCTCCCCTCTCTCTCTCTCTCTCTCTCTCTCTCTCTCCTCTCACACTTCATTTAGTTTATAACATGCTGTCACACAGTCTTTACTGGTCATGTCTACTGTAATTTTAACTGACATAGACTGTTAGTATTCTAAAGGGGAATCCTCCCTCCAACAGAGAGTGTCCCAGAAAATAGAACCACTCTGGAAAGTGACAAACCTGGAACTATTAAAAATATATATATATATATATATATATATATATATATATATATATATATATATATATATATATATATATATATCTAGATGTAGACCCTTATGAAAAAGAAGTATACTTCAAGTTCATTTTATTCAGTATACTTAAGTAAAGTTAAAGTATATTTCTTTAAGTTTACTTTTGTGTACCAGGCATACTGATATCAGTGTACTTACAGTATACTTGTAAGTAAACTAATCTAATACTTCTTGGAACTAAATTGGCCCACTTTTAGTTTATTAAAAGTATACTTTAAATCTAAGAGAAGTAAACTCTGAGTATACAACTAGTATTTTTTTATTTTCTACTGCAAGTATACCACAAGTAAACTTATATACTAATAGTTTACTAGTTCTATACTTGTAATCCACTCTTTAGTTTACAAAAAGCGTACTTCATAGTATACTGGAAATATACTACGAGTTTACTTGTTTTATACTTCTAGTCCACTTTTTACTTTACTAAAGTATACTTTGTAGTATACTGGAAATATACTATTGGTTTATTCGTTACACACTTCTAGTCCACTTTTTAGTTTATAAAAGTATACTTGGAAATATACTATTAGTTACTGGTTATATACATCTAGTCCACTTTTTAGTTTTGAAGTATACTGCACTGACCCTTCTAGGTACACTATTAGTTTTCTAGCCCGAACCCTTACCTCATACACACTACCAGTAGACAACTGAAGTGTTTTGTACCTTAAGTTACAATGAAGTTATAAAGGTAAGAATTCACAAAATAACAACAGATACTCAGGATTAAGAATTCATTTTCTTTAAAAAATCAAAATTGAAAGCAACGTTGTATTAAATGCCAAAGTATAAAAACATGCCAATGACGACTGAAACTGACATCCAAGCTTGAAAGAAAAATAAATAAATAAATAAATAAATATTCCACTCAGGAGAAATAAAAAAATAAAATTAAATAAAAAAACCTTATATGGAACCACAGACATACCTAAGAGTCAACAATGCTGAAGCACAACTACAGGGCAAGTCCACTTAAATATAAGGCACAAATATTTTAATACTTTATTACACTTTTGTTAAGTAAATCTTGATCAAAAGTTTAAGTATAAGCTTAATATACTTAGACTTTTCTATATACTTTTCAGTATAAGCCAAGTATACTTATGTATAACTTTATTAAGTATATCTCTGATAAGTAAATAAAAAGTAACCTGAAAGCATACTCTCTTATTTTTAGTTTAAAAGAAGTTTACTAGAAGCACACTTGAATAAACTTCTTTTTTGTAAGGGGGACAGAGAAGGTTCCAAAGAGAACCTTTAATTAGCTAAATATATCCCTTCAGAGTCTTATGTCGAATCTTGCAACAGACCCGATTCCCAACCTCTTTGCGAACTATACAATACGCTGAAAAGTTACCTTAAGGGTTCTATCATAGAACCCTTAAGGTAACTTTTCAGCGTAGTGTATAGTTCTACGTAGTAGCATAGAACTTCTATGTATGTTCCAAATAGAACCATCGTGTAGGGTATCGTGTTTAGGCTGTAAGATTTAATATTTAGGGCCTATTTCAGAAACTGCTGATCTCCTGGGGTTTTCACATACAACAGTCTCTACACAGAATGGTGCGAAAAACAAAAAACATCGAGTGAGTGAGTGAGTGAGTGAGTGAGTGACAGTTCTGTGGGTGGAAAAAACAAACGCCTTGTTGATAAGAGAGCTCAGAGGAAAATGGACAGATTGGTTCGAGATTTTTTGCCAGGAAGGATATAGTAACTCATATAATCACTCTTTACAACCGTGGTGAGCAGAAAAGCATCTCAGCATGCAACAAAAACAGAAGACCACATTGGGTTCCACTCCTGCAGCCAAGAACAGGGATCTTAGAACCAAGAACAAGTTCCTAATGTGGATAGAATAAAACAATTATTCCACAAAATCAAGTCGTACATGAGCTGATAGCCGATGAGGTGCGTAGCACTGATAATCCATGTATGACGAGATTGAGTGGAATAACTGTTTTATTCTATCCGCATTCACTGGATTTTGAAAAACAGAGCGTTTTTATTTTTTGCAAATTCGATTAATAAAAACTTTATACAAAATGTCCAACAAAATCATTTCCGCTTAGAATGTAAACAAACCGGCGAAATGACAGGAGCAATTTGTGAAAAATGCTATAATTATAATTCTCAAGAAAAAAGATACATTCTTACAATCAAATACTTTTATTCCATATTTTGCTGCTTTTTTTTTGTATTTTTTTGGGTTTTGTTTGCGGGTAGAGTTTTTATTTTGTCCTCGTTTGGTTCAGTAACACAGGTTTTTGGTGGTTTGGCGCCACCGATTGGGTTGGAATGTGGAACAGGAGATATGGGGTAGGGTGGTGGGTGGTAGAACTATATTCTTTTAGCGATTTCTGTTTCTTTTAAATACTTGATAATAAAGTGATATACTTGATAATAAAGTGATATATCTGACTTGATGCTCGCCACCGTTTTGTTTTTCTCTATTCATGGTATATGAGCCTAGTAGTAGAGTAGCCAATCAGAGTGCACGATTGCTCATATCCATTAAATGTGGATAGAATGAAAGGTTTTTATGCTATTGATTGTAAGGTCAATATACACAGTCTCCTCCAAAAGTATTGGAACAGAAAGGCCGATCCTTTTGTTTTTGTTATACACTGAAGACACTTGGTGTTTGAGATCAAAAGATGGATATGAGACGATAGATCAGAATTTCATCTTTCATTTCCTGACAGTTACATCTAGATGTGTAAAGTTAAAACATGACACTTTTTGTTTGAACTCAGCCATTTTTCAGTTGATCAAAAATATTGGGACAAACACCTGACACCTGTTCTTCAAACCCAATACAGATATATTTACGAAGTGTTTGTATCATGTAGAAATTTGGAGCAACACAAATTTGATTTTTGTTGAATGAATGAATGAATGAATGAATGAGTTTAATCATATTGAACGAGCTCCACAAACCTAAAAAATGTTTTGTTGCTGATTCTCACTTGTTCTGATTATCTGATGCTTGTCACTGAAGCATACAACAGTAATTTACCAAATGTTTGAATTCTGGTTGAACTGCTCCTGTATTTCCGTGTTCATCACAGAAGAAGTGTAAACATGAATGCAGAAAAGGAATCCGACATGCTTGGACATGTTCGATCCTACAGTTTTGTGTACTTGAAGCATTTCATTAACCAGCTGGATGTACTTTAGTGCTCTCTAGTTGCCAAGAATTTTTTTTTTCAGAAACATTCTTGCATGGTTTCCAAATTCCATGCAGTGTCTTCTGGTTCCGCTAGATGTTCTTCAAACTGCCTGTCATTAATGATCTTGAGAGGAACCTATCCTCATCCGGGTGACACCAGATAGTGTGAGCATGAGTCATTACATTACTCATCCACAGCTGTGTACTATAGAATCCACCAGTGCCAGGTGTGTAGGATCATCAATACAATCCTGAGCATAATTTTTGCTTTTCTATTCCCAAATAAAACAGTAGTACCTGGTGTACGCAAACTGCATTCCTAGCACAGGTGACGTCTGGACATGTCTGGAAAACATTTCCTTACTTGGATTGTGGGCAACATTGAAATTAAGGATTGAAAACACAAAATAGACAATTTCAGAAAAAAATGTGTGTGACAGGAAAGATTCGAGGTGCTTTATGCACAGGGGCGTTGTCACGCTGGAGCAGGTTTCGAGTGAAGGGAAATCATAGTGTGACAGAATACAAAGACAACAAAACTTCTAGTCTAAAATGTAGTGTATCAAATGCTACATCTCCTTTCAGAAATACTTATTACTGCTTGCTTTTTTCTGTATAACTGTATACTGTCATATTTTACACATTATAGCTTCCTCAGAGTGGCACGCTGGTGTAGTGGTTAGCACTGTCGCCTCACAGCAAGAAGGTCCTGGGTTCGAGCCCAGTGACTGACAGGGGCCTTTTTGTGTAGAGTTTGCATGTTCTCCCCGTGTCTGCGTGGGTTTCCTCCGGGTGCTCCGGTTTCCCCCAAAGATATGCAGGTTAGGTTAACTGGTGACTCTAAATTGACCGTAGGTGTGAATGTGAGTGTGAATGGTTGTTTGTCTCTACGTGTCAGCCCTGTGATGATCTGGTGACTTGTCCAGGATGTACCCCGCCTCTTGCCCATAGTCAGCTGGGATAGGCTCCAGCTTGCCTGCTACCCTGCACAGGATAAGCGGTTACGGATAATGGATGGATGGGTTTCCTCTTTGTGCTACATTTAACAATTATTCGCCGAAGTCGAGGTTATTATTCATCGATATTCACTGAACCTCTCATTCTCATTATCTCTAGCCGCTTTATCCTGTTCTACAGGGTCACAGGCAAGCTGGAGCCTATCCCAGCTGACTACGGGTGAAAGGCGGGGTACACCCTGGACAAGTCGCCAGGTCATCACAGGGCTGACACATAGACACAGACAACCATTCACACTCACATTCACACCTACGATCAATTTAGAGTCACCAGTTAACCTAACCTGCATGTCTTTGGACTGTGGGGGAAACCGGAGCACCCAGAGGAAACCCACGTGGACACGGGGAGAACATGCAAACTCCACACAGAAAGGCCCTCGTCGGCCACGGGGCTCGAACCCGGACCTTCTTGCTGTGAGGCGACAGCGCTAACCACTACAACAGGTGATTATTTTAAAAAAAAAGGTGTATTAAAAAAAAATTATTTCAAACTTCAAAAGCAGCTTGCAAATGTAATACCGGTGTGGCGCAGACTTGTGTCACTTATCTACGTCAAGTCACATAAAATACTTTGTTTTGAAATTGATAAAATAAATCGCAATTCCACCTTCCCTTTGAATAGTTTTAGCTCAAACTTCGTAGCATCTTTAGTGCTTTTAGGAACAGTATTTTCTTTCATCATTTGTAATTCTTCCTCACTTACGATGACGAAGCGATCGGCCGCCATTTTGTCTAGTCGCTCGAGGTGATTATCGAGAAATAGTCCGAATCTCTCGACCAATCTGCGCGTGATTTCCTACACTCTCAGAAAAAAGTATATTATTGTACCTTTAGGGGTATAACGGCTTGTCACCGGGGCAGTTCCCTCTAAGGTACTTACAGTATTTGTACCCTTTATATACTGCTTGGGAACATATAGGTACCTTTACGGCCCTAAAAAGTTACACATAGTTACCTTGAGGTCTAATAATGAGCCCTAGGGGGTGCATTAGTGTAGATTGTACCTTGGGGGTGCATTAGTGTAGATTGTACTCCACCCTCCTCTGGAAACATGCCACTAGGCAGGTTGGCTACACTAGTTGTGAATGAGTGTGTGCATGGTATCTTGTGATGCCGTCCATAGTGAATTCTCGCACCTTGCGCCCAGGATAAAGCACTTACTGAAGATCAATGAAGGAATGAATTGTGTGATAAAATTATAATGACGGTAAATGTCTCCGCCTTGTGGTGCTAAATTGCAAATAGTTATTAATAATAATGGGCGGCACGGTGGTGTAGTGGTTAGCGCTGTCGCCTCACAGCAAGAAGGTCCAGTTTCGAGCTCCGTGGCCAGCGAGGGCCTTTCTGTGCGGAGTTTGCATGTTCTCCCCGTGTCCGCGTGGGTTTCCTCCGGGTGCTCCGGTTTCCCCCACAGTCCAAAGACATGCAGGTTAGGTTAACTGGTGACTCTAAATTGAGCGTAGGTGTGAATGTGAGTGTGAATGGTTGTCTGTGTCTATGTGTCAGCCCTGTGATGACCTGGCGACTTGTCCAGGGTGTACCCCGCCTTTTGCCCGTAGTCAGCTGGGATAGGCTCCAGCTTGCCTGCGACCCTGTAGAACAGGATAAAGCGGCTAGAGATAATATCTCAAAAGAGCAGTGCAGTTAACCTAACCTGCATGTCTTTGGACTGTGAGGGAAACCAGAGCACCCCCACGCGGACAACATGCAAACTCCACACAGAAAGGCCCTCGCCGGCCACGGGGCTCGAACCCGGACCTTCTTGCTGTGAGGCAACAGCACTAACCACTACACCACCGTGCTGCCGCTAGAGATAATGAGATGAATAATAATAATAATAATAATACATCGGTTTGTGAAAAAGATGTCAGTAACCGTGCTCCATTTTAAAAGTTCTTGTCTTGTACAGATGATTAGATGTTGTCCTCGACTTGCCTTATACATGTGTGTGTATACATTTTAATGATTAAAGGTGCTGACCGCAAAGTGATCTGAATTTTTCAAATTTTTTATTGTGTATGGCATTTTCCTGTCTCGCAAGAACAATATCATGTGGACAAGATGTGATCATTTTGATGTCCTGAGGGTCGCTTTTTTCCATTTTGGGACCGTTTTGCCCCCTGTTGAGGTAAACAATACGGCCCGATGGAAACAGGAAATAGCTGAATGCGAGGGAGGAGCTTTACCTAATTACCATAATGTGGCAGTTCCTGGTGTGGGTGGAGCACAGAAGCACGGTAGGCGAGTTGATGGTCATACGCAAACTCTTTATTTCACTTTACTACTAGCCTTTCAGCTTGCTTGCTTGCTTGCTTGCTTTCATTCATTCACTCACTCACTCTACACACACACACACACACACATTAATTGACAGCAGGTGAAATGACTTAGCCACTTACCTTCTCCGACCCCGCCCTCCATTCACAGACTGCTGCTTGGCCCCCACTACCACACATAACCATGGAACTGCGTCACACCAAGATGGCAATGCACGGAAAACATCGTGACTCTGCATTGACCTCGGAGAGTTTTGAGTCTCAGGGATGTAATTTGTGGTTGACATTCGCAAATAGATCCGTGAAGCAAAAGACGAATATCTCTTTTCTCTGTTCCTGCTTTTGGATTCTCGTTTCTTTCTGTGTAAGATCAAAACATTTGGTGTATAACTCCATACTCGCTACCGTGGAGTCGAGCGCATGCATTCTAAGGCTAAGATAGCTAAGCGCTAGCTAGAATGATTTAGTTATCTGTCCAGAAGAATGACATGCCCTCTAACCTTGCACTATCTTGCAGTTGCACTCACCAGGCAGGCTTTCCTTTTCTTTTCCGCTGGAGGGAGAGACGAGTCCGCCATGTTTGCTCATGCCAACTTGTTTTGGTTAAAAGTAGGTCAAACACACCCCATGGTGGTCACGTGATACTGTTGCTCATTTGCTTTGGCGATCTCCGGAATCGTAAAATACGGGACGCTTTTCTTCTTCTTTTGGGTTTAATGGTGGTTGGCATGCCAGCTTAAAGGTGCATTACCGCCACCTCCTGCTCTACATCAAATTTTTTAAGGTTGCTTTTTGCCGCTGACATATAGGCTACACAACCATAATCTAATGTTGCTCTCATGAGTGCCCAGTAAATGTTTAGTAATGATGATCTTGCTGCCCCCCAGTCCCATCCTGACAAACAACGCAAAAGATTGTTGATTTTCTTACATTTGCCTTTTGTTTATTCTATATGCTGTCTCCACTTGAGTTTCTCATCAAAAATAACCCCAAGAAACCTAACCACTCTGACTTGCTCAAGCGTTTGACCATATAGTTTCAGTGAAAGTGATTTTTGCTGTTTAGAAAAACATATTACCTGGGATATTGATAGCTTAAACCCTCATTTCTTTGACCATTCCTCTACTGTTTTTATTGCTGTCTGCATTTTCTTCTGAATGCATTCTAAATTTCTACCCCTAATCCAGAGGGCCCCGTCGTCTGCATACAGTGCTTTTCCGATGCCATATTCCACCTGCTCGAAAATGTCTCATCTCATCTCATTATCTCTAGCCGCTTTATCCTGTTCTACAGGGTCGCAGGCAAGCTGGAGCCTATCCCAGCTGACTACGGGCGAAAGGCGGGGTACACCCTGGACAAGTCGCCAGGTCATCACAGGGCTGACACATAGACACAGACAACCATTCACACTCACATTCACACCTACGGTCAATTTAGAGTCACCAGTTAACCTAACCTGCATGTCTTTGGACTGTGGGGGAAACCGGAGCACCCGGAGGAAACCCACACGGACACGGGGAGAACATGCAAACTCCGCACAGAAAGGCCCTCACCGGCCACGGGGCTCGAACCCGGACCTTCTTGCTGTGAGGCGACAGCGCTAACCACTACACCACCGTGCCGCCCCTCGAAAATGTCATTAATCATTATGTTAAATAACACCAGACTACACACACTGCCTTGTGGAGTACTGTTTTCTACTAAATACATGTTCGAATACTCCGTGCCTACTCTTACTTCTGCCAAATAGAAAGTCTAAACACCCAGTTACACTACCGTTCAAAAGTTTGGGGTCACCCAGACAATTTTGTGTTTTCCATGAAAAGTCACACTTTTATTTACCACCATAAGTTGTAAAATGAATAGAAAATATAGTCAAGATATTTTTCTGGCCATTTTGAGCATTTAATCGACCCCACAAATGTGATGCTCCAGAAACTCAATCTGCTCAAAGGAAGGTCAGTTTTATAGCTTCTCTAAAGAGCTAAACTGTTTTCAGCTGTGCTAACATGATTGTACAAGGGTTTTCTAATCATCCATTAGCCTTCTGAGGCAATGAGCAAACACATTGTACCATTAGAACACTGGAGTGAGAGTTGCTGGAAATGGGCCTCTAATGCTTTTATGCCTGAGGACTACAGTTGACTTGCTAACTTTAGGACTGCAGTTATTATGAACAGTTTTGCACATCAGTGAAGAGTTTATAACATCAACGAAACTGACTTCATGTTAAAGGAACAGTCCACCGTACTTCCATAATGAAATATGTTCTTATCTGAATTGAGACGAGCTGCTCCGTACCTCTCCGAGCTTTGCGCGACCTCCCAGTCAGTCAGACGCAGTCAGACGCGCTGTCACTCCTGTTAGCGATGTAGCTAGGCTCAGTATGGCCAATGGTATTTTTTGGGGCTGTAGTTAGATGCGACCAAACTCTTCCGCGTTTTTCCTGTTTACATAGGTTTATATGACCAGTGATATGAAACAAGTTCAGTTACACAAATTGAAACGTAGCGATTTTCTATGCTATGGAAAGTGCGCACTATAATGACAGGCGTACTAACACCTTCTGCGCGCTTCGGCAGCGCATTGATATCTGAGCTCCGTATCAATGCGCTGCCGAAGCGCGCAGAAGGTGTTAGTACGCCTGTCATTATAGTGCGGACTTTCCATAGCATAGAAAATCGCTACGTTTCAATTTGTGTAACTGAACTTGTTTCATATCACTGGTCATATAAACCTATGTAAACAGGAAAAACGCGGAAGAGTTTGGTCGCATCTAACTACAGCCCCCAAAAATACCATTGGCCATGCTGAGCATAGCTACATTGCTAACAGGAGTGACAGCGCGTCTGACTGCGTCTGACTGACTGGGAGATTGCGCGAAGCTCGGAGAGGTACGGAGCAGCTCGTCTCAATTCAGATAAGAGCATATTTCATTATGGAAGTACGGTGGACTGTTCCTTTAAAACTGTTAATGTTCTAGTCGTGTTGTCTGCTGTTGCCCAAATGTGGATGGGTTCCCTTTTGAGTCTGGTTCCTCTCGAGGTTTCTTCCTCGTGTTGTCTGAGGGAGTTTTTCCTTGCCACTGTTGCCACAGGCTTGCTCATCGGGGATAGATTAGAGATAAAATTAACTCATGTTTAAAGTCATTCAAATTCTGTAAAGCTGCTTTGTGACAATGTCTATTGTTAAAAGTGCTATAGAAATAAATAAACTTGACTTATATAACCTACCACCTATACCTAATTTATTCAACTTAATAAGAAGTCCTTCTTTCCAGAGCACATCATATGCTTTTTCTTCATCAAACAGGACAGCTAAAAACTATTTCTTTATTAGTCTGGGCTTTCCTGATTTTTGATTCCAAGCATAAGACAGAGTCCAATGTGTTTCTTCCTTTACGGACTCCACTTTGATAAGATGCGAACAGGTGTTTACTTTCCATGAAGTAATTAAGCCTCTCAGTTATCATCCGCTCCATTGTTTTACCAAACTGTGATGTTATTGCTATCCATTAGTGATAGGAAAGTCCCAGCAAATGTGAAAGGTAAGATGTATAAGACAGTAGTGAGTCCAGCTGTGATGTATGGATTGGAGACTGTACCCTTAACGAAGAGACAGGAGGCAAAGTTGAAGGTGGCGGAGTTGAGGATGTTAAGGTTTGCGATGGGAGGTTGGACAGGGTAAGGAACGAGCACATCAGAGGGACAGCACATGTGGAGAGCTTGGGAATTAAGCTAAGAGAGATGAGACTGAGATGGTACGTATGGGCACATCCTGAGAAGAGATGCAGAGCATGTTGGAAGGAGGATGGAGCTGCCAGGCAAACGAAAACGAGGAAGGCCAAAGAGGAGATACATGGATGTGGTGAGAGAGGACATGAAAGTGGCAGGTGTGGTAGAGAAGGATGCGGAAGACAGGGAGCAATAGAGACGAAAGATCCGCTGTGGCGACCCCTAATCAGGAACAGCCAAAAGAAGAAGAAGATGTTAATGCTATTGGTCTGTAGTTTGAAGGGTCAGAAGGGTCTTTTCCAGGCTTTAAAATTGCGGGACGCTTTTTTTTTTTTTAGCTGTAAAGCAACTCTTACTGTATATTATCAGGTTACAGTAATTATTAAGCTACAGAACCAACTCCACAAGGGAGAATAATTAGCCCTTTGCTCTTTTCCATCATGATTAATGGAATGTCTAAGGACATACAAAACAGCAGTGGTGTAGCACTGTTTGCAGATGATGGAGCAATATGGAAAAGGGGGAGAAACATAGGCTTCTTAGTGAACAAGATGCAACAAGCACTAAATATAGTGCAGGAATGGGCCCGCCAGTGGGGATTTAGAATATCTGAAGATAAAACAAAATCAATGGAGGACAGGACTGGATTTAAAACTGAGACTGGCAGGTAAAGAATTGGAAAGGGTTGAATCCTTTAAGTACCTGGGGCTTTGGCTTGATGGGAGATTAACATGGAAAATACATACAGTGGGGCAAAAAAGTATTTAGTCAGCCACCAATTGTGCAAGTTCTCCCACTTAAAAAGATGAGAGAGGCCTGTAATTTTCATCATAGGTACACTTCAACTATGAGAGACAGACTGGGGGGAAAGAATCCAGGAAATCACATTGTAGGATTTTTAATGAATTAATTGGTAAATTCCTCGGTAAAATAAGTATTTGGTCACCTACAAACAAGCAAGATTTCTGGCTCTCACAGACCTGTAACAACTTCTTTAAGAGGCTCCTCTGTCCTCCACTCGTTACCTGGATTAAAGGCACCTGTTTGAACTCATTATCAGTATAAAAAAGACACCTGTCCACAACCTCAAACAGTCACACTCCAAACTCCACTATGGCCAAGACCAAAGAGCTGTCAGACACCAGAAACAAAATTGTAGACCTGCACCAGGCTGGGAAGACTGAATCTGCAATAGGTAAGCAGCTTGGTGTGAAGAAATCAACTGTGGGAGCAATTATTAGAAAATGGAAGACATACAAGACCACTGATAATCTCCCTCGATCTGGGGCTCCATGCAAGATCTCACCCCGTGGGGTCAAAATGATCACAAGAACAGTGAGCAAAAATCCCAGAACCACACGAGGGGACCTAGTGAATGACCTGCAGAGAGCTGGGACCAAAGTAACAAAGACTACCATCAGTAACACACTACGCCGCCAGGGACTCAAATCCTGCAGTGCCAGACGTGTCCCCCTGCTTAAGCCAGTACATGTCCAGGCCCATCTGAAGTTTGCTAGAGAGCATTTGGATGATCCAGAAGAGGATTGGGAGAATGTCATATGGTCAGATGAAACCAAAATATAACTTTTTGGTAAAAACTCAACTTGTGTTTGGAGGAGAAAGAATGCTGAGTTGCATCCAAAGAACACCATACCTACTGTGAAGCATGGGGGTGGAAACATCATGCTCTGGGGCTGTTTTTCTGCAAAGGGACCAGGATGACTGATCTGTGTAAAGGAAAGAATGAATGGGGCCATGTATCATGAGATTTTGAGTGAAAACCTCCTTCCATCAGCAAGGGCATTGAAGATGAAACATGGCTGGGTCTTTCAGCATGACAATGATCCCAAACACACCGCCCAGGCAACGAAGGAGTGGCTTCGTAAGAAGCATTTCAAGGTCCTGGAGTGGCCTAGCCAGTCTCCAGATCTCAACACCATAGAAAATCTTTGGAGGGAGTTGAAAGTCCGTGTTGCCCAGCGACAGCCCCAAAACATCACTGCTCTAGAGGAGATCTGCATGGAGGAATGGGCCAAAATACCAGCAACAGTGTGTGAAAACCTTGTGAAGACTTACAGAAAATGTTTGACCTCTGTCATTGCCAACAAAGGGTATATAACAAAGTATTGAGATGAACTTTTGTTATTGACCAAATACTTATTTTCCACCATAATTTGCAAATAAATTCTTTAAAAATCAGTGTGATTTTCTGGATTTTTTTTTCTCATTTTGTCTCTCATAGTTGAGGTATACCTCTGATGAAAATTACAGGCCTCTATCATCTTTTTAAGTGGGAGAACTTGCACAATTGGTGACTGACTAAATACTTTTTTTGCCCCACTGTATTAAAAAGAAGGTTGACAAGTGTAAAAAGGTACGAAATATTATGAGGTGTTTGTGTGGAGTGGATTGGGGAGCAAGTAGAACAGCTCTTAAAACAATTTATACAGGGCTGATCAGATCAGTCTTTGACTATGGCTGTATGGTGTATGGATCAGCTGCTAAAACCTCACTAATACAGCTGGAGGTAGTACACTACCAAGCCCTCAGACTATGTTGTGGAGCAAAGAAAACAACACCAGTGGCAGCCACACAAGTTGAGATGGGAGAGATGACCCTCCACCTTAGGAGAGAACAGCTTGCAGTTGTATACTGGGCAAACCTAAAGGGCCATAATGACAACGACATAACACAGTCAGTCTTGCTACAGTGTCAAGAGAGGGAGAGTGAGGGAATTAAAAGCTTTGGATGGACAATACCATATTGTCGTTTGGTTACGACTGACCGGTCGTAAACCGATCTGGTCGTAAGTCGGCCTATGTTAAATGAACGTAAGTATATTTTGGGCGGCACGGTGGTGTAGTGGTTAGCACAGTCGCCTCACAGCAAGAAGGTTCTGGGTTCGAACCCAGCGGCTGGCGAGGGCTTTTCTGTGTGGAGTTTGCATGTTCTCCCCGTGTCTGTGTGGGTTTCCTCCGGTTGCTCCGGTTTCCCCCACAATCCAAAGACATGCAGTTAGGTTGACGTGGGGCGGCCTTGGGCTGAGGTGCCCTTGAGCAAGGTACCGAACCCCTGACTGCTCCCCGGGTGCTCTGGTGTGGCTGCCCACTGCTCTGAGTGTGTGTGTGTGTTCACTGCTTCAGATGGGTTAAATGCAGAGGATGAATTTCACTGTGCTTGAAGTGTGCATGTGATGAATAAAGGTTTCTTCATATAGAGTGAGAGAAATGGAGTTGGACGCAGTCAGGATATCCCCCGCTATTGTGTTCCCAGTAATCCCTCCATGGTTTATTATAGACCTCAACGTTGATCTAGGACTGTTGGAGGAAAAACAGGGTGACCCTGACTTAGACAACATCAAAGTATTTATTTACTTAAGAGAAAAATATAAAGACGCTCTTATGACACACAACACACAGCAGCTCCTGGACACACAACACACAGCAGACCATCAAGAAGGCTCAACAGAGACTCTTCTTCCTGAGGAAGCTGAGGAAATTTGGACTGTCCACCAAACTCCTCAGCAACTTCTACAGGTGCACAGTGGAGAGCGTCCTGACAAATTCCATCACTGTGTGGTACGGGAACTGCACAACTCAGGACAGAAAGGCTCTCCAGCATGTCATTAAAATGGCACAGTTCATCTGTGGAGCTGTCCTCCCCCCACTACAGGATATTTACAACACCCGGGCCACAGAGCATCATCAGGGACCAAACACACCCACAACACAGACTATTCACGCTCCTACCATCTGGCAGATGCTATAGGAGTGTGAAAGCAAGGACTACTAGACTGACAAACAGTTTTTACCCCCAGGCCATCAGGCTTTTGAACCACGGATTATAATCACCATCTACCTCTATATTTCCGTCAGGCTTTTGAATCACAGATTATATTAGCAATTTTGCACAAGACATTGCACAGTATATCTACCTCTATGTTTGCACATTGTTTGTTTGTCTCTCTTTTTTTTAAATGTTATCTTCATTTTCCACTCTACCTTTATATTTTGCATTCCATATGCACTTTATATTTTATATTTCATATTCTATATATATTTCTTTTTATTTTGGTAAGTGTAGTTTGGTTGGGCAGTTGCAAAATAAGAATTTCATTACCCAATAATAAACCACTGTGTCTGTTATTGTGTATATGACAAAAAAAAAATTCTTGAATCTTATGATGTACACAGATGCATCAAGATCTGATGAAAAGGTGGGAGTGGCGTATGCCATTCCAGAACAAAAAATTGCTGTGGCAAAAAGAATAACTAACAATTTGGCAGTATATACAGGAGAACTAGTAGCAATATGGCTGGCATTACACTGGGTGGAAGATCACAAACCAAGCAAGGTAGTGATTGCATGTGACTCAAGCTCAGCACTAACAAGCCTCAAAAATGGACAGTCAAGGCAAGACATTGTATATGAAATCATGCAAATGGGAAATAATCTGGTAAGATCTGGAATCAATTTGTCATTTACCGTACGTGGGTGCCAGCTCACAGAGGTGTAAGAGGAAATGAGATAGCAGACAAGTTTGCTCAGCAAGCAATAAAGAAATCCACTATAGACATTCATATTACACACAGCAAGGCAGAAATCAAAAGCAGATTAGATTAGATTAGAAACTTTATTGTCTGTTCTTCAGTAGAAAAACAGAAATTTCTCTTAGTCACGGCTTCAACAGAAATTAAAAACACACAAACACATTCACACACAACAACAAATAGTGCAACCTATTTTGTGCTGTTTAGAACAGTTATTGCAAAGGGGATGAATGATTTCTTATAGATGTTTTTC
Organism: Neoarius graeffei; assembly: GCF_027579695.1. Taxonomy (NCBI): domain Eukaryota; kingdom Metazoa; phylum Chordata; class Actinopteri; order Siluriformes; family Ariidae; genus Neoarius; species Neoarius graeffei. The sequence continues at coordinate 9,556,647 of NC_083576.1, read as the reverse complement.
CGGGCCAGTGGGTTTCTGTATCGTCTGCCAGATGGCAGCAACATGGAGTGGTGCAGGGGGTGGGAGAGGTCTTCAGTGATGAGGGTGGCTTTCCTCATCACTGAGCGCCTGTACAGTTCAGTCAGAGGTAGTTGGGCTGTTCTGGTTATTTTACTGGCCTGATTTATTATGCGGGAGAGTTTTGTTTTGGTGGTAGTAGTGAGGAAATTGAACCAGGTTGAAATATTGTAGATGAGAGTGGATTCAATGAGTGATCTATAAACAAGTGTTAAAATGTCTTTGCGGACATTAAAAGTCCTCAATTTCCTGAGCAGGTAGAGATGCTGTTGTGCCTTTTTTGTAGACAGAGTCAGCATGTTGTGAAAAGGACAGGCAGGTGTCGATCTCTGTCCCAAGATACTTAAAAGTCTGTACCTGCTCCACCAGCTGACCGTGGATGCTGAGCGGTTGGAACAAGTGCTCTGGGTTTTTCCCCCTGGACCCACAGCACAGTTCCTTCATCTTTGAGATATTCAGCTCTAATGAGCTTTCAGCAAAGGTTTGGACCAGGGCATGCGTGAACTTCCTGCTGATAATGTTGCATTGCCTGGGAGTCAGTCAGATGGGCTACCAAGGCCATGTCATCCGCGTACTTTAAGAGAGTCATTCCTTCTCTGCTACAGGAGATGCTGTTGGTACAGACAGAGAAGAGAATGGGAGACAGAACACAGCCCTGGGCATAGTTAAACAGCATAGTTAAAACTAAAGTCACCGACACCTTTGGAACACTGGGCATACTGGACGCCATTATTATAATATCCAAAACAAAGTTGGAAGAGGTAGGAATACAGGCAGAAGCAAGCAAGAAGAGGATGTATTTTCAAGGACGCGCTTTGGTCATACAGCACTAAACAGCACACTATTTATGATAAAGAAACATGTTGATGGGACCTGTGAATGTAGTGATAGCCAGGAGATCATAGAGCATGTACAGTGGTGCTTGAAAGTTTGTGAACCCTTTAGAATTTTCTATATTTTGGCATAAATATGACCTAAAACATCATCAGGTTTTCATACAAGTCCTAAAAGTAGGTAAAGAGAACCCAGTTAAACAAATGAGACAAAAATATTATACTTGGTCATTTATTTATTGAGGAAAATGATCCAACTTTACATATCTGGGAGTGGCAAAAGTATGTGAACCTTTGCTTTCAGTATCTGGTGTGACCCCCTTGTGCAGCAATAACTGCAACTAAACGTTTGCGGTAACTGTTGATCAGTCCTGCACACCGGCTTGGAGGAATTTTAGCCCATTCCTCCGTACAGAACAGCTTCAACTCTGGGATGTTGGTGGGTTTCCTCACATGAACTGCTCGCTTCAGGTCCTTCCACAACATTTCCATTGGATTAAGGTCAGGACTTGGCCATTCCAAAACATTAACTTTATTCTTCTTTAACCATTCTTTGGTCAAATGACTTGTGTGCTTAGGGTTGTTGTCTTGCTGCATGACCCACCTTCTCTTGAGATTCAGTTCATGGACAGATGTCCTGACATTTTCCTTTAGAATTCACTGGTATAATTCAGAATTCATTGTTCCATCAATGATGGCAAGCCGTCCTGGCCCAGATGCAGCAAAACAGGCCCAAACCATGATACTACCACCACCATGTTTCACAGATGGGATAAGGTTCTTATGCTGGAATGCAGTGTTTTCCTTTCTCCAAACATAATGCTTCTCATTTAAACCAAAATGTTCTATTTTGGTCTCATCCATCCACAAAGCATTTTTCCAATAGCCTTCTGGCTTGTCCATGTGATCTTTAGCAAACTGCAGATGAGCAGCAATGTTCTTTTTGGAGAGCAGTGGCTTTCTCCTTGCAACCCTGCCATGCACACCATTGTTGTTCAGTGTTCTCCTGATGGTGGACTCATGAACATTAGTCAATGTGAGAGAGGTCTTCAGTTGCTTTTTAGTTACCCTGGGGTCCTTTGTGACCTTGCCGACTATTACACGCCTTGCTTTTGGAGTGATCTTTGTTGGTCGACCACTCCTGGGGAGGGTAACAATGGTCTTGAATTCCCTCCATTTGTACCCAATCTGTCTGACTGTGGATTGGTGGAGCCAAACTCTTTAGAGATGGTTTTGTAACCTTTTCCAGCCTGATGAGCATCAACAACGCTTTTTCTGAGGTCCTCAGAAATCTCCTTTGTTCGTGCCATGATACACTTCCACAAACATGTGTTGTGAAGATCAGACTTTGATAGATCCCTGCTCTTTAAATAAAACAGGGTGCCCACTCACACCTGATTGTCATCCCATTGATTGAAAACATCTGACTCTCATTTCACCTTCAAATTAACTGCTAATCCTAGAGGTTCACATACTTTTGCCACTCACAGATATGTAATATTGGATCATTTTCCTCAATAAATAAATGACCAAGTATTTCCAACGAAAGGAAAAACAAATCCAGCTCAGTCTACAGAGCATACTACAGTTAAACACAGGAGAAGTCTGTTTCAACCACTTATGTAGTTTCCTGAAAAACACAGGACTGATGAATAGAATTTATTTTTTTATTTTATTTTATTGTGAACGCCTGAGTCACACTCCAGTCCTGATGGTGGCGGTAATGCTCCATATAAACTGGCTGCCAACCGCCATTAAACCAGAAGAAAAAGAAACAGAACCAGCGGAGCTAATCGAGCAATAATATCGGATAATATTTAAAACTATGGACAGAATAGAAGACCAGATTAAGGCGGATGAAGACAAAAATCTACAGTTTAAAAGGTAATTATGGGGTTTAATTCCTTGGTAGTTTGTTAGCCGAGTAGCATGTTAGCTAATTTAGCTCAGGCTTCACCTGAGGCCTTGTTTACGTCTCTAGTTAATATGGAAAATCTTTATAATAATAATAAATAACTTCAACAAAATAGCATTAAATATCAAATTATCACCGGTGGAAACTGTAGAGCATGTTGCTGAAGATAAATTGTTTGATTTATCCGTTCGGATGAATAAAGAGAAAAATAAAGGGTCTCTGGGCTTGTTGGATTTTTTGTTAATGTGAGGGAAATGTCTGAGGGAATCCCTCTGCACTGATCTCGGTGTGGTTCCTGTATGTGCTACAGAACAAAATGAACTTTGTTAAATAGCACAGATTTTGGTTTGGATATTTATATTTATTTATGAAAATATTAGTGACCAGTGGTCGAAATACTTTTTTCTAGTGTTCTGCAATATTGCAGAATGTCAATTTTGTTCTGCAATTTGGAAATATTTTCTGCAAATACACACACAAGCCTCCATACTACACCCTTCTCAACCTAATAATGCCTTTAGGGTTGTTTTACAATCAGGGTACAAAGTTTGTGTCACAGGAGTCCAAAATTCAAACTGGTTCTTGTACCAGTTTTTAAGTGAAGGACAAGTTAAAGAACAGATTTCAGGTAATTTTTTGACATGTGTGTATGGTAGTTTTGTGTAATCTGCTATAAGATAAAGAAGATTAAGTGTAGCTTTAAGCAGGGCTGGGAGAAACAAATGAAGTGATTCTCTGAGAGGACTTTTTTTTTTTTTTGACAATTCAGAATCCGCTACTTCCATCGTGCTTTTAAATATAAGGCTGTAAGCTTTGTGTTAGTTGTCTCTAATATTTATGTCCCAATATCTTGATCACATTTTAGGATGAAAATAATCATTTTAGATATGTTATTTTATATTGAAAAATTAGCTGTCTCGGAGAGGACATTTTTTTGACACAATTCCATACTAATTCGATCCAAATAGTCTGAAAACTTACTGGCATTCAACATTAAAACTTAACTATGTTTCCAATGATATGGAACCAAATATGTGTTTTATGGTATAAAGAATGATTTAAGTGCATCCCTTTTGGAGCTACCTGTGGTCAAAAAAGCACTTTTTCTAAATGACACGAGTAATTTTGCTAATTATGACATATATTGCCATACATTCACCAAAAATAACGTTATCACCTAATTTTTTTTTTGCATGGTAAATAGAGCGATCACAGGGCTACAATAAACAACCAAGTTTTAGTCAAGCCTTTTGATATTGAAGATAATAAGTGTTAAATGTGATTTTTAGCTTGCGTACCCTGATTGTAAAACAACCCTTATGCAGATACTCCCTGGTTACTATAGAAACAATAATGTATTTGAACTTAGCACTACAGCATTCCCCCCCACAAGGTTTACATGTTATGACGTCACAAAATTGCACATGCAAATGAGGTTGTACAGGGAATCTGAAAGTAAAGCCTAATTTTAAGACCAGGGCAACGGAAACCGTTTGAGTCACTGCTGAACCTCAGACTGAAATAATATGTAATAATTTAATATAATACAAGTATGTAAACAGATATAGCCTTGATTGTAAGCATGGCTAAAATAAATAGCATAAACTTTAGCCAGCTATTTTGTAAACAAAGCTGGCCACATTACCTTCTACAACCTCCTCCACAACATCGTCGTCGCTGTCCATGTTTTATTTGAACAGTTCCTTGCCAAGTTTATTAAAAAATAAATAAAATTAGAGCTTTTGTTTTGGTCTCAGTCTGTTCACTGGACCTCAGAATAGCCCACAGCGTGCACGCGCACTTTCTTAAAACCTGAGAAAACTTGACGAAACTTAGATATCCAAAATGTCAAATGATGTGATCATCAGCTGCCCTAAGTATGAAGCCTAATTAGCATACTGATTAATAGAAACTACAAAATACAGATTTGTACAACAAAGTTGTGAAAAAAAAAAATTACATGACTTTGCAAAGCCAGTTTTATTTTCAAGGTACAGCTTGTGATAATTTGTGATCATGAAACTTTTAAAGTTGATGGGCAGCCATGGCCTGAAGGTTCGAGAAAACAGCCTTGGGCCCTGAGGGTTGCTGGTTCGATTCCTGGGAACAGCAGGAAAAATGTGAGGGGAGTTGAGTGATTTGAGCAGCACTTTCCCCTTTGAGAAGGGCACCGAACACCAAACTGCTCCCTGGGCACTGTAGCATCGCTCCCCATTGCTTTGGGGGTGTGTGTGTGCTGTTTAGCCCCTGTTCTCTCATGTGGGTGTTTCTCAGGCAACAGTTTTAATTTTATGCACATTTGAAACTTTGTTTAAAAACCCCTCTGTAATTTTCTTCTGGTTCCAAGAAGTATTGTTAATAAGTAATAATTAAAATAAGTTAGTGCGGATCGCGGCGAATTTCTGTCGGCTATTTCCGTGACCACTCGGCGTGTGACGTCATTTAAGTCAAACAAACCACTTGAGTTGAGTTCACGTCCGTTTACTTACGTTGCCGTTCGGCTTGAGTGCAGACGCACGTGCGGGAATTTCCAAAAAAATCATGCTTTATTGTTGTGCAGTGAACTGTAATGACGGGACCGGTTCAGGAAGAAGTTTTTACCTTTTTCCGAGAGAGGAGAAGAGGCGGAGAGAGTGGATTGGCTTTTTCCGGAAGAGGCAGAGCGAGAGGGTTGGCTTTTTCCGAAAAAGAGGCGGAGCGAGAGGGTTGGCTTTTTCTGAAAATGGAGAAGAGGCGGAGCGAGTGGATTGTGCGCGTGAAACAAAATCAAGCAGTCAAAGAAGAAACGGAGCAGCAACGCTCAAGCAAAAAGGAGAAGATTGGAGGGAAACATTTTTACTTTTGCTTGCAATTGACAAGAATCCTGAGGGATCCTGTACAATCATTGTGGAAATGAGACAAAGGGATATTTCCTCGCTGAGAGTCGGCTATAAATAGTATAATGCCGCGGATGGCAGGCTAACGTGGCCGACCGGCGCACTGTCCAGTAATCGTTCCCTATGTCCACTAGGGAGGGCGGTTTAATTATTCTTCAAAAGGGCTCTTATTTAGTATTACGACGAAAGTAGGAATTTATCATCACTACCAGGATAAATCGTTTGGGCGCGAGTCTTGTTGAGGTCCGGGGTCGCCGCGATCAGAGTCGGCCGAGTCGCTGTTCGATTCCGAGGCCGCACGGTCAAACCAGTGAGCCACATTCACCGATTGCTTCACAATGGCCATAGGTTCATACATATACGGTTTCACCTCTCGATATTCAATTTGGAGAGTTCCGACTTCAAAATCGCTATCGCTTTCAGACATTTTACACAACCTCTCACGACCAAAGTCCGTACACGTGGTGTTGAAAGTGCGCATAAGTGAGATGCAAACAAACCTCCGGAAATTGGGAAAAACAGTATATTTTATCTGTTTTATTCAATTTTAGGGTGCAAATTAGACACCAGGAAGATTGAATTCGCTTTTTGGGTTGCTCTTCTAGACAATAAAGTTGATATTCTATGTTTCACTTCCGACCCTTGCCTATGACCTTTTAAATGTGAATAAAGTTGATCAAACAAGTCTATAATTGATCATTCTAGATTTAAAGTGAACACTTTTTTTTTTTTTTTTTTTTTTTTGAAGGAAAGTTTGAAATTGAAGTTTTTAACTGTGTTTTTCATTTGACTTCTGTAAACTAAAAGTAGTTAACGACACACTGACTAGCTCGCTGAATCAAATCAAGGGTTTGCATGTTTAAATCTTTGTAGCTCAACAGAAGACTTTCAGAGGACGTCGTGAAGATCCGATTGTTCTTCTGAATGATATTCTGGTTCACCAGTGATAATTCAGTGCAATATGGAATCTTCATCTTTAGTTCCGTTTGACTTGAAAAACTAATTGCCGGTAATAATTTGGAGCCATTTTGAATTCCTCTTGTCTTTAGTATGTTCAGTCGTGTCACGTATCAGATGTTAAACACAAACAAGAAATGTGCTTCCTCCAAAGTGCGAGGAAAAGCCGAACTGCAGTGCTTCACGTCAAGATTTTGTTGTCATTGGGGGTCAGGATTGTTCTGTGGTCGTCTTGTCGTCGGGGGTCTGTGTCATCTCGTGAGGAAAAGTTTCACATTACGAAAAAAAGCTCTTTTTTTTTTAATTAAATTTTGACAGCTGATTTATTATAAAGTTGAATTTGAAAACTTACACATGTTCAAGCCATCGAGTACAATTCCAGAGTGATGTAATTCAATGACAAAACTTTTGTAAATATGCATTTGTATGTTTTTAAATCGATGATGTTTAACGTAATTTTTTTTTTTTTCCTCTGTTTTTTAGTAGTTGAAGATGTTTATTGGGGACTTTGAGGACAGGCTTTCAACATCAGCACCGGTGACCTCTGTCTCATCGTCCACATCTGACCCAACTTCGTCTCAGGTATCCGTTTCAGCCCAGATATTTACTTCCAATTCCAACGATAAACATGAAATCTGGGATAAAATGAAACTAAAAATCCTTGAGGTTTACACCGTGGTTATTTTTCCGTGGCTGATGAGGATGATCGATGACTGACTGACTCGTTTTGTTAAACAGGATCCCCTTTAGCCTTCGCCACATCCGACTCCAGCAGCGATCACATCGGGCATCTCCATGGGTGGAAACGAAGGAGGTGGACGTGGACTGGACCGATGGGGCCTCTTCGGGGCGCGTCCCAGCGTGCAGAAATCGCCCACCGACCCCGGCTCCGATTCCAACACCTCGAGTGAGAAACGGGCAGCGCATGAATCTGTCCTCAGTAGGGCTGTAACAATATGCGTATCGAAATCGCGATACGCAGAGCCACGATCCGTATCGCGATACAAGAAGGCAGAATCGCGGTACACCCTTTCAAACTTCTCCTCAGCCCAAAAACAGAGGCGCTTCCAAACTTCAATTTATGAATACTTTACTTTTTATTTAAATTACATTTTAAACTTACTTAAATTACTTTAATTTTTTTATATCTATTAGTAAGTCGTTTTTTCGCCGACCTGCGACAATCTTCTGCGAGTCACGCAACGTCCACACTCTCCACTGGCAGAGCATTCATTTCTTTTAAGCGGTCACCATTCTGGTTGCGACGCGGGGAGCGAATCTGTAAACAAGCAGCTCATTGGCTGGCTAGGTGTGCCACAAGCCAATCACAATCACTTGACCGGAAAGGCATGCAGTGTTGCCAGATTGGGCGGGTTTAGGTGCTTTTTGGCTGGTTTTGAACATATTTTGGGGTGGAAAACGTTAGCAATATCTGGCAACACTGAAGGCATGTCTGCTTGGGCGGAAGCCTTCTGCGGCAGTTACATTTTGACACGTGAGCAATGTTTCACCATAAAAATTCCGTAATTTCCATCTGTTTTCCGCGATCACAGAAAATCATTGGCCCTATGAGAGTGAGACAGTGAGAGAGCCCCCCCCCCCCCCCCCCCCCCCAAAAAAAAAAATCTTAACGGATTTACACGATTTGGAAAAATGACTTTTTCAGAACCGAAAAAAACAGAGCTTCCGGCTCAACGGTATTATTTTGAGAAATAAAACAATCTTTGGATATACATTTGTTCATTTTTGCATACATATTACTCATTCTCTGCAGTGGTCTGAATTATTTGTTATTAAATAGTTAATGTAAGTAAGTAAATGTTAATAAGTCAAATTTACTACTTTAAAAAAAACATTTTAAAAAAAATCGTGGGCGTATCGAATCGTGGGTCAAAAATCGCGATATGAATCGAATCGTAAGTTGGGTGTATCGTTACAGCCCTAGTCCTCAGTGTAACTTTTTTTATTTTACTCGAGCTCATCTTGTACGGAGTTTGATGTTAAGTGTTGCCGGGTTCATATTTAGTTTAAAAAAAAAAAAAAAAAAAAACTAAAACGAAACATTTTTGCTGAGGCCACGCCCACTTCAGGTTTAAATCCGAGTCCAGGTTTTTAGATACAGATGATGTCTGATTTTAAACAATTTATTTATTTATTTTTGCGGTAGGTTTCAGTCTGCAGTCGTACTTCGGGTTTCAGAAGTCCACAACCCTGGATGGCATCAAGACCCAAGTGAACCTCACGGTTGAAGACCCCACCAACTTCAAGTCTCCTAACCTGGAGGTGACTGGGGTGGAGGGAAAAAAGGCGTCTGCACATAAGCTCAAACATCGCGACATGAACATTCTCACTCCGTCCGGCTTCTGACATCGGCCTCTATGTTTTTATTTATTTATTTTTCTTCCTTCAGACCGCTCAGATCTTTTTTTTTTTTTTTTTCCCCCTCCCACCTCTTGCTCGCTCTGCAGAAAACCTTCACACACCAAACACAGGCTAAGTCATGTAGCGTTTGTGAAACCGTATCTTTCTTAGGTGCCAAATTTCTTTCAGCAGTTGGACGTATTGGTGATTGATTAACCCGATGTTTCAGTTTCAGCTGACTGAGATTGTGCAACGTCACCTGATAGCCTCATAAAGGAAGATGTGAAATCATCGACTACAGCGTGAGCATGAGCATTTAGAAACTCGGCTGCTTTTTTTTTTTTTAGGAATGTACAACATTTTATTAAAACCGTATTAAACAGGGTATTACACTGTTGCACAAGAAACCTGCTTTCACAGCACGACTTCCAACACCGTGAGGGCTCCGATTTGTAAGTAGTACCGATGTTCTGCTTGTTGGTTTGGTTGTCCATAGAATCTTTTTTTTTTCCCCTCCTCCCCCAGCATATATCTATGCAGATGTCTCTAGGGTTTTTGCAGCATCATGGTTTCACGGTTGACGTAAAAAAAAAAATACAGAAGCTAATTTCCGTACTCTTGTTTCCTCGATGCCACTGTGATGAAAAAACGTCCAAGATTTATTAAAAAATAATAATTTAACTCTGATTACAGGATTCCAAGTCTGAAACGAGAACCGTTTTCCGACACCTTTGACGTCAAAACATTGTCGGTGCGCAGAGTCATGGTCACTTCCTGTTCGTTAAAATGACTTCGTAATGCATGTAACTTTTGTTTCTGTGACAAGGTGTTGATTCTCTTGAGCAAAGAATACCAACAGATCAAACGTCTTCGTTTTTAATCGCAAGTCATGCGGAAATAATTTGTGGCAATCGTTGACATTCCGAGACGAACCACGTAAATACAGTCTCTCCCTTTAGCTGGCTGTTGGATCGTATTTAAAGTGAGCCATGCCCAAAAATAAAAATTCTACTTTTGAAATTTCCGAGTACAATAATTCGCAGACGGATTTGATGCATACACATGGAAGGATTGTGCCACGTCGAACGTCCAGGAAGTATCTAATCTGAACTGACGTACGGGTAAAGATTATTCCATCCTGTAGGAAACGAAGCTCCTAGTATATTACACAACTTTTAATTCTCTCCTCTTTTTACTCCAGGCATTCTGACACCGTGAAAACTATATAAAATGGACAAGAAATACGAATGCCATAGTATATTTCCACATAGAAATCATGTTTACATTTTTGAACTTAATACAGATAATTTCAGTAAACTTAAATCATGAATTTTTACACGAAATTAGCCTTTTAAACTATTATGAGTTGTAGCTCTTATTTAAATAAAAATAATGACCGTTTCCTTCCTTTTTTAAATAAAATGAACCGTTCTTTTTACAATGAATACACCATTAGTCTCCTTCTGCTTCCAAGGGCGCCAAGTTTGAGCTCTGTTTGCTCGCAGCCTATCTTCCACGCGCACCTCGCAGTGACAGTCCTTGCATGCGACATACAAACGAGACAAAAATGAAGCGAACCACAATAAAATAACCTCTCACAAGTTTCAACACAGAATACAAGTGAATAATTTGTTTGCATGTTTTACCAACTCTGGAGCAGCAAGAGCATGTCGTTACAGTGAGACGGGAGCAGGAAGTCTAGCGTCAGCAATAACAGGAAGTAGTAGTAGAAGAAGAGCGGTGCTCTTCAAAATAAAAGCACAAAAACGTCAAGTGGCAGAGCCGCATCGTTTACCATAAACAAATTAGCTTCCATTTACATATGTTCATGTGACTTACTACTACTCACAGCCACGCCCACTCAAACAAGCACTCATGATGATAAAGGTTCTGAGTGCGAATTTGAATTCTGGGTAAAATGTTCTATTTCTATTGCTGTTGAGTTTCGAGACGTTTCCCTGCTGCACACACACCGCGTATCCTGTGTGTAAATGTTCTGCCGAGATAGAAAGCGTCCCGCGTTTTATGATTCCGGAGATTGTCAAAGCAAGTGAGCAACAATATCACGTGACCACCGTGGGGCGTTTTGACCTACTTTTAACCAAAACAAGTCGGCATGGGCAAACATAGCGGACTCGTCTCTCCCTCCAGCGGAAAAGAAAAGGAAAGCCTGCCTAGTGAGTGCAACTGCAAGATAGATAGAGCAAGGTTAGATGATGTCATTATTCTGGACCGATAACTAAATCATTCTAGCTAGCGCTTAGCTATCTTAGCCTTAGAATGCATGAGCTCGACTGCACGGTAGCGAGTATGGAGTTATACACCTAATGTTTTGATCTTGCACAGAAAGAAGCGGGAACAGAGAAAAGAGATATTCGTCTTTTTTTGTTTCACGGATCTATTCGCAAATATCAAACATCCCTGTGACTCAAAACTCTCCGAGGTTGATGCAGAGTCACAATGTTTCCTTGGTGTGACGTAGTTTTAGTTATGCTAAGTAGTCAAAGCTCCTCCCTCGCGTTCGGCTGTTTTCTGTTTCTGTACTGTTTACCTCAAGAGGGAGGAAAATGGTCCCAAAATGGAGGAAAGCGACCTCCAGCAGGCTTTCGTCTAAACCGGGGAACAGGGGCGCTGCGCCCTCTTACACTCGGCATGCGCCCCTTTACTGAAATGCCGATTGAACCCCAAGTCACACTTGGGCCATGCGCTTATATGCTACTGCACAACATGCAGTCTTTCTCAAAACGATCTTTTCTCCGTGAAAACATCCCAGCAACACCACGTGGCAATGTGTCTGATCATCAAATACGTTATAATTACTCCAAAAATATTCCAATCATAGTAGATACACCGCCAGACGGTGCAAAAACAATCCGAATTGGCGTTTTCCAGACTGAGGCACCATGTTGCTTAGTTGTTTACTTGTCGCGGCTGCTCTCGCGAGATTTGACATGGATTACATACAAGGTCAGCTGACTTGTAGAGCGAGATTTCTCGAGACTGAATGACCTTTCACCCACCGGCACGGGAGCTTTTGACAGAAGTAGTTCGCGAGTTGTTTTTGTTGACACTTGGGCATTTAAAGATGTCATCCCACGGCACAAAGCGGAAGAAAGCCAAAGACTGTCCGGGGCAGAAGATGATTACTTCTTTCTTTTTCAACGTTGGCAGACAATTTGTTACAATTTCCCTTTCAGATAGCCTCAGAATGTCCCAATGTAGCCTCAATTTTTCAAAGGCTGCAGAGGGGGGACGGACAACCGGCACCATCCCCCCCCCGTCGCTTCGCTCCCTCGCCATGGTGAGCGCCCTCATACTAGATTTTTCTAGAAAAAACCCTGCTCAGGACATCAAAATGATCACCTCATCGACATATTGTTCTTGCGAGACAGGAAAATGCCATGGACGATAAGTATTGTGTTAAAGCAAGCTGTATGTAGGTTGCGTGACAAGCACATGTACGTCGTGAAGACACAGTACTACTTTGTGGTTCATCCAGAGATTTTTTTTTTTTTTTAAAAACACCCTTTTCCTGGATATGTTAATTAACTTGTGTGTGTGTGTGTCTTATCCTACAGAAAGATGGTCATATTCACTTGCTGGGCACTTTAATAGGAACTTGTTCTTGATTCTAAGATCCCTGTTCTTGGCTGCAGGAGTGGAACCCAGTATGGTCTTCCATCAGCTGTTGCATGCTGAGATGCTTTTCTGCTCACCGCGGTTCTAAAGAGTGATTTTATATGAGTTGCTCTATCCTTCCTGGCAAAAACAACCCCCCCCCAAATCTGTCCATTTTCCTCGGACCTCTCTTATCAACAAGGTGTTTGTTTCCACCCACAGAACTGTTGCCCACTCACTCGATGTTTTTTGTTTTTCGCACCATTCTGTTGTGTGTGAAAACCCCAGGAGGAGATCAGCAGTTTCTGAAATGCTCAAACCAAACCAAAAATACTCATCTGGCTCAAACCAGCAGTCATGCCACAGTGAAAGAAAGTAAGTCACACTTCACTTTGAGATCACAATTATTCTTTTCAGCTTGGTTGATATACCGTGAAACCATGATGTTTTTAGACACGCCTCGCACAGACGCCATTTTCCCACTGCGACGTGTGTTACACCAGCGCTGGAATCCCTCGTACTGGTTTGCGTGCTAGGTTTATATCGTTCTAGCTGTTAAGGTCTGATGATAGAGTGCAGCATGAGATCGAGGTGTTTGTGTCCCTGGTTCTTCTGTCCATAAGCAATAGCATATCGTAGGATGTATTTACATATTTTATTACATACATATGCTATTGTTTTGTTGTTTTGGATTTTTTTTTTTAACAAGCACTCCTTTTCTCACAAGTTTGCCTTTTTTTTTCTCCCCTCCCTGAGACATTTCCAAACACTCTGTGAATGTAATCTATTTTGTAGTTCAAATCCTGCTATATGATGTTCCTCACACCAACTGCTTTTGTACTGATAGATCTTAAATATATATATATTTTTTCCATTTAATGTTACGACTGGTGTGATTGGCTTTTTTTGCATTCCAGTTTTCTCTCTCTCACGCACACACTTGCATCACTTATATATTCACGTCTTGTTTTAGATGGAGATTTGTCTGCCACGCAGCTGTTCCATTTGAGTCTGATGCCTCAAATAAAATTAAGTAACAATCCCATGGCCTGATTCCTTCACTGTTCTCTCGTTCTACAGTGCTTAACAAATTTATTAGACCACCACTTGATTTAAGGTTTATGCCACAGCAACCATAAATATACAGTAATGATCACCAAAATAGTTTTTCTGAAATGGTTAATCCACCAGTATGTGCATATTCTTGAACTGAAATGACATTTTTAATGCTAAAATAAAATTAGTGTTATCTGAATTTTTTTAAATTTGCTTTTTTTTAAAATAGCAAAGTACAGTGTTTTTTTTTTTTTTTAATTAAAATGCCAAATTGTTATTTACTTGCATTCCTAAGTAGAAAAATTAGTTTCAATTTTCAAATATTATGCTTGATTAATTTCTGACTTGTCAAAGACGTCCTGGTTGTCAGCTCACATTTGGGTATAAAAACCGTGAATTCAGTTTGAAATTCCTCACTTCTGTTCAAAATGGCAAAATGCAGAGAACTGAAAAGGAAAGAGTGCGCATTAAAGCACTCCGTGATGCTGGATGGTCTTTGAGACAAATAGGGCAAGACATTAAAGTGTTCTCACAGTGTGGTCAAGTATGCTTTGGATTCCATTGGCGAGACTGGTACCGACAAAATGCGTAAAGGAAGAGGCAGAAAACGAAAGCTGACTGAAGCAGATGTCAGGCACCTCAAGATTTTAAGTACTAGAGACAGACGGAAGACCTCTGCTGATCTTCAGGCGGAGATGAATAGGTCTAGATCAGAGTCCGAAAAAGTCTCCAGAATGACCATAAGCAGACGACTGCGGGAACGAGGCTTACAGGGAAGAATAGCTGCTAAGAAGCCGTAATTGAGGACTGCAAACATCCAGAAACGTCTCAGATTTGCCAGGGAGCATAAACGCTGGACTGCAAATGACTGGAAGAAGGTACTCTGGACGGATGAGTCCAAGTTTGAACTCTTTGGTCAGCATCGTCGTGTTTATGTCTGTAGAAAAGCTGGAGAACGTTTTGATGCTAGATGTATTGCACCCACAGTGAAACACGGTGGAGGTTCCGTTATGGTATGGGGTTCAATTTCTGGAAACGGCATGGGCAAATTAGTGAAAATCGATGGCATCATGAACAAGAAGGTCTACCACAACATCTTGGTGCATCATGGAATCCCTTCTGGACTGAAACTGATTGGTCGTGGGTTCATATACCAAGAAGATAATGACCCTAAGCACACTGCAAAGCTGTGCAGAGACTATTTGACCAAGAAAAGGGAATCTGGAGTACTGGAACTGATGGATTGGCCAAGTCAAAGTCCCGACTTGAATCCTATTGAACAGATTTGGGATTTAATGGATTCAAAAATACAGTTAGGTCCATAAATATTTGGACAGAGACATATTTTTCTAATTTTGGTTCTGTACATTACCACAATGAATTTTGAACAAAACAATTCGGATGCAGTTGAAATTCAGACTTTCAGCTTTAATTCAGTGGGTTGAACAAAATGATTGCATAAAAATGCGAGGAACTAAAGCATTTTTTAAACACAATCCCTTCATTTCAGAGGCTCAAAAGTAATTGGACAAATTAAATAATTGTAAATAAAATGTTAATTTCTAATACTTGGTTGAAAACCCTTTGTTGGCAATGACTGCCTGAAGTCTTGAACTCATGGACATCACCAGACGCTGTGTTTCCTCCTTTTTAATGCTCTGCCAGGCCTTTACTGCAGCGGTTTTCAGTTGCTGTTTGTTTGTGGGCCTTTCTGTCTGAAGTTTAGTCTTTAACAAGTGAAATGCATGCTCAATTGGGTTGAGATCAGGTGACTGACTTGGCCATTCAAGAATATTCCACTTCTTTGCTTTAATAAACTCCTGGGTTGCTTTGGCTTTATGTTTTGGGTCATTGTCCATCTGTATTATGAAACGCCGACCAATCAGTTTGGCTGCATTTGAGCACACAGTATGTCTCTGAGTACCTCAGAATTCATCCGGCTGCTTCTGTCCTGTGTCACATCAATAAACACTAGTGACCCAGTGCCACTGGCAGCCATGCATGCCCAAGCCATCACACTGCCTCTGCCGTGTTTTACAGATGATGTGGTATGCTTTTGGATCATGAGCTGTACTACGCCTTCGCCATACTTTTTTTTTTTCTTTCCATCATTCTGGTAGAGGTTGATCTTGGTTTCATCTGTCCAAAGAATAATGTTCTGTGCTGTGTGTTTTTTTTTTTTTTTTTTTTTTTTTTAAAAGATGTTTTTTTAGCAAAATCCAATCTAGCCTTTTCATTCTTGAGGCTTATGAGTGGCTTGCACCGTGCAGTGAACCCTCTGTATTTACTTTCATGCAGTCTTCTCTTTATGGTAGATTTGGATATTGATACGCCTACCTCCTGGAGAGTGTTGTTCACTTGGTTGGCTGTTGTGAAGGGGTTTCTCTTCACCATGGAAATTATTCTGCGATCATCAACCACTGTTGTCTTCTGTGGGCGTCCAGGTCTTTTTTTCATTGATGAGTTCACCAGTGATTTCTTTCTTTCTCAGGATGTACTAAACTGTAGATTTTGCCACTCCTAATATTGTAGCAATTTCTCGGATGGGTTTTTTCTGTTTTCGCAGCTTAAGGATGGCTTGTTTCACCTGCATGGAGAGCTCCTTTGACCGCATGTTTTCTTCACAGCAAACTCTTCCAAATGCAAGCACCACACCTCAAATCAACTCCAGGCCTTTTATCTGCTTAATTGAGAATGACATAACGAAGGAATTGCCCGCACCTGCCCATGAAATAGCCTCTGAGTCAATTGTCCAATTACTTTTGGTCCCTTTAAAAACAGGGTGGCACATGTTAAGGAGCTGAAACTCCTAAACCCTTCATCCAGTTTTAATGTGGATACCCTCAAATGAAAGCTGAAAGTCTGGACTTTATGTCCATTATATAACTATAACTTGAATATGTTTCAGTAAACGGGTAAAAAAACTAAATTTGTGTCACTGTCCAAATATATATGGACCTAACTGTAGATCGAACAAAAGTTTCATCCAAAGCAAGTCTCTGGGAACAGTTACAAACTATTTGGAACATGATAGCAAAAGAGACTGTTGAAAAGTATGTAAAAACAATGCCAGCAAGAATGCAAGCCCTTATCGAGGCCATACAAAATATTAAGTTTTTTGGTTATTATATATACAGTTGTGTTCAAAATAATAGCAGTGTGTTTAAAAACGTGAGTAAAGCTCAAAATCCTTATAGCTTTTATTTCCATGCATTGGGAACACTGCACATTATATTCTACATCAAAACATGAAGAAAAATGTATCAATATTTTAATTACTTTACAGAAAATGAAGAAAAATGAACATTGGGCTGTTCAAAAAAATAGCAGTGTCTGCATTTTTCATTACAAACTCCAAATATTTACTGTATAAACTGAAAAAATCTTAAGGATTTAGTATTCCTGTGAATCACTAAACTAATATTTAGTTGTATAACCACGGTTTCTGAGAACTTCTGGCACCTGTGAACAGGTATTCCAGCCCAGGATGATTTGACAACATTCCACAATTCCTCTGCATTTCTTGGTTTTGCCTCAGAAACAGCATTTTTGACGTCACCCCACAAGTTTTCTATCGGATTAAGGTCCGGGGATTGGGCTGGCCACTCCATAACTTTAATTTTGTTGGTCTTGAACCCTGATGCTGCTCGCTTACTGGTGTGTTTGGGGTCGTTGTCTTGTTGAAACACCCATTTCAAGGGCATTTCCTCTTCAGCATAAGGCAACATGACCTCCTCAAGTATTTTGATATATGCAAACTGATCCATGATCCCTGGTATGCGATAAATGGGCCCAACACCCCAGTAAGAGAAACATCCCCATATCATGATGCTTGCACCACCATGCTTCACTGTCTTCAGAGTGTACTGTGGCTTGAATTCAGTGTCTGGGGGTCGTCTGAAAAACTGTGCGGCTCTTGGACCCAAAAAGAACAATTTTACTTTCATCAGTCCACAAAATGTTTTTCCATTTCTCTTTAGGCCAGTCGATGTGTTCTTTGGCAAATTGTATCCTCTTCAGCACGTCTTTTTTTTTTTTTTTTTTAACAGTGGAACTTTGCGGGGGCTTCTTGCCGATAGATTAGCTTCACACAGGCGTCTTCTAATTGTCACAGTACTCACAGGTAACTTCAGACCGTCTTTGATCACCCTGGAGCTGATCATTGGCTGAGTCTTTGCCATTCTGGCTATTCTTCGATGCATTCGAATGGTAGTCTTCTGTTTTCTTCCACGTCTCTCTGGCTTTGCTGTCCATTTTAAAGCACTGGAGATCATTTTAGCTGAGCAGCCCATCATTTTCTGCACTTCTTTACAGTATACGTTTTACCTCTCCAATCAACGTTTTAATCAAAGCACGCTGTTCTTCTGAACAATGTCTGGAACGACCCATGTTTCTCAGGTTTTCAGAGAGAAATGGATGTACAACATGTGCTGGCTTCATCCTTAAATTAGGGCCACCTGATTGACACCTGTTTTCTCACAGAATGAATGATCTCACTAATTAAACTCCACACTGCTATTATTTTGAACACGTCCCTTTCACTTAATTATTCGATTACACAGACTCAGGAGCATGCATATCATGAATGTTGGGTCTGTTGGTTTTCTATGACTCTACTACACCTACCGGTAAATTATTTGCCATGTAGTAATATAATTTCCACCAAAAACAGTGATTGATCTGGTTAGTCGTGTTGGACTGCTATTATTTTGAACACAAGTGTATAAACTATTTTTAGTTGTTTCATTTTATTTTCCTAATAAATAACCATTAACTTTTAAACAAATTTGAGAGATTTCTAAAATATTTGTGTTTTCTTGCTTTTATGACAGGTAGTCTAATAAATTTGTTAAGCACTGTACATGTTTATTTGATAATCATTGGGTTTGCAGAAGAATTTTTCAAACACTCGGGTCTCCAACATGCAGCTTAAATGGGGTGGTTGAGAATCAGAGATCATAGAAATAATAATATTATAGCAGTAGCGTGTAAGGTTGTGCTTTCAATCCTTCATGACATCACATCTTGTGAGACTTTTTTTTTAAAATTGGAGAGTCTCCGCTGCACATGAATGCAGTTCTAGATCGTTTTTCCCTCTTCTAACTTAACAGTAATGTTTTTTTTTTTTTAAATAAAGTTTCAAGTTGTGAACGTAAAACCAGGTCTTGTGTTTTGCTGAACACATTAAAACAAGTCAGGTTAAGTGAAAAATAGTTTATTTGGAAATGCTGCATGTGAACGTTTCCATGGTGAAAACATCTCTGTATTAACAAGACAATAAGTGAACACTTTTTGCTGATCTTGCACGTGCGCGCACACGCACAGTTAATCTGACTGAGTATATAAGAGAGAAAGAAACAAAACAAGACATTTCATGATGCTGAAATCATTCCTGTATGAAACCTTCTATCTATAAACCATCGTTCTATAAAGACGAGTCAGCAAAGCTACTTATTTTTAAACAACCTTTACATTTATTTTATAAAATGCAAATCACGAGAAGTTAAACTCGGTAGGTTGCTTTTGGTATGCAGCTGCTGAGAAAACTTTCCCTTATCATAAAGCAAAGATAAATACAAACACTGGTTCAGCAGCAACACTGTTTTGAAGTAATACTGTTACGAAATAAATTCAGTTCGGAAAGCTGGGGGGGAAAAACACGGGAATTCACAGTAAGTGGGATTTAACAGACTGCTTCGTATACAGTGATTTAAGGCAGCAACAGTGAAGCGTGTGAGAAATTGTCTCAATTTCTTCCCTGTCTATGTGAGTAAACGTGTGGAACAGCTACAATACACGTGTGTTTGCGTATCAGTAAAAATTAACGTCAATATGATCATAAATTGGCAGAAAAGCAAAGCAAAATGCCTTTCTAACTCTTAATGCCAAGAAGTGAAAAATGAGAATGTTATTCGCTAATAATCGTCTCTTTAAGTGAACCAGTCAACTGCGCGGATTATTATTCTTCGTAACTCATGTACCACATAAACATACACGTTTCTGTAAATGAACAGGCTTTGAGTCATGCTAAAAGTCTCCATCTGTAACATCTATAAATTTCCATGAATGAAAACCAAACGTTCGTCACTTTAGTCTTCTTGTGACAAAGTTATCTAATTTTAAAAAGCAGTCCATAGGGACACATCGATACTGATCCTAGTATAGATTCGTTACGAGAGCCGATATCGTACTTGTTTACTCGTACTTGGCGGGGGGGATACCAACAAATGATACCATGTGAAGCGATGTAAGTGTACTGCTGCCTTCAAGTGCTGTCAGAAATATCATAATTACGAAGTGATTACAGTCATTACGGGAACTGTTTTACGAGTCCTGATTTTACATCGATAACCAAAAGTCCCCACTATGAATGTGACGTCTATAGTAGATGTTAAGATTTAAGTAATAATTAAACATGTTAACTGTTCAGTATTTTCTTTCTGTAAGGCAAAATAAACTTTTGTCATTGACGATACAAAAATAAATAAATAAAAACAAAAATAACTTCAGTACACACTGTCATGATTTGTATGCACAAACTTCCAAGGAGGACCTGAAGGCAGCAGACGCCGTCGCGCTAACTAACTGACAACATGAAATGACCACACTTTGGATTGGATGATTAACGACAATTAAAGCAAAGCAAAATGTGAAAATATCAAAAGGAGGACCTCAGAATGAGGGATTTCAATGCAGTGAAGACAATAAAAGGTCATGAGAACTGTACAGAAAAGCTTTTCCAAAGTAACTCCAATGTAGCTAGCTTCATAATGCGCTTCGTTTAAAATAAACTTGTTTCATGGCCACATTTTAAACCAGGAACACAAACAAAATAAAATAATGTAATATTCTTGTTTGTTTAATAGAATGTAGGTTACTCATTTCAATATCATTTGTATACCAAATGAATGAATACCAAATAACAGTCTGGAAAAAAAAAAAGTATATCGATGCATCTCCAGCATTTATATACGATAGCATATTAGTGCCATGGTAGGTAAAAAAGTGGGAGGGGTTATAACTCGAGAAAAAACTCAATTTCTGAGAAAAAAAACCCTCATACATTTGCGAGAAAAATCTCAGAAATTACCTGAGATTAAAGTCATAAATTCATGAAAAAAAACAGAAAAATAATGTTTAAATATGACAGATAATATTCTGAGAAAAAAAATCAGAATTTCTGAGATAAAAGTTATAAATTTGTGAAAAAAAACCCACAGAAAAATGGTGTTTAAAAAAAATTACAGAAAATATTCTGAGAAAAAAACCCTCAGGAATTCTGAGATTAAAGATGTACATTTCTGGAAAAAAAAAACCCTCATAAATTTGCGAGAAAAATTCAGAAATTATCTGAGATTAAAGTCATAAATTTATGGGGAAAAAACCCCGCAGAAAAATAGTGTTTAAAAATGACCCCCACCCCCCACCCCCCCCACCCCACCCCACACACAAACAGTGTTTAAAAATTGCAGAGAATATTTTGAGGGAAAAAAAAACCCTCAGAATTTGAGATTAAAGATGCAAATTTCAGAAAAAAAAAAACTCAAATTACCTAAGATTAAAGTCAAATTTATGAGAAAAGAGGACATTCCAAGAAAAAACCCTCAAAATTCCTGATATTAAGGATGTAAATTTCTGAGAAAACTCAAAAACTCATTAATTTGTGAGAAAAAATACTCAGAAGTTACCTGACATTAAAATCATACATTTATTTAAAAAAAGCAGCAAAATAGTGTTTATCTTACAATAGTGAGAATCTTACAAAAAAAACTCAATTTCTGAAATTAAAGTCATAAATTTACGTGAAAAAGGAAAAAAAATCACATTCTCTGAGAATATAAAGTCATAAATTTACAAGAAAAATTCTCTGAGACGACAAAAATGTGCTTCCTGGCTGCAGTGCATTCTGAGAAATGTAGTGGAAATCTCGGAGCACTTTATTCTTTTATAGTTCTCAATTTGGGGAAGAAAGCGTGCATTTCATATAACTCCCAGCTCAGCCGTAACGTCTGCAGTGTGATGTCGGTGATGGAAAAAAAAAATACTTTTTTTTCTTGTACATTTCCGACTTTATTTGTAGAGAATTTAGGATTTTTTTTTCTTGCAAATTTCTGACTTTAATCTTGGAAATTTTGAGGGTTTTTTTCATGGAATATAATCCCGCCTCCTCCTACAATGTCCTTAATACGCTGTCGTAATTATACTATAATATACCATATTCCAAAATATACCATAAATTAATACGTTGATAAAGAAACTGAATGTGATGTTAAATGAAATCACAGGTTGTCACTGTAATATGAAGAATTCCAACAATGTGATCAATCGATGACAGTATGTTAACAAAATATAATACAATCTAGTAGTAGTGTACATAATAATAATAATAATAATAATACAGTAACACGCTAATCTTCCTTAATTACAAAACAACTCCCAAAAAACAACGAACCATCTGAGCAACCAAACACTAGTTCATTTCTTGCAGATGCTGAATAAAATCAAATTTTAAAAAAGCATACACTACTAATGATAGTAAATCAAGAAATGGTACTCAAAATTAGCTCTTCGATATCACTTCCGTATCAGACAGACACACTCGACACCCAACTGTTTGCTTGCCTTTGCGAAGCTACCGTAAAATCAGCTTTTCCATCCATCAGCTAGTGAAGAGCTAGTGTCAAAACATCCTCGCTGGACAACAGTGACCATCATGAGACAGAGCCACTACATTCCCATGTGCCCTCCAGAGCAAGGGCACTTGGCCAGGCTTCAGTTCATCACGAAGACGCTCCTGTACGACGCACTGATTAGTTCACTCCTTTGACTGCGTAGTCAAGGCTGCGACAGACGCTTTCGCTTGATCCTCTGCATCATCCTGTCGTCCTTGAAAAGATATAATTAAACGCTTGCGATTCAAGCGCTGATGATGATGATGATGGCAGATGATGCACATGCTCATGCAAGAAAGCAATGCTCCTTTCTTCCAATTTGTCCAATGCACATTAAAAAAAACCCCTGCTATACAAACTCCTAGTTTGGTCCAGAACATTTATTTTGAAAAATATAAATTTTTTTATATTTTATATATACTGTAGGTAATTCTTTGGCTGATGAATAATCATCAAAGTCTTTTATTAAAAAAATAGGAGGCTGTATTTATACTGTAGGAATATGTACAGAAACCTGATTATGCTTCATGTTAGTCATCACTGCAAAAGAAAAAAATGCAGATATTAGATATTAGACAGAGCGTGCCATATAGACTTTATACAGCAATTAATTAAATCACAAATCAATTAATACTCTCCATGCAGTCTTTCAAAAACCAACAGCCAAAGTCAGAAGTCTCCAACACCATCTAGTTTTCTCATTTCCCCCCATTTCCTGTCCAATTTGGTCACCTGCCAATTTCCAGTTTTCCAATACCATACAACAGTGACAGTCAGGGATGGTGAAGGTGAATAAGTGCTTCGTCAAAAACACAAGTCTTTTTGAACTCCTGCTCATATTGCATCGCAGGGCAGGGCAGGGGAGCGCAACACTCAGAGGAAAGTGCTATCTACCGTCTTCAGCATACACGAGCTTACAGACAGCCACGATTGTCTACCGTCGCTATGACTGACATCGTGTGTGTGTGAGATCATGTATGTGATGGGTGAGTTGGCCCGAGGTGCCATATGAAGTTTGAGGGATGTGTGGTGAAGCATGACTGAGCAGAACTCCATTCATTTGAATGGGGCCAAAAATGAATGGGGAATAAAAAGGATGAGCAAAACGAAAGGAAGAAACAAGTGCAGGTCAAAACCGATTACATGTCTGTGTCGGGGGAGTTGGCCTGGTGAGTCTCCGATGAAGGACGACCTGAAACGTTAGCCCCATTCATTCAACGACAAGAATGAGAGAATCCATCCATCCATCCATTATCTGTAGCCGCTTTATCCTGTTCTACAGGGTCGCAGGCAAGCTGGAGCCTATCCCAGCTGACTACGGGCGAAAGGCGGGGTACACCCTGGACAAGTCGCCAGGTCATCACAGGGCTGACACATAGACAAACAACCACTCACACTCACATTCACACCTACGCTCAATTTAGAGTCACCAGTTAACCTAACCTGCATGTCTTTGGACTGTGGGGGAAACCGGAGCACCCGGAGGAAACCCACGCGGACACGGGGAGAACATGCAAACTCCGCACAGAAAGGCCCTCGCCGGCCACGGGGCTCGAACCCGGACCTTCTTGCTGTGAGGCGACAGCGCTAACCACTACACCACCATGCCGCCCGAATAATAATAATAATAATTATGATACTAAAGAAGGGGCGGCACGGTGGTGTAGTGGTTAGCGCTGTCGCCTCATTAGAGATAATGAGATGAGATGAGATAATACTAAAGAATAACAATAGTATTGCACATTGTGCAATACTAGTAAAAATGAAAATAATTCAAATTAGTATGCATTGGCAACATGACAAATTTAAATATATTTACATAAAATGTTATTTGTGATAGTCATTTTTATAGTGCAATCATGAATATTTTTATAAGCTATATCGTCCAACTGCAATCTAACTTATTGGCAAAGAATGAAATTTGCTATTCGGAACAGATGTGCCATGGTTACCGACTGGAAAAACCTGATTTAAAAACAAACACAAATTCACGACAGTCTGAATTGCACATACAGTCTCAGTAAACTCTCCCATGATGCTGCGAACTCTTCATGTTCTTTGATAACTGTTCTATCCACAGAAACGTGACGAGCCAATCAGATTGCAACCTGCATGATTCTGAGGCTTGTGGCCAGAAAAGTGAACAAAATGAATATGAAATATGAAAGACAGAAAATGTGGGAGGAGCATCTGAGGTTGACACTGGGCGTTTCTTTTTTGAAACTTCTGACTAGCCGTACACACACATCATCATCATTCATAATCATTATTAATGTGTACTGACCTTGTGCCAACAGCCTGGTATCGGAAGTCCATCTGGACCCTGATGACAACAAACACAAATATTAATTTATAAATAAATATTACTATAAATATCTCAAAGGAAAAACCAGGCAGGTTAATATCATGCTCAACAAAAATGTAACATTCAAGGTACTAATAAACTAACAGCTTAGCGTATCGCAAATAGAGTTAATAAGAAGTATACAGTATAAATGGTGGGTTTAGAACAGGAAATGGTAACGAGGAAAAAGGAAATGAGAGGAAATGGAGTCAGGAGGAAATAGGAAAGAGAATTTGATCTTTTTTAAATAAATGCTGACAAATTTTTGATGCATGTTTCAGTTTCACCATACAACTAATAAACTGCTATGGTACTAAATTATACCTCTGGTGCCCGATTATAGTACCTCTACTGGTTATTAGTTCATCCGGCTGATTGGTGGTGAGATTATACCGTTATGTTTTGTCTGTTGTCTGTCGTCCATCATGTCGTCGGTTGTCCACATTTCACGAAAATCACGTCTTTTCTCTCAATTCTTCACAGATTCTTATTCTTTTTGGCAGGAAGGTAGGTCTGCCTGGGGTGCATATAGCTTCTACCCAAATTTGCATAATTACAATTATTAATGAAGTTATGGAGCCCTGTGATGACCTGGCGACTTGTCCAGGGTGTACCCCGCCTTTCGCCCGTAGTCAGCTGGGATAGGCTCCAGCTTGCCTGCGACCCTGTAGAACAGGATAAAGCGGCTAGAGATAATGAGATGAGATGAGATGAGATGAGATGAATGAAGTTATGGACCAATTAAGCCTTAATGCGCAGTTCAACAAAAATCACTTCTTCTTGGTCAATTCCTTGCCGGTTTGGATTCTTTCTGGCAAATAGGTTGGTATTCCTAGGGTGGATATCGCTTCTATACCGTATATCTTGTGTATAGTGTATATAGCTTGCAACATTTATTGTGCAAGGTGGCCCACTTTAGATTGTTCCTTCTGGACTACACTGGGACGGAGTGAGCGACGCCGTCATTGACGATCTCGTTTAATGTGGTACTATGGTTCTGTAATATGACTGTCTTATATGTTTTATTGATTTCCGAAGTGAAAAGAAGCAAATACAATACAACCACCGTATCAAACTACTTATTTTCCTACAAATATATCACTGCACAGTAATTTTATATTTGATGAATTGAAATAAAATAGAACTCGTTACGCAGGTCATGAATTATCATTAGGAATAACAATACCAGAGTTTATTATATGGCACAAGCTACTTCTAGTAAAATCGTGCGCTCTGATTGGTTCCTTGGCGGGAAGAATTTTCCCGTAATGCCTGTGGGCGATTAGGGACTTTCTTTCCAAGGCGCCGGCTTTCAATGTTGCAAAAAAAAAAAAAAGATTAATTGGAAATCAAAACTGAATCAAAAACAGCCAAAACACAAAAGACAAGCAAGAGTCACTGAGTTATTCAAGAAATGAGAAATGAAAAGTATTCAGAAACTGCTAACCGCTAATAGAAATTCAGTTTTGAAACCACTAGCCGTTTATTCTGCATGCGTGACTCAACTATGTTACAAATATGACGTGACTGAAAGCAGCATCACACCTCATATTATAATGACCGTCTATTTTAATCTTAGAAATAAAAAAGCCATGCAATAAACTCCTTATTAACCTCGCTTGCTCGGTCTTTACGGGAAAATATCAGACCGAGGTCTTGACAGTACGGACCGAGCCCTTAAGCAGCTCAAATGAGGACCTGAACATGAAGCTAACTGATGCCTACAAAGTCTATGAAAAGTTACCAAATCACTTTCCATTCAATTTCCACTGTCCCAAATGTCAGTAAAGGGGAACTGTGTTAGTCGAGGCAAGATATCAAGAACCCTCTCAGGTAGAATTGGCTGTACGCTGGGCAGAAAGGCAAAGCGAAGCCCCCATATAACACTAAGGACCTGCAGGAACAGACTGGAAGGAGTTCTAGGAATCAACAGCCTTGATTGCACAAACATGACCTGCATGGAAGAGTCATCAGAAGTAAACTTCACCTTTGACCTGATGGCATAGAAGATGCAAGCTACACCACATCCACCTTCTCAGGTACTGTAAAATATACACTTCACCGGCCACTTTAAAGGAGAACCGAAGGAATTTTTTATTATCAAAATTCTATTTTTCATCTTATTAAATATCGGAATGCATTTTTGATCGCTATTTCGTCACTGCTATAGCAAGTTATGAGTGTTTGAAATATGCTGTAATATATATCAGTCCATATGTCAGAGCAATGGCCGTAAACGAGATTCGTCGAGACCTGTGCGAGACATCGTAGGACGGAAGTAAAACGTACAGCGGAAATCAAAGTGACTGACATCTGCCAACGTTGTCAAAAGACGCGTGCGTTCTCTTTCGAATGCTGATGTAATCAAGCCGGAAGTTTTGTTTGCTTTGATAGAAATCAGGAAAGTTTGAAAAAAGTAGACAGTAATCGTCATTTAAACTCGTTTTTGTGCAATATTTCGTTTGGAAAACAGTTTTCAAAATGGCGGCACTGACACCTGGCTGACACTTCTTCATGTTTCGAAGTCTCGCACAAGTCTTGTGAAGATTGCGTGGATAAGCGACGCCTGCCGTCGACCAAACGAACTAAATTCAACACGGCTAAAAACCGAATAGGCCAGTAAGTATAATATTTAATCGCAATTAGTTTCCAATGCGAGTCACGATATAAGGTTACTAAAACCGAAAACGTAATTGAATAACACGTTAATTAAGAAATAAAGCGAGTTTAAAAATGACTTCAGTTCTCCTTTAATAGGAACTTGTGGTTGATTCTAAGATTCCTGTTCTTGGCTGCAGGAGCGGAACCCAATGTGGTGGTC
Organism: Neoarius graeffei; assembly: GCF_027579695.1. NCBI lineage: Eukaryota > Metazoa > Chordata > Actinopteri > Siluriformes > Ariidae > Neoarius > Neoarius graeffei. The sequence goes on along the minus strand of NC_083576.1, from coordinate 9,529,137 downwards.
TCTTGCTGGTGCATGCTGAGATGCTTTTCTGCTCACCACGGTTGTAAAGAGTGATCATATGAGTTGGTATATCCTTCCTGGCAAAAAAAAGCTTGACCCAATCTGTCGATTTCCCTCTGACCTGTCTTATCAACAAGATGTTTCCACCCACAGAACTGTCGCTCACTTGATGTTTTTTGCTTTTCGCACCATTCTAATGTTTCAAGTGAACCTTAACTGAAGCTCTTGATTTGTTGCATGATTTGATGCGTTGTGCTGCTGTCAAGGGATTGGCTGATGAGATAACTACATAAGACAGCCACAGGTGCTGGTACCCTTGATGGTACCACACCAACGACAAGCAAAAGTACTTGTAGTTTGGTACAACAGTGGTGTTTAAGGTACTATTACAAATCATTTTGACGAATCTACACTATAGTCACAGAGTATTAGTAAGATAAGCGGAATGACTGGTCTATCTCTTCTCTAGCCGTCTCAAGAAGTTTGGTTTTTATTTGCATGTGGGGTTAAATGGGCGGCACGGTGGTGTAGTGGTTAGCGCTGTCGCCTCACAGCAAGAAGGTCCGGGTTCGAGCCCCGTGGCCGGCGAGGGCCTTTCTGTGCGGAGTTTGCATGTTCTCCCCGTGTCCGCGTGGGTTTCCTCCGGGTGCTCCGGTTTCCCCCACAGTCCAAAGACATGCAGGTTAGGTTAACTGGTGACTCTAAATTGAGCGTAGGTGTGAATGTGAGTGTGAATGGTTGTCTGTGTCTATCTGTCAGCCCTGTGATGACCTGGCGACTTGTCCAGGGTGTACCCCGCCTTTCGCCCGTAGTCAGCTGGGATAGGCTCCAGCTTGCCTGCGACCCTGTAGAACAGGATAAAGCGGCTAGAGATAATGAGATGAGATGAGATGTGGGGTTAAATGTTAAACGCTCGTATCTGCATGCTCAGAGGGAAACACACTCCAGGCAGTGGTACAGTACCAGCCGGCAGGGAGCTCCGGCGTCAGCCTGCCCGCTGTCCCCTGCCTGGCCTTTACATCCGGCAGAACCCTGTCGGCAAGAACACACACGTATACTGAAAACTGGTGTCACCTGACTCACTGCTGCACACACACAAACACACACGATAAAGAGCAGAATTCAAAGAATAAAAAGGCAGGGAAGAGCAGAGGGAAAGAAGTGAGTGAAGAAGATACACATTGGATCCTGATAAAGTTCTACGGCGGTAAGATGAAGAGTTTATCACGCACCACAGGACAGGGCTGGTCTAACCCGGGAGGCCCCTGCTCTCCTTTCTGTCCCTTCAGCCCTCTTTTGCCTACAGAGCCACGATCGCCCTGAAACAGGAAATCAAAAGCATCAAAATGCAGACTAATCAAGCACAATAAACCCGACAAATATTTAACAGTTATTCCACAAAATTGAGTCGTACATGAGCTGATAGCTGACGAGGCGCGTAGCACCGAGTCACCTATAAACCATGTATGACGAGATTGACTGGAATAACTGTTTTATTCTATCCGCATTTTTTTTTTTTTTAATTTTCGAGTAGTTTTTATTTCGTCCTCGGTTGGTTCAGCAACACGTTCCGCCATTTTGTTTTTCTCTACTCACGATATATGAGCTGATATCCTAGTAGTAGAGTAGCCAATCAGAGCGTGCAATTGCTCATATCCAGTGAATATGGATAGAATATTTACTTTTATTCAATACAAATATTACCTTTACATAAAGATAGATCTGTATGCAAAAGTTTGCACACCCATGCCAAAAGATCCCTTTATTTTCTACAAATAAAAATAAGTTTTCCTCCTGTCCCTGTCTACCTGCTTTGCTTTAATTTAATTTGTTATATAGCAATTGACATCGTGAGTGAATTGTAAATGATTTTTTTGTCTAATCCTGATTTTGATAACTTGTATGCTCACTTTTTGTTCAACCATTTTTTATATTTTAAATAATATTTCTACACATTTTGAGATATGCAAATCAGGCGAGGAGACTCAAATGAACCTGATTGTTGCAAAATCTCTTCTCAAACTAATTTTCTGTTGCTTTCTGTGTAGGTTTTAAATTATTGTGCTGTTGCAGCTTGCAGCCAGATTTTATTTTGAATGAAATGACCTTCCTGAGTTTCTTTGAACTTGCTGATAAATTGTAAAACATGTTTATATTTTGTTTATTCTCCTCAAATTTGGCATATGGACAAAAAAAAAAGTAAGGAGTGCACTAACTTTTGCATTCCACTATATAGGTGTTGGATTGAGATTTTATGTGATAGACCAACACAGAGTAGCACATAATTGTGAAGTGAAATGAAAATGATAAATGGTCTTCAAATTTTTAAACAAATAAAAATCTGAAAAATGTGGTGTGCATTAGTATTCAGCCCCCTGTCCTCTGATACCTCTAAATACAATCCAGTGCAATCAATTGCCTTCAGAAGTCATCTGATTAGTTAATAGAGTCCTAATGTGTGTAATTTACTCTCAGCATAAATACACTTGTTCTGTGAAGGCCTCAGTGGTTTGTTAGAGAACACTGAAGAACAAACAGCATCATGAAGACCAAAGAACTCACCAGACAGGTCAGGGATAAAGTTCTGGAGAAGTTTAAAGCAGGGTTAGGTTATAAAAAATATCCCAAGCTCTGAACATCTCAGGAAGCACTGTTCAATCCATCATTCAAAAATGGAAAAAGTATGGCACAACTGCAAACCTACTGTACCAAGACATGGCCGTCCACCTAAACTGGCAGAGCGAGCAAGGAGAGCACTGGTCAGAGAAGCAGCCAAGAGGCCCATGATCACTCTGGAGGAGCTGCAGAAATCCACAGCTCAGGTGGGAGAATCTGTGCACAGGACAACTATAAGTCATACACTCCACAAATCTGGCCTTTTTGGAAGAGTGGCAAGAAGAAAGCCATTGTTGAAAGACAGGCATAAGAAGTCCTGTTTGCAGTTTGCCAGAAGCCATGTAGGCGACACAGCAAACATGTGGAAGAAGGTGCTTTGGTCAGATGAGACCAAAGTTGAACTTTTTGGCCTAAATGCAAAGCGCTATGTGTGGCGGAAAACTAACACTGCTCATCACCCTGCACACACCATCCCCACTGTGAAACATGGTGGTGGCAGCATCATGCTATGGGGATGCTTTTCTTCAGCAGGGACAGGGAAGCTGGTCAGAGTTGATGGGAAGATGGATGGCGCTAAATACAGGGCAATCCTGGAAGAAAACCTGTTGGAGGCTGCAAAAGACTGGAGACTGGGAAGGAGATTCACCTTCCAGCAAGACAATGACCCTAAACATACAGCCAGAGCTACAATGGAATGGTTTAGATCAAAGAATATTCATGTGTTAGAATGGCCCAGTCAAAGTCCAGACCTAAATCCCATTGAGCATCTGTGGCAAGACTTGAATATTGCTGTTCACAGACGCTCTCCATCCAATCTGGCTGAGCTTGAGCTATTTTGCAAAGAAGAATGGGCAAAAATTTCAGTGTCTAGATGTACAAAGCTGGTAGGGACATACCACAAAAGACTTGCAGCTGTAATTGCAGCAAAAGGTGGCTCTACAAAGTATTGACGCAGGGGGGCTGAATACTAATGCACACCACATTTTTCAGATTTTTATTTGTTTAAAAATTTGAAGACCATTTATCATTTTCGTTTCAGTTCACAATTATGTGCTACTCTGTGTTGGTCTATCACATGAAATCTCAATAAAAAACTTTTAAGTTTGTGGTTGTAAGGTGGAAAAATGTGAAAAAGTTCAAGGGTTATGAATACTTTTTCAAGGCACTGTATTAATAATTAAAGCATAACACACAATTGAAACTGAAATACTGAGATACTGACAAAATTACAAGAGTTCTTGAAAAAAATCACTTTCAGAAAAAAAAAGCCAGTATTCTCTAATAATGTAGGGGTTTTTTTTTTACGCTTTTTCCAACTTTTTGTATTTTCTCAGCAGTTTTTGAATCATTTCAACCGTAATACTGCTGCACAAAAATAGTTTTTATGCTGTATGTTTTCACAATATGTACTTAGATTTCATTTTGAACTTTATGACTTTACTGAAATCCTTTGAAATGGTTGATAAATTGTAAAAAAAAAAAAAAGCCCATATTTTACTTTTTAATTCAAACATGAAAGGGGTGAGCAAATTATTGTGCTGTATGAGTGCAAAACAAAACCAAATACAAGAATATAATAATAATAATAATAATAAATTTATATAGCACATATACAAATAGGGCGGCACGGTGGTGTAGTGGTTAGCGCTGTCGCCTCACAGCAAGAAGGTCCTGGGTTCGAGCCCCGTGGCCGGCGAGGGCCTTTCTGTGTGGAGTTTGCATGTTCTCCCCGTGTCCGCGTGGGTTTCCTCTGGGTGCTCCGGTTTCCCCCACAGTCCGAAGACATGCAGGTTAGGTTAACTGGTGAGTCTAAATTGACCGTAGGTGTGAATGTGAGTGTGAATGGTTGTCTGTGTCTATGTGTCAGCCCTGTGATGACCTGGCGACTTGTCCAGGGTGTACCCCGCCTTTCGCCCGTAGTCAGCTGGGATAGGCTCCAGCTTGCCTGCGACCCTGTAGAACAGGATAAAGCGGCTAGAGATAATGAGATGAGAAGCATGGGGGTGTAAACTTTTGCACTTGCCTGTAAACTCTGTGCATTATGTGTGTTACAGCGTACCTTTTCTCCTTTAGGCCCCGTGTCTCCTTTATCTCCTGTAAGACCAGGGAATCCCTGTCCACACAACACACAGTACACATGAGAGTGAGACATTCAGACTCCCAGAGATTCAGCGTGAATATGATCACTGTAATCAGACACTTACGTCTAATCCGGGCTCTCCTTGTTTTCCCTGAGAAGACAGATTACATTCATTCATCGCTCAGTGTCGTGTAAAACATCTCATTTCAGTTCGCATTTTATCAGTGTGTAAACTCATTCTTCATTTTGAATGGTCAGAAAGTGTCAGTTAAGTGTCGTCTTTAACAGCAGATCGAACAATAATCATCGTTTCTATACTTAACTCATTCAAAAGGACTTGCACAGTGGACATGCGACATGATCTGAGACTAATAAACGTGTCGTTTGGTTGATGTTGTGACGGAAACGTTCGTTTAACGTTTAAGGACATGGAAGCAATCTCCAGCGTCAACGAATTTTGGTTTCTTGGTAATATGATAAGTTGTAGATTTTTGTTTTTTTGCTTTATTAGCTTCAAGACAGAGTGAAGGAATGAACGTCTGTTGCTATTTGTTTCTTCCACAACAATAAAAAGCAGAGGTGGACAGTAACGAAGTACATTTACTTGAGTCCTGTACTTAAGGACACTTTGAGTATCTGTACTTTACTTGAGTATTATTTTTTTTGGAAACTTATGACTTTAACTTCTCTACATTTGAAAGACAAATATCGTACTTTTCACTCCACTACATTTCTATCGAGGTCCTCGTTACTCGTTACTATGAAGCAGCTTTGAAAGTGGATGTTTTTTCTTTTCTAAAACGTGATTGGTTTTTTCACAAGTGACACAGAGCCGATCAGTAATCACTAGGGTCACGTCACATCCATAGACTGGATAAAATCAAGTTCAGTGATTTCTCAGCAGCGTTATTTAACACGATCAGTTGATGGAAGAACGGAAGGAGGCGGCTCTTCTGAGGAATGGACAAACCGGTGGTTTTACCAAGAACCCATGTTTCAGTTTTCTGAAAGGATTAAAGATATGTTTCGTTTTAAATGTTTGCTTTGTTTGGCGAAAACAAACCACATCACGGCCTACAAAAACTCGCCGTCCAGCCTGCGGAAGCATATTGAGGTATATAAACATTTTATTCCAAGAGAAAGCTTGTAAAGAAGTTGTCTGGGCATTTAGAGCTAGCGATAACGTTGCAATAGCTATGCAGTCTGGTTAGTCAAATGACTTTCTATGGATTTGCCCACCAAGTTGCCGTCGCCTTGTCCACTGCTAACGTTAACACATAGCTAGTTAACTTGGACACTATTAGTTAGCATGTAAAAACGGAGTTACGCTAACATTAATAAAGTTAACTCATCTGAAGTCCTTTCAGAAATATGTTTTAGCATAATCTTGCCAAATAAACAGAATGCAGAAATCTGTGTTTAAAGGTGTTTATTCTACAGGTTCTACAACCCCGATTCCAAAAAGGTTGGGACAAAGTACAAATTGTAAATAAAAACGGAATGCAATGATGTGGAAGTTTCAAAATTCCGTATTTTATTCAGAATAGAACATAGATGACATATCAAATGTTTAAACTGAGAAAATGTATCATTTAAAGAGAAAAATTAGGTAATTTTAAATTTCATGACAACAACACATCTCAAAAAAGTTGGGACAAGGCCATGTTTACCACTGTGAGACATCCCCTTTTCTCTTTACAACAGTCTGTAAACGTCTGGGGACTGAGGAGACAAGTTGCTCAAGTTTAGGGATAGGAATGTTAACCCATTCTTGTCTAATGTAGGATTCTAGTTGCTCAACTGTCTTAGGTCTTTTTTGTCGTATCTTCCGTTTTATGATGCGCCAAATGTTTTCTATGGGTGAAAGATCTGGACTGCAGGCTGGCCAGTTCAGTACCCGGACCCTTCTTCTACACAGCCATGATGCTGTAATTGATGCAGTATGTGGTTTGGCATTGTCATGTTGGAAAATGCAAGATCTTCCCTGAAAGAGACGTCGTCTGGATGGGAGCATATGTTGCTCTAGAACCTGGATATACCTTTCAGCATTGATGGTGTCTTTCCAGATGTGTAAGCTGCGCATGCCACACGCACTAATGCAACCCCATACCATCAGAGATGCAGGCTTCTGAACTGAGCGCCGATAACAACTTGGGTCGTCCTTCTCCTCTTTAGTCCGAATGACACGGCGTCCCTGATTTCCATAAAGAACTTCAAATTTTGATTCGTCTGACCACAGAACAGTTTTCCACTTTGCCACAGTCCATTTTAAATGAGCCTTGGCCCAGAGAAGACGTCTGTGCTTCTGGATCATGTTTAGATACGGCTTCTTCTTTGAACTATAGAGTTTTAGCTGGCAACGGCGGATGGCACGGTGAATTGTGTTCACAGATAATGTTCTCTGGAAATATTCCTGAGCCCATTTTGTGATTTCCAATACAGAAGCATGCCTGTATGTGATGCAGTGCCGTCTAAGGGCCCGAAGATCACGGGCACCCAGTATGGTTTTCCGGCCTTGACCCTTACGCACAGAGATTCTTCCAGATTCTCTGAATCTTTTGATGATATTATGCACTGTAGATGATGATATGTTCAAACTCTTTGCAATTTTACACTGTCGAACTCCTTTCTGATATTGCTCCGCTATTTGTCTGCGCAGAATTAGGCCAAATTTACATTAGACCGTATCTGTCTCGTTTTCTTCGTGGATGCACTGTCCGTTTACATTAAACCGCCTGGAAACGCCGGGAAACGGGAATCCGCCAGGGTCCACGTATTCAATCCAGATCGTGTCTGGTCCGGTGCTGTGTAAACATTGAGATACATGGATACGCTGTGCTGAGCTCTAGCTGGCGTCGTCATTGGACAACGTCACTGTGACATCCACCTTCCTGATTCGCTGGCGTTGGTCATGTGACGCGACTGCTGAAAAACGGTGCGGACTTCCGCCTTGTATCACCTTTCATTAAAGAGTATAAAAGTATGAAAATACTGATGCAAATACTGCCCATTGTGTAGTTATGATTGTCTTTAGGCTTGCCATCCTTCCACTTGCAAGTGGTAAGTGATATGCACTGGGATCACACACACAGCGACTCAGTCCCGAATCACAGCTTGTGCACTTCACTCGCGCGCTCTGTGAGCTGCGCAGGGCCGGAGTGCGCACCCTCCAGAGGGCACTCGCTGTTCAGGGCGGAGTGATTTGGAGCGCAGGATGCCTGCGGAGCCGAGCGTATCCGTGTACTGGTGTTGCTGTGTGCACGCAAATCGTGTATTGGTGTTGCTGTGTGCACACTAATCATTTTAAAAACGTTAATCTGATGATCCGCTGATACGGTCTAATGTAAACATGGGCTTAGGGGGATTGGTGATCCTCTTCCCATCTTTACTTCTGAGAGCCACTGCCACTCCAAGATGCTCTTTTTATACCCAGTCATGTTAATGACCTATTGCCAATTGACCTAATGAGTTGCAATTTGGTCCTCCAGCTGTTCCTTTTTTGTACCTTTAACTTTTCCAGCCTCTTATTGCCCCTGTCCCAACTTTTTTGAGATGTGTTGCTGTCATGAAATTTCAAATGAGCCAATATTTGGCATGAAATTTCAAAATGTCTCACTTTCGACATTTGATATGTTGTCTATGTTGTATTGTGAATACAATATCAGTTTTTGAGATTTGTAAATTATTGCATTCCGTTTTTATTTACAATTTGTACTTTGTCCCAACTTTTTTGGAATCGGGGTTGTACAAGTTAGTCAGTAAATCCAGTCGGTTGCTTCAGAGGCATTAGGTTTTGTAAGCGTTGTGGCAATAATACAACGATGCGTTGACAGAAAATGTACTTTTAATACTTAAGTATTTTTAAAAGCGAGTACTTCAGGACTTTAACTTAAGTAAAAATTTGACTGGACAACTTTCACTTGTATCAGAGTAACATTTGACCAGCGGGATCTGTTCTTTGACTTAAGTAATGAAGTTGGGTACTTTGTCCACCTCTGATAAAAAGTATGATGAACTGATCTTTAATTGTAATTGTTAGCCAATTGCTGTAGTATAAAAGGAATAAAACACTTCATCACATGCTATTATTGAAAAATAATCAGCCTTGGTTTACTAGTAACTAGCAACTCCTTACATATTCAACTTAGTTCCATCATTCAGTAATATTCAACCATGAAACAGGTCACCTTTGGTCAATTGGTGTTTATTCTATCCACATTCACTGGATATACGCAGTCAAGCGCTCTGATTGGCTACTCTACTACTAGGATATCAGCTCATATACCGTGAGTAGAGAAAAACAAAATGGTGGAGCGTGTAGCCGAACCAACCGAGGACGAAATAAAAACTACTTAAAAACAAAAATCCCCAAAAAACAACTCCCCCCCCCAAAAAAAAAATATGGAATGAAAAGTATTTGATGTTAAGAACGTATCTTTTTTATTTTTAAAGAATTATTATCATCGCATTTTTTACAAATTGCTCCTGTCATTTCGCCGGTTTGTTTACATTCTAAGCGGAAATGATTTTGTTGGACATTTTGTATAAAGGTTTTATTGATCGAATTTGCAAAAAATAAAAATGCTTTGTTTCTTAAAATCCAGTGAATATGGATAGAATAAAACAGTTATTCCACTCAATTGCGTCGCACATGGATTATAGCCAACTCTGTGCTACGCACCTCGTCAGCTATCAGCTCATGTACGACTCGATTTCGTAGCGTAACTGTTAAATATAAGACTCTAAAACATTTATACTCTATAATTCAGTGAAATTCCAGCTCTTACTTTTTCACCCTTGGATCCTGGAAGACCGACCAACCCTGCTGGACCTGAGGGCCCCTGTGGGCCTTGAACACCCTGAAAAACATCAGGTTTCACAAATTATCCTTTAAATTTCCCATGAAATGTGTGTTATGTGCTTCAATACGCATTCAAAGTGTGAGTTTGAGGAAAGGACGTGTTCTCACTGGGATTCCTGTAGCTCCGCTGTCACCCTTCTCTCCTTTCACACTCTCCCCTGGATCACCCTGGAAGACCGGTTTAAATCACGACACATATAAAGTAAATCACCTTCAAATCATTTACGACCATGACTGTCATTCAAGTAAAGCAAATATATTTGTGTCACAGAAACTCTAATGGAATGAACACTTCAGCTTTTTTGAACAGATTTTTTTAAAGCTCTGTAAAAAAAGAAAAGAAAAAAAAGATATTTTCTACCATTCATCAACATTAAATATTTTAGATGTTTTAGATTTTTTGGAAGAATTGGAAAAATTATTATTATTATTATTATTATTATTATTATTATTATTATTATTAATTAATTTACTTCAACTTTAATCTTTTATCCTTTTTTCTTTTGCACTCATGATATTCCGACACATGAACAATAAATTTACTTTTAGAAAGAAAGAAAAAGTCAAAATTCATATGCTGTACAATATCAAGTGATAAAAATATCTATATTATATGGTGTGGAAGAATTCATGCATGAAAGGGTTAAATGCATGTAAGAGAGTTAAATAAATTAAATTATTATCCATACAGGACACTTTTTCAATGGAATAAAAACGTGTTCTATTCCCTTCTAGCAGGTTCCGTTCATTTGGTTTGATCACATGCAATATTGTTAGCATATCGCTTATCCTATGTGTACTACGCCACTCTACCCAATGGAGAATGGGCGTTGAATATGGTTTATGATATTGCATGGCTGTCAAGACAACATGACGTCATACATCAGAGATGTAAAACTTCCGCACTAGCGAACGACTGGGACAATTTGTGAACAAACATGGCCGCCAGGTTTACTTCGTTAAATACAGAAGATTTTGAAAGAGAAAGACACGTTGAACACCCAAAAGGAATGTATAATAATAATAATAATAATAATAATAATATTGGCTGGTTTTCTTCATGGTATATCAGATATATTCCTTTCAGCTAGCATGATATTGAATGAGTCAAAGAGGAGTAGCAGAATGGAATATATCTGATATACCACGAAAAAAAGCCAGCCAATATTATTTAAATATGCTGTGTCGTAAGTTTTTTTGTTACTAGAGAGAAATAAGTCCTTGTGTGAAACTTACCTTCGGACCAGGAATACCAGGATGACCCTAAAATATAAATAAATAAATATAAATAAATGTTGTTTAATGTCAGGTTCCTGAGTGAAAGTTTTATTTGTGAAAACCTAAAACCAAATAGCTGAAAAAAAATTATCTATCTATCTATCTATCTATCTATCTATCTATCTATCTATCTATCTATCTATCTATCTATCTATCTATCTATCTATCTATCTATAGCTATTTGGTGTATATATATCTTAGCAAGGAAAGTATCTTTACTTTGATGGACAGTAACGAAGTACATTTACTTGCGTCCTGTACTTAAGTACACTTTTTAAGTATCTGTACTTTACTTGAGTATTTTTGTTTTGCAAACTTATGACTTTAACTTCACTACATTTGAAAGGCAAATATTGTACTTTTCACTCCACTACATTTCTATCAAGGTTCTCGTTACTATGAAGCAGCTTTGAAAGTGGATGTTTTTTCTTTTCTTTTCTAAAACGTGATTGTTTTTTTCACAGGTCACACTGAGACAGCCGATCAGTAATCACTAGGGTCACGTCACATCCATAGACTGGATAAAATCAAGTTCAGTGATTTCTCCGCAGCATTATTTAACATGATCAGTTGATGTCAGAACGGAAGGAGGCGGCTCTTCTGGAGAATGCACGCACCCATGGCCCGTGAACCCATGTTTCAGTTTTCTGAAAGGATTAAAGATTCGTTTTGTTTTAAATGTTTGCTTTGTTTCCCAAAAACGAACCACATCACGGCCTACAAAAACTCGCCGTCCAGCCTGCGGAAGCATATTGAGGTATATAAATGTTTTATTCCAAGAGAAAGCTTGTAAAGAAGTTGTCTGTGCATTTAGAGCTAGCGATAACGTTGCAATAGCTGTGCAGTCTGGTTAGTCAAATGACTTTCTATGGATTTGCCCACTAAGTTGCCGTAGCCTTGCCCACGGCTAACGTTAACACATAGCTAGTTAACTTGGACGCTGTTAGTTAGGATGTAAGAACGGAGTGACGCTAACATGAATAACGTTAACTTATCTGAAGTCCTTTCAGAAATATATTTTAGCATAATCTTGCCAAATAAACAGAATGTAGAAATCTTTTTTTTCTAGTAGCGTTAGCTACCCAATATGATTTCAAGTTTGAAAAGGGTTTGCTAGCATGTCAGGTGGAGCATTACTGACTTAATGTTAAACCACCATGACGCACAGCGTGTGTTCATTTTGTGAATTCACATTTCTGCCTTTGGTAACGGTGTTAGGTTTTGTAAGCGTTGTGGCAATAATACAACGATGCGTTGACAGAAAATGTACTTTTAGTACTTAAATATTTTTAAAAGCAAGAAGTCTTCAGTACTTTAACTTCAGTAAAAATTTGACTGGACAACTTTCACTTGTATCGGAGTAACATTTGACCAGCGGGATCTGTTCTTTGACTCAAGTAATACAGTAAAGTTGGGTACTTTGTCCACCTCTGGTATTTTATTCCCGGAGAATGTATCTTCACTTGGTAAGATATGGTTTTGTACAGTGGACAAGAAGAATGCATTGAAAAGTTGAATTATGCATCATAAAGTTACAACCATCTTAAAGACAGACAAAGAGTGGATTTAATGATAATGATACAGGACTTGTGCTGTGATCACAGCTTGAACTCACCATAAATCCCGGAGGTCCTCTTGGTCCTGCAGGTCCTGGTGGTCCTGGCTGAGAAATCATCTGAACCTGGAGACCAAAAAAAAAAAGCAGAATTAAAAAAAAAAAACCACATCTGCTGAGATACTACTTTAGATACTCTTTGTCCTCTTTACTGACCAGGTTGTCTTCTAGTCTGCTGTCTCCTTTCTCTCCTTTCTGTCCATCCATTCCCTGACACACACACACACACACACACACACACACACAGACAGAGTTATACAGTAATGAGGCAACCTGAACACACAGACAGTCAGTAATACCAAACAGAGATGACATACAGCAGGACCAGAGAGTCCCATCTCTCCCTTCTCTCCTCTATCTCCAGGGGCTCCTGGTTCTCCAGCATCTCCTTTAGCTCCCTAAACAAAACCAACAATTAATTAATTCTAATCTCTTCCTGGCATTACTACAACCACGATTCCAAAAAAGTTGGGACAAAGTACAAATTGTAAATAAAAACGGAATGCAATAATTTACAAATCTCAAAAACTGATATTTTATTCACAATAGAACATAGACAACATATCAAATGTCGAAAGTGAGACATTTTGAAATTGCATGCCAAATATTGGCTCATTTGAAATTTCATGACAGCAACACATCTCAAAAAAGTTGGGACAGGGGCAATAAGAGGCTGGAAAAGTTAAAGGTACAAAAAAGGAACAGCTGGAGGACCAAATTGCAACTCATTAGATCAATTGGCAATAGGTCATTAACATGACTGGGTATAAAAAGAGCATCTTGGAGTGGCAGCAGCTCTCAGAAGTAAAGATGGGAAGAGGATCACCAATCCCCCTAATTCTGCACCGACAAATAGTGGAGCAATATCAGAAAGGAGTTCAACAGTGTAAAATTGCAAAGAGTTTGAACATATCATCATCTACAGTGCATAATATCATCAAAAGATTCAGAGAATCTGGAAGAATCTCTGTGCGTAAGGGTCAAGGCTGGAAAACCATACTGGGTGCCCGTGATCTTCAGGCCCTTAGACGGCACTGCATCACATACAGGCATGCTTCTGTATTGGAAATCACAAAATGGGCTCAGGAATATTTCCAGAGAACATTATCTGTGAACACAATTCACCGTGCCATCCGCCGTTGCCAGCTAAAACTCTATAGTTCAAAGAAGAAGCCGTATCTAAACATGATCCAGAAGCACAGACGTCTTCTCTGGGCCAAGGCTCATTTAAAATGGACTGTGGCAAAGTGGAAAACTGTTCTGTGGTCAGACGAATCAAAATTTGAAGTTCTTTATGGAAATCAGGGACGCTGTGTCATTCGGACTAAAGAGGAGAAGGACGACCCAAGTTGTTATCAGCGCTCAGTTCAGAAGCCTGCATCTCTGATGGTATGGGGTTGCATTAGTGCGTGTGGCATGGGCAGCTTACACATCTGGAAAGACACCATCAATGCTGAAAGGTATATCCAGGTTCTAGAGCAACATATGCTCCCATCCAGATGACGTCTCTTTCAGGGAAGACCTTGCATTTTCCAACATGACAATGCCAAACCACATACTGCATCAATTACAGCATCATGGCTGTGTAGAAGAAGGGTCCGGGTACTGAACTGGCCAGCCTGCAGTCCAGATCTTTCACCCATAGAAAACATTTGGCGCATCATAAAACGGAAGATACGACAAAAAAGACCTAAGACAGTTGAGCAACTAGAATCCTACATTAGACAAGAATGGGTTAACATTCCTATCCCTAAACTTGAGCAACTTGTCTCCTCAGTCCCCAGACGTTTACAGACTGTTGTAAAGAGAAAAGGGGATGTCTCACAGTGGTAAACATGGCCTTGTCCCAACTTTTTTGAGATGTGCTGTTGTCATGAAATTTAAAATCACCTAATTTTTCTCTTTAAATGATACATTTTCTCAGTTTAAACATTTGATATGTCATCTATGTTCTATTCTGAATAAAATACGGAATTTTGAAACTTCCACATCATTGCATTCCGTTTTTATTTACAATTTGTACTTTGTCCCAACTTTTTTGGAATCGGGGTTGTATTTCCTTGTAAATCAAACTCGGCCTTTTCTCTACTGTAGCACAAATCCTGGTCAGGGTCACGATGGACCGACGTCTAATATTTATTTTCAATTCTTTGCTCCTAAAAATGTTTGTGATGTCAGCAATAATATCGAACCACACACACAATATAGTTTCTATAGTAACAACTTATTACTTCACATAATCAGATTTCAAAAAGTCGCTGATATGGTATAAGTCAGATAAGTTTTCTGTGAGAAGACATTTATTTATGGAAGGAATTTTAAAATGTAACTATAAATAGATAAAAAAAGTCGGATGTGGCGTTCTTGAAAAGTGATCACCTTTGCTCCATCTACGCCAGCTAGTCCAGGTAAGCCCATTTCTCCCTGTATTAACACACACACACACACGATACATGATACGGCCACACTGCTAACACACCTTTAATCACTGCATCATTCATTAACATTACTGGAACATCAGACCAAATGCACTTCAGGTTCTAGCTCACCTTTGTCCCGTCCTTTCCCGGAGGTCCTGGTGGTCCAGGAGGACCCGGCGGTCCCTGTGAAGAACAGATGACACAGTTAATGGATGTTCTGTAATCTGTAACACATTTTCAAAAGTCGTGCTACGTTCCAGGCAAGACCGAAGGTGAACATTAATCAGCTCTGAAGATTAAAAACTTTACCGACGCTGTTAGAAAAGGGAGAACCCTTAAGAGTTCTTCATTTATCTATCTGGGAAAACTCTTAATGTTTAAGTTCCTGAAGTAGAAACCTTTTAGGAGCCTCAATTAAGAGCCTTAATTGTATAATCTTATTTTCTAAGAGTGTAATGATTTCAGCTCTGATAGAACCTGTAAAGGTTCTCCACCAATCAGCCATAACATTAAAACCACTGATAACATTGATTATAATATCCACATTCACTGGATATGAGCTCTGATTGGCTACTCTACTACTAGGATATCAGCTCATATACCGTGAGTAGAGAAAAAAAAATGGCGGAGCGTGTTGCTGAAGCAACCGAGGATGAAATAAAAACTCTACTTGAAAACAAAAATACAAAAAAAAGCAACAAAATATGGAATGAAAGTATTTGATGGGAAGAACGTAACTTTAAAAAAAAATTTTTCAAGAATTATTATTGCATTTTTCACAAATTGTTCCTGTCATTTTGCAGGTTTGTTTACATTCTAAGCGGAAATTACTTTGTTGGATGTTTTGTATAAAGTTTTTATTAATCGAATTTGCAAAAAATAAAAATAAAAACGCTCAGTTTCTCAAAATCCAGTCAATGTGGATAGAATAAAACAGTTACGCTGCTCAATTTTGTCATACATGGATTATAGCCGCTATCAGCTCATGTATGACTCGATTTCGTGGAATAACTGTTAACTATTTTCCAATAACAGCATGTCTTGAAGAGTATTATTCCATACATAGACCAGTTTAAGCTCTCTATTAAAATGATACATTGCTATTAAACACTCATCATGCACCAGAATGCAACTGAATAATCACCTACATTTATTTGCATCTGTACATTTCCTCCAAATACCGTAAAACTACACATAATAAACTGGAAACTCAGTATGTACTATATACATATTTTATGTATACACTGAGTTTCTGGAGTATTATGTATTGAGAGACCAATCCAACCCAAACCGGTGAGTACAAATATATTTTTAAGGTTTGTGAATTAGCTGCATGCGTGTCACACAATCACAAACATCTCAACGTATTCAAATCCACACTGTTAGATAATAACATGTTAAACGTATAGATGACATCCATCCCATGCTTTCATCAGGATTACCGAAACACTGATAGTGTGGATCGCCTGCCGGGGAAAACAACGCACTTCAGATGAAGGTTTGAATATTTGGCAATACTTTATTAAGACTTGAAGCATTGTATACATCACAGTTGCCAACTCTACCGATTCACGTGGTAGTCTACAGATTTTGACAGGTGAATACGGCCTACTGATTTTAGTTCTAAAAAAAAAAAAAAATCGCATTACAAAATAAACAGTGAAAGCTGTTGGATTTGTTCTTCTGCTCTCGCTTCAGCAGTTTTCAGCACAGGGGATACAAGGATACAGCACCAAATAGTCATATTAAGTACGCGAAGCCGAGAGCCAATGAAACGATGTTTAATGATGTTAAAGCTAAATTGTATCGCGTGACCACAAGTTGGCCTAGTGGTTAGCGTTTCTGCCTCTTGACTGGGAGACCGGGTCATACCAAAGACCATCATAAGTGTTGCCAGGCAAAACAAACCTCGCCTGGCAGCGCTTATTTTATACCTACATGTTGATAATGGCAATATTTCTCAATCATCAGCTGTCAGGTTGTAGTCTGATGAAAACCCATGACCTTGAGTTTAACCTTTCAAGGTCACTCAAGGCCAAAGACCATGGTGCCAAGTGAAAGCCCATATGGCACTTCCCATGAGTTGATAATGGTAAATATCTGTCTACCATCAACCATTTCCAATTATAGCCCTCTGAAAACCCATGACCTTGAGTTTGACCTTTCAAGGTCAAAGATCATGGTGCCAAATGAAAGGCCATATGGAAGTTCTTATATGTTGATAAGGGTAAACATCTGTCTATCGATAACCATTTGAGTTATAAAGGAAAGTATGTTATTTTGACCGAAAGGTTGACCTTTCCGGTGACCTTGACCTTGACCTGATTACCCCCAAAATGTAATCAGGTAATTTACGGATCATTGCCCACCTACCCTGAAAATTTGAAGTCAATCGGTGCAACTGTCTAGACGCTAGATTGTTAACAGACAGACACACAAACAAACCGCACTGATTACAATACCTCACCACGCTTACTCCGTCGTGGGTGGGGTAATAATGGTACCTACTGCCATCTGGCAAGGCACCCTGCAATACAGATGTGAGTAGGGAGTCAAACTCTCGTGGTTACCAGAGGACTAGCCCCCCACTGTAACCCTAGCTGTATAGGTGAGAGGTCGGGGGCTATCGAAACGGAGATTGGCGCCACACCCATATGCCTTAAAGAGAGTTGGTTAGTACTGGGACAGGAGACTGCCTGCCTGGGAAGATCAGATTTTGGCGTGAGAGGGACTTTGACTTGACTGTATCGTGCTATTGCATTGATTCTTGTAATGGTTCTAGCCAATCAACAAATCAACAACAAATCGCACCAGAATTTGTAAAAACCAAACACAATCTGGTGATTGTGAACAATGAAAACTCGGAAGAAAAAAAAGATTCGTTATGACAACAAGTTCAAGGTGACTTGATCCAGCATCAAAGCGTCGAGGCAAGGTGAGAAGCCGCATTCTGTGAGGTACGTTGGTCCAATTTCTTGATCAATTTTCTTCAAATATAGCACTCAGAATGCAGGAGAATGCACCATTTTACACTTTTTTCCCCAAAAATGTCCAGAGGACCATGCCTCCAGACCCTCTAGAAGGACGCGACTGTATCATGCAATCTGATCTACCACTTTTCATTCGCTGGGGGTTGGCAAGTATGTATTCACCTTTTATAAAGCAATCATGATACAGTTATGAAAAACAAACAAAACAAACAAACAAACAAACAAACAAACAAACAAAAAACCCTCATGAGCTGCCGTGAGCTTGTATGGGAATTTGAGGCATGAGGGGGAAAAAGAAACCCTCAATTATAATCATCCGTCAACTGATCACGATTGTTGTTGTTATTGTTTTACTAACATCACATTTATAAGACTTTGACTACGTTCAGACTGCACCCTGAAACGACCCATATCCGATTTTTTTGCCCATATGCGACCTGTATCCGATTTGTTATTGACAATCTGAACGAAACAGATCCGATTTTTTCACATGCGACCCAGGCCGCTTGGATATGTGGTCCTAATTCCGATGCATATCCGTTATTTTCACATGCGACTGCAGTCTGACCGGACAGGTCGCATTCATGCGACCTACACGTCATCAACAAGAGACAAACGTCACTATTCTGCGTTGGCTAATCCCGCCTCTTTGGTGGAAAACAACAACATTTGTACAGTTTTCAGAATTTAAATAGACTTTTATAGAATTGATCAAGCTAATGGTGGATTTGGTAGGGACCTGGATGTTGATCTGTTAGCCTGATTAAATAAAACAGTTTCTATAACTGATTTATAACTTAAACCATCCTGTATTACAAAATTATAAGATTGTTCTGGAAATTTCCAGTAATTTGACACCTTCGGTCTCATTAGTCTGCTGCCCACATTAATCAGATTATTGTGTGAGTTCCGCCGCCGCCACAAAAACCACATCGCCAGGTCTCGCCTCATCTCCATAGCAAACTGCACTGGTGTTTCTGCACCTTGAGCCAGCGCTGAGAGAAGTTGCAGAATTCAGCTGGCTATAAACAATCTAAATAAATATTTATAAAAATGTAGAAAAAGTTTATTAATATGACGAAATAAATATGTGCAAATTATTAAGCCTGAATTAAGAGTTTGGTAATACAGCGGCCGTATCCCAAATGACTGCCTACTGAAGCTCGAGTGCACTATATAGAGTTTAAAAATCCATTACTTCCTAGTAACATGTAGTGCACTTATATAGAAATTAGAGAGACATTTAGGAGTCAACCCTCGTTACCAGGCTACACGTTTTCATTTCAGTTCAGAAACAAAAACACACACGAGACCTCACACTTTAACACTAACCAGATAATTAAACAAACAAACAAAAAAAGAAATCATTAAACATGAGTGCGCTTTTTTGTTTACGTATTACATAGATGTGCTTATTACGTGTCAATTTGCGCATGCGGGACACTTTTGGGTCGTTTTCCGTTCATATTGGAGATTGCATACAAGTCTCATATAATTGGTAATGTGAACAGCCTAACAAAAAAATCGGATTTCACAACAAATCGGATATGGGTCGTTTCAGGTTGCAGTCTGAACGTAGTGTTTAAGTACAAGGTGCATTATGTCTGTCCAGGACATTTCACCTCTACACCACCAGAGGGCTCCCTGCTCTGAATATGAGGACATTCAGCTGTTACACTCACCTACTGTCTGTTTTGTAGTATTTACACTACTGTTCAAAAGTTTGGGGTCACTTTGAAATGTCCTTATTTTTGAAAGAAAAGCACTGTTCTTTTCAATGAAGATCACTTTAAACTAATCAGAAATACACTCTATACATTGCTAATGTGGTAAATGACTATTCTAGCTGCAAATGTCTGGTTTTTGGTGCAATATCTCCATAGGTGTATAGAGATCTTGCAGTCACGTGACCGGAAAGTACACAGACGCCATCTTGTCAGGCAACAACACAGCTGAATACTGCTGCACTCGTGTACAGAATGGATCAATTTCAACCGACGGACTACACGGCTCATTTTTCTAATGAACAGATAACTAGATATATGTCTAAAATAAACGATCTACAGATTAGTGACCCTTATGGCTTTCCGGACGGAGTTTTCACGACCGTGTCAGTGGATATGGAACTGCCAGCGGAATACCCGGACGTGTATAATTACCTCATTAACTTTCCCTCGCTGTTCAGTGGTGAAGCACTGCGTGCTTATAAATCTCTGGACAGTTATCTTTACAGAAATTCAGGATTTGTCAGTGACTCAGATGTGGCATCTTGTAAACAAGAAAACAATCCTCATTGGATGGGTAAGTCACTTAAGTATTACTAGTACTGCACTGACCAGCCGATTATAGAATAGAATAGAATAGAATAGAATAGAATAGAATAAGGTAATTCCAGCTGTAATTCCAAATCGTCCGTTTTGTTTACCATGGATCTGGCGTTGGAGAGGTAGAGGCTTGGCAGTGGAGGTTTGAGTAGCTGTTTTCTGAGCTTAGTCAACAGGCCGGCTCTGCAGCCTCGCTTTTGCTTCCGCTCCCGGCGCCGCCTCCTTCGCTTTGCTTCCGATAACAATCCACGGAGACCCCGCTGGTCTCGCTATCTCGTCCGAAATTTTTTTTTTTTTCTCGTCCGGAATGTTGTGCATGCGATGGAAATCGCTACAAACCGTCATTTTCTGCTGGAAACCAATGTCCAGTAAGTCCATACGGTTGTAGTGGATATTGAAGTCCGGTACAGATGAACAACACGCAAAAATACACACAAAAAACATAAAAAACATGCACAGGTAGGGAGAGCTTGTAGCCGCAGCCGTTGTAGTAGAATTGTATATAGTAGGGTTTTCCAGAAGAAAAGGTAGAAGTAGAAGCAGAAGTAGAAGTAGAAGGCGGAAATATGGCGTTTGACCGACAAGATGGCGTCTGTCACAATCTGGATTGGCTGTGACGTCACATGCAAGTGCTCCATAGAGGCCCATTTCCAGCAACTCTCACTCCAGTGTTCTAATGGTACAATGTGTTTGCTCATTGCCTCAGAAGGCTAATGGATGATTAGAAAACCCTTGTACAATCATGTTAGCACAGCTGAAAACAGTTGAGCTCTTTAGAGAAGCTATAAAACTGACCTTCCTTTGAGCAGATTGAGTTTCTGGAGCATCACATTTGTGGGGTCGATTAAATGCTCAAAATGGCCAGAAAAATGTCTTGACTATATTTTCTATTCATTTTACAACTTATGGTGGGAAATAAAAGTGTGACTTTTCATGGAAAACACAAAATTGTCTGGGTGACCCCAAACTTTTGAACGGTAGTGTAAAGGAAATGGAGTATACACACATTGCGAAGCCTTGCCGTGTATTTCACTGGATTGCTTTGCTCACTCGTGAAATACACATTCACTACTCAAAGACTAACTTCATATCTTTATATTACCGTGTAATGTCCACTATATATTAATGTGCTTGTTCTAATTTATTATTGTTTCTATAGTAACAACTCAAACACAAGAACTTCTGAAGCAGACACACCACATAACATGAGGCTAATAATAATAATAATAATAATAATAATATAGAACAAAACATGTTATGATTGTTGATATGGTGTTACATTTTCTGTAAGGAGATTTTAACCAGAGCGTCAGCGATGCAGGAGCTCACACGGCCGTACCATGAGAAACCAGACTCGTTTGTAATTAGCGAAGTTGCTCTTCATGAGAACAATTAGAACAAATCGAGCTTCAAAACAATCAGAATCAAAATCCTTTGAAAACTCAAAGAGGAGTAGCAATTTTACTGAAAGTTCGTTAATCGGCCTCATCAGCAACTTGTTAATAAGAAATCACAAAACCAGGGAGTAACTTTTGTGCAGACTGATTAGATCTTCCAAACATACTGTAACAATCAGAATCAAAATCCACTGAAAACTCAGGGAGGCATTGCAATTTTTGTGAATTGTGGACGGACAGACGGACGGATGGATGCCGTGTGATGGAAATAGCTCATTGGCTATGGCTGGTAAAAAAAAAACCTTAGTAGCTTTTTAAACAGTATTGGATAGTCATCAATATCAGCTGATATTTCTGTAGGTTTCAGTATCGGTATCGGAAAAGAAAATGGTATCGTGCCATGTCTGTGATGAATTACGGTATTTATCTCGTTACAAACTAGCAGGAAATCAGTGTACCTTGTTCATACTCTAGGAGTATAACTCCTTTAAAAGTAAACACTCTTTATTTCATTTGCCATCATGTCTTACCTGAAGAGCATCGAGTAGTTTGTCGTTGAAGGTGATGACGTTATTTGAGCCTGATGTACCTTTCTCACCCGGAAGACCCTGATGATTAAACACCAAACACAGCACACTACATTGAAATGACACTTTGGTAATATCAATACAGTGGTGTTTGAAAGTTTGTGAACCCTTTAGAATGTTCTATATTTCTGCATAAATATGACCTAAAACATCATCAGATTTTCACACAATTCCTAAAAGTAGATAAAGAGAACCCAGTTAAACAAATGAGACAAAAATATTATACTTGGTCATTTATTTATTGAGGAAAATGATCCAATATTACATATCTGGGAGTGGCAAAAGTATGTGAACCTTTGCTTTCAGTATCTGGTGTGACCCCCTTGTGCAGCAATAACTGCAACTAAACGTTTGCGGTAACTGTTGATCAGTCCTGCACACCGGCTTGGAGGAATTTTAGCCCGTTCCTCCGTACAGAACAGCTTCAACTCTGGGATGTTGGTGGGTTTCTTCACATGAACTGCTCGCTTCAGGTCCTTCCACAACATTTCGATTGGATTAAGGTCAGGACTTTGACTTGGCCATTCCAAAACATTAACTTTATTCTTCTTTAACCATTCTTTGGTAGAATGACTTGTGTGCTTAGGGTCATTGTTTGCTGCATGACCCACCTTCTCTTGAGATTCAGTTCATGGACAGATGTCCTGACATTTTCCTTTAGAATTCGCTGGTATAATTCAGAATTCATTGCTCCATCAATGATGGCAAACCGTCCTGGCCCAGATGCAGCAAAACAGGCCCAAACCATGATACTACCACCACCATGTTTCACAGATGGGATAAGGTTCTTATGCTGGAATGCAGTGTTTTTCTTTTCTCCAAACATAACGCTTCTCATTTAAACCAAAAAGTTCTATTTTGGTCTCATCTGTCCACAAAACATTTTTCCAATAGCCTCCTGGCTTGTCCATGTGATCTTTAGCAAACTGCAGACGAGCAGCAATGTTCTTTTTGGAGAGCAGTGGCTTTCTCCTTGCAACCCTGCCATGCACACCATTGTTGTTCAGTGTTCTCCTGATGGTGAACTCATGAACATTAACATTAGCCAATGTGAGAGAGGCCTACAGTTGCTTAGAAGTTACCCTGGGGTCCTTTGTGACCTTGCCGACTATTACACGCCTTGCTCTTGGAGTGAGGGTAACAATGGTCTTGAATTTCCTCCATTTGTACAAAATCTGTCTGACTGTGGATTGGTGGAGTCCAAACTCTTTAGAGATGGTTTTGTAACCTTTTCCAGCCTGATGAGCATCAGCAACGCTTTTCCTGAGGTCCTCAGAAATCTCCTTTGTTCATGCCATGATACACTTCCACAAACGTGTTGTGAAGATCAGACTTTGATAGATCCCTGTTCTTTAAATAAAACAGGGTGCCCACTCACACCTGATTGTCATCCCATTGATTGAAAACACCTGACTCTAATTTCACCTTCAAATTAACTGCTAATCATAGAGGTTCGCATACTTTTGCCACTCACAGATATGTAATATTGGATCATTTTCTTCAATAAATAAATGATCAAGTATCATATTTTTGTCTCATTTGTTTAATTGGGTTCTGTTTATCTACTTTTAGAACTTGTGTGAAAATCTAATGATGTTTTAGGTCATATTTATGCAGAAATATAGAAAATTCTAAAGGGTTCACAAACTTTCAAGCACCACTGTATGTTGGAATTATATCCTGTAACTATTATATAACTAAACAGAAGGGCACTCGGGAAAGTAGAGTGCATACCTCTGCCAAAAAACATATTATCAACATCAAAATCAAGTTTATTTGTATAGCGCTTTTAACAACAGACATTGTCGCAAAGCACCTTTACGGAAAATTAAAGACTTTAAACATGAGCTAATTTTATCCCCTAATTTATCCCCAATCAGCAAGCCTGTGGCGATGGTGGCAAAGTAAAGCTCCCTTAGACGACATGAGGAAGAAACCTCAAGAGGAACCCGACTCAAAAGGGAACCCATCCTCATCTGGGTGATAACAGATAAAAATCACTGGAACTGAGGATAATACTAAAGCTGTACACCAAAGTTCATCCGAGTCTGTTCACTACTTTTTGAGTTACGTTGGGAACGGACGAAAAAAAAAAAAACAATCCTGGATCTGCATACATATCCGGATCCTGGATGCACATACATATCTGGATCCTGGATGCACATACATATCCAGATTTGAAACAAATTCTAATCAATTGTTCCTTGGCCCATGGTCCACCTTTCCTCCAAATTTCATCCAAACAGCAAACATGTCACAGCAACCAATATCATCAATTTGGAATAACTGGGAATTTGTGATTCCTTTAAGTCACATGATCTTTTTTTCTTCACTCACCATTTCTCCTTGAGGTCCTGTTTCTCCGACTTCTCCTTTGTCTCCCTGAAAAAAAAAGCAAAACATGAAACATCTGAAATAAAAATATTATTCACCTCTTACTTTAATCAATTTTTACAGGTAAACATATAGCGTAATAATACAGATAAGCTGATAATACGAAGGTGTGAGCAGGTCTTCGTGCACACTTACTTTAAGGCCCGGGAGGCCGTCCATGCCTCGGTCGCCTTTGGCTCCTGGTTCACCATGTTCTCCCTGCAAAACGAAAAGATATTTCACTTGCAGTACTTGGTCAGAAATAAAAGTACCGAGCTGTATGTTTCCTCGTTGCTGGGGTCGTACCATCAAATATACTTCTTTTTCACCTTTGACCTTTACAAATAATTGAAGGTACACAAACTTGAAGAGCCTCTGATGTATCTTTAAAGATTTACTCTAAAAGCTAAGTAAAAGAGGACATAATGACCTAATGGTTAGAGAAGCAGCTTTGGGATCAAAAGGTTGCTGGTTCAATTCCCTGGACCAGCAGGAATAGCTGAAGTGTCCTTGAGGTACCTAACTCCAGGCTGCTCTGGGTATATTGTATGTCATTCTGGATAAGAGCGTCTGCTAAATACCAATAATGTAATTAAAGCTACACCATATGAAAATTCCCAGGTACATACTAAAGGTGGGGCGGCATGGTGGCGTAGTGGTTAGCGCTGTCGCCTCACAGCAAGAAGGTCCGGGTTCGAGCCCCGGGGCCGGTGAGGGCCTTTCTGTGTGGAGTTTGCATGTTCTCCCCGTGTCCGCGTGGGTTTCTTCCGGGTGCTCCGGTTTCCCCCACAGTCCAAAGACATGCAGGTTAGGTTAACTGGTGACTCTAAATTGACCGTAGGTGTGAGTGTGAATGGTTGTCTGTGTCTATGTGTCAGCCCTGTGATGACCTGGCGACTTGTCCAGGGTGTACCCCGCCTTTCGCCCGTAGTCAGCTGGGATAGGCTCCAGCTTGCCTGCGACCCTGTAGAAGGATAAAGCGGCTACAGATAATGAGAGAGACATACTAAAGGTTCTTCATGGTTCCAGTGGCAAGGAAAGTTCCAGTTTGGTGCATTGGCTTGGATTTGGGATTTGCTCACTCAACCTGATGCAAAACTTAATGATGGAGAGTGGGTTTCTTTGGATGAAAGTTATATAAAATCCTTATTTTGAAGAACATATATATTTTTTCTGTATTGAATGATTAAATGGCTTCAGATGAAGGTTTAACAAAAATGCCATTAAACAACATTAACCAACAACAGCAACAAAAAAATGCACAGAAGCAAGTATGCTACACCCCCCAAAAAACAAATATGAATATGCAAATATTCTACAAGCATATTAATTTGCATATATTACATGTCCCCGCCCCTTCCCTGGTAAACCAGTGTCACATTCCATATAATTTATAGTACATAGGGTTTACATTTGCATATTGGCTCTTATGTTTTGTGACACAATAACACTTGATTGTCCGTTTTCATCACTGTCTTTCCGATTAGCTTTTGTTTTTAAAAACCCATTTTCTTTAAAATAACGCAAATAAAAGCTACAGTTTTTACACTCATAACGAACTCCTCAATCCTGTCTAAAGCAAATGTAGTTCTCGTAGCAATAGTGTCCCTGTGATTAATCACCGTACAGTATGTTCTACTGTATATACAGCATTACAGCCTTAGGGGAAGGAGACAATATAAAAAAAACCCTTATTTATTCTGTGGGATATAGTGGGATTAATAAGTGTGAATAATCTCACCTTTGACCCTGGGGGCCCCTGTGGGCCTGGATATCCTGGTTGACCATCTGCACCCTGAGTGTTAGTCAGAGAAGCATGAACATGACGACACATCAGTGCTGTACGAACAACAACTTTACACAAGATCTCGAGATTTGTTTATTGTCATTTTTTCCCGCACTTTTGTACAGTCAAGAATGAAACACCGTCCCTCCTCGCCTAAACAATGGACATAGAATAATAAAATAACTATGGAAAGAGTAGTTACAGATCTCATCTCATCTCATTATCTCGAGCCGCTTTATCCTTCTACAGGGTCACAGGCAAGCTGGAGCCTATCCCAGCTGACTACGGGCGAAAGGCGGGGTACACCCTGGACAAGTCGCCAGGTCATCACAGGGCTGACACATAGACACAGACAACCATTCACACTCACATTCACACCTACGCTCAATTTAGAGTCACCAGTTAACCTAACCTGCATGTCTTTGGACTGTGGGGGAAACCGGAGCACCCGGAGGAAACCCACGCGGACACGGGGAGAACATGCAAACTCCGCACAGAAAGGCCCTCGCCGGCCACGGGGCACGAACCCTGACCTTCTTGCTGTGAGGCGACAGCGCTAACCACTATACCACCGTGCCGCCCGTAGTTACAGATAAGTACTAAAAAACACACATATACAAAAAAAAAAAAAAATCGCTCACACAAAAAAAATTGATTTAATGTTTAATATTTAACACACGAACACAAACAGCGGGCCTCAACATGATGCTCAAATTTATTACACAGAAGGAAGGCTAATGCTTAACATCAGGTAAGTTTACTTACACACACACACACACACACACACACACACACAATTATTTTTAGGGATCTTACCGGACTGCCTGCTAAACCTTTCGGTCCCTGTGTGTGTGGAAGAGAAAGAGAGACAGAGAGAGAGAGAGAGAGAGAGAGAGAGAAAGCAAGAGAGAGCAAGATAGAGTGAGAGAGAGCGAGAGAGAGCAAGAGAGAGAGTGTGAGACAGAGAGAGAGAAAGAGAGAGCAAGCGAGAGAGAGAGAGAGAGAGAGAGGGGCAGAGCTGATGTTTCAATTGATAACTGAAGATAAGTACATGTACAATCGGATAAACAAAAGATAGAACACCAACCTGATGTCCATCTTTCCCAGGGCCACCCTAAAGAAAGAGAGAGAGAGAGAGAGAGAGAGAAAATAAATGAGAAATGAGACAGTGAGAGAAACACAGACAAAGAGATAGAGATAGATATATACATTGAGAGAAAGAGAAAGAGGGGAAAGAGAGAGAGAGAGAGAGAGAGAGAGGTATGAATGAAAGTGCTTTATGTAAAAATAAGGAGAAAATGTTACCGAATATGAATTCATTCAGAATGAAGGGATGTGTTTTAAACAGAAATATCTCTCTTTCTCTCTCGCTGTCTGTTTATAACATCAGAAAAGTTCACATCTGGTTAAGACTAGATGTGTCCATCAGGACAGGGATCCCACAAGAGGTAACAGAGACACTCGCTCACAAGAGTATTTTACTTTCACTCAGGTGCGAGTGTGCCGTCAGATATGCAGCTCACAGGAATCACAAAGACCAGATTCATTAACACGAATTCACAGCATTCATATATTCATCCTTAGTACCTGCCTGGTCAGGGCTGCACTGGTTTAAATGAGACGACTAGTTTGTTTACATTTTGGGAAAAAGGACCCAAACCAAATAAATTCATTTGAAAATATCAAAATCAGGTACAAAATATGTATAAAATAATATCGGCGTGAGTGGGATTAAAAAAAAAAATCCGTCAGAGACATCCCGAGTAGAGAATAATTATGAACTGGAGTGATGTAGCTGAGGTTGAGGAACTGTTTGTGTCAGATATTTGGACACCATGCTAAAAGTGTGCATATTGATAAGGTCATATATCTAAAAAAATCCAGTCTAGGGCACGCCTACTTCATATTTAAATACAAATAGAGATACAAACATTTGTAGCACTAAGCAATGTCAGTGCGTTATACCCCTTGTTTTCAATCAGTTGAGTTTTTCTAAAAAAAGAAAAAGCAGGGCTTTCCCCAAAGCATGGATACGCCACGCTCCACCGTGCTGTGCGACGTCAGCGCTGCGCTGTCACTTGCACACCAAAAAAAATAATAATAATCAATACCATAAATTGAGCAATACAGAGTACTTTCTGCACCTACAGTGGTGTTTGAAAGTTTGTGAACCCTTTAGAATTTTCTATATTTCTGCATAAATATGACCTAAAACATCATCAGATTTTCACACAAGTCCTAAAAGTAGATAAAGAGAACCCAGTTAAACAAATGAGACAAAAATATTATACTTGGTCATTTATTTATTGAGGAAAATGATCCAATATTACATATCTGTGAGTGGCAAAAGTATGTGAACCTTTGCTTTCAGTATCTGGTGTGACCCCCTTGTGCAGCAATAACTACAACTAAACGTTTCCGGTAATCAGTCCTGCACACCGGCTTGGAGGAATTTTAGCCCGTTCCTCCGTACAGAACAGCTTCGACTCTGGGATGTTGGTGGGTTTCCTCACATGAACTGCTCGCTTCAGGTCCTTCCACAACATTTCCATTGGATTAAGGTCAGGACTTTGACTTGGCCATTCCAAAACATTAACTTTATTCTTCTTTAACCATTCCTTGGTAGAACGACTTGTGTGCTTAGGGTCGTTGTCTTGCTGCATGACCCACCTTCTCTTGAGATTCAGTTCATGGACAGATGTCCTGACGTTTTCCTTTAGAATTCACTGGTATAATTCAGAATTCATTGTTCCATCAATGATGGCAAGCCGTCCTGGCCCAGATGCAGCAAAACAGGCCCAAACCATGATACTACCACCACCATGTTTCACAGATGGGATAAGGTTCTTATGCTGGAATGTAGTGTTTTCCTTTCTCCAAACATAACGCTTCTCATTTCAACCAAAAAGTTCTATTTTGGTCTCATCTGTCCACAAAACATTTTTTCAAAAGCCTTCTGGCTTGTCCACGTGATCTTTAGCAAACTGCAGACAAGCAGCAATGTTCTTTTTGGAGAGCAGTGGCTTTCTCCTTGCAACCCTGCCATGCACACCATTGTTGTTCAGTGTTCTCCTGATGGTGGACTCATGAACATTAACATTAGCCAATGTGAGAGAGGCCTACAGTTGCTTAGAAGTTACCGTGGGGTCCTTTGTGACCTTTCGCCGACTATTACACGCCTTGCTCTTGGAGTGATCTTTGTTGGTCGACCACTCCTGGGGAGGGTAACAATAGTCTTGAATTTCCTCCATTTGTACACAATCTGTCTGACTGTGGATTGGTGGAGTCCAAACTCTTTAGAGATGGTTTTGTAACCTTTTCCAGCCTGATGAGCATCAACAACGCTTTTTCTGAGGTCCTCAGAAATCTCCTTTGTTCGTGCCATGATACACTTCCACAAACATGTGTTGTGAAGATCAGACTTTGATAGATCCCTGTTCTTTAAATAAAACAGGGTGCCCACTCACACCTGATTGTCATCCCACTGATTGAAAACACCTGACTCTAATTTCACCTTCAAATTAACTGCTAATCCTAGAGGTTCACATACTTTTGCCACTCACAGATATGTAATATTGGATCATTTTCCTCAATAAATAAATGACCAAGTATAATATTTTTGTCTCATTTGTTTAACTGGGTTCTCTTTATCTACTTTTAGGACTTGTGTGAAAATCTGATGATGTTTTAGGTCATATTTATGTAGAAACATAGAAAATTCTAACGGGTTCACAAACTTTCAAGCACCACTGTAAATATCTCCTATTACCCTCTGAAAACAAATGTTGCCAGGCAAAACAAACCTCGCCCGGCAGCACTTATTTTATACCTATATGTTGATAATGGCAATATTTCTCAATCATCATCTGTCAGGTTATCATCCTATGAAAATCCATGACCTTGAGTTTGACCTTTCAAGGTCACTCAAGGTCAAAGATCATGGTGGCAAATGAAAGCCTATATGGCACTTCCTATAAGTTGATAATGGTAAATATCTGTCTACCATCAGCCGTTTTCAAGTTACAGCCCCCTGAAAACCCATGACCTTGAGTTTGACCTTTCAAGGTCACTCAAGGTCAAAGATCATGGTGCCAAATGAAAGACCATATGAGAGTTCCTATAGGCTCATAATAGTAAACATTTGTCTATCGACAACCGTTTTTGAGTTATAATGGAAAATATGTTATTTTGACCAAAAGGTTGACCTTTCCAGTGAGCTTGACCTTCACCTTGACCCGATTACCCCCAAAATTTAATCAGGTGATCTACGGAACATTGCCCACCTACCCTGAAAATTTGAAGTCAATTGGTGTAACTGTCTAGATGCTAGATTGTTAACAGGCAGACAGACACACACAATACCTCGCCCCGCTTACTCCGTCGTGGGCGAGGTAAAATGAGTAATAACTCTAGAAATTGGAAGATATTGTAATCAGGGATGAGAGTGGGTGGTCATCAAAAAAAGCAGAAAACAAGATGGCGCCCAAAGCCAACGGGGGTGGTGGTGGGGTCTTCAAGATGCCCCCCCGGAAAATTTTGAAAAATAAGGCCTTACAAACCACTTGTCCTGCAATCTGAGCTGTAGTAGATAAAAAAATATATCTGTTGTCTTTTTTATATATTTACATGAAAATATGTTTCAAATCAATAGGAGTATTGTTTGAATTCAAGATAAAATCACATTCTACATTCAAGGGTATGGTTATAATTCATGATCAACAAAAACGACAAACTAAATTCACATTAAACTTAAGTTTTATTAATTATCAAAATGTTCATATATTAAATAAAATTTTAGGGTGACTGACCTTTTCTCCCTATGTCCTCATTAGTTGCATATGATTTCTTCAAAGTCTTCTGAAATATTTAAGTTTTCAAAACTGTCAGCATTAATTCAGATTTACTGACTATCTATCATATACAGTTGTGCTCATAAGTTTACATACCCTGGCAGAATTTTTGCTTTCTTGGCCTTTTTTCAGAGAATATGAATGATAACACAAAAACTTTTTCCCCACTCATGGTTAGTCGTTGGGTGAAGCCATTTATTGATAAACAACTGTGTTTTCTGTTTTTAAATCATAATGACAACAAAAAACATCCAAATGACCCTGAACAAAAGTTTACATACCCCAGTTCTTAATGCTGTGTATTGCCCCCTCTAACATCAATGACAGTCTGAAGTCTTTTGTGGTAGTTGTGGATGAGGCTCTTTATTTTCTCAGATGGTAAAGCTGCCCATTCTTCTTGGCAAAAAGCCTCCAGTTCCTGTAAATTCCTGGGCTGTCTTGCATGAACTGCGCGCTTGAGATCTCCCCAGAGTGGCTCAATGATATTGAGGTCAGGAGACTGAGATGGCCACTCCAGAACCTTCACTTTGTTCTGCTGTAGCCACTGACAGGTCGACTTGGCCTTGTGTTTTGGATCGTTGTCATGTTGGAACATCCAAGTACGTCCCATACGCAGCTTCCGGGCTGATGAGTGCAAATTTGCCTCCAGTATTTGTTGATACCGTGCTGCATTCATCTTTCCTTCAACGTTGACCAAGTTTCCTGTGCCTTTGGAGCTCACACATCCCCAAAACATCAGCGATCCACCTCCGTGCTTTACAGTAGGAACGGTGTTCCTTTCATCATAGGCCTTGTTGACACCTCTCCAAATGTAAACGTTTATGGTTGTGGCCAAAAAGTTCAATTTTGGTCTCATCACTCCAAATTACCTTGTTCCAGAAGTTTTGAGGCTTGTCTCTGTGCTGTTTGGCGTATTGTAGGCGAGATACTTTGTGGCATTCGCTTGGTTTTAACAGAGCCCCTGATTTTCCATTTGTTAATCACAGTTTGAACACTGCTGACTGGCATTATCAATTCCTTGGATATCTTTTTGTATCCCTTTCCTGTTTTATACAGTTCAACTACCTTTTCCCGTAGATCTGTTGACAATTCTTTTGCTTTCCCCATGACTCAGAATCCAGAAACGTCAGTGGCTGGATGAAAGATGCAAGAGTCTGTCTGGATCCCAGAAACTCACTCAGCTTTTATGCGCACACACTGATTACAAGCAAACAGATCACAGGTGAGGACGTTACCTTTAGTAGCCATTCAAACCCATTTGTGTCAACTTCTGCACATGTTATCAGGCCAAAATCACCAGGGTATGTGAACTTTTGATCAGGGTCATTTGGGTAGTTTCTGTTGTCATTATGATTTAAAAAGAGAAAACACAGTCGTTTGACAATAAATGGTTTCACCCAACCAC
This sequence comes from Neoarius graeffei, assembly GCF_027579695.1. Classification (NCBI taxonomy): domain Eukaryota; kingdom Metazoa; phylum Chordata; class Actinopteri; order Siluriformes; family Ariidae; genus Neoarius; species Neoarius graeffei. The sequence goes on along the minus strand of NC_083576.1, from coordinate 9,496,555 downwards.
TAAGCATGAGTGGAAAAGATGTTTTTGTGTTATCATTCATATTCTCTGAAAAATGGTCAAAGAATCATAGATTCTGCCAGGGTATGTAAACTTATGAGCACAACTGTACATGTTCAATGTACTAAATCAAACGAATGCTAAGTTTATGGGATAATGTCTATGTACACTTTATACGATTATTTATAGTTCACAGTCACTTCTCATTTTCATTTCATCATTTCGACGACTTCTTCAGCTTTTTGGCCAAAGACAAGAGCTTGTCAGTCCTCTCTCTGTTTTTTATACCAGCAGTGATTTCACGCACCTTTGCTTCGTCTCGCTTGTCAATTGTATTCGGCATTTTGAGTAAAAAAGCCGATACGAAAGAGAAAAGTATTTTTGAAGAGCAGCGACGATGAACATGTGCAAGTTTCGATAAAATAGAACAGATGTGGGTACTTTTGTAAGAACTGTTATGATTGGCTTTTGTTCTCTCCCACACTCTTGTAAGAACTGTTATGATTGGCTATCATGCTCTCGCCAGCGATGTTTTGGCCAATTACATTGTAGATAACACGTATTCTACCGCGAGACTTAGCGAGACTAAAGATGGCGAAAATGTAAACATGTAACATCATCATAGGAATGAATTACGCTTGAGTATCACGAAGGAACATACCCCAACCCCCCTCAATAAATGAAAAAAAAAAAAAAACTCAACAGATTTGGCATAATATAAAAAGGTTGATTTTTACTCAGAAAAAGCGGAAATCCGCCGAAAAGCGGAAAACTCTCATCCCTGAGTAATATATAGGTCTAGACGATCCTGGTACTCAACCCAGAAGTGAAAATAAAGGGTTTCGCTGTGTGCACTGACTGCCATTCACAACCATACATAAAACCATATTCTAGGTGCTGGTTGCTAGATGGCGCTGTTGTGTGATTTGACCTCAATTCTGTTCCTGGCATCCTGGAACTGGAAAACGAAGAGGTGTGCTACGAAGTGTTTTCATTTCAAATCTAATTTTGTGGTTTAAATTTCGCCCCTTGCATATTTGACAAGGTAAAAAACAGCAAATTTAATAATGTTGTGTGTGAATTGTGCCTAAATCAGCCCTAGATACTATCAGAATGCACCATTTGAAGTCTTTCAAAATTTTCCAGGAGATCATGTCCCCGGACCCCCTAGCAGCCTTTGGGGCCCTCAGGCCCGGAGCCAGACTTTATGGGCTGGGCTCTGCATCAGTAGCACCGCTCTGATATTTTTTTTCCTGGGGAAAGCCCTGAAAAGTCAGCGGTCTCAAAAGTAGCCGGTCACCGGCGGCAAATCGCTATGGCTATGCCGCCGGCTATTGTCAGTCAAGTCACAAAATTTAATATTAAATATTTCTGACAGCAAAAAAAGTTGTGAACGTAAATTACATCCACTATGTCATGTATGTCCGTTGCCGCGTCAACTGTGTTTATATCCTTGACATGAGTGCAGCCATTACTGCCCTGTGTTGCCAGATTGTGTTTACATCCTTGACACAAGTGCAGCCATTACTGCCGCCTGTGTTGCCAGATTGTGTTTACATCCTCGACACGAGTGCAGCCATTACTGCCGCCTGTGTTGCCAGATTGCGAGTTTTCCCTCCCAATTTGGGCGGTTTTAAGTGCATTTTGGCGGGTTTTGAACATATTTTGGGCTGTAAAACGTCAGCAGTATCTGGCAACATATTTTTTTTTACTTAATACAAGAAATTAATGGATGCCAACGTTTTTGCCAAAATGGTATTTTATTTTCCATTGTTTAGGCAGCTTCAGCATCATACTGTGAGATTCTGTTCAAATTGTTTTTTTCTTCTATGAAGCCTGAGCCATTTATTTTATTAGTTTATAATTATTGTTTAATTTAGTCTTCAGGAGAGACTGCCTGCACACAGCACTAGTATTAATAGTTTTTTTTCTTACATGAAAGCTGAGGCATTTATATTATATTTTAAGGTAACTTCATGTTGTGCTGTGAGGTTCTCTGCACTTTAACTTTTGAACCAACAGGTGCATTTGGATAAGTAAAGCCTATTTTTCTGCATTTTTGTAGTCCTGGTAATCTTTTATATTGGTAAAGTTGTTTATAGGACCATTTCTCAGTGTCTGTTTTTTAATCAATAGTTTTTCAGTAATAACTTAATATTTAAAATATCACTGAATTTTAAACAACCCCCGCGCCTCCCCCATAGTCTCCAAAATTTCTGTGGGAAACACTGGCGTGCGTAACAACGCTAATCAAGCTTAAGCTAGACGACCCGCCTCAAATACCCGTCCCGGGTAAATGTTATCCCAATTTTAGATGGCCTGTTCCAAACCATCCCGCCCCATGAAAAATTCGTACTTGCATATCTATCTATCTATCTATCTATCTATCTATCTATCTATCTATCTATCTATCTATCTATCTATCTATATCCCTGCACGCTTTGCGTGCATTATGTCTGCCGCTGGCAGACATTTTACCATTTTGCACCCTGCTGTAAATTATTTGTACCCTGCTATTCTCCCAAACTTTGAAGCCCCTGAAAGTGCGTGTAAAATTTGGGGGGGAGGGGAACAAAAAAAAAACTAGATAGAACTCGATGCCAACGGCGTTGATGGGGATGCCTCCGTCTGGTAAACCACACGCCTTATTAAGTTGTGATTTGGGGATGGACATTTGACCTCACAGTAATCTTGACCTGTGACCTTTTAACCTCAAAATCTAATCAGTTAATGTTTGTCCCCAAATGCACAAATGGTGAAAGTTTGGTGAAATTCCTTTCATTTGTCTTGGAGATACTGTGTTCACAAGGTTTTTGGACAGACATTTGACCTCACAGTGACCTTGACCTTAGACCTTTTAACCTCAAAATCTAATCAGTTCATGTTTGTCCCAAAGCACACAAATGGTGAAAGTTTGATGAAATTCCTTTCATTAGCCTTTGAGATATCGCGTCCACAAGGTTTTGGGACGGACGCACGCACGGACAACCCGAAAACACAATGCCTCCTGCACCTTAAGGTGGCGGAGGCATAAAAAAAGATAAACCATCAGATAGATCTTCCATGCACTGATTGTTGATGCTGTTGCGTTGTCTTTATTTCACGGAGGAGTTTCAGCGAGCAGAAGCACCACACGAAAGCTAGGGGGCAACAGAACATCGCGGTTCGTTCTTCACTTTCACTGAAGCATCTGCACTCAAGATGGATGAAGAGTCAGTTTCTTTATTCCTTTTATTCGGTCATCCATTTATTTGTCTAACAATTCTGAGAACCAGCTGATGGGGCTGTAAATCTTTGTATTTTGCTCCTTGTCCATGGAAAACCAGTGCACATTTGTCCATGTGGAGTCCAGCCAGAATCATACTTTCTCTTTCTTTCAAGTTGTAAAGAATTTACACAACGTATAAAACGTGTAGTTTTTTGGGTCATGTGACAAAACGAGGCGATATTTTTTTTTTTTTACGATGAAACATCAGAAGATCATATGAATACCGTTAAAAATTAAAAGCCCACGCTGTACAAGCACAAGTGTGACTGCAACGGCTGCCACAACCATAAAGATTTCAATTATGACTACTTATGCACTTTATTGTTTGATGCCATATTCTTACAGAAATACACATCAGCTGCTTGTTTTTACGAACGCTGCTGGGATGTGAACCTTTCATCAGATGCAGATGTCAATGGTTCTTTAGAGTTGCGAGCCAACAGCACTGCTGGTCCGAGCCTAATAAAGGCTAAAGATAACCACAGAATAATTTCTAGCTCTTTATAGGACAGTATGTTCGGTCTTTATCTGCAGGAATGAGTCTTTATATGCACCATATCTTCTAAGCCAAACAACTGGAGCCAATAAGCTACACACCAGCACAGCTGGGTTTACAGTTGATGTTTGAAGATTATAGTGGTGTTGTGATGTCTTTAACCTCATTGTACATCACATTTATCTGGCTAGGAACTCTACTTTTGACCTTTGCATGCCTGTTTTATGATCTTGACCGTGGATTTTGATTGTGTTAACCAGCCTGCCTGTGATTCCTTCCATAATCCCGAATAGAAAGACTAAACGTTTAAATCCCTGCACCTCTGACTGACCTTTGACCTATGAGATGATGGAGGCCATGAAACCATAGGTACTACCGTAGCTTTGTGGGGACTCTGGAGCTCGAGGAACCCAAATATATCAGATTGAGAATTGAAAACATTCACTCCAAACGTCACGCTTTGGTGCCTGATTTCTTTCTTTGTCTTCTATATTAAAGTTACCCCATGAATGACTGGATGTCATTAGTAGGTCATGAATGCATATAATTATTTAAAGGTGCTGAGTACAAAGTCATCTGAAATTTAAAATTCTTTTTTTTACTGTGCATGGCAGTTTCCTATGTGGATGAGATGTGATCATTTTGATGTCCTGAGGGTTGCTTTCCTATGTTTTGGGACAGTATGGCCCTATGGAAACAGCCGATGCGAGGAGCTTTAACTAATTATCATAACCATGGAACTGTGTCGCACCAAGATGGTGACTCGTGGAAAACATCGTGACTCTGCATCAGGCTTGTAGTACTTGAGTCCAGGACTCGGACTCGGGGCCTAATTTTAAGGACTCGTGACTCAACTTGGATTTGAGCACTGATGACTTGGACTTGGACTCAGACTCGTGCATTAAAGGGATAGTTCAGGATTTTTGACATGAATCTGTATGGCATCCCCATCAATAGTGTCGTGCAAACACACTGACTTACCCCTGACAGCATCCTGTGAGTCCAGTTCTTGTCCAGTTTTGGTCCAGGCGAAAGTAGTCCGGCAAGTTTGTTGGGGTCATGAAAGTAAAACGTTTTTCGTCTCAAAACAGTATGTGTTCAAAAGAGTGATACATTTGCATCACAAAACCGTTGTCAAATAAAAAGTCAGACCTCGAAATCGCTTGGCACTATTTTCTCTCCCTTCTTATCACTGCGCGCTGCCGCCAGGTGACAGCGAAACGCAGACCCACTAAGCTGGTGGGAGACCAAGGCTGCACTCTATCCACGGCTTACACACGTGATGGCACGGAGGATGTGTATAGTGGCAGCATCTGTCCCCCCAGAGAGGATCTTTTCAAAAGCAGGACAGATTATAACTGAGAGGAGAAATAGAATCAGAATTAACTAGTTAATTGCAGCAATTAAAGGAATAGGTAGGAAAAGGAAGGCGCAAAGACACCGCGCAGCGCCTGAAAATGGGTTTTCAGGGGCTGCGCACCCGTTTTCAGGCGCTGTGTGGTGTCTTTGCGCCTGCAGCGGTGCTTTGCCTGTGCTGTGGCTGAAAATAGTTCCAGATATAAATTGATCTAGTAAATCCCTTCGTGTTAATTTGCATTGATATGTGTACTCGATGTGAATGTACAAGTCATGAGAAATAATTATAAAAAATCTTGAGTTATTTAATTCACTTTTGTAACGACAATGCTAGCTGGACACGCCGGATTACAGTGACTACGCTAAGCTAAAGCTAACCAGGGCGTTTCTAGATCAGGACAATGGCTGGGTCGGCTACAAAACGCTTTGGCTCACTCATCCAACTCTAGGGACTGCAGGGACTGACTCAATTTCATCTGGGGGTGGCGTATTCCTTTAAATCCAAAATAAAATCTCAGGAGCCGAAAGAGCCGGCTCCTTATAGTAAGAAGAGCCAAAAGAGCCGGCTCCCGAAAAAGAGCCGAAATTCCCATCACTAGTAAACAATGAATGAAACAGCCGTGGCTGTCACATGGCGGCAGCGCGCAGTGATACCGAGGGAGAGAAAATAGTGCCAAGCGATTTCGAGGTCTGACTTTTTATTTGGCAACGGTTTTGTGATGCAAATATATCACTCTTTTGAACACATACTGTTTTGAGACGAAAAACATTTTACTTTCGTGACCCCAACAAACTTGCCGGACTACTTTCATCTGGACCAAAACTGGACAAGAACTGGACTCACAGGATGCTGTCGGGGGTAAGTCAGTGTGTTTGCACGACACTATTGATGGGGATGCCATACAGATTCATGTCAAAAATCCCGAACTATCCCTTTAACTGCATTCGGACTCATAAATTGGAGACGAGGACTCGGATTTTTTCTTTATTTTTTTGTAACATGCCATAATAATTTGGCATAAGATGATAAGATTTGGCATATCTACATTAATTTTTGTACTAATTTTGTGCAAGAGTGTCACACCTGCGCACCTTGCCGCATGCATCAGATAGACTCTCAGGTGTGCTCCGGACAGCGCATGCATCAAGTGGACTCTCGCACACGCGTGCCGTAAACGACTTGCACCTGCACAGGATTAAGGTGCAATCAGTGCGCTGATATAAAAACTGTGAAAACACACTTACATTGCGAAGTATTGAGTTGCGTTGCTGACACATTACTGAGCCTTATTTCCTTGTTTGGTTTCCTGATCCCTGATTTCCTGTTTCTCGTCTTTGATTCTGTCGAGTCTATGATAGCCTGTTTGTGCCTCGCTCGCCCTATCGCCTGTTTCACTGTTTTACAATTTTGCCTGCTGTTCTGGATTGTTTACCGTCTTCACTTGTATTAATAAACACACCTTCTGCACTTACATCCATCTCCCAACCATCTCTGACAGAATACTTCACACTCCCTGATAAAGAGAAGCACATTCACCTGTTCATACGTCATGTTCAGGAACAAACTAATGTTAATGGCGTTAAAACGGGCACCGTCAAATGGTGCGGTTGGAGTCTTGGACTCGACTTGGATCAATAGTGGACTCGACTCTAAATTTTTTTTTAATGACGGACTTGACTCGGGGACTCGAGACTGGACTCGGACTCAAGGTTTAGTGATTTAACTACAACACTGCTCTGCATCGACCTCGGAGAGTTTTGAGTCGTAGGGATGTAATTTGTGGTTGATGTTCACGTATAGATCCGTGAAACAAAAGACGAATATATCTTTTCTCTGTTTCTGCTTTTGTGCTCTCGTTTCTGTCTCTATAAGATCAAAACATTCGGTGTATAACTCCATACTTGCTACCATGGAGTCGAGCGCATGCATTCTAAGGCTAAGATAGCTAAGCGCTAGCTAGAATGATTTAGTTATCTGTCCAGAAAAATGACATGCCCTCTAACCTTGTAGTTCCACTCACTAGGCAGGCTTTCCTTTTCTTTTCCTCTGGAGGGAGAGACACGAGTCCGCCATGTTTGCCCATGCCGACTTGTTTTGGTTAAAACGGTGGTCACGTGATATTGTTGCTCACTTGCTTCGGCAATTTCCGGAATCATAAAATGCGGGACACTTTTTATCTTGGCAAAACATTTACACACAGGATACACGGTGTGTGTGTGCGCAGCAGTGAAACATCTCGAAACTCCAACAGCTATAGAAATAAAACATTTTGCCCAGAATTCAATTTGCAGTCAGAACCTTTAAGCATTTTAATAAATATCAGCCTTATAATCTGTACAGTTTAACTATTTCTGTTCTGTTGGTTGCTTCTTTTTCGTAGAATTATCCTATTCTACTTTCAAAGCCAGTAGAATACTTAAGGATATGTTAAAGAAATTAAAATGAACAGGATCCTGAGTGGTGCAACAGAAAAGCTTTGCCCCCTGTCAATTACAGTGACACTAGCCAATCATGGCCATCTGTGAGCTCATGTATACAGAAGTAGGTGGATAGCGTTTTCCTCCGAGTGCGTGATGCCGCCCTTAATGTTGCATGAGCAGCAATTTGAAAAGATGCAGTTAGGTGGTGTCACATGACTCGAAGAAAGCACGTCATAGCCTTCACCATTCCTGGTTGCTACAGTAGCTGTCATGTGATACAGGAGATCTATCTGGTAGGTGGGAATTGGCCATGACTAAAGCCTAGGTCACAACCAACTGTACGTGCTCCTACGGCCGGTCTACGTGCAAAAAACGCAAGAAACGCACGGAGGGCGCGCGTGTGACGTGCTGATTTTCGAGCCGTAGACTGGCCGCAGAGGTTCTTTGTCATGTCAAACAAACTCTACGGGCACTTACGTTTTTTTCAGGTTGCAAGCCAAACTTACGGCCAACGTGCGTCTTTCTCCACAAACAAAAAAAACGCAGCGATTTGGGAAACGCCAAAAATCGTACGGCCAAAAAATCGTACGTCCGGTTGTGACCTAGGCTTAAATTAGGGAGAAAACCAAGAAAAATTTTTTTACAGCCCTTACAGGGGTCACAATAATACTGACTGGGTGGAGTTTGAGTTTTACAGCGCTGCTTTGTATAATCAAATGATTTATCGCAAATAAATCAGTCAACATGTCTTACTTGTGCCCCAGGGGGACCCCGGGGTCCGTCCTTCCCTGTGTTTCCAGGAGGACCTCTTGGTCCAGGGGGTCCGGGAGGACCTGGAGGACCTGGTGGACCGGCCTGGCCTTGGTCACCCTGATGACGAATGCAGAATGACTTTGTGAATTCAGAGTCTCCCGTATAGATGAGATTCATTTAACATTAACACTCACTGGCCACTTTATTAGGAACACCATAATCCGCCAATCCCTTGGCAGCAGCACGATGCATCAAATCACACAGATACAAATCAAGAGCTTCAGTTAATGCTCAAAAATTGTGATCTCGCAGTGAAGTGTGACTTTCTTTCACTGTAGCATGGGTGTTGGTTTGAGCGCCAGATGGACTGGTTTGAGTATTTCAGAAACGGCTGACCTCCTGGGGTTTTCACACACAACAGTCTCTATACACAGAATGGTGCGAAAAACAAAAAACATCAAGTGAGTGAATGAGTGACAGTTCTGTGGGTGGAAAAAAACGCCTTGTTGATAAGAGAGGTTAGAGGAAAACGGCCAGATTTGAGGTGGCTTGAGCTTTTTTGCCAGGAAAGATATACTAAGTCATAATAATCACTCTTTACAACCGTGGTGAGTAGAAAAACATCTCCGCATGCAACAGCAGATGGAAGACCACATTGGGTTCCACTCCTGCAGCCAAGAACAGGAATCTTAGAATCAACAACAAGTTCCTATTAAAGTGGCCGGTAAGCATATATACATTTGCAGTTGTAAGATTTTTGACTAGTATGTTAGAATGCATTGTACATTAGCAACAATGACTAGCAAGAGTTACACACAATGGGCCTCATTTATCTTTTTTTTTTTTTTGTAAAGTTTAAACAGAATTAGTAGGGGGCGGCACGGTGGTGTAGTGGTTAGCGCTGTCGCCTCACAGCAAGAAGGTCCTGGGTTCGAGCCCCGGGGCCGGCAAGGGCCTTTCTGTGTGGAGTTTGCATGTTCTCCCCGTGTCTGCGTGGGTTTCCTCCGGGTGCTCCGGTTTCCCCCACAGTCCAAAGACATGCAGGTTAGGTTAACTGGTGACTCTAAATTGACCGTAGGTGTGAATGTGAGTGTGAATGGTTGTCTGTGTCTCTGTGTCAGCCCTGTGATGACCTGGCGACTTGTCCAGGGTGTACCCCGCCTTTCGCCCGTAGTCAGCTGGGATAGGCTCCAGCTTGCCTGCGACCCTGTAGAACAGGATAAAGCGGCTAGAGATAATGAGATGAGATGAGAATAAACAGAATTAAAAACTCGTGCCAATTTATAAACATTGCAAGCATTAATTTTGTACTTGTGTGTGCATGTTGATTAATGCCAATTAGTAGTAAATTATCAAGTGCGCTCATGGCACATTTACACAACTTACAGCCTCAAAACTCGATAAACGGAAAAGCTGAAAACAATAAAATCGTGACTAAAAGGTGAAAGGGCACCTCCTAATCATGGCATATGCTAAACCTTCCACTAATGCAGCTCAGCCATTGCAGAGCATCAGCGCCCATAAAAACACCCAACAACTCTTGCTCCTTTTATAGGGTGCCATTATTTTTGTCCTAAATGAATGCCTAGTGTTATTTGTCTTCATTTATGGATTTGTTTCAAGTCATTCAATGAAATGAAAAATCCGTGTGTGTAAATGAAATAATGAAATAACCTGACAGCGTAATCCGTATATAAAATCTCAGGAAGTCTTCGCCAATTATATGATCTGACCACATTTCTTGACTCAATGCTCCTGCTTATTTATGATTTACGAATAAATCTGTTTGTATCCAAATTCATAAATGAGGCCAGATGTGTGCACACTGCTATTAATCACTGCAAAAAAAAGAAAAAAAAGATTTAACCCTTGAGTACATGCGTACGGTACAGAAACATGCACGTGGTTTTAACGTCAGCATGAAAGAAAGTGCAGCTCGGAGCTGTAAGTAACCAGGGCATGCCTTTCACTCCTGCTACCTTCAGCATACGTCTCTGGAAAGTGGGCTGGTCGGCAGAGATGAAGCCGTGATCATAGCGAGGAAAGACCATCTGAACAGCCAGCACCAGAGTGAAAATTAAGATGGAGGAAGAAGAGGAGAGCAGAGGAGAGAAGAGCAGAAAGATCAGAACAGAAGCTATCGTCTGTGTTTTAGGGGCGAGTGTAAAGCCTCGCCAGAACGCCTCAGGAATGACAGGTGAAGTGAAAAGTGGGAAATCAGGTGGCTCTTTCAGACAGTGTTCAGAAGAGCACATGTGCAGGAGCAAAGAAGGGACAAACCTTAATGGGTATCTGATTACCGTACAGGCCTGCATGAGTGGCCTGACCCTGGAGCAGAGAAACGATGCACATCATCACAGTTACTAATACAATACAGGCCTGTGCGAGATTTTTCCCTGTTTGCGATTTAGCATAAAACCATTAATGATTTCATCATCTTGAGCCGATAGACTAAAATAAATAAATACTATAATAAATATATCAGCTGTGTGGTCGGGAACTGCTTGTTGGCAGTGGCAATTATTCAGAGATTCTACAGTAATGTGGAGTAAACAGTAAAAAACTAAATAAAGGATATTCAATATACAACCGCAAATCAGAAAAAGTTGAAACGGTATATTGAAATTGAAATTAAAACTGAAAACAACGATTTGTAAATAATCTTTGGACTTAAAACAATACAACAGCACATTATTTGATGCTTTACCTCATGAGTTTTTTTTTTTTTCACTTTTCAACTTCTCAATTTTGATTCTCAGAAAACATTTCAAAAAAAGCATTTACCGCTTTCTAATGTTCCCATTCCTTCTCACAACACTTAAAAGATGTTTAGGGACTGAAGACGCCAAGTGATGAAGTGTTTCAGGTGTTATTTTATCCCATTCTTCAGTATTTTTTTGTTTCTAAATCCACCACACGTTACAGCAGGGACACACCCTCTTCTTCCACAACCATGCCTTTGTAATGTGTGTAGAATGTGGTTTTGCATTGTCTTTTTGAAATCTCCCTGGAAAAGACGTCGTCCTGAAGGCAGCACGCGTTGCTCCAAAATCTCAGTGTACTTTCCTGCATTAATGCTCCATCACAGAAGTGTAAGTTACCTTTGCCAAGGACTCTGACACAACTCCATACCATGACACACCCTGGCTTTTGGACTTGTTCCTGGTAACAGTCTGGAAGGTCCTTTTTGTCTTTGGTCCAGAGAACACGGACCTGGAATGCTGATTCGTCTGACCACAATCCACATTTCCACTGTGTGATGGTCCATCCCAGATGCCTCTGAGCCCTAAGTCGATGGTGCTTCTGGAGACAGTTAACATAAGGCTTTCTTTTTGCACAGTAAAGTTTTAACTGATGTTTGTAGATGTAACTTTGTATTGTAGAGCTTGACAAAGGTTTGTCAAAGTAATCCTGAGCCCATGTGGTTCTATCAACTATAGACCCCTTTCACTGACGTCACCCGAAACCGGAAGTAAACAGACCCTGCGCCATTTTGGAAGACCAACAAACTCGTGATTAGGGGGAAATAACGGCAGCGGTATGTGAACCCACGAGAATAAAGTGGAGTGGCAAACGACTTAAACAAACAAATCTGAGCTGTTTTATTTATGATTTATTGGCCCAACAGTAGACTTGAAAGAAACCTGTGTGAGACTTGGCAAAAAACTGTGGATATAATGGATAAGTCTGTGCATGATCTGCGGACACTTTGAGGTAAGCAAACGCAAGAAATTCAGATTTAAAACATGCTAAATTGGCCCCAAGTTGATAACTGTATGAGGAGCAAGCCTCCCAGACTTCTACAATTTAATAATAATAATAATAATAATAATAATAATAATTTAGGATGGTTTGGGGCTTGCTCTCCCTCCTATTATATAAATAAAGCATAGTTGTTGTGTAGGCATATATCATAAATACATATGTATAATTTGGATAAATTAACCTAAATTATGGATACCTTAATAGTAACAAAAAGTATTAATTTTTCAACTGAAAAGATATATTATTAAAAGATAAATATCAACAAGATTACCTTGGCCATAACTATGTGTAGGTTATTCTTAATAACAGCTGTAATATCATGAACCAAGCCACTAACAACATAATTGTAAGCCTGTAGCCCTTTGTAGGCTTTCAAGTCATCAGCAGTGTAGGCAGTGTTCGAACTACGGGGGTACTCGGGGGATCCGAGATCCCCTGAAACAGACATGAGATCCCTTGAAAACATGATTTGGGAAATGTTGGGGGGTCTTTAAAATATTGGCAAAATGATGTTTATTGACATAGCAATTGTGTGTAACGAGAAGCATTTGCATATCCGAAGTGTTGTGTTTACATCAAAGATTTTGAACATGCCAATGTGGACACGATTTCCCCTGATGAGTTATGACTTCAGACGCGATGCGTGTGTGGAGGTGTGGAGTCCGCGTGATATGTGCGTAAGATAGGCTTCTCATGTGTTTGGAGATCCGCGCTCCGAGACAAGCGCAAGCACCCCCCCCAAGGGAAAAAAAGGGACCGCCCGAAAATATCGGCATAGTTCGAACACTGAGTGTAGGCACTGGGTGTAAACAACAAATAGTTTACAATGTCTGGGTAGCAAACAGATGGCAGAATTGGTGTCCGGTCCTCCTTATGTTTCCATTCTCCCTTGCCACGAGTCTTATCATATGGGTCAAACCCATCAATCACAGCCAGTTTCTCCACATACCGTGCCCTTTCTGCAGCTGGTAATGTACTCACATAACCAGAATTATCAGCCATCGTGTCACTTTACTCTCGCTCGTACTTTGTTTTATATTGTGAGTGCATGTACTTGGTCTTCCAATATGGCGCCTAACAAAATCTCGCGGCGCGGTGACGTCATGCAGTAGCCCTCTATAGATGAATGACCGTTCTTGATGCAGTGCCACCTGAGTGATCGGAGATCACTGGAGTTCAGATTAGGCTTGAGCCCTTGCCCTTTACACACAGAAATTCCTCCAGATTCCTTCAATCATTTCATGATATTATGCACCACAGAGGGTGAAATATCCAAATTGCTTCATATCTTTCTTTGAGGAACATTGTTTTTCAACATTTCAATAATTTTCTCATGCATTTGATGAAAAAATGGAGATCCTCGGCTCATCTTTGCTCCTCAAAGACTAGGCCTTTCCTAGATACTGATTTTGGACCAAATCATGATTACAGTCACCTGCTGACATCACCTGTTTCAAATCACATCATTATTTTATTGTTTTACCTCATTACTAGCCCTGAATTGCCCCCATCCTAACTTTTTTTGGAATGTGTTCGAGGCCTGAAATGCAGGAATGGATGTATATTAAAAAAATGAAATTAAGTTGGCCAACAAAACATGAAATATCTCGGGTTCATACTGCCTGTAATGAAATACAAGTCAAAGTAGATTTAGAAATCACTGCTTTCTTTGTTTTGTTTTTTGATTTGCATTTTCCATACCGTCCCAACTTTTTCTAATTTAGGGTTGTAATGTAGATATAATCCTTTTCTAAATCAGTCGTTTGGTATCCACATGACCGACGTTTTTACTGTTGATCTGCTGCTCAAACTATTTCAGCACTCAGGAGAAAAAGAGGAGAGAGCAGGAGTGATTTAACACTTGGATGTTGGATTGTTTTCTGGTGTAAAGTTTTTGATCATTTTCAGCTGAAATATTTCAGAGACATCCCTAATAAATATAGTTAACTTTTAACGATATGTTAATATATTGATATGATTTTATTTCACATTTACAAACTCAAAACAATGGGGAAGGGGCGGAGCTTCCAGGCGGCGTCAGTTAATCTCGGTGAGTTCAAAGCACCTTCGCAAATTGTTTGAGAGTCATGTCTCTCGGGTCATCTCCAATTTTAGGAGAGGGAGGAGAAAAAAGATGGCTCTTATCTCATCTCATTATCTCTAGCTGCTTTATCCTGTTCTACAGGGTCGCAGGCAAGCTGGAGCTACGGGCGAAAGGTGGGGTACACCCTGGACAAGTCGCCAGGTCATCACAGGGCTGACACATAGACACAGACAACCATTCACATTCATACCTACGGTCAATTTAGAGTCACCAGTTAACCTAACCTGCATGTCTTTGGGGGAAACCGGAGCACCCGGAGGAAACCCAAGCGGACACGGGGAGAACATGCAAACTCCACACAGAAAGGCCCTTGTTGGCCACGGGGCTTGAACCCGGACCTTCTTGCTGTGAGGCGACAGCGCTAACCACTACACCACCGTGCCGCCTGGATCTTATTATTATTATCATCTCATCCGGCCGACAGGCGATGAGCTTATGCCATCGTGTGTTGTCCGGCCGGCGTCGTCCACATTTCACGACAATCGCTTCTTCTCTCTCAATTCTTCACTGATTTTTATTCTTTTTGGCAGGAAGGTAGGTCTGCCTGGGGTGCATATAGCTTCTATGCAAATTTACATAATTGCAATTAATAATGAAAATATGGAATAATTAAGCACTAACGAGCAATTTCCACACAAATCACTTCTTCTCCCTCAATTCTTCACTGATTTTGATTTTTTCTGGCAAATAGGTGGGTATTCTTAGGGTGTATATTGCCTCTATATATAGCTTGTATATCGTTTATATACGTAGCTAGCAACATTTATTGTGCAAGGTGGCCCACTTTAAATCATTCCTTTGGACTAGAAGAGGCTGGAGTGAGCTACGCCGTCATTGACGGTCTCGTTATTATTATTGTGCTGTTGTTGTTAATAATAATAATTAATAAAATAAAATATTTGATAAAAGTCTGGGGGCGGCACGGTGGTGTAGTGGTTAGCGCTGTCGCCTCACAGCAAGAAGGTCCGGGTTCGAGCCCCGTGGCTGGCGAGGGCCTTTCTGTGCGGAGTTTGCATGTTCTCCCCGTGTCCGCGTGGGTTTCCTCCGGGTGCTCCGGTTTCCCCCACAGTCCAAAGACATGCAGGTTAGGTTAACTGGTGACTCTAAATTGACCGTAGGTGTGAATGTGAGTGTGAATGGTTGTCTGTGTCTATGTGTCAGCCCTGTGATGACCTGGCGACTTGTCCAGGGTGTACCCCGCCTTTCGCCCGTAGTCAGCTGGGATAGGCTCCAGCTTGCCTGCGACCCTGTAGAACAGGATAAAGCGGCTACAGATAATGAGATGAGATAAAAGTCTGATTACTATTATGAAATTAAAACAGCAGAAATGAAATTTGTCTAAAATTGATTTTGTTTAATTAATTAATCAGTCGGTACTTACAGTATTTGATCATAATGAGATATACTGTCTGCTCACCAACATGAATAAGAACTTACCCTTGGCCCAATCTCTCCTTGGTCACCCTTTAAAAAAAAAAAAAGACAGAAATGGAATGATTGTGAACTCTCTGCTGTGTCTGCATGTCATTTTAGCATCTTGATCATCAGTCTAATGTCTTCACTTCCACAATAACAAAGCAACGTGGAGATAAAAGCCGAAGGAAGTTTGTGTCATGGAGCATGGGCAACTGATTAAGGGCAAGCTCCTGTGGCATTTTCCAGAGATAATCAACAGGAATATTCCAAGCCTCATTCTTGTTTATTGTGTTTTTTTTTTTTAAAGATGTGGTCCAGCACCCAGTGTTCTTGTGTCCGTGTGCACGCACAGCAGCACAGAGGAACCACATTGCTTGCTGCTAGACAATTTGGAAAAACATGTGGTTGCTGTGAAGCACGAGAGACAATTACTGTTCGGCACGACACTGTAAAGTATAAGGTAAGGCTCAGGCTTGGGGCTTAATCCGTATGGAGAATGCTATCAGAACATTCAGTAAAATATTAACAAGATACTAATAAGGTTATAGAAATAACGTTCCTTAAACATTCTAAAAACATCTCCTGGAATGTTCCTTACACATTACACAAAAACTAACGTTCCGCAAGCTCTAGTGTTCCTACAACCATGTTACAGAAATGTTGCAGGAACGTTAATAAAGTTTATATAAAACCATGCTCAATACAGAACCTTCTTAGAACCAAATATCCCATAACCGTAACACTTCAAAAATGTAAAGCTGAATTAGTTTGTTATCTGGGGATGAGAATAAGCCATGTGCTAGTTTACCTTATCTCCTTTTGGTCCAGCTGGCCCCTGAGAACAGAGAAGGAGGAGAACAGATGAGAGGGTCTGGTATATATTAATAGTTTGTAATGATCTCAGTTCAATAAACCAAAATAAATCAGCCAGCTATTACACAATTTTGTGCATTTGGATGAGGAAACAAATCAGAATCATGGTCAGAGTCAGAATCGGAATCAGAATGAGGAACATAAGCAGAATCAGAGTAAGGATAAGAAGAATCATACTCAGAAACAGAGGCAGAATCAGAATCAAAATCAGAACAAGAATTAGAATCACAATCAGAATCTGAATCACAGAATCAGAATTAGAATCACAAAGTAAGAATCAGAATCACAGAGTCAAATTAAGAATCAGAATCACCTTAAGAATCTGAATCGCAGTCAGAATAAGAATCAGAATCAGAGTATGGGTATAAAAATCATACTCAGAAACAGAGTCAGAAACAGGACAAGTGTTGAAATCGGAATCAAAGTCAGAATCAAAATCAGAACAAGACTTGAGATCAGAATCAGAATCATGAAGTCAAAATAAGAATCAGAATCAGAGGAAGGACAAGGATAAGAATAAATATCAAACTCAGAAACAGAGTCAGAAACAGGACAAGGGTTGGATTCAGAATCAGAATCAAAATCAGAACAAGAATTAGGATCACAATCAGAATTAGAATCACAGAGTCAAAATAAGAATCCGAATCAAAATAAGAATCTGAATCAGATTCAGACACAGTCGAAACGGGACAAGCGTTGGATTCAGAATCAGAATCAGAACAATGATTCAGTCACAATCAGAATCAGAATCACAGAGTCAGAATCAAAATTTGAATCAGAATCATAAAGTCAAAATCAGAGTCACTTTACTATCATCAATCTCCTCTGATTTCAGCTTTGATATATTCATGCACTTCAGAGTGGTATAGTGGGTAATGTTGCTGCCTCACAGCTCCAGGGTCCCTGGTTCGATCCTGAGCTCAGTTACTCTCCATGTTTCTAAGCTTCATGTCCATGTGGGTTTTCTCCTTGTCCTCAGATTTCCTCCCATGTCAAAAAAAACGTCAGTAGGTGGAACAGTGGCTCTAAACGGCCCCTAGGTGTGAATGTATGTGTGTATGGTGGCCTGTGATGGACTTGTGTATCATCTTGGATGTATTCCTGTTTTGCTTCACATCCAGAGTTCTCAGGATATACTGTAACCCTGACCAGGATAAAGCCAAATGTTTTTTGCACCAGCTTTAATCTCCATTAAAAAAAAAATCGTACCACTTTTAGTACAGGACATTAATTTCAGTTACTCTTAGAATTTCAGTTAAGCTTAGAAACATGGAGAGTAACTGAGCTCAGAATTGAACCAGGGACCCTGGAGCTGTGAGGCAGCAACATTACCCACTATACCACTCTGAATATTAATGAATATTAATCTTTTAGTAAGTGCTTTATCCAGGACAGGGTGGTGGTCAATCCCAGCAACACTGGGATGTGAGGAGGGAATACACCCTGGATGAGACACACAGGGCATCACGCAAACACACACACAAGCAATTTCACACATGTGGTCAGTTTAGTGTAGCTGGAGAACCCGGGAAGAACCTCATGTCGAACCAGGGACCTTGGAGCTGTAACCCAGCACAGTAAATGGTCTGAACAGCTGCAGTGGAAATCAGCACACGCAAAGCTACAGATGAAAAGAAGATGAGCTTCAGTTGACCTCCTGAAGTCAGATGCTGTGCTATGATGTAATCCTAACCCTAGAGTCAATATCACAGCTGGTCGAGATTCATGTTGAACTCAGTCGATTGTGATTTTTCTTTCTACAAGACCCCAAACAAGCTGACATCTCTTTCAAGCATTAAACAACAGATTAATAGTATTTGGATGAGTAGAAGTGGATGTGGTTTATACTGCAATGTATTACTCTTGGCAGTGACAGCATGGAAGTCAGGGTTAAGACAAAATTTTCGTTCTTTACTGTATAATCCATTATTTCCATCTCAGGTTGTGGTTGGGTGGATGAAAAAAAAAGACTGTGCAGTCTTACTACAGAGCTGATAAATAGCTTGGGAGGACAGACATGTTGTGTAGACAGACGTCTCCACAGTCCTTCATTTACGCAGTGTGGGGTAACAGCTACCAGATGGGTCTAGAGACGAAGTACTGTAAATTCACCTTCTAACTGCCCAGTGGGTTTGACAAAGGTTAAAAACAATCAAGTGCTGGTATGAGATAATGGATAGATAGCTCACATCTCAAATAGAGGAACAGCAACAAAAAAAAAGTACTCTACCTGATTTCCTTTTTGCCCAGGAGGACCCTTTGGAGAAAAACAAGATACAGATAAAGAATAACAAAAACAAATGTCAACATTGAAGTGTATTACAGAATGCATTATATTGTTTAATATCACACTAGAAAGAAAAAAAAAACCTTCATAACCTTCATTACTGACACTCTGTGGTAAATAAAATGTGCAAAATAAAAAAAAAAACTGCATGGAATTTAGCACTGTATATCAAGTTAGTAAGGAATAAACCACCTGGTTGGTGAGGTGTTACAGGAAAATCATCAACAACAATGAATAAGGTGTGTGACGCAACCTGATTTAAGGGACAGTTAATGCTACCATGCTAATGTTGATTATTTTCCAGTAACAACACATCCTGAAGTGTTTTTTCCTCTCTTATAGCACAGCAAGTTACCAGTTTTCAAATTGTTTTATTTATTAATTGAGAATGATTTCAGAGTCGCTTTGCGACTCGGGCAATTTCAAAACTTCGAAATCACGAGTGAAATTGATCCTTAATTTTACGAGGAACCATACGATTACTTGTTTATAATATATAGGGCCAAATTCATACTTCGGAAGCCATTCAAGTTCACAACATTTGTCATTTACGTTTTCTGAACCGATCAGGGCACAAGACTATCTTGCACGTTTGAATCAGTTTCTAAAGCGTCTTTCATCATGACACAAAAAAACTGCGATAGCACCTTGTCTAACTCACAGCATTCATATGCCATTAGAGAGTCGTTTATTTGTCTTTCTGCGGCCCATTTCTTAAACACGGAAAGCCAAAAATTTGTACTTTTTTTGGTATTTTCATTTTCGCTTGCAGCTTTCAATTGGTTTATCATTTCTTCGTCAAATATAGCGAAACGCGGCATTGCTGAGTCAGTAGAGTCAGCCATTTTGCTGACAAAATTTGCTAATTTTTGTAACCGTAACCTAGGGTGACCAGACGTCCCGGTTTTACCGGGACAGTCCCGATTTGGGGTTGTGTGTCCCGAGTCCCGACAATAGTCTGTCGGGACACGGATATGTCCCGGTTTTCGCCACTCGCGACGTTTGCGACTGAGCAGCGTGGGAATCATTAGCGGAGAAATGTCTGCATTTACTATTTTGATGAATTGACAGGAATCGCAAACTTTCCTGGTTACTGCCCCCTGACCCTGTGGCATGGGTGTTTATTTAGCCACATTATTCCAGACAACAGAACGTGTTGCCATGCAACAATAAAATAAATATTAACTGGCGTGAATGTTCTTTGTCTAGCAGCTAGCAGCAGTAATGCCGCAGCAATTATGCCGAAAAGAAAATGTACCGGCGGCACGGTGGTGTAGTGGTTAGCGCTGTCGCCTCACAGCAAGAAGGTCCTGGGTTCGAGCCCCGGGGCCGGCGAGGGCCTTTCTGTGCGGAGTTTGCATGTTCTCCCCGTGTCCGCGTGGGTTTCCTCCGGGTGCTCCGGTTTCCCCCACAGTCCAAAGACATGCAGGTTAGGTTAACTGGTGACTCTAAATTGACCGTAGGTGTGAATGTGAGTATGAATGGTTGTCTGTGTCTATGTGTCAGCCCTGTGATGACCTGGCGACTTGTCCAGGGTGTACCCCGCCTTTCGCCCGTAGTCAGCTGGGATAGGCTCCAGCTTGCCTGCGACCCTGTAGAACAGGATAAAGCGGCTACAGATAATGAGATGAGAAAATGTACCTTTTCCAAAGATTTACAGGGCACCTACCCCTTCCTCCGAGAGGTGCAGAACAATGCGCACGAAGCCTACTGCACACACTGTAAGTGTTCCTTCTCCGTAGCCCACGGTGGTAACGCCGATATACAGGATCACATTAAAACGGCTAAACATAAGCGAGGCTACTTTTCCTACTGGAAAAGATTCACTCTTCTTGTAAATATACGTAGGCTAATGCATTTTGTTCAGGGTGGGTGGATTGACAGTCACCTTAGCTTTGTTCCTGTGCTTTGTTCTTGTACTGAGTTGGGTAGCCTATGTTGCAAATGATGTGCGCTCCTGTGGGGGCTTTCCTCGGGCTGTCGCCCCTCTCCTCCTTTATTGCTGTTTTGTTTGAGTGTATATTCTCAAATCACTTGTCTCTTTTTTGTTTCTGTTTAACACACCATTCTGACAGTTTGGCCATATTGCTGTGTTGAACAGCTTGTTGCACCTTCCATTAATGTGTTCACTTTTGTACACATCTTCTTGCTTTATTCATTCAGTTGTGGGGAATGGTTAGTAAGGTTGATTCTGACCTAGGCTATGTTGAGGTCACATATCTACTTTTTAAGTTCATGCTATAGTGCATACAATTTTAGAGATATAGTCTACATGTGCATATGCATTCTTCTTGGTGTTCTCACAAACAGGTGAAATAAATCAGTTTAAATGTGGCCTATGGACATAGCCTGGCCTATTCTCAGCCATTACACAATCTGTTGTCTGGCCATAATTTAACTGATCTGTATACCACTATGCTACTAGATAACAAAATGCCTGTTTGTTTTATTTCATGTGAGATGTTGATAAATGTGAGCTTCAACAAAATGATAAGAGCACCTCTCTGAGTGTCACGTTTACGTAAAAAAAAGGTGTGCGTGCACGAGCATGGTCACGCACAAAAGTGTCCCGGTTTCAGACTAGGGAAATCTGGTCACCCTACCGCAGGGGCGCAGATAGGATTTTTGAACTGGGGGGGACTGAGCTGTCAGCAAATGATTCCATTTTGTGTGTGTAGATATATATATATATATATATATATATATATATATATATATATATATATATATATATATATATATATATACTACTGTTCAAAAGTTTGGGGTCACTTTGAAATGTCCTTATTTTTGAAAGAAAAGCACTGTTCTTTTCAATGAAGATCACTTTAAACTAATCAGAAATCCACTCTATACATTGCTAATGTGGTAAATGACTATTCTAGCTGCAAATGTCTGGTTTTTGGTGCAATATCTCCATAGGTGTATAGAGGCCCATTTCCAGCAACTATCACTCCAGTGTTCTAATGGTACAATGTGTTTGCTCATTGCCTCAGAAGGCTAATGGATGATTAGAAAACCCTTGTACAATCATGTTAGCACAGCTGAAAACAGTTGAGCTCTTTAGAGAAGCTATAAAACTGACCTTCCTTTGAGCAGATTGAGTTTCTGGAGCATCACATTTGTGGGGTCGATTAAATGCTCAAAATGGCCAGAAAAATGTCTTGACTATATTTTCTATTCATTTTACAACTTATGGTGGTAAATAAAAGTGTGACTTTTCATGGAAAACACAAAATTGTCTGGGTGACCCCAAACTTTTGAACAGTAGTGTGTATACATGTTATTTCACCTCCCTCACTGCCATCACCAGGAACTACCTGCAGGCCAGGACAATGATAACATTTTAACATAGCCTATGGAAATCCAAAGTTTACACATTATCATCACGCACAGAAATTGCAAAACTGCAAAATTAGTTTTAAAACCGCTAAGTTCCAACTGTTAAACATAGCGAGAGGCTGGGCTACGTGTGTGTGTGTAAAGTGTAAACCAGTGCATCCTGACTTTCTAACTATGCCTGTGTGTTGCGTGAACGGCAGTCAGTCAACAACTCATCGCAAAGTTTCCTTATGAAACAATATGCTCGCTGAAATTATGGCAGGGAACGCCAGATTAAACATTAAAACTGCCTTCTGAGCACTGTATCTACAGGCTGCCACCGAAAGAAGGAGGCTACCAGAAAGGCATCTCTACTCCGGACGATTTTACTTTCACTACGACATTACTTTGAACAGACTATCAAAAAACTGCAAGGTGATATGATAAAGTACGGCACAGTTTACTTACAGTCGTTTTAAAAAAAAACGATGCAATCGTTTTCTGCCTTTTGGCACCCTTCATCATGCCGTGTTGGGGTCCTGAACTAGGAGGCGCTGTCCCCGATATGCCTGTCAAACTTGTGGGTAACCATAGCAACCAAGCTCGAGCTCGCAACCTGTGCAGTCTGCGCAGTTGCAACTATGTATATACTGCTGTGCACCTCAATAAACCGAATGGTAATTAGTCTTTTGATTTTTCCGTGAGGTTTGCCTTATGCAAAGAAAGACAGCATAGACGTTTTTTCCTCCCTATAAGTGGGGGGGACCGAACGAGGTGAATTTAAATCTGGGTGGGACGAATCCCCCCCGTCCCCCCCTCTATCTGCGCCCGTGCCCTACCGTAACCAAGCCATGAACTAGCCAATAGCATTTCAGAAGTACGGCCCCGTGTTAAGGAAAAAAAGCCCTCCTTGACTGACCAATCAGAATTGAGTAATTTGGCCCTATGTATTATAATGTTTAATAAAAGTACCTTGGACCATTTTCTTCCCAGAGCAAATGCATAAGTTGCTAATGCTATAATATGGCTTTTGTTTAGTTAAAGGGTTATTAAAAGGTTAGTTGTTGTTACATGAATGTATCAGGTACATATTAAGAGACCTATAGAGGATTTCGGCCTACGTCATTGTTTCCATAGCGACAATATCTATGCCGCCATTTTGACGGTCACAAATATGGCGACTACCGGTAGCGATACACTGTTGATCATGACGAAGTCTCATTGTCGAGTATTTTATCCGGCCTAGATGACGCGAGTAAGAAGCGATATCACCAGAAAATCAATGATGCTGGTGTACGTGATCCGTACACGTTACCAGGCTATCTTTTTCTGGCTTTGCAGTGCTGCAGCGTGGGTGATCTTCCTGACCTGCAGTCAGGCGTGTGGGGAAATACCAGGGAAAAAACATAAAAGAAAAAGGAGCGAGATGCAGAAAACACCTTCACTATCCAGCGACGTAGGGCATTTACAGGGCGAGCAGAGGGAAAGGTATTTGCAAAAATTGAGGTTAGCAGGCTTAGAAAACGACGTTTACCTGCTTCCACCAGGATTGTTCACTGACGTACAGAAGTACACGAAGCCCTCGTCTTTACCTGACTTCGGCCCACATGATCTGTATATCTATGTCGTTAAAAACCAGGCTGGGTAACATGCCTACATCAGCGGGTCGTCCCTGGAGCCGGTGGTCGCCATCTTATTACAGCTAAGGTTTGTTCACATTTTCATTTACTTTCGGTCCTCAGGATAAACAAAATGTTATTAAATGTCATTGAAATAACTTCTTAGTCTGTTGAGACATGGCCCGTTATAAATTTGCTGTTACCAGGCAATGACCAAGAACTGTCTTATTAGGGTCGGTGTAGTTGTAGCAGTGCACTAGCAGCTAGCTGTTAGCACTAGCTAATGTCAACAACATAGTAGCTGGTATGTTACTGTAGCAATGTTTACGTTCAGTCATTTGGATGACTGTTAAAACCTTTCAGTCTCAAGTTTTTCCTTTACTGTATTTACTAGTTTACTGAGCTAGCGCGCTCGGGCAGGCTGGGAGCGAGTGCGCTAGCTCCCAGCCTGCCCGAGCTAGCGCGCTAGCTCCCAGCCTGCCCGAGGTAGCGCGCTCGCTCCCAGCCTGCCCGAGCGCGCTCGCTCCCAGCCTGCCCGAGCGCGCTAGCTCAGTAAACTAGTAAATACAGTAAAGGAAAAACTTGAGGCTGAAAGGTTTTAACAGTCATCCAAATGACTGAACGTAAACATTGCTACAGTAACATACCAGCTACTATGTTGTTGACATTAGCTAGCTTGACCTTCAAAATGGCGGACACCGGGGCGTCACGTGACCTGTGACGTCACGTCGAAATCCTCTATAGAGAAGGTAAGGTGAAGTGCAAAAATGTTGAAAAAGTCTCAGTTGTTGTAACAGAATTGATTTAGCAATATTATCTAAGCTACAGATGCACAACACTTAGCTCAAGTTAGCCAGCTAAGCAGTTATTTTATCTAGGGTTTAAATGTTACCTCTAGAGTAGTAGCTAATTGACTAAAAGGTAAAAGTGATTTTAAAACAAAACAAAAAACCCCACAACAACCTGTAGCTATGTTTGCTTTGCTAGCAAGTGTTAGCTTTCACCTTCCCAAGTTGGTGGTTGTTATGTCAAAGAAAGAGACCTAACTATGGGGTGTGGATTTATAACAGATAAACTGAGATAAATTGTGAAAAATACATTTTTACACCTGGGTGCAGATAGTTTTTTGAGAAAAGAATAAATTCTGGAGACAATTGGCTAGCAATTAGCATGTTGTATTAGCACTGACTAAACCACAGCTGTTTTTTTTCCTCTCACATTTTAAAAAGGTAGGGAAAGCAGGAAGTTTTTCAGAATGTAAAACTGTCATCGCAGTTAGTATGACATAGATATTTACACACTGCTTAAAAGCGGAACTCCTGATGAATTGATGAGCAAAATATGTGCCAGGGCACAAAATCAACCTGGATAGAATAATAATATTATAGCACCATGAATGAACCATTGAATTGCGTAGTGTCATGTATTTCATGTCAGGAAGTTACTGCATTGTCTTGTGACAGTGAGACCAATAATCAGATACACATAGCAGTTATGAATACATATTTATTCCTTTCTTTGACACCGCATGCCATGCACCAGAAACAACACCACGGCATTTATTATGGTGTGACTCTGCTGGGTGCCTGGTGGACAGCAGTGAACCAGTGCTTTCTCTTTACATCACTACTATATAGTTATCATCCAATATCAAACTCGATATGTCAAACAGTTGTCTGGTTACATCTCTCACATCCACACGTGTTGACGCACATGCAGTGCCATTAGGACTAATTACCATGCACCTGTTCCTGATTAGAGCTCAATCACAGCGCCTACATATAAGGACTCTCAGTAACACACAGACTTTGTACCCTGCGTCTGACGTTACCAAGCCTTGTATTCTATATCGCTTTTCTGGTTTTGACCCTGTTTGTGTTTCTGGGCTGTGAGTATTGTATTCCCTCTGATATCCTGTCTGTGTCTTACTCCACCACTGCCTGTTTTTTGACTCTGTCTACATTTTGGATCTGTTTGCGAGCATGTTTTTAGTAAAACTCTTCCTGCACTTACATCTGTCTATCGCCCTTACATGACAGAAACTCAACTGTCCAACAAGCTAATGGACTAATAAAACTGTTTTAGCGAGTTTTATATGAAATTGTCGTGAATATCTTCCATAAAATGTGTTAGTAAATAATCCCATGTTATTTTTTTAAAACACAAATTAAAAATAAGCGCTGGATAGAAACCCTTGTATCTTATGTAAATAAACTTACAAATTTTGTCATCCGGTGGGCAAGTGTTTATGTGTCCTTACATTTACAGTCGGGTTCCCTGTCGTGGTACATGTTCATTGTTCATACGTATGGATGTCATACGGTCGCAAAAGCCATCAGATCGATGCCTTACCATATTCTCTTAAGTATTGAACTCTGCTATAAGATGCTGGAAACAATTTTTGAATCATGGCTGGCTTCTGTACAAACCTCTCTTATATACTGCATCTCAAACGTACAATAATTGAGACAAATATAATCTCCCATCCAGACTGTCTTCCATACTTCCACTTAGGTTTTACTGTAATTCTGTCCAATATAAAACATGAATCCTGCACTCCTTATCATTTCCACTCAATCGCACACATGCACATGTCCTCCTGCTGCCACTCAAAGCTGGATACAGATACTCACAGGTTTACCATCCAAACCAAGAGGCCCCTGTATGCAGAGAAAGCAGAAGAAGATAAATGAGCGGTTAGACACTGCAACTTCTCAAAATGATGGGGCAATAAAGAACAAAGTGTAGATACAGCTGTAACCGAAGGTGCAGGATAACAAATGAGAGCCATGATAGGAGATAAAGTACAGAAAAAGAAGAGGACAGAATCTCAGTGTTAGCACAGCATGATATCACTTCTTAATTTTATAGGCACACTTTTACGCAAATGGTACCTCAAGTGCTCTCTGGGTAGTTACAGGTGTTGGGACCCTCTTTAAAATGAGAAATACAGTTAGTAGGGTTCAGGCCTTAGGTATCCTCGATGGAACCTTTATTCTTATAGCGTACTAGTGAGCTGCAAACTCATCTACAGACCAGTTTGTTTCATGTGTCTTAAATGTTTTGTTTTGAACCAAGGATGGGACATGCGTGATGGCTGAAATCCCTACTTCCTAAAAAAAAAAAAGTCTCAATGAGGCTGGGAGGAGTAGCGATTTTTGTGAAATTGCATATGGCCCCTGTGTAGCTGCAGCCATAGCAGGTGGCGCCACTTGGTGAACAACTCTTTTTGGAATATGTCTTTAGAGTCTTCTGGGTGAGTTTCAGTGAAACCATCCTTGTAGTTTACAAACAGTAGTGTTTGGTGTGATGAGTCGCCCAAAATTTTCAGACATCCATAAAATCATAAATATGACAGGTGGCACCACCTTCTTGACAAATTTTATGCACACCCACCTGGGGAACATAGTATGCGAGTTTGATTGAAATCTGATCAATCCTATAGAAGAAGTAGCAATTTTTGTAAATTGTGGACAGATGATGGACAAACAACAGGTGATCGCATAAGCTTATCTGGCCTGACCTACAGCCGGATGAGCTAAAAACTCCATATATTACTGCCAATTTTTAATTATAAGAAATAAAAGCGTACAATGGGAAATAAGTTCTCAGTGATTATGATTAACAGCATTATCTACATCAGTGTCCATCTCATCACCTGAGCTAAAAGTCCCTCACTGAGCCACACTGTCATCTCTTGACTTGATTGATCTCTGGTCACGTGAATATCAGCGAAGAAATAATCAGATTCATGAACTTACTTCTGTTCTCTTGGCTAAATTTCTTGTCTTTTTAAAACTTTGTGTGTGTTATTGTCTGTCCAGAATGTGTAAATGTTTTTTCTCTGTTTTGATGATGTTCTCAGTGCCAGCACACCACAACACACCACAAAAAACAGCTAATTGTAGTGCTCTAGTCCTATAAAAGTTTACTTTTATATATCAGTAAGTAAGGTTTTCCATAGGGCTCTGGAGGGGCACACCAGAAAAGTTTTAACCTCAGAGTTTGAACCTTGATGAGACCACAACAATTCATGGCCAAGGAGTCCAGGAAAAATAAATTGGCAGGGCTCAATGGGTAGAAGGGGCATTTTGTCATTCCTGTCGATCACAGCAATATGAGTCAATCATGAGCATCTGTGATGCTGATAGTGCTTTCCTCTGAGGATGTTACTCCACCCCAAGCTTCCATGCATGTGCACTGGGCCATGTAGTGCTGGAAAGACCACCATTGTCAAGTCAAAGGCAAGTCTAAAGGCAGGACTAGCTGAGATCGAGTCTTAAGTGAGATGAGGCCGAGTTGACATCAAGTCCAAATGAAAGCAAGACCAAGTCCAGACCAAGACCAAAGTCCATCAGATCCTTTTTGAGCCAGGCCTTTACTTCAACTAATTTGCTTCATTCATGCTTTGTACCAAGAATTAGGCTGTATTTTAGAGAAGAAGGTATTACATTTTGTCAAACCTTCTCAATCTATATTACTAAAGGAAGGCTGTCTGTCTCTGTCTCTCTGTCCGACACAGCTGGACACACATACTCCATACTTTGCACATGGATTGGTAGCACCCCAGAGGGTCCCAAGACAACATTTTCGATTTTCCAAAACATGGGATTAGTGCTAATCCAAACACACTATTCATTTCCCATAGGCTACATGCTCATATGCTAACACACTTCGCGCAGCCTTGGCGGGGAATCCCCTTCCCCACTTGCCTGAAAGTTTCAATTGTACAGGACCTCAAAATCAGTGCTCCTTGCCGGAGACTTCTGATAGGGCTGAGTCTATGTCACTGAGGAGACACAGGGAGCAATTTAGCCCCTGTGAAGAGCACTATTCAGAGGAAATCAGGTTCATGGGCAAAAACTACTAGTTTGTAAAGAAAACAAAAGTATTATTTTTTACAAACTTTCAGTCAAGACCAAGATCATATATAATGAACCCAATACCCAAAACCAAGACAAATCCAAGTACAAATTCCAGGATGTCTGAGATAAGTCCAAGTCAGTACAAAATATGTATCAAGACTGGACTTGCATCCTACAGCCTTTACAACAGAGTTTGGTTGAAGTGAACACCAGATCTCTGGATCACTCCCAGGCTTAAAAACAGCTTTTAGACATCACAAAACACACCAAATTTCAGGACCCCCCACAGATTTTAAAACCACTTTTACTGTAGCTTCACTCTTAGAAAACTTTGTGCACTTATTCTGCACCCACCTACCCTCCTTTGGACAAGAATTTTAAAAATCCCTCTGGAGAAGGACTTCAAAAGCTACATGAAGCATGATGGTGGAGATGGTGGAGTGTCTGAAGAAGCTTAGCAGAGATGGTCTTTGACCTATATATGATATATTTATATTCCATGGTAATTTTTTTTAGTCCCTTGAGGTACGACCTGTTGAAATTTGGAAACCAGGACCAGAAGTGGGAAAAGAGAAAAGTGATGCACCAGAATGGCACCATAAACCACATTTCATGGGTCAAATGGTTAGATGCGAGGTATAAAGTGGTATTGGTGGGAAAATGTGGTATAGAGAACTGTAAAGTTATTTTCAGTATTGTATAAAAAGGGAAGGGAAGCTTGGAGTTCCATAATATGATACTTTTGGCATTAGTTGCACAACTCCCCCCCCCAGTGATGTCTACAGATCAGAAGTAGATCATGACCATGGAGTGGTTTGATCTAGAAATGTGGATGTGTAAATGTGGTTCAAGCATGTTTGTCTCAGTGTCAGGTCCATCTGGAAACATTTAAGTTGCCTGATTTCCCTGGTGGCTAGTCATGATGAGCAGTCTTGGTGTGCACTCTGAGGTCACACTACTCTTTCTTAAACAGAGACAAATGAATCTCAAACTCATACTGAAGCTGCAGATTGATCAATGATGTGTGACACAACATGACCTGCTAGAAGTACGCTAAGTGCTACTGGTGTGCTCGGCTAGGTTTGGCATTTATTTCAGTCCTGATGCAGGTAGTCTCCTAAATATAACTAGATTTAAAATGTTTGTCTATCTCTATAAAGGATTTAGAGAAGTTAATCCATGACGCCATTAAAAATGTTCACCCTAACAAAGAAAACTGGGCATATTTATTACCAGAAGTGGTTCACGCCCATAAATTATGGTGGCGCAGGACAACATGAAACAACAACCACCTAGCTTGAAACAAAACTAAGTCAAGAGGTGATAAGACGCTATTAGAAGAACCTGATAAGAAGCAGTTTTGAGAAGACAAGTTCTGAATTAACAAACAAAGTCTTTATCTATTTTCAACAAGAGAACAGAAAGAACAAAACAACAATTCCATAAGCTGATATACAGTGGTATGCAAAAGTTTGGGCACCCCAGTCAAAATTGCTGTTACTGTGAACAGTTAAGCAAGTTGAAGATGCAATGATCTCCAAAAGGCATAAAGTTAAAGATGACTCATTCCTTTTATATTTTAAGCAAAAACAATTTTTTATTTTCATCTTTTACGTTTTCAAAATGACAAAAAGGGAAAAGGCCCGAAGCAAAAGTTTGGGCACCCTGCATGGTTAGTACCTAGTAACACCCCCTTTGGCAAGTATCACAGCTTGTAAACACTTTTTGTAGCCGGCTAATAATCTTTCAGTTCTTACCTGGGGGATTTTCACACATTCGTCCTTGCAAAAGGCTTCCAGTTTTACAAGTTTCCTGGGCTGTCTTGCATGCACTGCTCTTTTGAGATCTATCCACAGATTTTCAATGATGTTTAGGTCAGGGGACTGTGAGGGCCTGGGCAAAACCTTCAGCTTGTGCCTCTTGAGGTATTCCATTGTAGATTTTGAGGTGTGTTTTGGATCATCGTCTTATTGTAGGACCCATCCTCTTTTTGACTTCAACTTTTTTACAGATGGTGTGATGTTTGCTTCCAGAATTTGCTGGTATTTATTCGAATCCATGCTTCCCTCGACCAGTGAAATGTGCCCTGTGCCACTGGCTGCAACACAACCCCAAAGCATGATCGATCCACACCCATGCTTCAGAGTTGGAGAGGTGTTCTTTTCCTGGAATTCGGCACCCTTTTTTCTCCAAACATACCTTTGCACATTGTGGCCAAAAAGTTCTATTTTGATTTCATCAGTCCACAGGACTTGTTTCCAAAATGCATCAGGCTTATTTAGATGTTCATTTGCAAACTTCAGACGCTGAATTTTGTGGCTAGGACGCAGGAATGGTTTTCTTCTGATGACTCTCCCATGAAGGTCATATTTGTTCAGGTGTCGCTGCATAGTAGAACAGTGCACCACCACTCCAGGGTCTGCTAAATCTTTCTGAAGGTCTTTTGCAGTCAAACAGGGGTTTTTATTTGCCTTTCTAGCAATCCAACGAGCAGTTCTTTCAGAAAGTTTTCTTCATCTTCCAGACCTCACCTTGATCTCCACTGTTTCTGTTAACTGCCATTTCTTAATAACTTTACAATCTGAGGAAACAGCTACCTGAAAACACTTTGCTGCGTTCTTGTAGCCTTCTCCTGCTTTGTGAGCATCAATTATTTTGTTATTAAGAATGCGAGGGAGTTGCTTAGAGGAGCCCATGGCTGTTGATTTTAGGGACAAGTTTGAGGAGTCAGAGAATTTATACAGCTTTGAAATCTGCATCATCTGACCTTTCCTAACGAAGAATTTGAACAAGCCACAGCTCAATAAGCTAATTAAGGTCTGGAACCTTGGTAAAAGTTACCTGAGAACTCAAATGTATTGGGGTGCCCAAACTTTCACATGGTGTTCCTTTTCTTTTTTCACTCTCCAATTGTACAAAACAAAAATAATACACAAATCTTGCAGAAAACGCTGAAAAGAAATGTGTCGTCTTTACCTTTATGCCTTTTGATCAGTTCATCTTCTGCTCACTTAACTATTCACAGTAACAGACATTTTCAGTAAGGGTGCCCAAACTTTTGCATGCCACTGTATGAGTGTGGAGTTATTACAACAATCCTCTACAGTTCCATCGACTGGATGCTTTCCATCATAATTGTCTGTGCAGAATCCTAAAGGTATGGTTCCATGATCACATTTTGAACCTTGAGATAAGAAGGAGAACTGGTTGCTGTAGCCTAGGAATTAGCATAAGCTACTGCCGTGTCCTTTACTTTAAGCATGTGGCATGAATGTCAGATGGCAAGTTCCCTAAATTCCTGCAAGATTGGGTTCCCGCCCATAGCTCTAGAGGTGTTGGACGCCCAAGACCAAACAACCTGAAGACGCTGGGTAACGATCTTGAGCTGTATCTAGGAAAGGATCATGATACTGCAGTGGGGATGCTTTGTGCACTGGATCGAGCTAAATGGCACTGAATCCTACGTTCCGCCAAACAACGATTAAGACATTGTGAGCAGGCAGACCTATCACAAGATGGATGAAGACCTGACCAAGGTACAAGGTAAGGACAAGCTGATCAAGCTGAATATTTTTAACTTAACACTACAACATCTTTTGTAAAGAAATCAAGCTGGTCGATCTTTCAAATGCGCAGATTTTTCTATCACAACTTTCTTGAAATCAAATGTTATCATGTTATAAGCAATTGCTGCAATTATAATCGTGACTGATTGCTAATAATGGCACTTTAAAGATACAACTAAGTTAGTTACATAGCTAGCTAGATAACAGTGTTGACTGTACAATACTTACTAATCACATTTCGACAAGTGAATTTTTGAAAAGATTTTCAGCTCATAGAGAAAGCATGGAACAAATAAATACAGTGTCTTGGAAAAGTATTCATCCCCCTTGGTGTTTGTCCTGTTTTGTCGCATTACAAGCTAAAATTGAAATGGATTTTTTGGGGGGTTAGCACCATTTGATTTACACAACATGCCTACCACTTTAAAGGTGCAAATTGTTGTTTTTTTTATTGTGACACAAACAATAATTAAGATGAAAAAACAGAAATCTGGAGTGTGCATAGGTATTCACCCCCCAGAGTCAATACTTTGTAGAGCCACCTTTCACTGCAATTACAGCTACAGGTCTCTTGTGGTATGTCTTTATTAACTTGCCGTAGCACATCTAGCCACTGGGATTTTTGCCCATTCCTCAAGGCAAAACTGCTCCAACTCCTTCAAGTTAGATGGGTTGCGTTGGTGTACAGCAATCTTCAAGTTATACCACAGATTCTCAATTGGATTGAGGTCTGGGGTTTGATTAGGCCATTCCAAGACATTTAAATGTTTCCCTTTAAACCACTCCAGTGTAGCTTTAACAGTATGTTTAGGGTCATTGTCCTGCTGGAATGCGAACCTTCGTCCCAGTCTCAAAGCTCTGGCCGACTCAAACAGGTTTTCCTCCAAAATTGCCCTGTATTTAGTGCCATCTAAATGCCACCTTTAAAGTGGTAGGCATGTTGTGTAAATTAAATGGTTCTAACCTCCCAAAAATCCATTTTACTTCCAGCTTGTAATGCAACAAAACAGGACAAACACCAAGGGGGATGAATACTTTTGCAAGACACTGTATGTAATGCTTACGAAACCTAGACTTTAATCCAAAACCAAATCACAAAATACACCCAGAAGCATTTGTCGACTAAATGTCTCGGATAGTACCAGTATTTCGCACTCGCAGTGCTGGAGGCCCAGTAGTCTAAAGATCTCCTGATCAAGCTCAGTAGCTAATAATCAAATTGCCCAATACTTGGCTCCGGTTTGTCATAAGCATGGAAATCATGAAACTGGGCTGAAAGACTGAGTTACATTTCCACCCCTAAAGCAAGTTCCTCCAATAAATCAGCATTAAAATACAAAATGTATTACTGACATTAACCACAACCATGTTTTTGAGAACAACAAAGTAGTAAGCCTTATCCCTGAACTGTCCAATGCTTGAAAAAAAACAACAACACACAGAACGGAGTCAAACCACAAGTCTTGACTCAAGTACAGCTGTGTTTTTTTTTTTTATTGTTTGTCAGTCATGGGATAAAATTATTTTGAACATTCCTGTCTGCATCCCAGACCTTATTACCTCTGAAAAAAAGTAAGAAATAAATAACTTTTGTCAAAAACCCGCTGATTTATGACACGTTCTAAGAGGAGTATAAGACCGAGAAAAAAAAAAACATTGCTCAAATTACTAACAAAACCTCATGAGGCGAGTTGAGAAAAGACAATAATTGCTTTTCATTCTTCTGTCCGATGTTAGGATGCTAGGGCTAAACTTTTGTTTTCCCTCCTCATCGTAAATTACACATTCAATCCAGGGAAGGGTTTGGGACTCCAAGCATTCCCAGCTGAAACTGGTCTTGGTGAAGGCCTTGGGAGCACAGGATTGGAAAACTGATTACACTGAGAGCGCAACCCTGCCTTCAGCACGGCTCTGGACTTCCACTCAGCCTTGTTGTTTCTAATCGTTTAATCTACACTGCAGGCCAAAAGTATGGAAGTAGCCAATGATTTGTTGATAGCCAGCAACCTCATATCATCTCTAGCTGCTTTATCCTGTTCTACAGGGTCACAGGCAAGCTGGAGCCTATCCCGGGTGACTACGGGCGAAAGGCGGGGTACACCCTGGACAAGTCGCCAGGTCATCACAGGGCTGACACATAGACACAGACAACCATTCACACTCACATTCACACCTACGGTCAATTTAGAGTCACCAGTTAACCTAACCTGCATGTCTTTGGACTGTGGGGGAAACCGGAGCACCCGGAGGAAACCCACGCGGACACGGGGAGAACATGCAAACTCCACACAGAAAGGCCCTTGCCGGCCACGGGGCTCCAACCCAGACCTTCTTGCTATGAGGCGACAGCGCTAACCACTACACCACCGTGCCGCCCATAGCCTTGGGAACTTGGGAAAATGGTCTGGTCATTAGTACTGGGACAGGAGATTGCCTGAGAAGTCCAGGTCCTGGCATGGAAGAGACTTGACGTTTTGGAAAGGATTAAAACTTGTGGATTAAATTTTCAGGATTTTTTTTAGTACTACAGGGTATTACTAAAATGCCGTAAAATTTGTTGTACAAGAGCCCAACCAGCAGAACAGAACAAAGGCATATTAGTATTAATTACAAATACAAGGAATAGATGAACTGAGCCAACCCTTTACTGTAAAGTGCAATCCTTCCTGATGTTGTTCAAAGTATTTAATAGTAAATGGTTAAAATATACAGTACATATATCAGATCATGTTTCTGAATGGGGGAAGTCATGGCCTAATGGTTAGGGAAGCAGCTTTGGGACCAAAAGGTCACTGGTTCAATTCCCTGGACCAGTAGGAATGGCTGAAGTGCCCTTGAGCAAGGCACCTAACCCCCAGGCTGCTCTGGGTATGTTGTATGTCACTCTGGATAGAGCGTCTTCTAAATATCATTAATGTAATGATTGGCTGATGATGGTGAAATAAACTATTCATCATTCTACTGTATGTGAGAAAGTTTATCTCCAATTGCTTTCTACACTATGAGCTATAATGTACCGCAGGGTCTATAGTGCAACTGGAATTCTACACCAAGCTAGCTTTACATTCATTTCAAAATATTTGGTTTAGGATCAACTTTACACACTGACTTATGATTGAACTTACATGCAGCTGCTGCACCTGACCCCTGAGCTACTGATGGAGGCCTGGAGAGTATAATCTCTTCTTTCACTGTGGTATGGGTGTTGGTTTGAGCCAGATGAGTATTTTTGGTTTGAGTATTTCAGAAACTGCTGATCTCCTCCTGAGGTTTTCACACACAGTCTCACAACAGAATGGTGCGAAAAACAAAAAAACATTGAGTGAGTGAGCAAGGGATAGTTCTGTAGGTGGAAAAACAAACGCCTTGTTGATAAGAGAGGTCAGAGGAAAATGGACAGATTTGAGGTGGTTCAAGTTTTTTTTTTTTGCCAGGAAGGCTATAGTAACTCATATAATCACTCTGTACAACCGTGGTGAGCAGAAAAGCATCGCAACAGAAAACAGAAGACCACATTGGGTTCCGCTCCTGCAGCCAAGAACAGGAGTCTTAGAATCAACCACAAGTTCCTATTAAAGGAGAACTGAAGTCATTTTTAAACTTGCTTTATTTCTTAATTAACGTGTTATTCAATTACGTTTTCGGTTTTAGTAACCTTATATCGTGACTCGTATTGGCAACTAATTGCAATTAGACTACCGTTCAAAAGTTTGGGGTCACCCAGACAATTTTGTGTTTTCCATGAAAAGTCACACTTTTATTTCCCACCATAAGTTGTAAAATGAATAGAAAATATAGTCAAGACATTTTTCTGGCCATTTTGAGCATTTAATCGACCCCACAAATGTGATGCTCCAGAAACTCAATCTGCTCAAAGGAAGGTCAGTTTTATAGCTTCTTTAAAGAGCTCAACTGTTTTCAGCTGTGCTAACATGATTGTACAAGGGTTTTCTAATCATCCATTAGCCTTCTGAGGCAATGAGCAAACACATTGTACCATTAGAACACTGGAGTGAGAGTTGCTGGAAATGGGCCTCTATACACCTATGGAAATATTGCACCAAAAACCAGACATTTGCAGCTAGAATAGTCATTTACCACATTAGCAATGTATAGAGTGGATTTCTGATTAGTTTAAAGTGATCTTCATTGAAAAGAACAGTGCTTTTCTTTCAAAAATAAGGACATTTCAAAGTGACCCCGAACTTTTGAACGGTAGTGTAAATATTATACTTATCGGCCTATTCGGTTTTTAGCCATGTTGAATTTAGTTCGTTTGGTCCACGGCAGGTGTCACTTATCCGTGTGATCTTCATGAGACTTCAAAACGTGAAGTGTCAGCCAGGTATCAGTGCCGCCATTTTGAAAACTGTTGCACCAACAAAAGAAGACCACATTGGGTTCCACTCCTGCAGCCAAGAACAGGAATCTTAGAATCAAGAACAAGTTCCTATTAAAGTGGCCAGTGAATGAATGTAAAACAAGAAATAAAACTGAACGCCAAGTCTGATTCGAGCTGGTATTAGAATATAAATTATAGTCTCATTTGGACTCATTTACACCTGAAAAATTTGTATATTTTAAGTATAATTGTGGGCGGCACGGTGGTGTAGTGGTTAGCGCTGTCGCCTCACAGCAAGAAGGTCCTGGGTTCGAGCCCCGGGGCCAGCGAGGGCCTTTCTGTGTGGAGTTTGCATGTTCTCCCCGTGTCCGTGTGGGTTTCCTCCGGGTGCTCCGGTTTCCCCCACAGTCCAAAGACATGCAGGTTAGGTTAACTGGTGACTCTAAATTGACCGTAGGTGTGAATGTGAGTGTGAATGGTTGTCTGTGTCTATGTGTCAGCCCTGTGATGACCTGGCGATTTGTCCAGGGTGTACCCCGCCTTTCGCCCGTAGTCAGCTAGGATAGGCTCCAGCTTGCCTGCGACCCTGTAGAAGGATAAAGCGGCTAGAGATAATGAGATGAGATGAAGTATAATTGTTGAGAGCAAATTGTTCATATGAGACAAAGAATGTAAACGTGGTTAATAAGATTGCCTCAATGTGTTAAGTTACACCATTTATTATTATTATTATTTTATTTTTAATATACATACATATACATGGGGCGGCACAGTGGTGTAGTGGTTAACGCTGTCGCCTCACAGCAAGAAGTTCAGGGTTCGAGCCCCGGGGCCAGCGAGGGCCCTTCTGTGTGGAGTTTGCATGTTCTTCCCATGTCCACGTGGGTTTCCTCCGGGTGCTCCGGTTTCCCCCACAGTCCAAAGACATGCAGGTTAGGTTAACTGGTGACTCTAAATTGACTGTAGGTGTGAATGTGAGTGTGAATGGTTGTCTGTGTCTGTGTCAGCCCTGTTGACTTGTCCAGGGTGTACCCTGCCTTTCGCCCGTAGTCAGCTGGGATAGGCTCCAGCTTGCCTGCGACCCTGTAGAACAGGATAAAGCGGCTAGAGATAATGAGATTTTATATATATATATATATATATATATATATATTTTTTTTTTTTACAAATTTTTACAAATTAACCACCATCAAACTGAAAGTGCTTCCAAAGATTTAAATAAATAAAAGAAATTAACTTAAAATTCCTGGTTTCTTTGTATCCTGAAGCGGGATGTGGTGACCAGAGAGCAGAATAGAGCAGAACATGTAAAATTCTTTGATCAGTGCTGGTTTTAAAGTCAGAAACCTGAACTGATGGGAACCCAAACGAGCGCCGTCTCTGTTCACGTCTCACGTTTTTGACCAAAGGGACCTCAAAACCACAAGTGCACCCCAGCATGAGTTTTGTGGTGAGACTACAGTAAGTGGGAGATGAAAAACACCAGGCATCTGGATCTAATGCCCGTGAAATCTCATCCTTTTCAATTCCACCTTTGCTTCCCAATGGGAAATTGTTTATTGCTTCATGTTACGGTCCAATACATAAAAAATCATTTGTGAAACACGACATTCTTTTTTTCCCTCCCAGCAAAAATTCTCTTTGATAGTTGGCACAGACAAAAAAAAAAAAGCAAGAGGTCACTAAGTCAATGAAGAAAACCGTTTCCATGCCAGCTTCTCTATTTGATGTTTAGTAGGAGGTGAAAAAGCCTTCGCTCTGTTTTTATGTGGAATTTTTTCAGAAAAGCCCAAATATACAACTTTTAATTTTATATTCATGAGGTACTTCTTGGTCTGGGATCACGTTACCCTTTAAATGACAGAAAAGTCTAAATAGAGAGTTGATGTCTGACATCCTCTGGTGAAAAAAAAAATTACTAAAATATTTCTCTGAAGGTGGAAACCTGTGATTTTTGCGAAGTTAAAGAAAAACACATTAAATATGTTTATGTTGAAATACTTGTGATGCGTTTAGTTGTAACTGGTAAGGTCCTAAAAACAAAACATCAAGAGATTCTTTAATCACTCAGCATTCATGAGAAATCCAACATAAAATTGTGCACATGCTGGACTCAAAGTCCCACAATGCAATGCTGCACAGTTCCAGCAGAAACTCAGCTTGGCTAGTTAGCAGTTTTGTGAGTGACGGTGTTGACGGTTTTATTAGCATGAAGCTTGAAGGTTTGGAAGCTGATCTGTTTGAGCAGAGCGTACAGATGAGAAGGTGAGAGAGCTGAACAGGCTAAAGGACTAAAGTGCCGCTGCATCACTCTCTTTAGATATCATTCTGAGCATTGTGGGTAACTGTGAAGTGAAAATAAACAGATAAACGTCAATGAAAGAAGATAAAACACAGAATAAATAAATCTTGGACATTGCTTAAAAGCAGAAAAGCATCGCAACAGAAAATAGAACACCACATTGGGTTCTGCTCCTGCAGCCAAGAACAGGAATCTTAGAATCAACCACAAGTTCCTATTAAAGGAGAACTGAAGTCATTTTTAAACTTGCTTTATTTCTTAATTAACGTGTGATTAAAGAATCTCCTGATGTTTTGTTTTTAGGACCTTACCAATAACCGACACCAGGGTCGCTAAACGCATCACAAGTATTTCAACATAAACATATTTAACGTGCTTTTCTTTAACTTCGCAAAAATCACAGGTTTCCACCTTCAGAGAGATACTTATGATGGATTGTTTTCCTTTATACAGAAAAAAGATCATTCTGAAAATTTAAGAATAATTCACAGTGCTGGTCTCTATTATTGATACTTGATCTAGAGCCCTGCACTCCCGCGGGAGTCCCGCGGGACTCGCGGGACCCGCCGCAAAGCAGTGCGGCGCGGGACAAATTTTGAAAGCTCATTGCGGGTGCGGGCGGAAGTGCACATATGCGCGCGCGGGCGGGAGCGGTGATAAGCTGCAGTCCCACTAACTAAAAATGTGTTTGAAATAAAATTTATAAATTATTAATTTATGTCTATCATATATAATTTGTGCTGGATATTTTATTTGGCATTAATAAAAACATTTTAAGATACCTAAATTTGCAGAGAAAGTCAGATTGCCAGAGGAATGGCATCTTAAATTTGCCATTGATTACCCTAACGGGAAATCCTTTGATCACTCTAATGACTTGCAGTTCACACTCAGCTAGCAAGAGAACCATGAATGAAGTGATTTACTGCTTGCGTTAGTCTACAACTTTAATCAGAGAGACAGGTTACACAGTGACGGTAGGCTTGACTCAATGCTATCCCAGAAATCCTTCCTGTAATATGCAAATTTGGCTGTCCAATCAGAGGCGGCCAAATTTGCATATTACAGGAAGGATTTCTGGGATAGCATTGAGTCAAGCCTACCGTCACTGTGTAACCTGTCTCTCTGATTAAAGTTGTAGACTAACTCAAGCAGTAAATCAATTCACTTCTCTTACTAGCTCTGCTTTGCAATAAAAAAAAATAAAAAAAAACCATTGGTACAAAGCAAGCCTATTCACTTTTTTATGCTGATCAAAGAATTACAATGGTTTCTCATATGATAAAAATGTGTGATTTGTGATTAAATATTTTAATCACTTGACAACATTAATTATTATTAGAGACAGTACATGCTGAATTCAGAAACAAGGTAAATAATAACGTGAGCTGTAGATATTTATGCTCAAATCCACTCAAAGTAGGGGGCGAGGCACCATCACGCTGTGTCAAGACAAGAACTTTCCTGAGAAATAACGCGAACGTCTGCATCATGCGGGATTTGCGGGCGGGAGCGGGACAAAATATGGTAGGCGCGGGCGGGAGTGGGACTGAAAATCATAATTTTTTTGTGGGTGCGGGCGGGAGCGGGACTGAAAATCATAATTCTTTGCGGGCGCAGGCGGGAGTGGGACTGAAAAATCCGACCCGCGCAGACCTCTAACTTGATCAAATGTTACGTGAATTTCTGTATATTAGTATATCCTTCTTGGTTGTAAATTTTGTCAGGCTTGTAGTACTCGAATCCGACTCATGCCCGAATTTTAAGGACTCGTGACTTGACTTGGACTTGAGCACTGATGACTCAGACTTGGACTCGAACACTAACTGCATTCAGACTCGTAAATTGGAGACGAGGACTCGGATTTTTTCTTTACTTTTTTTTGCAACGTGCCATAATAATTTGGCATAAGATATTTACATTAATTTTTATACTAATTTCGTGCAAGAGAATGCACATTCACCTGTTCATACGTCATGTTCAGGAACAAACTAACATTAATGGCGCTAATATGCCTGGAGAGAACGCCGCTAGGATTGTCCGCTTTGCTTATACAGACTTCTCGTGCAGTGGGAAAAAATGCCCTGCTGTGTGTTCCATATGTAGAAGAACTATCGAGGAGACGACGGGGACGACCTCGAACTTCAATCGTCATTTGGTAAGACTCCACCCAGAGAAAGAA
The DNA here is from genome assembly GCF_027579695.1 of Neoarius graeffei. Classification (NCBI taxonomy): domain Eukaryota; kingdom Metazoa; phylum Chordata; class Actinopteri; order Siluriformes; family Ariidae; genus Neoarius; species Neoarius graeffei. Next base: position 9,455,622 of record NC_083576.1, on the reverse strand, counting down.
GTGACACGCTATGTTCATTGCTCTGTTGATAGTGGGCGGGGCTTTCTGAGCAATGAACTAGCTTTTTATCTGTAGCCTATTAACTAAAATGGCGCAGTCGAGCAGGAACGTTAGTCCAACACAGTAGCAGAGACGCTTTCACATAAAGGCAGCAACAGCCACCGTCAAATGGTGCGGATGGAGTCTTGTTCTCGGACTCGACTCGAATCAATAGTGGACTTGATTCGGACTTTTCTTTAATGACTTGGACTTGAACACTGGGGACTCGAGACTGGACTTGGACTTGAGGTTTAGTGACTCAACTACAACACTGATGTATGTAAACCCTTATGTCTGTATATCTCTTCATGTTTGTAAATCTTGTAGCGGAGCTCCTGCACAGGCCTTCGGCCCGCCCGAGTGGAGCCCCATAGGCATAGAGTGTGGATACATAAAGAAACCCATCGAGTTGTTTTCTGATGGTTTCGGTCCTGTGCGTGCCTGCCACCATGCCAGTGTTAGTAATTACCAGTCATACACACCGCCTAGTGGCCAGTGCTAGTAATTACCAGTCATACACACCGCCTAGTGGCCAGTGTTAGTAATTACAGTCATACACACCGCCTAGTAATTACAGTCATACACACCGCCTAGTGGCCAGTGCTAGTAATTACAGTCATACACACCGCCTAGTGGCCAGTGTTAGTAATTACAGTCATACACACCGCCTAGTGGCCAGTGTTAGTAATTACCAGTCATACACACCGCCTAGTGGCCAGTGTTAGTAATTACCAGTCATACACACCGCCTAGTGGCCAGTGTTAGTAATTACAGTCATACACACCGCCTAGTGGCCAGTGCTAGTAATTACAGTCATACACACCGCCTAGTGGCCAGTGTTAGTAATTACAGTCATACACACCGCCTAGTGGCCAGTGTTAGTAATTACAGTCATACACACCGCCTATTGGCCAGTGTTAGTAATTACCAGTCATACACACCGCCTAGTGGCCAGTGTTAGTAATTACAGTCATACACACCGCCTAGTAATTACAGTCATACACACCGCCTAGTGGCCAGTGCTAGTAATTACCAGTCATACGCACCGCCTCGTGGTCAGTGTTAGTAATTACAGTCATACGCACCGCCTAGTGGCCAGTGCTAGTAATTACCAGTCATACACACCGCCTAGTGGCCAGTGTTAGTAATTACCAGTCATACACACCGCCTAGTGGCCAGTGTTAGTAATTACCAGTCATACACACCGCCTAGTGGCCAGTGTTAGTAATTACAGTCATACACACCGCCTAGTAATTACAGTCATACACACCGCCTAGTGGCCAGTGCTAGTAATTACAGTCATACACACCGCCTAGTGGCCAGTGTTAGTAATTACAGTCATACACACCGCCTAGTGGCCAGTGTTAGTAATTACAGTCATACACACCGCCTATTGGCCAGTGTTAGTAATTACCAGTCATACACACCGCCTAGTGGCCAGTGTTAGTAATTACCAGTCATACACACCGCCTAGTGGCCAGTGTTAGTAATTACAGTCATACACACCGCCTAGTGGCCAGTGCTAGTAATTACCAGTCATACGCACCGCCTCGTGGTCAGTGTTAGTAATTACAGTCATACGCACCGCCTAGTGGCCAGTGCTAGTAATTACCAGTCATACGCACCGCCTAGTGGCCAGTGTTAGTAATTACCAGTCATACGCACCGCCTAGTGGCCAGTGTTAGTAATTACCAGTCATACACACCGCCTAGTGGCCAGTGTTAGTAATTACCAGTCATACACACCGCCTAGTGGCCAGTGTTAGTAATTACCAGTCATACACACCGCCTAGTGGCCAGTGTTAGTAATTACAGTCATACGCACCGCCTAGTGGCCAGTGCTAGTAATTACAGTCATACGCACCGCCTAGTGGCCAGTGTTAGTAATTACAGTCATACACACCGCCTAGTGGCCAGTGTTAGTAATTACCAGTCATACACACCGCCTAGTGGCCAGTGTTAGTAATTACCAGTCATACACACCGCCTAGTGGCCAGTGTTAGTAATTACCAGTCATACGCACCGCCTAGTGGCCAGTGTTAGTAATTACAGTCATACGCACCGCCTAGTGGCCAGTGTTAGTAATTACCAGTCATACGCACCGCCTAGTGGACAGTGTTATTAATTACCAGTCATACGCACCGCCTAGTGGCCAGTGTTAGTAATTACAGTCATACGCACCGCCTAGTGGCCAGTGCTAGTAATTACCAGTCATACGCACCGCCTCGTGGTCAGTGTTAGTAATTACAGTCATACGCACCGCCTAGTGGCCAGTGTTAGTAATTACAGTCATACGCACCGCCTAGTGGCCAGTGTTAGTAATTACAGTCATACGCACCGCCTAGTGGCCAGTGTTAATAATTACCAGTCATACACACCGCCTAGTGGCCAGTGTTAGTAATTACCAGTCATAGACACCGCCTAGTGGCCAGTGTTAGTAATTACCAGTCATACACACCGCCTAGTGGCCAGTGTTAGTAATTACCAGTCATACACACCGCCTAGTGGCCAGTGTTAGTAATTACCAGTCATACACACCGCCTAGTGGCCAGTGTTAGTAATTACAGTCATACACACCGCCTAGTGGCCAGTGCTAGTAATTACAGTCATACACACCGCCTAGTGGCCAGTGTTAGTAATTACAGTCATACACACCGCCTAGTGGCCAGTGTTAGTAATTACCAGTCATACACACCGCCTAGTGGCCAGTGTTAGTAATTACCAGTCATACACACCGCCTAGTGGCCAGTGTTAGTAATTACCAGTCATACGCACCGCCTAGTGGCCAGTCTTAGTAATTACAGTCATACGCACCGCCTAGTGGCCAGTGTTAGTAATTACCAGTCATACGCACCGCCTAGTGGACAGTGTTATTAATTACCAGTCATACGCACCGCCTAGTGGCCAGTGTTAGTAATTACAGTCATACGCACCGCCTAGTGGCCAGTGCTAGTAATTACCAGTCATACGCACCGCCTCGTGGTCAGTGTTAGTAATTACAGTCATACGCACCGCCTAGTGGCCAGTGTTAGTAATTACAGTCATACGCACCGCCTAGTGGCCAGTGTTAGTAATTACAGTCATACGCACCGCCTAGTGGCCAGTGTTAGTAATTACCAGTCATACACACCGCCTAGTGGCCAGTGTTAGTAATTACCAGTCATAGACACCGCCTAGTGGCCAGTGTTAGTAATTACCAGTCATACACACCGCCTAGTGGTCAGTGTTAGTAATTACCAGTCATACGCACCACCTAGTGGTCAGTGTTACAGCCGGTAAAGAAATAAAACAAAAGAGGCTGGCTATGATATAAGAAAATTCTACAACCCAGAAACAGATGGGAGCTCTGCTTTTAGGCAGTGCCTAAATCTATATATTATCTTTTATGTAAATCTCTTTTGCATATAGGACCGTTTCGTAAGGCAGTGCAATGAATTTTGTTTTGTGTCTTACGCAATGATAATAAAACAATCTTGAATCTTTAATCATACATTGGTTTAAACTTTATGTTGTGTTATAATGTTATCCAGGAAAACTTTTTATGGCTATTTATGACACTTGATGGACCAAGTCCTTCACTACTGTATCGATGTATTCACTTGAAAATAAAAGAAGAATCAGAGAAATCGAAATCAATATCTCATGAGTAAATGATAAATTTCTATTTGTAAAATATACCCTCCCCAGCCACTTTAATAGGAACTTGTTCTTGATTCTAAGATCCCTGTTCTTGGCTGCAGGACTGGAACCCGATGTGTTCTTTTGTTTTCTGTTGCATGCTGAGATGCTTTTCTGCTCACCACGGTTGTAAAGAATGATTATACGAGTTACTATATCCTTCTTGGCAAAAAAGCTCGAACCAATCTGTCCATTTTCCTCTGAGCTCTCTTATCAACAAGGCATTTGTTTTTTCCACCCACAGAACTGTCACTCACTCACCTCAATGTTTTTTGGTTTTTTTTGCACCATTCTGTGTAGAGACTGTCGTGTATGAAAACCCCAGGAGGAGCTCATCAGTTTCTGAAATACTCAAACCAAAAATAGTCATCTGGCTCAAACCAACACCCATGGCACAGTGAAAGAAAATCACACTTCACTGTGAGATCATGATTTTTCCCATTCGGATGTTTTAACATTGTGAAGTGAACATTAACTGAAGCTCTTGAGTTGTATCTGCACGATTTGATGCATCGTGATTGGCCGATTAGAGAATGCCACCAAACAGCAGGTGTAGGGGTGTTCCTAATAAAGTGGCTGGTGAGTGTATAAATCTGAGTGAACTTAGATGAGGGTTTAAAGGTCCCATGGCATGGTGATTTGTTGATGCTTTAAACGGGCTCGTGGAGGTTTCCGGATGTTATATCCGCAGCCTTTCTCGAAATGAACCCTCGGCACGTAGATATAGCCTCCTGGGAGAAAGCCCCATTTCAGCCCTTTTCCCAGTGTGTCGTTTTGCTAATGAGAAGCAGGAGGCAGGGAAGGGTAGAGGGTGGGGGTGGGTCTTATCATTAATATTCATGACATGTAAACGTGTTACCTCTGATTGGCTAACAGCACTGTGACGCTACCTCCAGTGGGTCAGAACAAGCGGATGTGGGTGTCTTACTATGGCGAGAGAGAAGGAACAAACCGCGAAGGGAAAAATACCGCGTGCTGACGTCATTAAGGTGCGACGCGAGGAAATAAAATAAATTCAACAAATGTTTGGGTTTTTACTGAACAAACAAACAAATAAAATGAATGAGTGACTTAAAAAAAGAATGTGGGTGTCTTTGTAAAAACTGTTTTGATTGGCTATTATAACAGAGCATGCTGCATGCTTTTTGGTTTTGTAGCGCAGAGTACCTGGCTAACTGCAGGAAGCGGTTAGCTGCATAGCTAATGTAGCCATTGCAAGGCTAACGTGGCACCGATTTTAAAACACGGCAAAACGACTTAACAGTTATACACTTACTTGTTTGCTGTTTGTGGTTGATGCGGCAGGGATGCTTGGTACGGACCCAGGCTTCAGTGACAGTTGATGTGCAAAACCTGCCCTGTACTGTCCCAAGTTGTGGAAACATTCCTCAGGAAAATGCTTCCGACAAACATATACCGTCTTAGGTAGACTCGACGGCGTATTATTGAAGTAAATAAAATGAAGCCACTGCGTCTTCAGGGGCTCTCCCGTCGGCAGTAAAAACAGACTCCTTTCTGTGTTGTCACATCCATGTACAGTGCAATTTCCATGTTTCGCTCGCTTAGGTGATGCCATGTTGTTGTTTCCTCTATGGTCTCCTCACTACAACTGGGCGGGCAATTCATACAGTGGGTGGGAATCCAGAGGGGGGGCGTGGGGATCATCTCCCTTGCTGACGTAGTAAAGGGAAGAGCTTATCAACGCGCCATTTTGATGCGCCATTCTCAAATGTTGGGCATAGTTTGGTTTACACATTATGAAATTTCTAGCCACTGGGGTGACTTAAGAAGGTCAGAGGAACTCATTTTAATGTTAAAAAACCTCAGAAAGTGAAAATTTCATGCCATGGGACCTTTAAGAGCAGGTGTAAGGTGCACACAGCTGCATCTCACACACACAGAGTTATGCAATACCGTCTGTATACAATTTCCAGACACACTAACAAGCACACATGCATGCTCTGTGCCTCAAACCAAATACTATGCCCAGCTTCTAACCCAGTTATTATATTAATTCCATCATCTTACACTCTTTCAGTTAAAATAAATCACCTGAACTGTATTACATAACCTGAAAGCTGTTTCAGATAAACTCCGAGTCTTAGTATTAACTAAATAGTCATATTGAGGAAATAAAGCGACTATAAATACTTAATAATTAGTTTCAAAAAGGAATGTTTCGGAAACGAGGACGATTCCTGGAAAGAAGCGAGCAATTGCAAACGCATGGCCTACTGCACCTGGCTGAGGGATTTGAAAAGACTTGTTTCAGCACACATCTGCTGAATCTGCTCCACACGAGTGCAGGGGCGGCGCTGCAGCACACACACACACACACACACACACACACACACACACACACACACACACACACACACAAACCCAGACCGGATCAGTGTTTATGCTGCAGAGAAATCTGTACATCTGTCAGAAAAATATTTGCATATGACGTACTGTAAAGTGCTGGAAAATGCATGAAGGACATACATTTCCTGTATATGGTTAATGTTTTCAAAGGTTCCGTTTGGATGAACCTGTGTCCACTATAGCCTCAGATTCTTGTTCTTGGCTGACAGAACCTGATGGAACTTGATGTGGTCTTCTGCTGTTGCAGTCCATCCACTTTAATATTCATGTTTTGAGATGCTTTTCTGTTCAACATGTGTGTAAAGAGTGATTATTTGAGTTCTCATACCCTCGCAGTGGGTATGACGCTCTATTACACAAAGCAGTCTGACTGTTCTTCTCTGAGCTCTCTGATCAACGAGGCTTTCCGAATGATGCCACAAAGTCAGTGAGATCGCATTTTTCCTGCGTTCTGACATTTCAAGTGAATGTTAACTGAAACGTTTGATCACACATGATGCCACATGATTGGCTGATCAGAAAACTGCATGAATGTGCAGGTGTATAGTGTATCACTAAAACCCTGGGTGATCAAGAGCCTCCAGAAGAGCTCCTTCTGGAATTCTATTGAAGTGACGAACACCGTTCTTGGAAAACATTTTCCTTCAGTTGGTATTGGTGATGATGATGATGACGATGGTCGAAAGCGCTGTCTGAAATACGTCACTCTAAAATCCATAAGTGTTCAGGTTCAGATATGGTAAGTGTGAAGGTCTTTGCATAAGTTTTACATCATTTTCATCCTCATCAAGCCATTCAATGAGCCTTTGTGCCCTGTGGATGTGGGCGGGGTCAACTTGGAAGAGACCACGCCCGTCAGCAGAGAAATTTTTCCTCATAGGGTAAAAGTGATGATGATGATGATGATTCATTCGAAGTGGATAAGTGGAGTCAAATCATAAGAGCAAAAATAAATGCCCCCCACCCTGCCCCGCCCTTACAGCATAACTCTGATGGTGTATATAAAACAGAATCAGAGCATGAATGAATTTAATGAATCTGAATTTCAATAGTCTTATCATTCCTGCCAATGTTTAGTCCAATCCTTTCACAATTACTTGTGAAACACACACACACACGCACCTGTGAGTAATTATTCAGAGGTAAATTCCCAGCAGGAAAGAGAGCGAGGCAGACAAAGACTCTGGGGAAACTTAGCAAGGCGGCGCTGGTTAAAACCCCTCAATAAACACAAATATCTGCACGGGCATGAGTGTGCCAGGCCCAGACTGATCACTATCTGCAGAACGGTGATCTTACAGTAAAAGTAACACGCTACACTTGTATCATATTTACACGCAGCTTACAGCTCCTCATCATGGTTAAGATAGCTACAGAGATAGAGAGCAGGTGGTTAGAGAGATAATGCTGTATATTCACTTGGTCAGAACAGACAGCACATAGACACACAAACAAACACTCTCTCTGCTCACACGCCCATAAAGAGCTCTCCTCAGGGGCGAAAATCCATTACGAGACCTGTTTTAAACGTCTAGCCAGACGCTCTATTACTCAGTGACGAACAACAGGATGTCATGTGATCCAGAATCTCAGCCCAAACTCACAGGAGCACTCTGACTCACACAACACTCACACTGCTACATGGTTCTGCTCCTCGGAGTGCTCCTACATTCTGCTCACAGCCACTAGAGGGCATCAGACCTTCATCAGACATGACTGAGAGGCACTTCGCCCACAGGAGGAAAAAGTACAACCCCGATTCCAAAAAAGTTGGGATAAGGTACAAATTGTAAATAAAAATGGAATGCAATAATTTACAAATCTCAAAAACTGATATTGTATTCACAATAGAACATAGACAACATATCAAATGTCGAAAGTGAGACATTTTGAAATTTCAGGCCAAATATTGGCTCATTTGAAATTTCATGACAGCAACACATCTCAAAAAAGTTGGGACAGGGGCAATAAGAGGCTGGAAAAGTTAAAGGTACAAAAAAGGAACAGCTGGAGGACCAAACTGCAACTCATTAGGTCAATTGGCAATAGGTCATTAACATGACTGGGTATAAAAAGAGCATCTTGGAGTGGCAGCGGCTCTCAGAAGTAAAGATGGGAAGAGGATCACCAATCCCCCTAATTCTGCGCCGACAAATAGTGGAGCAATATCAGAAAGGAGTTCGACAGTGTAAAATTGCAAAGAGTTTGAACATATCATCATCTACAGTGCATAATATCATCAAAAGATTCAGAGAATCTGGAAGAATCTCTGTGCGTAAGGGTCAAGGCCGGAAAACCATACTGGGTGCCCGTGATCTTCGGGCCCTTAGACGGCACTGCATCACATACAGGCATGCTTCTGTATTGGAAATCACAAAATGGGCTCAGGAATATTTCCAGAGAACATTATCTGTGAACACAATTCACCGTGCCATCCGCCGTTGCCAGCTAAAACTCTATAGCTCAAAGAAGAAGCCGTATCTAAACATGATCCAGAAGCGCAGACGTCTTCTCTGGGCCAAGGCTCGTTTAAAATGGACTGTGGCAAAGTGGAAAACTGTTCTGTGGTCAGACGAATCAAAATTTGAAGTTCTTTATGGAAATCAGGGACGCCGTGTCATTCGGACTAAAGAGGAGAAGGACGACCCAAGTTGTTATCAGTGCTCAGTTCAGAAGCCTGCATCTCTGATGGTATGGGGTTGCATTAGTGCGTGTGGCATGGGCAGCTTACACATCTGGAAAGACACCATCAATGCTGAAAGGTATATCCAGGTTCTAGAGCAACATATGCTCCCATCCAGACGACGTCACTTTCAGGGAAGACCTTGCATTTTCCAACATGACAATGCCAAACCACATACTGCATCAATTACAGCATCATGGCTGCGTAGAAGAAGGGTCCGGGTACTGAACTGGCCAGCCTGCAGTCCAGATCTTTCACCCATAGAAAACATTTGGCGCATCATAAAACGGAAGATACGACAAAAAAGACCTAAGACAGTTGAGCAACTAGAATCCTACATTAGACAAGAATGGGTTAACATTCCTATCCCTAAACTTGAGCAACTTGTCTCCTCAGTCCCCAGACGTTTACAGACTGTTGTAAAGAGAAAAGGGGATGTCTCACAGTGGGAAACATGGCCTTGTCCCAACTTTTTTGAGATGTGTTGTTGTCATGAAATTTAAAATCACCTAATTTTTCTCTTTAAATGATACATTTTCTCAGTTTAAACATTTGATATGTCATCTATGTTCTATTCTGAATAAAATATGGAATTTTGAAACTTCCACATCATTGCATTCTGTTTTTATTTACAATTTGTACTTTGTCCCAACTTTTTTGGAATCGGGGTTGTAACAGCACACGACTGGCTCACGTTTCTGAACCGTCGTGTAACCTGGAGAAGATTAGAAATGGGTTATTATGTAAAAGTTTTGGGTGACATGGACACCACTGGGTTTTATTAAAACAATTTTCCTGCATGCATTTAGCAGACACGCTTATCCAGAGCAACGTACAATGAGCACACACACACACAGCGCCTGGGGAAGAGTAGGGGGTTAGGTGCCATGCTCATGGGCACTTCAGCTATCAATTTTCTTAAATTTTTTTTGCCAGGCCAGGGAATCAAACCAGTGACCCTTTGGGCCAACGGATGTGTCCCTAACCTTTATGCCAATGTCGTTCCAGAACAAGGAATGGGGACTATGGAATTGGTGGAATGTGTAATTTTTTTTTTTTGCCAAATTGCACTTTACATTAATAATTGTTGTTACAGTTACTTTTAGGTAAATATTTAATACATAATAATTACATAAAAATAATACATAACCCATATAATTACATAAATTATAATAAATCTAAGAAATTACCAATCTATAATAATAACAATAACAACATTAATTAGCTAAGGAGTTAAATAAATACATGTATTAACATTATTAATTTATTACTCTCACCCACCCAGAATTTGAATGACTTTAAACATGAGCTAATTTTATCCCTAATCTATCCCCAGTGAGCAAGCCTGTGGCGACGGTGACAAGGAAAAACTCCCTCAGACGACATGAAGAAGAAACCTCGAGAGGAACCAGACTCAAAAGGGAACCCATCCTCATTTGGGTGATAACAGACAATGTGATTCTAACATTTTTAACATGAAGTCTGTTTCTTTGATGTTATAACTCTTCATTAACATACTGTATACCGTATAACATTTTATATCCCTTATCATAATTCCTGTGCAGGGATTGGCCAAGGATGGCTCAAGTGACATTAAATAGTTCCACCACTGATTAAGCAACGTATCTCGTGATGTAAAAAAAAAAAAAAAAAGGATATAGTGCGAGTCAGTCATGGTGTATCCTGGATATACCATGAACTGACGTCACAATTTCAAGCTATACGTCCGACTCGATTCACAGCTGTGGCACCGCGAGCATTTCTCAGATTCAGATTCACTTTATTTGTCATTTCCCTGAGTATTTACATACACAGAAAGAAACGAAAGAGTGTTTCTCATCAGCATGATGCAGTGTTAAACCATCAACTAAAAAGTTAAATTGATCATGCCTAGCGAGGCAGGCGATAGCATGGTACATTGCACATGCACAGGTTGAAGGTTGCGCCAACGTAAACATGGCTGCCTCCAGTGAGTTTATGCCGAGATTCAATCTTAACACTTTTAGTTTGGAAATTTTTGATGAAGGATATAAATCAAATATACCGTGCACTGAGAGGTACCGGGAATTATGGATTCTCTTCAGTGAGTTGCGTAGTACTGTTTTCTTCAGGGCTGTGGACTCTATAAATAAACAGTACTCCACCAGTCACCTCAGAGAGTCCATAATTTCAACCAGAGCCTCTCAGTGCACAGTATATTTGATTACTATACTATAATTACTCACTAACTAAATAAATAACATGCAGTGTATATACTGAAGTAATCTAAACACTATTGTTTTATGTCGTAAAATTAAGATGATTGAAACATCCATCCATCCATTATCTGTAGCCGCTTATCCTGTATAGGGTCACGGGCGAGCTGGATCCTATCCCAGCTGACTACGGGCGAAAGGCGGGGTACACCCTGGACAAGTCGCCAGGTCATCACTGGGCTGACACAGACACAGACAACCATTCACACTCACATTCACACCTACGGTCAATTTAGCCCATGTTTACATTAGACCGTATCAGCGGATCATCAGATTAACCTTTTTAAAACGATTAGTGTGCACACAGCAACACCAATACACGATTTGCGTGCACACAGCAACGCCAATACACGGATACGCTCGGCTCCGCAGGCATCCTGCGCTCCAAATCACTCCGCCCTGAACAGCGAGTGCCCTCTGGAGGGTGCGCACTCCGGCCCTGCGCAGCTCACACAGCGCGCGAGTGAAGTGCACAAGCCACGATTCGGGACTGAGCCGCTGTGTGTGTGATCCCAGCAAGTGGAAGTGGAAGGGTGGCAAGCCTAAAGACAATCATAACTACACAATGGGCAGTATTTGCATCAGTATTTGCAGTATTTTCATACTTTTATACTCTTTAATGAAAGGTGATACAAGGCGGAAGTCCGCGCCGTTTTTCAGCAGTCGCGTCACATGACCAACGCCAGCGAATCAGGAAGGTGGATGTCACAGTGACGTTGTCCAATGAGACGCCAGCTAGAGCTCAGCACAGCGTATCCGCGTATTCTGAATGTTTACACAGCACCGGACCAGACACGATCTGGATTGAATACGTGGACGCTGGCGGATTCCCGTTTCTTGGCGTTTCCAGGCGGTTTAATGTAAACAGACAGTGCATCCGCGAAGAAAACGAGACAGATACGGTCTAATGTAAACGTAGCCTTAGAGTGACCAGTTAACCTAACCTGCATGTCTTTGGACTGTGGGGGAAACCGGAGCACCCGGAGGAAACCCATGCGGACACGGGGAGAACATGCAAACTCCGCACAGAAAGGCCCTCGCCGGCTACAGGGCTCGAACCCGGACCTTCTTGCTGTGAGGTGACAGTGCTAACCACTACACCACCATGCCGCCCATGATTGAAACATGCCTGGTATTTTTTCCTTTTACATTTGTTATTATTTACCGACAAATTCCTTATTTATTGATACTCATTGAGAAGAGCTAGTCGATTTTGCCTTTCCTTCCTTCCTTCCTTTCTTCCACCTTTACAGCCACAACTAAACAGTGCTGTAAGTAAATAACCATAACCAGGTGCAGCTAAAGGGCTGGATGTAATAATCATAATGTTTGAGACAAAGAAGAAAATCTACAGAAGGGAAGGTAAGAGAGAGAGACAGAGAGAGAGAGAAAGAAACAGAGAATAGGAAATACAAGTAAGGAAGCAGAATAAAAACAGTGGGAAGGCTGAAGGTCATGAAAAGGAGACTGTTGATGCCAGAAAAAGCAGAAATGAAGAAAATGATAACATGGGGGGGAAAAAAGAAGGAGGGTAACTGAAAGGAAATTTACCGGGTAGCCGTCCCGTCCAGGTTTCCCCTGTTTAAAATTGAAAAACGGTCAAAATACAGGAATTAAATGTGGAAAAGTGATTCTGTTGTATGAGAGCAATGATCACGAGTGGCCATGTTTAAAAGCACAAAGAATGAAAAAATAATAACAAGCAGAAAAAAATGCAAAAAGAATGATGGAGTGTGTGTGTATTTACATTATTATAAAATATAACAGTGAGTATTATAATGATCAAGTGCCCACTAAGAACACTGCTAAACGGTAAAGCGAGCATCACAATGAACTCTCTCTCTCTCTCTCTCTCTCTCTCTCTCTCTCTGTTAAAGAAAAACTCCACCCTGAATGACTCATATATTAATCTTTATAATTAACATCTGATCTTCAGTTTGTTTTAATGAACTTGTCAACAGGTATGTGGTACTCGAGTCCGACTCGTGCCCTAATTTTAAGGACTCGTGACTCGACTTGGACTTGAGCACTGATGACTCGGACTCGTGCATTAACTACATTCGGACTCGTAAATTGGAGACGAGGACTCAGATTTTTTCTTTAATTTTTATAACATGCCATAATAATTTGGCATAACCTATTTATATCTATATCAATTTTTGTACTAATTTTGTGCAAGAGTGTCACACCTGCGCACTCAGATAGACTCTCAGGAGCGTTCCGGACAGCGCACGCATCAAGCGGACTTTCACGCGCGCCGTAAACAACTCGCACCTGCACAGGATTAAGGCGCAACAGCGTGCCGATATAAAAACTGAAAACACACTTACTTTGCGAAGTATTGAGTTACGTTACTGATACATTACCGAGCCTTATTTCCTTGTTTGGTTTCCTGACCCCTGATTTCCTGTTTCTCGTCTTTGAGTCTATGATAGCCTGTTTGTGCCTCGCGCGACCTATTGCCTGTTTCACCGTTTTATGATTTTGCCTGCCGTTCTGGATTCACTTGTATTAATAAACACACCTTCTGCACTTACATCCATCTCTGACAGAATACTTCACACTCCCTGACAAAGAGAAGCACATTCACCTGTTCATACGCCATGTTCAGGAACAAACTAATGTTAATGGCGCTGAAACAACCACCGTGAAATGGTGCGGTTGGAGTCTTGTTCTCAGACTCGACTCAAAATTTTCTTAAATGACTCGGATTTGAGACTGGACTCGGACTCGAGGTTTAGTGACTCGACTAAAACACTGCTTGTCGACTACGTGGACAGTGCTACGGTCAGATTTACCTTTCACTGCATCTCTGTTTAAAGAGAGTGATGCAGCAGCGCTTTAGTCTTTCAGTCTGTCCGAGTCTCTGCCGTAACTCAACCTTGTATAGCTGCATTCTGTAATCCAGTATATGCACCAATGTCTTCACTATTTTTACACTGACTTTTTTTTTTATTAATATGATTTATTTTAAAAGTCACTGGAAGTTTTTGTTTTTAGAGCTTGACTGAAAATTTCTCGCTTATGTTTGATTAATTAAATGCTACTTTAACTGCGCTAGCAATAACAACATCCTCCTGTGACATCAGCGTGTGACACATTTGCTAATTTCTCAAATGAAAATACAGCAAAGCGCCAAACAATAAATTAACAGAGAAATCATGAAACACAACATGAATATTTCAATACAAATATACTGAATATGTTTCAGGGAGGAGTTTTCCTTTACAATAATCTTTACGATGCTCTTACAGAAATCAGGAAGTCAGTGTTTTTACGTTTGTTGTAAAACACTTGAAAGCACTAAAAACACCATGAAATTGAAATAAAATCCCAAACACAAATACACAACGTCTCTGGTGACTCCAGACTTCTTCACATGCGCACGATGTTCCAACACATGAATGGATCCGAGGTGTCGGGTCACCACATGTGTGTGATTTAACTGCATACGTCATTAAACGCGAGGGCTTGCTGTGTGCTGGCAGCGCATCCGAGCATCAGGGTGTTTTATAGCTTCGTGCTGCACTTGACTTTTTTCCCCCAAAATAAACTTACTCACTTCTCACTTACCTTCTTACACAACACACTACAAACATCAACACGCAGTGAGGTACTGACGGGATACAGAGTGTGAGGTACTTACTGGAGGTCCTGCAAGAAATCACAGAGATAGAAGATTTAAATGTGAATAATCGTTAGTGACGCCAAAGATGCGCAGATTTATCGCAGGCCTTAAGGATGTAAATGAATACATCTGCCTACGACAAACAAATAAAAAGCTGGTTTTTAAAATTCACAATCAAATTTAAAGAAGTGTGTTCATGTTTGTGTTAAGTTTGGAAAGTAGCCTGTTCCATTAGCTAGCTAGTTAAACTTTGTATATTAGCTTGATATATTAGCTAGCTCGTTAAGTTTTGTAAATAAGCATGGTCAATTAGCTAGCTAGTTAAAATCTGTAAATTAGCTTGTTCATTTAGTGGGGTATTTAGGTTTTGTTAAGTAGCATGTAAAATTAGCTAGCTAGTTAGGTTTTATGAATCAGATGATTCAATTAGCTAGCTAGTTAAGTTTTCTGTCTTAGCTTATTTTATAAACTAGCTAGTTAAGTTTTGTAAATTAGCTTGTTTTATAAACTAGCTAGTTAAGTTTTGTAAATTAGCTTGTTTTATAAATTAGCTAGTTAGGTTTTGTAAATTAGCTTGTTTCATTAGCTAGCTAGTTAGATTTTGTAAATTAGCTCATTCCATTAGGTAGCTAGTTAGATTTTGTAAATTAGCTCATTCCATTAGCTAG
This sequence comes from Neoarius graeffei, assembly GCF_027579695.1. Lineage (NCBI taxonomy): Eukaryota > Metazoa > Chordata > Actinopteri > Siluriformes > Ariidae > Neoarius > Neoarius graeffei. The sequence goes on along the minus strand of NC_083576.1, from coordinate 9,440,305 downwards.
CTAGTTAGGTTTTGTCAATTAGCTTGTTTCATTAGCTAGCTCGTTAAGTTTTGTAAATTAGCTTGTTCCATTAGCCAACAAGTTTTGTAAATTAGCTTGTTTCAAAAACTAGCTAGTTAAATTTTATAAATTAGCTTGTTCCATTAGCTAGCAAGTTGAGCTTTGTAAATTAGCTTGTTTCATAAACTAGCCAGTTAAGTTTTGTAAATTAGCTTGTTTTATAAATTAGCTAGTTAGATTTTGTAAATTAGCTCATTCCATTAGCTAGCTAGTTAGGTTTTGTCAATTAGCTTGTTTCATTAGCTAGCTCGTTAAGTTTTGTAAATTAGCTTGTTTCAAAAACTAGCTAGTTAAGTTTTAAAATTAGCTTGTTCCATTAGCTAGCAAGTTGAGCTTTGTAAATTAGCTTGTTTCATAAACTAGCCAGTTAAGTTTTGTAAATTAGCTTGTTTTATAAATTAGCTAGTTAGGTTTTGTAAATTAGCTTGTTTCATTAGCTAGCTAGTTAGATTTTGTAAATTAGCTCATTCCATTAGGTAGCTAGTTAGATTTTGTAAATTAGCTCATTCCATTAGCTAGCTAGTTAGGTTTTGTTAATTAGCTTGTTTCATTAGCTAGCTCATTAAGTTTTGTAAATTAGCTTGTTCCATTAGCCAACAAGTTTTGTAAATTAGCTTGTTTCAAAAACTAGCTAGTTAAGTTTTATAAATTAGCTTGTTCCATTAGCCAACAAGTTAAGTTTTGCAAATTAGCTTGTTTCAAAAACTAGCTAGTTAGGTTTTGTAAATTAGCTTGTTCCATTAGCTAGCAAGTTTTATAAATTAGCTTGTTTACTAATTTAGTTCACTGTCTCTGTGGAGTTTTGCATGTTCTCTCAGTGCCCGTGTTTGGCTTTTCTCCTGGTTCTCCGCTTTCTCCAACACCCAAAAACATGCCAGGTGGTTTGGTGACACTAAATTGTTCCTTGGTGTGAATTTGTGTGTGTGTGTGTGTGTGTGGTGGGGGATTACACTGGTGTCTTATCCACAGTGAATTCTCCCACTTCACACCTAGTTTTCCTTGGATAAACTGTGGCTCCACCAGAACCCTGACCAGGATAAAGTGCTTCTTGAAAATGCACTAGATGTGGTAAGTTTTGTTTTTGTTGCTAATGTGCTTTAGCATTCCTTCCAAAACAGCTATTAAACATTAGCGAACATTAGTGAGCCAAATCCTAGGCGTGTTTGAGTTAACAGAACATGGTGTTTATGAGTGATTCAGATGAATGTTAATCATCCAGGCTCAGGCTCACTGAACCTGTGTGAACTTTTTACTCTTGAACACTTGAGTATGTTTAATGTAGATTCTTTGGACTTTCACTCAAGTAGATTTTTGGCTCCTTGGTGTTAATTTTAATTGGGAAAGATTTGGTTACAGTGCCTATAATTTTTTACTGAAATGCAGTTTGTATGCAAAAAGTCAGAAAGAAACATAATTCCAGGGTCTCATATTTGCACATGACCAATTCATTAGCCACAAAATGACTTGCTGTCTTTTTAAAATAAATGAAACTCGGTACATGGAATGGTTCATGTAAATCCATCCATTTGGTCAAGGCCAAAAACAAGAACATATTTCACCCCAAACATGACAAAGTTCAAAAGTTTGATCCTTTTGGAGAACAGAAGACTTGAAAAACAGGTGCGTTGGAATTAAATCAAGGTTCATCTCTGCTCGTGTGCAGATGCTTTTCATAAGACGGCTCTGGAATAAAGCTCTGGGATTTAGAGACGGCGTATGGAAAATGTCTTGCTGAAATGTCAGTTAGAGATGATTAAGGGTTAAAAATGTATTTTTTATAAACTGTAAACTAACTCCGAGCTCAGTCGAGTTTTGACGACTGCAAAGAGAGGAAAAGAGACAGCGAGTCGGTGTTTGAGTTCAAACTCCTGATTCTTTTCTTTCCTTTCTACATGTAAAGTAACACTGATTGTAATCAGAAGTTGTGATGTAATCCATTTCACACAAAAAAACAAACAACTGACATGAGACATTTGTATTTAATGTGAAGTGGTTATTATTTTGTTGTTGAATTTTCTTTGCACTTCATGACTTCTGTAATGGATCACTACTTTTTACGTTGTTGTTGTTGTTTTCTCTGTCTTTTTCCATCCCAGAGCTCCAGTGACAGAGCCGGCACCGCCCATTTCAGTGTATTCCCATCAAACCTGACCAACTACCAGCAAAAGGGCAAATTTAAACAGAACCACATCGAGTTTTGAAACAAGCAACGCTGCCATCACTTCATAAATAAAATGTTCTGCTTGCGTTTGAGGACCAGATGCAGCATAATTACAATTGTGGTTATGTTCTGGTTCTGTGGGAACGGACAGGGTTTGGATTTGAAATGAGATGAGAATGAAAACTTGACGTAGTGGTTAACATTTAAATAAAAACAAGGTATGGATCATACGATATGATCAGTTAAATGACCAAGGTATCACACTATCAATCAATCAATCAATCAATCAATCAATCAATCAATCAATCAATCAATCAATCAATCTTATAAAGGCTCCTGTCTCTCTAATTTGTGTTAATCCAGTAAGATGAAAGGTCCAGATAAGTGACCATCATAACCACATGCTGACAACAGTTAAACGTTTAGCTGTAATGATTACTTCACAGTTACAAATAGGTTACAAACGTTTTGACGTAGGGATGCATCAATGCCATTTTTTCAGCAATTGGGAGCATCGTGGAACAAAATATATAGACAAGTGTTTTACTGGGAAATACACAACTCGTATTTTTCATACGAGCTCCATCCGGGACATGGAGAACCAAAACCGTGACATAAATCTCAATATGCCACTTGTGAGAAAATCGATAATAGATTTGTTTTGAAAAATTTTGGTACTTTTTGTTTGTGTGTCGATATAATAAAAAGAAAATGACTTGAAGATATGAAGTTTATCTTCTCGTGCTGAAAAACTCATATTTTTCATACGAAATACATCACGGATCTGAGTGACATATTTAAATAATATTGGCTGGCTTTTTTTCATGGTCTATCAGATATATTCCATCCAGGTAGCATGATATTGAATGAACGAGTTGAAGACGAGTAGCTGAATGGAATATATCTGATATACCATGAAAAAAAGCCAGACAATAGTATTATTATTATTATTATTATTATTATTATACATACACATTCCTTTCAGGTGTTCGACGCGTCTTTCTCTTTCAAAATTCTCTCAAAATCTTCTGTATTTAAAGGAGAACTGAAGTCATTTTTAAACTTGCTTTATTTCTTAATTAACGTGTTATTCAATTACGTTTTCGGTTTTAGTAGCCTTATATCGTGACTCGTATTGGCAACTAATTGCAATTAAATATTATACTTATCGGCCTATTCGATTTTTAGCCGTGTTGAATTTAGTTCGTTTGGTCCACGGCAGGCGTCGCTTATCCGCGCGATCTTCACGAGACTTGTGCAAGACTTTGAAACGTCAAGTGTCAGCCAGGTGTCAGTGCCGCCGTTTTGAAAACGGTTTTGCAAACGAAGTATTGCACAAAAACGAGTTTAAATGACGATTACTGCCTACTTTTTTCAAACTTTCCTGATTGCTATCAAAACAAACAAAACTTCCGGCTTGATTACGTCAGCATTCAAAAGAGGGCGCGCACGTCTTTTGACAACGTTGGCAGATGTCGGTCACTTTGATTTCTGCTGTACGTTTTACTTCCGTCCTACGATGTCTCGCACAGGTCTCAACAAATCTCGTTTACGGCCGTCGCTTTGACATATGGACTGATATATTACAGAGCATATTTCAAACACTCATAACTTGCTATAGCAGCGACAAAATTGCGATCAAAAATGCATTCCGATATTTAATAAAATGAGAGAAATAGAATTTTGATAATAAAAATTTGCAATTTAAATGAATTTTAATTGAATAAGACGTTAATTAAGAAATAAAGCAAGTTTAAAAATGACTTCAGATCTCCTTTAATTTGCGCTAGCACAAATTGTTACTCTCACTCAGGACCTTTCTACTGTATTCTTCTTCTTCTAATGTTTTAGATGCTATTTCTCCCTCAGTTTTCAATCAATCATCACCAAATTTCACAGGAAGAATACCTCTGGGCTGAATTAAGTTGCCATGACTTTTGGTGCTGATCTGGATCACCAAACCGGAATGATCCATGAAAAATGGCCTTTTTTCCTCACTCAGCGTCATTCTCTATCTCTTACCGTTCCGGATCTATAGAGTACAACGACCAGACGTCCCGGTTTGTAACAGCTAGCAGAAATCACTGTGACTTTAGCCAGAGTATCTATCTAGTTAATTTTTAATGACCACAATCCCGAGTGCTCTGTGCAGTCAGGCCAGTCGTTCTAACACTGTCTATTAAAAATATTAACACTCTCTGTTAAAGATACCATTTAATTCAACACCATAAGGTTTATTGGAGTGTAGATTGTAGAGGTGGTGTAGTGATGTTTTGATAGCACTCGGTTTCCAGTCTGCTTTGATGGTGAAATCGCCGTCATGTTGTGTTTGTATGGTAATGTACACTAGTCTCGTGTCGTATCAGTTGTTGCTACAAGAGGAATTTTTACGCGTATGGCTAAAGGATGCATATGTAATACCGGTTCTGGGACTGGATATGTTACAGTATATTATGTTAGGTTACTGGAGCTGTATTTGACTAGTGCCACAAACTCTGAACAGATGAGATGCCTGTTTTGAACTTTTTTTTTGAATCAGAGAATAAAAACAAAATAAATCTCTGTCCAGTTGTCTTTAAAACATTGTTTTCATCAGCAACTTTTTCTTTAACAAGCCATGTTGTTTTGTCCGTCACAAATTTACTGGAATTTAAAAAAAAAAAAAAAAAAAAGAAGGTCATAGAAGCAGTGAGCTGCCTTCAGCTAAATAACTGACATTAATGTATGTGATTAGCACGTGATGGAGGATCTGCTCCAGGAGCTGCGATGGTTTGTGTTAAAAAATAAATAAATAAATGGAATTGATAAAACCAAGGTAATTTTTTTTTCCATCGCTCTGCTACAGTGCATGGTTTGGTCCACATCTGGAGCACAGTCTACCAGTTGACGACCCTTGGTCTAATGAATTTTGTGAACCACATTGAGACTTCACTGTGATGATGATGATGAGATATATCTCAAAGAGAAAGCAACGAGTAAACGTGTTTAGATACTTAAAGCAGTTTGGGACGTCTGAGTCAGTGTCTGTGTGAGATGAGACGACACTCAGTCCCGTCTTAATTAGTACGAAGTCTAAATAATGTTTAGAAGATCCCTGTTTAGAAAGGCAGCATTACCACATCAAACCGTTTGTTACGAATATATAAATAGCCAACTAAATAGTTACTGAGAATGTGAAGTGAGAGATTTCATCAGTGAATCATAAAGAGACTACAACAGTTCCTGAAAGCTTCAGGAGAATTTCGAACTCACCAGGATCTCCACGTCTTCCTATCCTGCCACGCTTTCCTGGAGGACCTGAAATGAAAGAAATACATCAGTTTTAACAGAGAACAACAAGAAAAAAAACACATGCAATCAGGTTCAGCGTTTCTAAAGCCCTTCACTTCAATCTTTCCATCTCCAAAACACTTTCATTCTACTTTGGATTGGTTTAAATCTTAAAGCTAGACGGCCTTTCGATTTCATAAAATCGGTGAAATTTAGTTCTGTCTGAAATCCGGTCATTGTGATATATGTTTATTTCTGTAATATCTCAAAAATATTAGGTCATTCTGTGGCTGGGAAGTTATTTAATTTGAGGGGATTAAAGCAAATAATGCGCCTGAAATCACTCGGTTCTTCGTGCAGTCAAGCAGACAGAGGAAGTCCGTGTGTGTGCGCGCGTGCATGCGCAGGTTTACCTTTGAGCGTGCACTGACCGTTCCATCATTCTGTCACTAAACGAACAGCTGATCACACCGAGGTGCTCGCTGAGCGCCGATATTTATTAGTTTGGTCCTGCGTTTCCTTTCCTTCGTTTATAACATGACGTCTTTTCTTCTCGCTTTCCGTTACTGTAGTCGGTCTTTTACGTTTCATTCGCACACTCACGTCCTCCATTTTTCTCTCCTGTTTCAAACTTGTATCCTATAATGCCTTGCGTGAACAGGGAAAGCCCACCACGTGATGCATGATGTAGTATCTTGTATTGGGTCATGATGAAGCAGGAAAAAATAGCGGAGAATTTAGGGCCACGTGGAGATAAATTCATTAATTGTTCTTTTAGGAAAAAAGTAATAAAATTGGAAGTCTGTGATTCGAATTCAGTAGCTTTCGGTCCACTAAACAAAAATAATCAGGTGTCGGGGAAAATTCTTTTTATGACCTACACTTGAAAAATCTGAAAGGCGGTCTAGCTTTAATCGTCGGCATGTTTATGATTAAACCTCACAAATCTAGCTTTATAATAATAAACAGGATGACATTTAAAAGAGGGAAAAGCAAATTATTATTTATCAAGCAACTCCATATAGACTGTGTATCCTCTTTCCTGTCACATTTTTGGATTAATACGTACAGATATCGAGATTGTATTACAAGCTCGTTTTTCTACCAGTTATATACTTTGACATCTTTAAGAAAACATTAATATTTTGAACTGGAAATAGCACATGCAAAGATCACGCCAAGGAAGGAACCAGTTGAACAAACACAGCATTTTAAAACACTCCAAAACTTTGCTAGTGAAGTGTGATTTTTCTCACAAAGTCAATCCTTATTCATTCCGTTTCTAATCCGAGACTGCCTGTGAAAATGTTCCCGATGCTCCTGAGAAGATTTACAACATTGTGGACAGACGGCAGTGTGTTTAAAAATGTTTAAAACCCTTTTAAAAACATTAATAACAAACAAGAAATGCATTAAACAGAGCTGAGTGAAAGATTCAGTGATTATTTCCGTACTGATATTATCCTGAGAATTTTGTAATCTTACAATTCCTTGCATCTTGTTTCTCCGATTCAGTGGAATCGGAATTAAATCTTGGAATTGTAGTAAACAGACTTTATAACATTACTTGCAATTGAAATATTTGCAAACTAGACACCAATTTCAGTAACATCTGTCATTTTCAGAACTATATAATGTATTGATGTGGAAAATGTCAGAATTTGAGAACATGATGCTTTTCCCAGATTTCCACACAATCATTTACTGCAATAAATCCACAGGTGACATTCATTTGTCCAAACCTAGTAGCCTTTGCTTTTCTGGCTAATAAATGAAGCCAACCCTGTCTCCTTCCTCAGCGCTAAATCACTTCCTTGGACTGACCTGCGTCTCGCTTTTGCAGGAGTGTGAAATAGGAACCATACCTGCTGAGGCCGCCGGGTGTCTAATGAGCTTTGGTGGCTTTAGTGGCATACAAGCTCCCAGTGTTTGCATGATGAGTGTTATTAAACTAAGCTAATCAGCTCCTGCTGCTCTAACACCCCCACCACCGCCACAACCACAACCACCCACCCGACCATGGCCAGGAAAGGGGGATCTACCCCTAATCCCAATGCAACAGAAGACCTGCTTCTTCCTGGATTTGGGTTTTCTCTCCTATTCCACTTGAATCTTGAGTTATTTCTCTGGTGGATGGATGTGAGTTCAAATCCCAGGCCAGATACACACAGGTAGCCTCTTGACCAAGAACTTGAACTCTTCTTGCTTTGGGACTTTGTAATACCCCAGTACTGTTGAATTCTCAAAATGGTCAGTAGGGGTTAATTAATTTTCTGTAACAGAAGCTCTGGCAGGGCGGCACGGTGGTGTAGTGGTTAGCGCTGTCGCCTCACAGCAAGAAGGTCCGGGTTCGAGCCCCGTGGCCGGCGAGGGCCTTTCTGTGCGGAGCTTGCATGTTCTCCCCATGTCCGCGTGGGTTTCCTCCGGGTGCTCCAGTTTCCCCCACAGTCCAAAGACATGCAGGTTAGGTTAACTGGTGACTCTAAATTGACCGTAGGTGTGAATGGTTGTCTGTGTCTATGTGTCAGCCCTGTGATGACCTGGCGACTTGTCCAGGGTGTACCCCGCCTTTCGCCCGTAGTCAGCTGGGATAGGATCCAACTTGCCTGCGACCCTGTAGAACAGGATAAAGCGGCTAGAGATAATGAGATGAGATGAGAAGCTCTGGCAGTAGTTCCAGTAGGCTGCGGTAGCACAAATTTCAGGTTTAAAGCCCTGGTCACACTACAGCTCACAAAGGGTTTGCGAACACTTGGTGATGAAAAATTGGTAGCATTTCTACCAATCGTGCAATGCACGGTGAATGTTCTCCGAGCTTTGCAAGTTGTTTTTTGGTGTGTCGCCGCCTCGTGAGTGGCCAAAACATTGTGAAAATTTCTGATGCATGGATTTCATCACAGCAAGAAGGTTCTGGGTTCGATGATCTGGTGACTTGTCCAGGGTGTACCTTGCCTCTTGCTCATAGTCAGCAGGGATAGGCTCCAGCTTGCCCGCAACCCTGCACAGGATAAGCGGTTACAAATAATGGATGGGTGGCATTTTATCGGCAAACTAAGTGGCGAATATTCGCAGATGGGTTTGGGAATTTGTCTTGAATCCATATCCACGATGCTCGTGGGGGCCTCGAATAATAGCCTAGCCTTTGCCAAGACTTAAAAAGTGCATTTGCATTTGTCGATCCTTCGCTGAGGTTCGTAAACGGTTGAGCGAAGGGTTCATCAATATTCAGCAAATATTTGGCGATGGATAGACAACGCATTTGTGTTCGTCGCTGACTGAATGGTGCTGATGTCATGCATTGTTTAAATCAATTAAGCAAGGCATCGACGATCATTCTCCTCCCAGATGCTGATATGTACAAAACCTTCAGGCATGCCTCCTAGGAAAAATGCCACATCTCCTGAAAAGAAAAGGGCCAAGTGTTCACCTGCTGTGTGACCACAACCTTTAGCTCACCTATACTAAGTGCACATCACCATGCATTGCCATTAAAACACCTCATTTTCATCCATAACCCATCACAAAGCATCGCGAGCTATAGTGTGACTGTAGCGATACACTTTACAAACTCTAAGATTAAGAATAAATGAATTTTTTATTTTATTTATCAGTTATATCACAGTGCAGTTTAAGCTTGTAGTACTCAAGTCCAGGACTCGGACTCGAGTCCGACTTGTGCCCTAATTTTAAGGACTCGTGACTTGACTTGGACTTGAGCACTGATGACTCGGACTCGTTAACTGTAGACGAGAACTCGTATTTTTTCTTTATTTTTTGTAACATGCCATAATAATTTGGCATAAGATATTTATATCTACATTAATTTTTATACTAATTTCATGCAAGAGTGTCACACCTGCGCGCCTTGGTGCATGCATCAGATGGATTCTCGGGTGTACTCCGGACAGCACACATGCCAAGTGGACTTTCGCATGCGCTGTAAACGACTCGCATCTGCACAGGATTAGGGCGTAATCAGCACGCCAATATAAAAAATACTGTGAAAACTTTGCGAAGTATTGAGTTGTATTGCTGACACATTACAGAGCCTTATTTCCTTGTTTGGGTTCCTGATCCCTGATTTCCTGTTTCTCGTCTTTGATTCTGCCGAGTCTACAATAGCCTGTTTGTGCCTTGCTCGACCTATTGTCTGCTTCACCGTTTTACGACTTTGCCTGCCGTTCTGGATTATTTACCGTCTTCACTTGTATTAATAAACACACCTTCTGCACTTACATCCGTCTCCCAACCGTCTCTGACAGAATACGTCACACTCCCTGATAAAGAGAAGCACATTCACCTGTTCATACGTCATGTTCAGGAACAAACTCATGTTAATGGCGTTAAAACGGGCACCGTCAAATGGTGCGGTTGGAGTCTTGTTCTCGGAATCGACTTGAAATTTTCTTTAATGACTTGGACTTGAACACTGTGGACTCGAGACTGGACTCGGACTTGAGGTTTAGTGACTCTGATTACAACACCGGTGCAGTTAGATGCTGAAATTGGATTGGTTGGATTGCTGTTGTACCGTATGAGAGGAATAACGCACTCCAAACAGTGCTGTTATACAAAAATTAGACACTTCTGGTCTATCGTGTGTTATTCCTTACTTTAAAAAAAAATCATACGGTTGTCGATATTGTGAAGATTTCTGTATACGTCTATTTAATATTTTAGGGAAGGAGTCTAAAAGTCTAAAGTGTCAGCATTTCAGTAAGTTTTCCATCACACATTTTCAGTTTAGTAGCATCATGACGCGGTTGGCGAGGGAACAACAGGATAACAGTAAATGTAACACTAAATGGATAAAAACTATAACATGTTCATGTTCAAATTGCTGTAGTGTAAAAAGAATAAAACACTTCATAACATGCTGTTACAAGAAACTCATTTTCCAGGTGATACCGTGGCCTAAAAGTTAGAGAAGCAGCTTCAGGACCAAAAGGACACTGGTCTGATTCCCTAGATCAGCAAGAATGGCTGAGGTGCCCTTGAGCAAGGCACCTAATCCCCAACTGCTCCCCAGACTGCTTTGGATAAGAGTGTCTGCTAAATGCCTGTAACGTGGTGTCACTTTGCTTCGTCACACCACCTTTTTGTTGATTAATTTCCTATAAGAGTAAGAACACACCCTCAAGTGTTGTATTACTGAATTAATTACTGAGTAAATTAACTGACATTGGGTAGGTAGAGCAATATTTTGAAGCCTCTGCTTTTTAAATACTCGTTTGCTTCCTGGAACTCATCCACGCTTCTTGTCTGCTTGACCTTTCCCTCTCCCATAACGCATCTCTCCTTTGGTCTCTCCGCCCTGGTATCTTAACGACGGACGCATGTTCCAGCATACATATACAATGACACAGGAACTGCCACTCTGCCCACACAGTCCGCATAGCTCTGTGCGGCTCAGGCTTTGAGCTACACCAGCTAACCGTGCCAACCGGTGTCTCCTTACAAACTTTTTCCCAAGCCAACAACGTGGGTAAAAATATACCCTAGTGGCACACACAGATGCCCTTCCTGAGCCACAGTCGTAAACACTGCAGGGGGAAGGAAGGGGGCGGCAGGCTGACAGCTCAATACTGACATACTCCTGTAGCATGGGTGTAGACGTTGACCACTGTATTTGTTTTTGTTAGATTTATTATTATTATTGCGCTCTGGCATGTAATTAGCATATGCATAATGCATAAAGCACCTACAGAATGGAGTGCAAAAATTTGTGCACCCAATGGTTTTATAATTGAAATCGAAAAAGAAAACGATAGCTGCGTTTTGCACTTGATCTAAAATCTTCTTTTGAAGATGTGGGTGTATCCCAAAATGAGACAATCCAACTAAGCTTTGGTTCAGTGACATTTGAACCTGGTTACCATGGTAACAGCCTCCAGTAATGGCACAAAACCCATTTTAAAAACCATTCATTTATTGACTTATTTGAAATGCATCATAGCAAGATAGTCGTATCGTTACATGTGAACATTACTGAAATGATAAACATGAGACAGAGAGAGAGAGAGAGAGAGAGAGAGGAGCACTTGATTTCTGCGAACACCGAGCACTGCCACTGGGACACACTCTTTCCTTTCCGCTTGTTTGGCAGAGTCAACACTTTGCTTGTGCTGAGTCAGTAATTAAAGTAAACGAGCCATGGTGTAAATTAAAAAAAGGTCATTTGAAATCTGATTAATAATTAATATGCATTAATATTCAGTCCCAGAATGTCAGTGTTTTGGAAGGGTTCTTTTGCCACCACATTCTGATCGCGATTTGCTATTATTACCTCCGCCAAGGAAATTGTTTTCGGTGTTATGTTTCACTGCTGTCTGTCTGTAAGCTGGATTGCGCAAAACCTACCAATCCGACTTCCATGAAACTTGGTGGAAGGGTGTAACCTGGGCCAAAGAAGAATCCATTACATCTTGGAACAGATCCGAGTCACGGGGTGGGTCCATGAGTGTAGCTTTACTTTCGCTAGCGTTATGAGAGATGGGATTTGGCCTTAGCGGATGTCTGGGCTCAACAATACCATAAATTACAAATTCCAGTAGATGGCAGTAAAGTTCCATCCATTATCCGTAGCTGCTTATCCTGTGCAGGGTCGCGGGCAAGCTGGAGCCTATTCCAGCTGACTATGGGCGAGAGGCGGGGTACACCCGGACAAGTCGCCAAATCATCACAAGGCTGACACATAGATACAAACAACCATTCACACTCACAATCACACCTACGGTCAATTTGACGCCACCAATTAACCTAACCTGCATGTCTTTGGACTGTGGGGGAAACTGGAACACCTGGAGGAAACCCATGCAGACATGGAGAGAACATGCAGACTCCATACAGAAAGGCCCCCATCGGCCACTGGGCTTGAACCCAGAACCTTCTTGCTGTTAGGCAACAGTGCTAACCACAACACCACCCACAATAAAGTTCAATAGTGGGGAAAAACATAACCAGTGTAGAAATATGACTCCATATTACAGTCTACATACCTGGGTATCAGTAATCCTCTGGGATACACATGTAGGCATGTAATTCTAATAGTTTTGGAAATGTATCCAGACATATAAAGTGGTTGCGGTTGCTGATTTGGATATCATAGATGACTCGACTATTGTTCTTGGCAGAGTTCTGAGCTCTCCAAGTGCCCTTTGAGTTATTAATGTTATTATGAATGCTATGTGTGTAGTCTGTGTCAACCTTCCAACCAGCCACCGCCTAAATGAAAGATGTCAAATTTGGACCATAATCTGGGCATCTTGGTATCCAGGCTTTTAATACAACAGGGTATGACATCTGGCAGAGGTACAACCAATACGTCAAGGATAATAGACGGCAATATTACAACTGAGAGGATCTAAAAGCAGTTCAGTGATTGGACACAGTTATAAAGGCAATATTAGAGATTATTATCCATACAGGACACTTTTTCAATGGAATAAAAACGTGTTCTATTCCCTTCAAGTGGGTTTCATTCATTTGGTTTGATAGCATGCAATATTGTTAGCATATCACTTATCCTACATGTATTATGTCACTCTACCCAATGGAGAATGAGCACTGAATATGGTTTACAATATTGCGTGGTTGTCAAGACAGTATGATGTCACATGTTGGAGATGTAAAACTTCCACGTCAGTGAGCGACTGGGACAATTTGTAAACAAACATGGCCGCTAGGTTTGCTTCGTTAAATACAGAAGATTTTGAGAGAATTTTGAAAGAGAAAGACGCATTGAACACCCAGAAGGAATGTATAATAATAATAATAATAATAATAATGTTTTTTTTTTGTAGTATATGAGATTTTTATACCATATGCATGCACACACAAAATGCGTTCCACATAAGGATGTGTTGTAATTGTATATTCTGTATATTCGGATAAAATAAAAACTCTATCACATTCTGTAACAGAACAGAAAACATGCTCAGCTTTTAGAGTGTTTGTCTCGCAGGACATCATCACTATCCTTTATCCCCCCAGTCCTCGAACCCCTTGACCCTCCTCCTCATCCAGGCACCAAGCCTTGGCTTGGATTTCCCACCAGGTTGTTTTAGCTACCGTGACAGTTTCTCTAAAACAAACTTTTCTGAGACGTCCGGACATCTCTTTCTTCGGCTTTCAGTAATTGTCCAAATCAAAACACAGAACCCGATACTCTTGCATCCCGTCTCTCTGACTGTGACGAATAAAAGCACCGAGGTGGAAAGAAATTCAATTTATAACTCTGTGTGTGTTCCAGTTCTTTAAAACGCTCTCTATCAGGAGACTTACAGACAAAAGCACAGCTGCTTTAATGCTAAATACATCTCCGGTAGCTCAGCTAACATGTTCTCGGCTTTACTGTGGTTATTTCACACAAACCTTTTCACTTTTATTTCATGACATCAAATGCTGTTTGAGCTGTGAACTCTCCGTCTGATGCTTTCACATCAAACTGATCAACTTGCCGAAATATCTTAGTTGCATATATTTATTTTATTTTATTTTATTTTAAATTTAATCATATTTTTACATAGCAGAAAAAAATAAAGCCATCAAAAAATAAATAGACAGCCATCTTTCGGTAACATGAGCATTCCTCTGGTGTATGTTAATCTATGCGTGGTTTCTGTAGACTGAATATATGTATTTCGTATAAATACGCAGGTAATTATAGAAAATTGTGTGCTGATTGGTCGAGAAATTCGGACTATTTCTTGATAATCACCTCGAGTGACTTGGCAAAATGGCAGCCGATCGCTGTCACCGTAAGTGAGGAAGAATTACAAATGATAAAGGAAAATGCTGTTCCTAAAAGCACTAAAGATGCTACAAAGTTTGCTCTAAAACTATTCAAAAGTAAGGTGGAATTGTGATTTATTCTATCAATTTCAAAACAAAGTATTTTATGTGAGTCGGCATAGATAAGTGACAAGTCTGCGCCGCAAAGTTATTACATTTGGATGACACTTTTGAAGTTTGAAAAATACGATTTTTTAAATACGAAATACCTCAAGTTTGTCTTGGTTATTATTCACCAATATTCACTTCACCTTTGATGAATAATTGCAAAAATTTTTTGAAAAGGAAGATAATTATACTGGAGGTTTTTAGTGTTTTTTGATCATTCCATCTTTGCATTATTGAATATATGTCCTAAAAATAACAGCATATAATATTGTAATTTATTATACACATAGGACACTTTTTTGACAAATAAAAACGTGTTCTATTCCCTTCTAGCCGCTTTCATTCATTTGTTTTGATAGCATGCAATATTGTTAGCATACCGCTTATCCTACGTGTATTACGTAACTCTAGCCAATGGAGAATGAGCGTTGAATATGGTTTACAATATTGCATGGTTGCCAAGACAACATGATGTCACACATCGGAGATGTAAAACTTCTGCGCTAGCAAGCGACTGGGACAATTTGTAAACAAACATGGCTGCCAGGTTTGCGTCGTTAAATACAGAAGATTTTGAGAGAATTTTGAAAGAAACACCCAAAAGGAATGTGTATATAATAATAATAATAATAATAATAATAATAATAATAATAATAATTAAAGCCGCAAGCGGCCTCGACGGGCCCTCGCGCCAGCGGCCAAGGGGGGCGGGGGCATGCGTCCCTGCGAAATACCTTCCACAGCTTCTGCGGCAAGAGACATAACTCCCACAATGGCGACAAAGCACAGAATTGGACACATGGCAACAATAGGGTCTCGCACTTCGTGCGCCGTCGACCATGGCAAGAGCCTCAATAAGGGTCTTGAAAAGAGTTTGCTTGCCAAGTTTGACAAATCAGAAGCTGCAATATCAT
This sequence comes from Neoarius graeffei, assembly GCF_027579695.1. Classification (NCBI taxonomy): domain Eukaryota; kingdom Metazoa; phylum Chordata; class Actinopteri; order Siluriformes; family Ariidae; genus Neoarius; species Neoarius graeffei. The sequence continues at coordinate 9,424,999 of NC_083576.1, read as the reverse complement.
TTTTGCCATAATCAGCACCCCCAGGGGCGAAAGTGCACAAAATTTGGCGTATATGTCAGGTGAGCTATGAGGAGTATGCGTATGAAGTTTGATGACAATTGAGTAAATAGAAGATGAGATATAGATTTTTGAAGAAAAATTTTTTTGGTTTTTCCCATGTCAGTAGGTGGCGCTATGCTGTACATGAGCGATTGTGAGTTGGAAAAATAAGTGTCTACAACAGCAACGTACAATCACAAGGTAGTGGTGTGAAGGAAAAGCATTATGGAATTATTTACCAAAAACCCGTTTTGGAGCAATTGCGTGGGCCAAAAACAGCGCCCCCCATGGACGAAAATTCCCAAAATGTGGTATACATGACACGGGAGGTAGTAAGAGGGTGGCCGTGAAGTTTGACCAAATTTGAGGAAAGATTGGATTTTTTGCCCAAAAATAGCGCCCCCAGTGGCGAAACATCACAGAAATTGGGTCACATGTCAGAAGCCCAATGAGTGATTTGCGTGTGAAGTATGAGCAGTGTTGAGCAATTAGAAGATTTGTTATGAATTTTTAAGCATGTAAAAATCTGCAGTGAAAAATGATTGACGTACAACTTCTGAACGGTGCACCCTACGTGAAACGTATTTAGCAACTTTTGTCAGCCATGTCTGTAGATGATATGAATCAATTTTGGTGACGTTCCTATGAACTGTCTAGGAGGAGTTGCGCCGTCTTCGTGGCCATGCATTTCGCACAAAAGTGAAATTACCTCACTTCCTGTAGGGCGTGGCTAATGCATTGGCATGACATTTTTGTCCGGCTTGGTGAGATACATATGCATACCAAAGGGCATGCCACCACTACAAACTACATGGCAACCAGGCACCTTAATGCGAGAGGCAAAAATAACAACACGTTAGGGGGCGCTATGGAGGCCCTGAGGCCCGCCTGGATCTGGGCTTCTGGTTCTCAGTAGCGGTGGCAGTCTAAGAAAAAGGAGCCAAATTTCGAGCGTTGTCGACCATGGCAAGCGCCCCAATAAGGGTCTTGTAAAGAGTTTGCTTGCCAAGGTTGACAAATCAGAAGCTGCAATATCATTTCTGCCATAACCAGCACCCCCACGGGCGAAAGTGCACAAAATTTGGCGTATATGTCAGGTGAGCTATGAAGAGTTTGCGTATGAAGTGTGACGAAAATTGAGAAAATAGAAGATGAGATATAGATTTTTGAAGAATAAATTTTTTGGTTTTTCCCATGTCAGTAGGTGGCGCTATGCTGTACATGAGCGACTATGAGTTGGAAAAATAAGTGTCTACAACAGCAACGTACTATCACAAGGTAGTGGTGTGAAGGAAAAGCATTATGGAATTATTAACCAAAAACCCATTTTGGAGAAATTGCGTCGGCCAAAAACAGCGCCCCCCATGGACGAAAATTCCCAAAATGTGGTATACATGACATGGGAGGTAGTAAGAGGGTGGCCGTGAAGTTTGACCAAATTTGAGGAAAGATTGGATTTTTTGCCCAAAAATAGCGCCCCCAGTGGCGAAATATCACAGAAATTGGGTAACATGTCAGAAGCCCAATGAGTGATTAGCGTGTGAAGTATGAGCAGTTTTGAGCAATTAGAAGATTTGTTATGAATTTTTTAGCATGTAAAATTTTGAAGTGAAAATTGATTGACGTATAACTTCTGAACGGTGTATCCTACGTGAAACGTATTTAGTAACTTTTGTCAGCCATGTCTGTAGATGATGTGTATCAATTTTGGTGACATTCCTATGAACGGTCTAGGAGGAGTTGCGCCGTCTTCGTGGCCATGCATTTCGCACAAAAGTGAAATTACCTCACTTCCTGTTGGGCGTGGCTAATGCACTGGCATTACATTTTTGTCCGGCTTAGTGAGATACATATGCGTACCAAATGGCATGCCAGTACTACAAACTATATGGCAACCAGGCACCTTAATGCGGGAGGCCAAAATCACAACGACTTAGGGGGCGCTATAGAGGCCCTGAGCCCCGGCCAAGTTTGGGCTTTTGGTTCTGAGTAGCGGTGGCAATTCTCGGAAGTGGCGCCAAATTTCGTGCGTTTTCGCCCATGGCAAGCACCCCGAAAATGGCCCAACAGCGGAGAAAAATAAAGAAGAAGAAGAAGACGGAAGAAGAAGAAGAAGAAGACGGAAGAATAATAATAGTGAACTCTTACAAGAACAATAGGGCCTTCGCCCATAGGGCTCGGGCCCTAATAATAATATTGGCTGGCTTTTTTTCGTGGTATATCAGATATATTCCATTCAGCTACTCATCTTTGACTCGTTCATTATCATGCTAGCTGAATGGAATATATCTGATATATCACTCAACACCAGCCAATATTATTAAAATATATATTTAGGCACTGCCTAAAAGTCAAGTTCCCAATGAGTGTTAAACGTGTTAGTAAATAATCCCACGCTAAAAGTAAATTTAAAAAAGTGCTGGATAAAAACCCATCTATCTTCTGTAAATAAAGATACAAATTTCGTTGTCCGGTGGCCAAGTATTTATGAGATACGTTGCCTTGCACTTACAGCACCACATTGACACGTTTTTTTTTTCGTTTCCGTTTCCGGTTGAGAGTACGTCGTGCGCATTCTGGCTGCCGCTTCTCACCAGAGCTTTTTTTAATTTTATTTTCTTTCTTTTTCAATTTTCATTTTATTTATTTATTTTTGTGTGTGTGTTTGTGTAGTTTGATGTTTGAGTGTTTTGTCCGCCAGTTGTGGTGTAGCTCCGGACCCAGTTTTGGGCGTCGGTTCCCTCCAGGCCTTGGTTCGCCGTGGGCGATGCCTGTGCTCCCAGCTGTGGACTGCAGTGAGCTCGCTGCTCATTTTACATCGTGGTTGTCCAGCACTTTAACGCTTGGCGTGATGTTCCGAGCAATGTTGCTCGGTGGCGTCGCGGCAGCTGTGCAGGCGGTTTGGGACACACCAGCGCTCTGCGTGGCGGAGCTTCTCTGCTCGCTTTGTGGATCCACGGCGTGGTGTTCGAGCGATGTGGCTGACGGCGTCACGGCGGCTGTGCTGGAGATGTGGGACTCGTTTTCATGCGCCTTTTGGTGGGACTGTGGCTGCTACACTACTGGAATTACATCTTGACCCCTACTTGGTGGACTTTTTACTTTTATTTTTTATTATTTATTTATTTATTTTAATTGTTATTTTTTTTCTTTGTCTATAATTGTAAAGCGTCCTTGGGTTTCTTGAAAGGCGCTATATAAATTTAACTTATTATTATTATTATTATTATTATTATTATTACGATCAGATTCCCTGTTGTTCGTATATACAGATGTTGTATGGTCGCAAAAGCCGTCAAAAATCAGGTTGATGCATTACCATATTCCCTTAAGCATGGAGTTCTGATAATAATATAATATAATGTAATATAATATTGCTAGTCTTTAAAAATCTATTTTGGTTAGGACTTTTTTAAAATTAGTTTTCACTGTACAATAATATCCTTTATTTTCTGCATGTATATTATTTTCTACGATGACAAACAAGGATCAAAGATAAGTGTTATCAAGTAAATGTTTTCATATTTTTCTGAAAATCTGAAATGATTTTTTTTTACTTTCTTTCTGGACAATTCTAAAGACGTGTAATTCCACCCTAGTAAAAATGATCTCTCAATTTCAGAGTCTAGTAATAATAACACCAAAACATTCCGACCGCACGTTGCTGAAACTCTGCATACAGATGAATTTATCCAACCACACGTGTGTGTGTGTGTGTGTGTGTGTGCATCTTTGTTAAGTCATGCATAAGTGTTTGGCTTAGCGTATCTGAGTGCTCCTCTGCATGATGGTGTGTTAATTCACTCGACACCCAAGATAAACACCAAAGACACCCCACCCCCCAGCACCATCTGTCCCACAGTGAAACGGTTCCACGTGTTTGTTGATGGTGGAAGTGGTGGTGTTTGTGGAACGGCAGACTCCAGCAACACGTGTTGGGTGGCACAGCCATTACGAGGTCATTACTATGGTCAGTGGCAAGCAAAACCGGCTAAGAGGATGTTTAACCACAAGTCAGTTCGAGTCAGCAGACCGATGGCTTCAGGCGTTTCCGCTGATTTCCCAAGAAACCTATTGCATTACCATGGTACCGCCTAACAGAATATATAAAAGGGCTTTCATATATATTGCAAGACATATCTTCCATGCCACAAACAAAATTAAAATGACTGCAAGTGTTGAACATCTGCATTGAAGTCTGGATGGAATGGGCAACAAATCCTACATCACGAATGCAGCGTAAATGGATCATTGTTCAATTTAGTTTGATTTCTGGAGAACTTTTAAGTATCTACACCATCGTGAGGAAGCCCAGATGTAAATTTCCATCCCTAATGAACAAACCAGAGGCAACAGTGATGAAGAAAAACTTCTTGAGACAACATGAGGAAGAAACCTTGAGAGGAACCGGCTTCAAAAAGCCTGACAGCAGATAGTGAGATTATAAATCAGTCACCACTGAAGGAAGCAACCCACCCACACACACACACACAATATTCTGGTCAACTTTCTCCCAAAGAATCCACGATAGAGCTTCCTACAGGAAGAGACAAACAGAGACTATCTAACTATGATTGTTGGAGAAGGTGCTAATTATACATCCTTATGAAGCTTCATACAACCATAATAACAATAATACTAAGTTACATTAGTGCTAGTGGAGTAACATGAGTAATGCTAAGCATCATGGGTGTACTTTAATATCTGTGCTGACACTGTTGCTCAAGATTTATGATACCATGTAATTGGACGCCATCGGACGGTGGTGCAGTGGTTATCACTGTCACCTCACAGCAAGAAGGTTCCGGGTTCGTACCTCATGGCTGATGGGGGCCTTTCTTTGTGGAGTTTGTATGTTCTCCTCGTGTCTGCATGGGTTTCCTCCACAGTTCAAAGACATGCAGATTAGGTAAAATACCCATCCATTAGGGTTGTACAAGCCAGTGCATACTTAGGCCCTGTCCACACGGCAACGGATTCAGGTGACTCCGATACAATTGCTTATCGTTTAGGCCTGGCATCCACACGGCACCGGCGTTTTGGGTGCCCAAAACGCAATCTTTTTGAGAACGGGTTCCAGAGTGGAAAGATCTGGCAACGTTGCCGTTGTGAAGTCGTCTGGATGAGTAGAACGGATTTGTTTACGATGATGTCACAACCACATGACTGTGAGTGCTTCACGCGGGGTAGAAGTGTAACGAACTCGATGCGAGTTGTCAACAAATCCTATAACTTGGTTCATGAAACGCGCTTACAAAATATTTTCACTGTGAATATTTATTGTGTAATGGTGCAAAGTGAGAGAGAGAGAGAGAGAGAGAGAGAGACTCTGCCCTTAGGGCAGAGTCAATCCCGCCAGCAAAAATAGGGAAAAAAAGGAGCGATCTCACCTCTTCAGATGTTGGTTTAAGTCCTACAATACATTCCTCAAAAAGGGCGTAGAAGAGCAAATTAATCCATCAACGTGTAGCATTCAATTTATTCCGGACCATTAAAGACGCCGCCTTCCGTGTAGAATCATACGTCATCCTCGCCGCCATATTGGATAGGTCAAAGCGGAGAATAAAGATTCATGTGCTGCGTTTAACTGTACCAACAGGTTTACCGTCCAAACGAGATCACATGGGATTACCTTTCACAGGTGAGAAACAACAAATTAATCCATCAACGTGTAGCATTCAGTTTATTCCGGACCATTAAAGATGCCGCCTTCCGCGTCGAATCATACGTCATCCTCGCCGCCATATTGGATAGGTCAAAGCGGAGAATAAAGATTAGCTGCGTTTAACTGTACCGTCCAAATGAGATCACATGGGATTACCTTTCACAGGTGAGAAACAACAAATTAATCCATCAACGTGTAGCATTCAATTTATTCCGGACCATTAAAGACGCCGCCTTCCGCGTAGAATCATACGTCATCCTCGCCACCATATTGGATAGGTCAAAGCGGAGAATAAAGATTAGCTGCGTTTAACTGTACCGTCCAAACGGGATCACATGGGATTACCTTTCACAGGTGAGACTGGAAAAATACTTTTCATTGTATTTGGTCATTATAATGTAATTTTACGAACAGATTTTCCTGACTTTGTGGCTAATATGAAGTCTCGCGCATAATAGTTTATGCGCATGCGTCCTTACTTCTTCTATTCTTCTGGTGTCTCCGAAGGGACCGTCTTACAGCGCCCCTAGAGGTGTGGCATGTGTATTGCATCGTTTTCAGCAAGCATTGCGTTGCCATATGGACCTGATATTTTACTGATCGTTGCCCATTTGGACGCGATATATTTTTAAATAACATCTCGTTGCCGTTGTCGTGTGGATGTAGCCTTAGTGCCAGTCCCAAGCCTGGATAGATCGGGGAGGGTTGCGTCAGGAAGGTCATCCGGTGTAAAACCTATTCCAAATCAAATATGCAGAACAGATCTGCTGTGGTGACCCCTAATGGAAGAAGCTGAAAGAAGAAGATACCATGTAACGGTATATTGTCGGAGGATAACTTGCGATGCAAATCGATGAACTGTGATTATCATCAGGCTGCGCAATCTTTTAGTTTTTCCTAGATATAACTGCATTGTTTCGACAGCAGAGGGCGCAAAAACATAATGTACAATCATGGGAATACATATGACTTCAGCCTAGGCAGAAGTAACACTGCTTTAATGCATGTGAAAGAGCTGCTGTGATTGACTCTACAAATAGATTTAAGAAGAAATCACAGTTATCTTTTCACAAACTGCTGAAAGATAAAGAAAAGTGAAGCAAATGGAGGTCGTACAAAAGTTTATTAAGAAAAGGAATATTTTTGTTAATATGCAATTATATTTTACTCCAACCTTTACAAACATGAGCAAATAATTATTGTTGGTTAAGAAAATGAAACAAAAGGGTTTTTTTATTGAACAAAAGGAATATTTAAGTTAATAAAGAATAGGAAAATAAATGTTGCATTATTTTTATAATAATGCTTTCTTTTTTTAATTTTTTGCTCAAAAATATCATGGGAAAATCAAATTGTGAACCCAGTATTGTGAATCGAGCCAAACTGTGAACTGTGTGACTCATTAATGTCTACCATGTAACATTCGGAACATCTAAAGTTTCCAGGTATTTTCTCCATTTCCGTCTCTAATGTCCTTTTGGCAAGAAAGTCAGTGGGGATAAGAACTTGGACATGAGGTGGTATGGGGTTGGAGTGGTCCAAGTGTTGGAAGGTTGATAAATCAAAGAAGGCTTCTTTGAGCATGTTATACAGACTTATAAGCCAGTCAGGAAATCATGAGTATCTGTTTGAGATACCGTGAACTAAGGTAACCCTGAGCCATGTTTATATAAATCAGTGGCGAACTGTTACTATTAGAGCTGGGACTTGAGCTCAGCCAAAACTTAGCCAGACACCAAAAAAGAAACAGGGCAAAGGATTTTGTAAGGGATTAGCGGCAGGCTGCCAGGTCGCTCCGTTGTGTGTAGTTGTTGATGTTGATTTTAAAAGTAACTAAGTAAATTACACAGGGAAATGAATAAGCCTGAGTGAAAAATACTGTAGCGAGCATGCAGCGTGGAAGACGAGTCTGGAGACAGAAATCTTTAGTTTCTCAGTCGTTAGCCTGTGCTGCTTGCTCTTGATAGATAGCACTAGCTTGACTGCTTTATTAGCATTCGCTAACATTACTGATGAACGCTACACCAGCTGGAAGGTGACTTCACTGCTGCGCCGACTCATGGTTAAGCTAGCATTGGCCTTCGAGAAGGCCGAGGGCGATACATTTTTGGTCCCTCCCACTATAAATCAAAATGAATGTGAGTGTGAATGGTTGTCTGTGTCTATGTGTCAGCCCTGTGATGACCTGGCGACTTGTCCAGGGTGTACCCCGCCTTTCACCCGTAGTCAGCTGGGATAGGCTCCAGCTTGCCTGCGACCCTGTAGAACAGGATAAAGCGGCTAGAGATAATGAGATGAGATGAGATGAAAGAAATTAAATATAACATTTGAAACGCTGATATGTTTGGGCCTTCTCTGAACGCCTCAAGGGCCCTAACGGTTCCCCTCTGATATAAATACTTTAAACATTTTTTGGAACATTTTTCAAAAATATATCTCTGTCCACACACAAACATAAAAACGACTTGAAAACTTTCATGAGAATAGCGATGAGAATACTGACTCAAAACCTACACTACCGTTCAAAAGTTTGGGGTCACCCAGACAATTTTGTGTTTTCCATGAAAAGTCACACTTTTATTTCCCACCATAAGTTGTAAAATGAATAGAAAATATAGTCAAGACATTTTTCTGGCCATTTTGAGCATTTAATCGACCCCACAAATTAATGTGATGCTCCAGAAACTCAATCTGCTCAAAGGAAGGTCAGTTTTATAGCTTCTCTAAAGAGCTCAACTGTTTTCAGCTGTGCTAACATGATTGTACAAGGGTTTTCTAATCATCCATTAGCCTTCTGAGGCAATGAGCAAACACATTGTACCATTAGAACACTGGAGTGAGAGTTGCTGGAAATGGGCCTCTATACACCTATGGAGATATTGCACCAAAAACCAGACATTTGCAGCTAGAATAGTCATTTACTACATTAGCAATGTATAGAGTGGATTTCTGATTAGTTTAAAGTGATCTTCATTGAAAAGAACAGTGCTTTTCTTTCAAAAATAAGGACATTTCAAAGTGACCCCAAACTTTTGAATGGTAGTGTACGCAACAAGTGCCAGACCTCTTTTTATACCCTTTCTTTGAGATAAAATCTTTTGCACTACACACAGCCATAACGTGATGAGAAAGATATAAATCAGACCTCCCGGATTAGACACTCACTTTTAACAAGCGTTCAAGCTGATTTGAATTAAGTATGAAAAGAAACATCTCCGAGAAGTTACAGAGACCTCCTGTGTCCATACACTCAAGGCGTGATCCAGTCAGAGAGGATTTCTCTCATACCTCAACTTGAACTCGTCAGTGTTGTGACCTCAAAGTGAAGAAGCAAATGTGTGGGTGGACTTCCATATCGGTGGACCACAAGACAAGTCAGTTCTCATTATCACGAACATTTACAGTACCAGTCAAAAGTTTGGATACACCTTCTAATTCAATGTTTTTTCTTTATTTTTTAATTCGAAGTCACTTCATGTCTTAAAGTAATGATGGATGTCGTTTCTCTTTACTTAGTTGTTCGGTTCTTGACATAATACTGTACGGATTACTACAGTTGTGGTGTGGAATAGGGCTATTTATTTAGTATTTTTATTATTTATTATTTACTGTTTGATCTCAAACACATTAAGAAGGTAAGAAATTCGTTCACTGGTTAACTTTTGACGTGGCACCTGTTAACTGAAAAGCATTCCAGGTGACGACCTCATGAAGCTGGTTAAGATAACGCCAATAGTGTGCAAAGCATCATCAAGGTAAACGCTGGATACTTTCAAGAATCTAAAATATCAAATGTATTTAGATTTTTTTAAACACTTTTTTGTTTACCACATACTCTCAGCGGCCACTTTAATATGAACTTGTTCTTGATTCTAAGATCCCTGTTCTCGGCTGCAGGACTGGAACCCGATGTGTTCTTCTGTTTTTGTTGCATGCTGAGATGCTTTTCTGCTCACCACAGTTGTAAAGAGTGATTATATGAGTTACTATATCCTTCTTGGCAAACAAAGCTCGAACCAATCTGTCCATTTTCCTCTGAGCTCTCTCCACCCACAGAACTGTCACTCACTCATTCGATGTTTTTTGTTTTTTGCACCACTCTATGTAGAGACTGTTGTGTGTGAAAACCCCAGAAGGAGATCGGCAATTTCTGAAATACTCAAACCAGAAATATTCATCTGGCTCAAACCAACATCCATGCCACAGTGAAAGAAAGAAAGTCACACTTCACTGCGAGATCACAATTTTTCCCTTTCGGATGTTTGAACATTGCAAACATCAACTGAAGCTCTTGATTTGTATCTGCATGATCTGATGCATCGTGCTGCTGTCAAGGGATCGGCTGATTAGAGAATGGCATAAAACAGCAGGTGGGTGGATGGTTGTTCTGAATAAAGTGGCTGGTGAGGATATAAAACAGTGAATGTTGTGTACTTCACTCAAAGCTGAGTGTATGGTACAGTGTGGAACCCGAAAACAGCTCGAATTCAAAGCGGCTGATAAGATGACTGTACGACACTGAGAGGAAGCAGATGAACGTGCAGGTGGTCCTCTTCCTCTGATTACACACTCGAGTCTTGGCATATTGTGCAGCTAAAAAAAAAAAGAAACCAGGCAGTGGGCTAGTTTGAAAAAGGCGCAGAAGTTTGCTCAGATAGTGAGCTTAGCGAGGGGTTAAAAGTGAATTATAGGATTACGAGAGCTACTGGGATCACAGCCATGCCCAGGCAAACACACACACACACGCACACACACACGAACACCCAATGGCCACTATTACTACTGGACTCCGTTAATGTACCCATAAATACACAAGCCTCATTAACAAACTTTTCATACATTGAATACTTTCACTGACAACTTACTTTTGCTCAACTGTCCGACTCTTTTATCCAGGACTTTTTTAATTCTAACTCTGTTTGCTAACATCATGTTAATCTCAAAAGTATTTTAGAGTGAAAACAGTCCACGGTGAAATAAATAACTTTGCATACCTGGGCCAAGTTCCTGTCCTTCAACAGAACATTTCCTTTCATTTCATTCCAAACAACATTCCACAGAACATATAACCCACTTTCCACATGAAAATTCATAAGCACGTGCTGAGACAGAAGACATCCTAACATGTTCACGTGATTCGGCGTGTAATTTTCACAATTAAATTAAATTCAGTGACACATAGTGATAGAATGGCATTGCAAAATTTAGCATACACTGGTTCTCAATCCTGGTCTGAGTGCGTCAGACTGCCATTTTCAATTTAATCAATAAAAAACAAAGAGAAACCTTTGAATTAGGTGTGTCCAAACTTTTGACTAGTACTGTATATGTAAAAGTTATTCCATGAAATCGAGTCGTACATGAGCTGATAGCTGATGAGGCGCCTAGCACCGAGTCGGCTATAATCCATGTACGACGAGATTGAGTGGAATAACTGTTTTATTCTCTCCACATTCACTTGATTTTGAGAAACGGAGCATTTTTATTTTTTGCAAATTCGATCAATAAAAACTTTATACTAAACGTCCGACAAAATCATTTCCGCTTAGAATGTAAACAAACCGGCAAAATGACAGGAGCAATTTGTGGGAAATACAATAATAGTAATTCTCAAAAAAATTTAAAAAGGTAAATTCTTACTATCAAATACTTTCATTCCATATTTTGTTGCTTTTTTCTTTTTATATTTTTGGGGGTTTTGTTTTCAAGTACAGTGTTAGGACTGGGACTGTTTTGGCCTCTAGAGGCCGCTGTTATTTCCTTATCTTGTCTTGTTTGTTTTGGCCTCTAGAGGCCGTCACTGTTCCTGTGTTTTGTGTTTGTGTTGATTGCCTGTTTGTCCTCATCAGTGTCACCTGTTTCCCATTTAGTTTTGTGTATATATACTCCCTCAGTTTGGTCCCTAGTCATGGAGTCTTTGTGCTACCTATGGTTTGTTTCCTCTTTCCCGTGTACCTTGCTTATGTGCTTGTATTTTTTGGTATTTTGGTTTCTTTGGATTTGTTCTACCCTTTTGGATCTTCTGAGCGTTTTGCATTTTCTTTTCTTTGGACTTTGTGCTACCTTTTTGGATCTTCTGAGCGTTTTGCATTTGGCCTCTTCTTTTCTCATTTTTTGGACTTTGAACCTTTGGATTATACTTCTTGTTTTTTGCCCTGGATTGTATATAGTGTATATATTGTAAATAAACTGTTTTTTTGATACTCTACTTTCGCCTCACGCCTCTGCACTTGAGTTGTTCCCCTGGTGGCCTAGTGGGGGTTTGCTGGATCACTACACCAGCGATCCGAGTTCGATTCCCAGCAAAACCCTAACATGGTTTTTATTTCATCCTCAGTTTGTTATTCTTCTTCTTTAGGGTTTTTTGGCAGTTGGCAAACCAACTTAAAGCTAGATGGCCTTTCGATTTCATCAAATTGGTGAAATTTAGTTCCCTCTGAAATTTGGTCATTGTGATGTGTTTTATTTCTGGAATATCTCACAAAATATCAGGCCATTCTGTGGCTGGGAAGTTATTTAATTTGAGGGGATTAAAGCAAATAATGTGCATGAATGGGCGGCACGGTGGTGTAGTGGTTAGCGCTGTCGCCTCACAGCAAGAAGGTCCGGGTTTGAGCCCCGTGGCCAGCGAGGGCCTTTCTGTGTGGCGTTTGCATGTTCTCCCCGTGTCCGCGTGGATTTCCTCCGGGTGCTCCGGTTTCCCCCACAGTCCAAAGACATGCAGGTTAGGTTAACTGGTGACTCTAAATTGACCGTAGGTGTGAGTGTGAATGGTTGTCTGTGTTTATGTGTCAGCCCTGTGATGACCTGGCGACTTGTCCAGGGTGTATCCCGCCTTTCGCCCATAGTCAGCTGGGATAGGCTCCAGCTTGCCTGTGACCCTGTAGAACAGGATAAAGCGGCTAGAGATAATGAGATGTGCATGAAATCGCTCGCTTCGTGCAGTCAAGCAGACAGAGGAAATCCATGTGTGCGCGCATGTGCAGGTTTACCTTTGAGCGTGCACTGACAGTTCCATCATTCTGTCGCTAAATGAACAGCTGATCACACCGAGGTGCTCGCTGACAGCCAATATTAGTTTGGTTCTGTGTTTCCTTTCCTTCGTATATAACAATGTCTTTTCTTCTCGCTTTCTTTCCGTTACTGTAGTCGGTCTTTCACGTTTCATTCACACACTCATGTCCTCCATTTTTCTCTCCTGTTTCAAATTTGTATCCCACAATGCATAGGCGCCAACTTCATGTCAACATTGGGGGGTCAGAATTATGTTCTTGCACCGTGATGTCATGACGTCGGCAGTGTATGTAGTTGAATATCAAAGACTCAGTTGTAAGTCATTTTCATTCATTACTATTCACCGTTGCAAGTGAGAAGCGCCCATTTTAACGATAACTTATGATGCATTAAAAAAATCTCACGACTTTAAACATTGTATGAAACACAATTTATTCAATAAACAAATTTAGTTCAATGCAATTTTCTTTGAGATGAATTCGGCAGATAACTGACAAGAATAGTGCAAAAAAAAAAAGTGCACCATACGCCATAAAAAGGCTTAAGCGCGTTAAACTCCTATATCTGCATCGGCTTTAACACAGACTTCAGTGTACAAATTCTGCACAACATGATCACCTTCATTGCTGGTGGCTGCCGGCCTATTGGTTCGGATAATCCACTTGTCCATTTTGCTTCATTTCTATGTTCAGTGAAAACGGTTGCGGGAGGCCACACAGAACTTTTTGCCTCAGTAGTGCTGCCTTGGTTGCCACGCAACGAACCATTTTATTTATTTATTTATTTTTTTACTGGGCCGCATAGGCCTAGTGCTACGCAGTGTAAATTTTGCGGAGTGCAACCTGTCAATCACTCACTGCCAACCATTGGAATATTGCAAGCGGAAAAGGGGGCGGGTCATGTCCGATCATAACATTTTAGGTGACGTTTCTATAGATTACTTATTTTGCATTCAAAGCTAGGCTATTATTTGTTTAGTTGGTTTCAATCGTCAGTTAACATGAATTCATCTGTACTGTTTACTACTTTTTCATGTTTCATTATTGGGGTGTTTTTGCCCCCCCAACTTTATCTTTGGGGGGTCAAAAAGGTCCGTGCCCCCCCGCAGATGGCGCCAGTGCCACAATGCCTTGTGTGAACGGGGAAAACCCACCACGTGATGCATGACGTAGTATCTTGAATTGGGTCATGGTGAAACAGGAAAAAATAGTGGAGAATTTAGGGCCACGTGGAGATAAATTCATTAATTGCTCTTTTAGGAAAAAAGCCGAATAAAATTGAAAATCTGCGAGTTGAATTCAGTAGCTTTCGGTCCACTAAAAGAAAATAATAATTGGGTGTCGGGGAAAATTCTTTTTATGACCTACACTTGAAAAATCTGAAAGGCAGTCTAAGCTTTAATGGTGTATTATCGCCACTGACTTTGTTGGAGTGTGGAACAGGAGATATTTAGGGGAAAAAAACTAGATTCTTTTAGCTATTTCTGTTTCTTTTAAATACTTGATAAAGATGCCATTTTGTTTTTCTCTACTCACAGTATATGAGCTGATATCCTAGTAGTAGAGTAGCCAATCAGAGCACGTGATTGCTCATATCCAGTGAATGTGGATAGAATGGAAATATATATATATATATATATATATATATATATATATATATATATATTAGTGCTGTCAAAAATGTCACGTTATTAACGCGTTAACTTGACTCAATTTTAACGGCGATAATTTTTTTATCGCGAGATTAACGCTCTGTGACATGATGCCACGCCCCGCACAGCCAGAGTCCTCTGCCCTCCCCCGAAGAGCCACGGTGCTCGGCTTAGGTTTCGTTTTCCCATCGGCGGCTCCAGCCCCACTTTGCAGTGGCTGTGACAAGACGTGTTATGCTCTGCAATAAAAAAAAAACATTGGTACAACCAGTGTTCGAACTATGCCGATATTTTCGGGGGGTCCCTTTTTTCCCTGGGGGGGTGCTTGCGCTTGTCTCAGAGCGCGGATCTCCATCGTGCGCTCACTTCGGATATGCAAATGCTTCCTGTTACACACGATTGCTATGTCAATAAACATCATTTTGCCAATATTTTAGAGACCCCCCAACATTTCCCAAATCATGTTTTCAAGGGATCTCATGTCTGTTTCAGGGGATCTCGGATCCCCCGAGTACCCCCGTAGTTCGAACGGTGAGCAAGCCCATTCACTTTTTTATGCTGATAAGAGAATTACAATGGTTTTTCATGTGACAAAAATGTGCGATTAAATTGCGATTAATCGCGAGTTAACTATGACAGTCGCGACATTAATCGCGATTAAATATTTTAATCGCTTGACAGCACTAATATATATATATATATACACACACAAACAAATATTCTCCATTTCTAGCTCTCTATCAGTAATCTATGTCATATTTTGTCAATCTTTGTCATATTTTGCACTGTTCTTTTCCTCTTCCTGATACCATCATCCTTTTTGAGCTGAGAACGATTATGGTAACAAGTCAGCATCCTGAATTTTAATCTCTCTGAAATCATCCAGACAGGGCATTTCTCTTCCTGTTCTGGTGCTTATTCACATAAACACAGCAGTCAGGACCTGATAATCAGCCGACATTTATTTCGAAACTCTTAACTCCCAGTACGGCGCATTACACGTACACTTCCAGCCCTTTCTGTGCGTCAGGGCCAAGCGGAGATTAAACGCATATGTGATGTGGTTTATATACGATATATGATGATGATGATGAAGCATTTGACTGTGGTATTAAATCCCAACAAAGCACATTTTCCAGCATTGCTCACACAGTGAATTGCTGTGACTTTGCTTATATGAAATCCAAATAAAACTGTGATGGCTTGAAGTGTTAAAAGTGTATTTTGTGTGAGATCAGGTCAGACAAGAACAGTACTCTGAGAATAAAAGCATGTGAATAAGCAGCAAATGACAATTAATTTTCAATGTAATCATCCATCATGGAGCCACAATTTCAACGACAATCAGAAACATTCTGATGTTTAGATTTCGTCGATTCTAAGCGCAGTTTAGATTCAGAATGCAGACAAAGATGTCAGAAACAAGAAACCTGTGACTCTGTGCAAGCAGCTGAGTGCGTCTGATTAATTTCAGGAGGAAAAAAACATCTAGATCTGGAAAAATGGAGAAAACTGATATTTGTGATGATTATGTTTATGTTAGAAAATCAAAAGGAAACAGGAAAAGGGACTAAAAGTGTCGACAGGAAAGCAAATCCAGCCAGCGTAGTATAACTGATGGAACTGCAAAGAGACATAGTTTATTAAACATTCTCTACTTCTAGCTTTTGAACTATTGATCTCAGGAAGTTTGTTTTAAAAGTAAATGAGATAGCCATATGCAGCCGTGGGTGCCAATACTTTCACCCCAGCGAAAAGTACAGAGAATGTCCGACGATCTTAATATACAATCATAATAAAAGCCTTTTTTTGTGGCTGAATCTCAAATGACATTCTAGTGTCCTTGTAGTGCACTGAGCATCACTAGGTTATACCTAGACAAGAACGAATTTGATCGTTTATTGAATTTTAGTCGTCATTTCTACAACCACAATTCCCAAAAAGTTGGGACGCTGTGTAAACTGTAAATGAAAACAGAATGCGATAATTTGCAAATCATGGAAACCTGATATTTCATTGAAAATAGTATGAAGACAGCATATCAAATGCTGAAACTGAGAAATTTTATTGTTTTTTGAAAAATATATGCTCATTTTGAATTTGATGTCAGCAACTAATTTCAAAAAAGTTGGGACAGGCATATTTACGACTGTGTTGCATCTTTACTTTTAAAAATGCTCTGTATACGTTTGGGAACTCATCTCATCTCATTATCTGTAGCCGCTGTATCCGTCTACAGGGTCGCAGGCAAGCTGGAGCCTATCCCAGCTGACTACGGGCGAAAGGCGGGGTACACCCTGGACAAGTCGCCAGGTCATCACAGGGCTGACACATAGACACAGACAACCATTCACACTCACATTCACACCTACGGTCAATTTAGAGTCACCAGTTAACCTAACCTGCATGTCTTTGGACTGTGGGGGGAAACCGGAGCACCCGGAGGAAACCCACGCGGACACGGGGAGAACATGCAAACTCCACACAGAAAGGCCCTCGCCGGCCCCGGGGCTCGAACCCAGGACCTTCTTGCTGTGAGGCGACAGCGCTAACCACTACACCACCGTGCCGCCCCATTTGGGAACTGAGGAGACCAATTGTTGTAGTTTTGAGAAAGAAATGTTGTCCCATTCTTTCCTTATATACAATTTCAGTTGCTCAACAGTTCGGGAGACAGGTCTGGACTGCAGGCAGGCCAGTTTAGCACCTGGACTCTTTTACTACAGAGCCATGCAGTTTTAATATGTGCAGAAAGCGGTTTGGCATTGTCTTGCTGAAAGAAGGAAGGCCTTCCCTGAAAAAGTTTTTGTCTGGATGGCAGCATATTGCTCTGAAACGTATATATATCATTTGGCATTAATGATGCCTTCCCAGATGTACAAGCTCCCCATGTCATGTGCACTAATGCACCCTCATACCATCACAGATGCTGCTTTTGAACTGTGCGCTCATATCAAGCCGGATGGTCCCTCTCCTCTTTAGCCTGGAGGACATGGTGTCCATGATTTCTAAAAAGAATTTCTACTTTTGATTCGTCAGACCTCGGGACAGTTTTCCACTTCGCCTCAGTTCATCGTAAAAGAACTCGGGCCCAGAGAAGCTGGCGGTGTTTCTGGATATTGTTTATATCTGGTTTTAACTTGCATTTGTGGATGCAGTAATTAACTGTTTTCACAGACAATAGTTTTCTGAAGTGTTCCTGAGCCCATACAGTGATTTCCACTACAGACACGTCTCATCTCATCTCATTATCTCTAGCCGCTTTATCCTGTTCTACAGGGTCGCAGGCAAGCTGGAGCCTATCCCAGCTGACTATGGGCGAAAGGCAGGGTACACCCTGGACAAGTCGCCAGGTCATCACAGGGCTGACACATAGACACAGACAACCATTCACACTCACATTCACACCTACGGTCAATTTAGAGTCACCAGTTAACCTAACCTGCATGTCTTTGGACTGTGGGGGAAACCGGAGCACCCGGAGGAAACCCACGCGGACACGGGGAGAACATGCAAACTCCACACAGAAAGGCCCTCGCCGGCCATGGGGCTCGAACCTGGACCTTCTTGCTGTGAGGCGACAGTGCTAACCACTACACCACCGTGCCGCGCCCTACAGACACGTGTCTACTTTTAATGCAGTGTCACCTGAGGGCCTGAAGATCACAGGCATCCAATGCCAGTTTTCAGCCTTGTCTCTTATATACAGAGATTTCTCCAGATTCTCTGAATTTTTTCATGATATTATGCACCACAGATGATGTGATCCCCAAATTCTTTGCAATTTTACATTGAGAATGTTATGTTATTCTTAAATCGCTGCACTGTTTGCCCACGCAGTCTTTCACAGAGCGGTGAACCCTGCCCCATCTTTACGTCTGAGAGACTCCGCCTTTCTGGGATGTTCTTTTTACACCCAATCATTTTACTGACCTGTTGCCAATTAACCAAATTAGTTTTTTAAGCATTACACAACTTTCAGTCTTTTGTTGCCCAGTCCCAACCTTTCTGAAATGTGTTGTTGACATCAAATTCAAAACGAGCAGATATTAAAAAAAAAAACCTCAGTTTCAACATTTGATATGTTTTCTTTGTACTATTTTCAATGAAATATAGGGTTTTCATGTTTTGCAAATCTTCACATTCTGTTTTTATTTATGCTGTCCCAACTTTTTGGAATTGGGATTGTAATATCATGACCAGCCGTCACTAGAAACTACACTGCTCCTTCTAACCAGAGACATAATCAGGATGATTCTGTGATGATTGTGTTTGATCAAAGTGTCCTGCTGAGAGATGGAATTGCATTTATTTGAGTAATGTTTGGCCGTGAAGTGCAGCAGGCATGTCTGCTCGCGTTGTCGTGTACAGTTCGCTTTGTTCCATATGAACCCGATGGTTGGACGGCTGCCTGTACGGTATGCCTCGTGCCTTTTACATCAGTGACCTTGATGTCCTCGGGCAAGCAGCTGTCCCATCTCCTCACCCCAAGTTTTAAAGGGTGTCCTCAGTGCCCCCTCTGTCTGACAACTGCCGAGTTGAAAGTGAAAAGCTTGCTGCGTTTGATTAAAGTTGTTTGCTTTCTATACTGCAAACCAAAGGAAGCTCCCCTGCTGCTGCTTCCTATCAACAATGTGGGCTGTGCTGAGCCGGTTCTCTAGGAGGGGTCCCATATCTCACGCTCACAGAGACGCCTGAACAAGATTCACCCCAATCATAATATTGTACATATGGGTTAGAGCAAATAAGCTCACAACTTGAGTGTGCATGAGAAAGTGGAGTATATAAAATATTATGAGGTCAGGATGCATGCAGGTTGCACCTAGAGACCATAAACCTCATCCTATCCCCTACAGGTGGCACAAAGTGGGTATATTTTCCTAATGGTGTGTGAATTCTGGCTCAGTTCCTCAACCTCAGCTACATCACTCCAGTTCAAAGTTGGTCACAACTAGAGACATATGCAGGACTGGCTTTTTTCCAATTTCGCTCACACAGCTGTTGTTTTTATTTGTACCTGCCTGTGATTTTTTTAAACAAATTGTAAGAGACCCTACGTGTGGGTGGAGCACAGAGGACGGCAGAACAGAGATCAGGTTTTATAAAGGGCTTTATTGCCACACTTTTCAGTATAACAATGACAGACACACAACCGGCGTCTGGTTCAGGGCTGAGCTCCTTCTGCTCTCGCTCTCCCCCCTGATATAGGGCGCAGTCACTGGGAAGACACACAAACAGGTTAATTGCTCTCAGGTGGCGTGATTCTGCCACTTACCTTCCCTGACTCCGCCCTCCTGTCACAGACCGGCGCTTGACCACGCCCCCGCTGCCACATACCCCCACCGCCCGACTCAGGCCGGGCGGCCGTCCGGCCTGCAGCCGACTCCCCCCCCCCTTGACGGGAGAGGAAGTCCGCCACGACCATCTGCGCCCCCGGCCTGTGGACCACCTTGAAATTAAAGGGTTGGAGCGCCAGATACCAACGGGTGATCCGCGCGTTGGCATCTTTCATGCGGTGGAGCCACTGGAGGGGCGCGTGGTCCGAACAGAGGGTGAAAGGGCGCCCCAGCAGGTAGTACCGGAGGGCAAGAACCGCCCACTTGATGGCCAGACACTCTTTCTCTATGGTGCTGTAGCGCCCCTCACGCACCGACAGCTTCCTGCTGATATACAGGACAGGGCGGTCCTCCCCCTCCACCTCCTGGGACAAAACCGCCCCCAGCCCTCTGTCCGACGCATCGGTCTGCAACATAAAAGGGAGAGAAAAGTCAGGGGAGTGTAGAAGTGGCCCCCCACACAGTGCAGCCTTTACCTCTGAGAAAGCCCGCTGGCACTGCTCCGTCCACTGGACCGGATCTGGTGCCCCCTTTTTAGTGAGATCAGTCAGCGGGCTGGTGACGTCCGAATAATTAGGTATAAACCTGCGATAATAGCCAGCCAGCCCCAGGAACTGTCTCACCCCCTTTTTGGTCTTGGGCCTCGGGCAGGCCGCAATTGCTGCCGTCTTATTAATTTGGGGACGCACCTGCCCGTTGCCCAAGTGGAAGCCCAGATACCGTACTTCCACCCGCCCAATCGCACACTTCTTTGGGTTGGCTGTGAGCCCCGCTCGCCTCAGCGACCTAAGGACGGCCCTCAGATGTTCGAGGTGCCGCTGCCAGTCATTGCTATAGATGATTATGTCATCTAAATATGCTGCCGCATATGTGGCGTGAGGGCGGAGGACTCTGTCCATCAGCCGCTGAAACGTTGCGGGGGCCCCAAACAGCCCAAACGGAAGGGTGACGAATTGGTGTAAACCAAACGGTGTGGAAAAGGCCGTTTTTTCTCGGGATAGTGGAGTCAAGGGGATCTGCCAATATCCCTTCGTCAAATCCAGTGTCGAATAAAAGCGAGCAGTGCCGAGTCGATCGAGCAACTCATCAATACGAGGCATTGGGTACGCGTCAAATTTAGACACCGCGTTGACTTTTCTATAGTCCACACAGAACCGGACCGACCCGTCGGCCTTGGGTACCAAGACCACCGGGCTGCTCCAGTCACTGTAGGACTCCTCGACGATGCCCATTTCGAGCATGGTCTGAAGTTCTTCCCGAACCACCTTTTTTTTGTGTTCAGGTAGCCTGTAAGGGCGGCTACGCACTACCACCCCCGGGGGCGTCTCTATGTGGTGCTCTATGAGGTTAGTGCGACCGGGCAGGGGCGAGAACACATCCGAAAACTCGGTCTGCAACTGGGCGACCTCCGTGAGTTGGGTCGGGGAGAGGTGGTCTCCACAGGGGACCGGAGAGGTACGTGATGCCAATGTCCCTTTTTGAACCTCCGGCCCCAGCTCCGCCTTCTCTGGAACTACCGACACCAACGCCACGGGGACCTCCTCGTTCCAGAGTTTAAGCAGGTTGAGGTGGTAAATCTGTAGCGCCCCACCCCTGTCCGTTCGCCTCACCTCATAGTCGACGTCCCCGACTCGCCGTGTGACCTCAAAGGGTCCTTGCCACTTGGCGATCAATTTGGAGCTCGACGTGGGCAACAGTACGAGTACCTTATCTCCCGGAGTGAACTCTCTAAGGCGCGTACCCTTGTTGTACAGGCGGGCTTGCCGTTCCTGGGCCTGCCGCAAATTCTCCTGAGTTAGGTGGGTGAGCGTGTGGAGTTTTGCGCGCAGGTCCATAACGTACTGAATTTCGTTCTTACTTTGTGAAGGTCCCTCCTCCCAATTTTCCCGCAGCACGTCCAGGATGCCGCGCGGCTTACGCCCATATAATAATTCAAACGGGGAGAACCCCGTGGAGGCTTGGGGGACCTCTCGCACTGAGAACAGCAAGGGTTCGAGCCACTTATCCCAGTTACGTGCGTCCTCACTTACGAATTTTTTTATAATATTTTTGAGGGTGCGGTTGAATCGTTCCACTAAACCGTCCGTTTGTGGGTGATACACGCTGGTGCGGATCGGCTTAATCCCCAATAACCCATACAGTTCGCGCAGTGTTCGTGACATAAACGTAGTGCCTTGATCAGTCAGAATCTCTTTCGGGATTCCAACTCGGGAGATGACGCGGAAGAGTGCCTCTGCAATACTGCGTGCTGAGATATTGCGCAGAGGCACTGCTTCCGGGTATCGCGTTGCATAGTCCACCAGAACTAATATAAAGCGGTACCCTCGTGTTGACCGATCTAATGGCCCGACGAGATCCATCCCAATTCTCTCAAACGGGGTCTCGATTAACGGTAGAGGGCGCAAAGGCGCTTTTGGAATGGCCGCTGGGTTTACTAACTGGCATTCGCGGCATGCCGTACACCACCTACGGACATCGCCGCGAATCCCCGGCCAATAGAAACGGGCCATTATTCGGGCTAGTGTTTTATCCTGCCCTAAGTGTCCAGCCATGGGATTAAAGTGAGCCGCCTGGAATACCAATTCCCGGCGGCTCTTCGGAATTAAAAGCTGCGTGACTCGCTCTTTCGTTTGAGTGTCCTGCGTCACTCGGTATAATCTATCCTTCATAATCGCGAAGTAGGGGAAGGACGGGGTGGCGTTCGGCTGGAGCGTTTGACCATCGATTACTCTCACTTGGTCAAACGCATGCCGCAGAGTCTCGTCTCGCGACTGCTCTAATGGGAAATCCGCGAGGGATTCCCCAATAGAGAGAGGAGGAGCCGGCGGCTCCTCACTCTGACGCGGAGATGACGTAGACGGCTCTGTGACAGCTGCTCCCGCCAAAGCGACACCGGGACCTCCCCCTGTCAAATGGCAGGACCCACTCTCGACTAGGCGTGTCATTAAACCCCGAAATCCCGGCCAATCAGTCCCCAAAATTAGAGAGTGGGTAAGGCGAGGATTAACCGCCGCCTTTACTATGAATTTTTCCCCTCTGAAAATAATGTGGACCGACACCAAAGGGTAGCTGTGAACATCCCCGTGCACACATAACACCTTCACCCCTTGTGCTCCCCCCAATGCCTCGTTTTGAACCAGGCTTTGGCGAATTGAGGTCTGATTACAACCAGAATCCACCAACGCCTGATATGTAGCCCCTTGGATACTCACCGGTATGCGATACGCTCCGGCCCGATCGAGGGCGGCCTCTGGCGCGTCGGGGATCCGAACCACCGCGCCCACTTCCATTGCCGTGCACTGCTGTTGAAGGTGGCCCGGTTCCCCGCAGCGCCAGCAAACCGGCCCGGGCTTTCCCTCTGCACCGGTGTTCTGGGGCTCACTCACCTGAGGTGGGGGAGAGACAGACACAGAAGGGAGAAACGGGAGGGCACCGCGGGTGCGGCGGGCCGGCTGGGGGGGTGCCGGCCCCCGCCTCCGCGGAGGGGGAATGGGGCGAGGACAGGACACAGGAGGAGGGGGGGAGAGAGAGAGAGAAGAGGAGAGAAGAGATGCCATCTGCTGTCCTGCCGCCGGGACAGCCGCCAGATGATCCTCCGCCAGCTCGACTGCCTGATCCAGCGACGCCGGGCGGTGGCACTGGACCCACTCCGCGGTTCCGGCTGGTAAGCGGGCGATGAACTGTTCCAGTACCACCTGGTCGACGATTCCCTCGGCGTCGCGATCGTTGGCCCTCAGCCACCGCCAGCAGGCGTCCCGGAGCTGCTGGCCGAACGCGAACGGCCGGCCGACTTCCTCCAGTCGCAGCGCGCGGAAGCGCTGGCGCTGTTGCTCCGGTGTGCGCCCCACGCGCTGGAGGACGGCCCGGCGGAGGTCCGCGAAGGCCAGCCGGCGGTCGGCGGGGAGCTGTAGCGCGGCCAGCTGTGCCTCTCCCGTGAGCAGGGGGAGGAGGCGCGCCGCGCGCTGCTCCATCGGCCACCCCGAGGCTTCGGCGACCTGTTCAAACAACGTGATGAACGCCTCGGGGTCGTCCTGCGGGCCCATCTTGGTGACAATGAGGGGAGACGGGCCCGCGGCCGGAGCGCTGGTGGACCCCGCCGACGCGAGGAGATGCTGGAACGCCTCGCGATCTTCCTGCTGGGCCAGCACCAGGGCTTCGAAGCGCTGCTCCTGCTCCTTTCGGAGCGTAACGAGTGCCTGGTGCTGGCTTTGCTGAGCCGTGGCGAGGGCGTGGACCAGATCGGCGAACGGGGAGGATTCCATGGGGCTGCTGGTTTGGTGCTCCACTGTCCCGGGTTTCGGCACCACTGTAAGAGACCCTACGTGTGGGTGGAGCACAGAGGACGGCAGAACAGAGATCAGGTTTTATAAAGGGCTTTATTGCCACACTTTTCAGTATAACAATGACAGACACACAACCGGCGTCTGGTTCAGGGCTGAGCTCCTTCTGCTCTCGCTCTCCCCCCTGATATAGGGCGCAGTCACTGGGAAGACACACAAACAGGTTAATTGCTCTCAGGTGGCGTGATTCTGCCACTTACCTTCCCTGACTCCGCCCTCCTGTCACAGACCGGCGCTTGACCACGCCCCCGCTGCCACACAAATTAATTTGGTTCTGTTTCCCAGAATGTAAGCAAACTAGTAGCCTAATTTTAAAACTCACTGACCCGGACCAGGCAGTTACTAAGGATGCGTGAATGAAAACTGCATGTTCATGTTAAAAAAAAAAAAAAGGTCTTTCAGCCATTCGTGGAAGCAGGCGTGTAGTACTCAAGTCCGACTCGTGCCCCAATTTTAAGGACTCATGACTTGACTTGGACTTGAGCACTGATGACTCGGACTTGTGCATTAACTGCATTCGGACTCGGAAATTGAAGACGAAGGCTCAGATTTTTTTCTTTATTTTCTGTAACATGACATACTAATTTGGCATAGATATTTACATTAATTTTTATACTAATTTCGTGCAAAAGAATGCACATTCACCTGTTCATACGCCATATTCAGGAACAAACTAACGTTAATGGAGCTAAAATGCCTGGAGAGAACGCCGCTAGGATTGTCCGCTTTGCTTCTACAGACTTCTCGTGCAGTGGGAAAAAATGCACTGCTTTGTGTTCGATATGTAGAAGAACTATCGAGGAGACGACGGAGACAACCTCGAACTTCAATCGTCATTTGGTAAGACTCCACCCAGAGAAGGAAGTGACATGCTATGTTCATTGCTCTGTTGATAGTGGGGCTTGCTTGCTGAGCGATGAACTAGCTAGTGTTAACCCTCTCTTATGTTATTTGCCCTGTTGATAGTGGGCGAGGCTTGTTCTCGGACTCAACTCGGATGAGTACTGAACTCAACTCTGACTCGACTTGAAATTTTCTTTAATGACTTCGACTTGAACACTGAGGACTCGAGACTGGACTCGGACTTGAGGTTTAGTGACTCGATTACAACAGTGCGTGAAAGTAAAAGATGCACAACTCTAGCCACCAACACTACAGCAAATGCTGGTTGCGGAGAAAAAAAACAGACAATGCTGGATGAGTGAAAAAAAAAACAGCTCTTTCTCAGTATGTTGTTCTTGATGATTGAACTTGATTGGTTATCAACAGTAAGGGATTCAGATGCAGTGAAAACAAAATCATACTTTATTCACAGCTATAGCTGCTCTTTTCCACTGCAAACTTACGCAATTAACGCTAACTAATATAACTAGCTAATGCACTTTGCTTAAAATCAGCTAGGTAATTTTGACCAGCCACTTTTCTCCATAGACAGTTTCTAATTGAGATCGCATTTCTTTAATTAACCTGAGCATACTGTGTGACTAAAGGCCTTTATTTTATTTTAATTATTTGATACCTCTTTTGCGTAAGTCTTTTTTTTGCTAATCATGTATTTATTTATTTATTTATTTATTCATGAATTAAGTAATTCATTCATTCATTTATTCATCCATCCATCCACTATTTTCCACTAAAGCTGATTTCGGTTTCATTTTACCAGCTTGCATAAAACTGCAGTCTCTTGTGGGAATGCTCTCACTGCGCTGGCGAAGAAATAAAAAACTGCAGTATTTGTAACTGTAAAACTCCGGACGATTTTAAAAATGTGTTGAAAACACGTTTATTTAAGTTAGCTTTTATAATTAAGATCTAATTAGAATCTTGATTATCTATTTTGTATTTATTCTCATCATAATTTTATTGTAGTTTTAGCTCAATTTCTACATTATTGTAGAGTCTTAGCTTTTAATAAGTAAATATTGTTTTATAGTTAATTCTGTAATGCACAGGTGATCATATATTCATGCATCCTGTGCACTATAAATTATTATTATTAGTGTCATCACTTATCCATTCTTCGTGTGCACATAATGTCACGTTTATTTTCCAACCCGGAAGTCCGCCATATTGGATGACGATAACTTCATCCAATTTTGATTTCGTTGCCTTTGAAAAAAGACGATGCCTCCTTTGTGTGCGGGATATAATTGTGGTAATAATGCTACTTGTGACAAACAGAAACGGTTTTTCAGAGTTCCCAAAATAATTAAAAACACCAGCAAAACAGATGGAGAACTGTTCGGAGAGCGCCATGCGTACGGTATGGTTCACAAACAACCATCGTAAGGACTTAACTGAGGAAAAAGCTAATTACACCCGTGTGTGTATGCCGTGACCACATTGTATCTGGTAGGAGTTCATTGCTAATTAAAGCTGTGTTTTCTGCTGATTAAATTGAACTTTTGAGCTTCAGCGCCAACTCTGCTTCTCATCTTGCAGAAGCACTGGCAAACTTGCGCGATAAAACAAATCCAGATTGGGCACCAAGACTCAAATTAGGACACAAGCATTAGGATCAAGAGTTTGGATACACAAGGAGAACAATGTGGGTCAATTTTGCCAGGTGAGATATTGGCAATGCCATTCCAGTAACCCAGTAACTTCGTGTTTTTTTTTTTTTTTGTTAGAACGCGCGTTCACAATATCTCATCTCATCTCATTATCTCTAGCCGCTTTATCCTTCTACAGGGTCGCAGGCAAGCTGGAGCCTATCCCAGCTGACTACGGGCGAAAGGCGGGGTACACCCTGGACAAGTCGCCAGGTCATCACAGGGCTGACACATAGACACAGACAACCATTCACACTCACATTCACACCTACGGTCAATTTAGAGTCACCAGTCAACCTAACCTGCATGTCTTTGGACTGTGGGGGAAACCGGAGCACCCGGAGGAAACCCACGCGGACACGGGGAGAACATGCAAACTCCACACAGAAAGGCCCTCGCCGGCCCCGGGGCTCGAACCCAGGACCTTCTTGCTGTGAGGCGACAGCGCTAACCACTACACCACCGTGCCGCCCCGTTCACAATATCAGGATATTCAATTGGTGGTAATGAGGCTAAATCCTCTGTATAATCAGATGGCTTTAACATATACGGATCAAAGCCACAAATTTCAAATTTTTCTCTGAATCTTAACTTGACAGAGGACTCCAGAGAATCATAATATTTTGAGAAAGTCAGACATGCATCACAGTTATTTTTCGTATGAGACGGCATTCTGGATTTGTATATTAGTATTGAGTCACTAAACCTCAAGTCCGAGTCCAGTCTCGAGTCCTCAGTGTTCAAGTCCAAGTCATTAAAGAAAATTTCGAGTTAAGTCCAAGTCAAGTCCACTACTGATCCGAGTCAAGTCCACTACTGATCCGAGTCGAGTCCGAGTCAAGTCCACTACTGATCCGAGTCGAGTCCACTACTGATCTGAGTCGAGTCTGAGTTGAGTCCACTACTGATCTGAGTCGAGTCAGAGTCAAGTCCACTACTGATTCAAGTCCTGGACTCGAGTACTACAAGCCTGTTGTATATCATCCAACACGGTGGCAGATGCATATGTCACACTATTTTTATCACATGGTTGCACACAAAGAACTGTGGGCCATGGGTGAGCTGAAGCCAATCCTAACTGACTTCAGGGGTTCAGCCTGGACAGGTCACCAATCTATCGCAGAGCTAACACAAGGCAAACAACCATTCACACTCATTCACACCTATGGGTAATTTAGAGTGGCCAGCTGACCTAATCCACAATCATAATCACCCAGAGGAAACCCATGCAGACACGGAGAGAACATGCAAACTCCACACAGAAAGGCTCCAGTCAGCCAGCAGGTTCAAACCCAGAACCTTCTTTCTGTGAGGTGCCAATGCTAGCCATTGCACCACCATTGAGTTGTTGTTTTTTTTTGGGGGGGGGTACTGGGAGGGCTTTTCTTCAGCACATTTGAACTTCTGTTTGATATTCATTTGTGTTTGTTGCAAAAATGCTAATTGTCCAATGAAAACATACATTCAAAGAAAGGTTCACATCTTTCCTCTGGTCTTATAAGAGCTTCAATTTCCATCATCGGCTTTCCAAAGCTCAAGAACTCGAGGCCAAATGCAGACAGTTGGTCCAAGACTTAATCCACTCAGGCAGAACCGTTCTCCCATGTGACATCTACAGTTTCATCCTATTTATCGCATCTCAGTCCACTGGCCCTTGCTAATTATGTCTCACAGGCACTGTCTGAAAAGAATCAGATCAACATGGCAACCTGCAGATACTCAAGACAAACCTGGTTGCTGAAAGGGGCTACTATAATCATGTTTTACTCATTTATTATGTCGAGCTTTGGAGTCTGATGGACAGTTAATTGATATCTGAGTCATGACTCTTTCATCAGGTCTATAGAAGTCCTTCATCATTAACACACACACACAGGACAGAAGCAAAATTTCCAGGCAAAGATTTTATTTCAAACTGTTTATATGTACTCTGACGTCAAAACACTGGGTTGAAATATTGCTATTTACAAGTGTGTTAAATGTCGTCTAAACCAAATGTATGTATATGTTTGTTTATTTTCTACTAAAACAGATTTCTCAATACAGTTTCATTTTACTTGCTTGGATAAAATTACAGTCTCTTATGGGAATGCTCTTATTGCCCTGGGGAAGAATGAAGAAATTGCTGTGGGTCATAAGTATCGTTCTCAAAATATAGTGTATTTCCAACTAGTACAATATTTTCATATCAAATATTTATTTTAGACATGTATTCACATCATTTTTGGCATGAAAAATCAATATTCTTGCTCTGTAATGTGGTGCCATTACTTTAAGTCAATAAAGTTATTAACTGTCACTGATGTCACAAATACAAACTTTTGCAAGTACAATTTTTACTGAAGATATTATTTCGACTGAAGAAATACTTTCCAAGATGTGTATCCTAGAGGATTACTGATACCCATGAATGTGGATTGTAATATGGAGTCATCGTGTTTCTACATTGGTTATGTTTTGTCACTACTGAACTTTACTGCCATCTACTGGGTTTTAAGAACATGAGTTGGCCTCGTGGTGATCGTGAGTTCTACTCATGGTCAGGTCATACCAAAGACCATCATAAAAATGGTACCTACTGCCATCTGGCAAGTACCTTCCCATCTGGCAAGGCATACTGCAATACAGATGCGAGTAGGGAAGTCAAACTCTCGCGGTTACCAGAGGACTAGTCCCCTACTGTAACCCTAGGTGTATAGGCGAGAGGCAGAGGGCTACAGAAATGGAGATTGGCGCCACACCTATGTGCCTCAAAGAGCTGGTTAGTATTGGGACAGGAGACTGCCTGGAAAGACCAGATCCTGGCGTGGAAGGGACTTTGACTTGACCGGGTTTTAAGATGTATAGCGTTCTTCAGTGCAGACTTCCACCAAAGCCATTGGTGAAACTAAATATGTGGATCCGTCTCGTGACTCGGAGCCGCTCCACAATTTCATGGGTTCTTCCTTGGCCAATGCTCCACCCTTCCACCAATTTCATGGAACTTGGTCTGGTAAGTTTTGTGCAATCCTGCTTAGAACCAGACAGTAAAAACTGCACGCATGTTATGCATATGTTTACATGTGTATCTGTAATGGGCACTAGATAACAATACCACAGGCTTTACTGTCGTGAGAATGCTGCTGAACCACTACAGCTGATACACATTGATTATTATTATTATTGTTATTTGTAGTGAGAGTTGAAGGGGGTTACAGAGAGTTAAAGCCCGCCAAGGGCAATAAATGTGCTGGTGCCGGATCTGTTTCCATTTCAATACAACACTGCGGTAAAAAGCAGAATAACTTCCATATTTGAAGAAAGATAAATTTCAGTTATCTCATCTCAACATATGTAGGCCAGACCTGTGTACATCAGCTGGGTTTGTATAGAGACATAATGTACTCTGGAAGCTCTGGGGACATGTCCATATCACATTCAGAAAATGGAGTCCGTTTTTACTTTAGTTTTTAAAAACTGCTCCAAACACTAGCACATAAGCCATATTCCCATTATTCTGTCATCACCTGCCATGGTTGTGGGAATTTAAATGCTGGCTAAAATAAAGGTATCTTTTCAGTGAGACATGCTTGATTTTGGTGTGAATTGGTCTTGTCTAACATAATTTTTGTACTCAGCATATTCATTCATTCATTACCCTTTCTGTGTCCTTGATCTGTTTTTAGGCCATATGTATGACTCTTTACTTAGTTGGACTGTTCAGCACTTTGGTCAACTGTTGTTGTTGTTTTTAAAGGGCTTTATAATAAACCTGAACCTGAACCTGATTACCTCCGCCAACTTTGTTGCAGGAGGTTATGTTTTCGCCTCAGTTTGTTTGCCTGTTCTCAGTGTAACTCAAAAAATAGTGAATGGATTTTGAAGAAATTTGGAGGAAAGGTGAGCCATGGGCCAAGGAACCAATGGTTAGATTTTGATGCAAATCCGGATATGTATGTGGATCCAGGATTTTTTTGGCTGTTCCCAATGTAACTCAAAAAGTAGTGAATGGATTTGGATGAAATTTGGTGAACAGATTTAGTATGATCCAAGGTTCAAGTGATCCCATTTTGATGTTGATACGACGTGGCTTGACAGAGGTATGCATTGAGAATAAGCTAGGAATACACCCTTGATGGAATCCAGTGCATCAAACACCGTTCACAAACATTTGTCAGACAATTTAGCATAGCCAATTCAACTAACAACATATTTATGGAACATGGGAGAGAGAAAACTAGAAAACCTGAAAATAATGGGAGAATCTCCACACAGACTAACCAGAGCACAAGACCGATCCAGGAATCCTAGATCTGCGATGCAACAACTATGCTGCCCAGAGATCATTTTTGCAGCATATTTCCTTCATTTTGAGGAAAACGCATACAGTATAATTTTTCTTGAAGTCAGTCCTGTTTATCCAAACGTCCACACCCTAAAAACAGACAGCCCCCCACGTGTCAAGTGCAAAAAATAAAACAGCATTTTATGTCAAATTGAATCTCAGCCAACATGCTGTGCAGTCATATACATGTATATAATATAAGACACTAAGCAGGGTTGTGTATGTGTGTAACCCAGGCTTACAAAAGAATTCTAATATGTTACATAACACCAGAGATAAAGAGATTAGACATCCATAATCAGAATTTATTAGTTAACCAAATAAAGATAGCTATCATTACATCTATGTAGACCGATCTAGTTTCAGTCTAGACCAACCCAAGCTGTGTACTGTCTAGCCTGGGGTTAGCCGTTTGAGTTCTCTATTTAGCTGTACTTTATATGGTTGGTTTGTTTCCTTGGCTGTTTGAGTATTGATACTTCAACAGAATATTACACTAGATATTGTTGTCACTTGTTCACTTGGCCCTAGAACTTTCTTCTCTAGAAGTTCAGCACTTCGTGTACCTGACTTTTGCACACATTGTACGTAGCTCTGGATAAGAGCGTCTGCTAAATGTCATGTAATGTACTGGCTTACCAAACATGTCTAGGCCTGTTCTATAAAACAGAAATACTTGATGACGTTCAGAAGTCATTAGGAAAACCTGCTAGATGTTACAGCTGTACGTCAATAACACAACGTCCTTGTTTAAGACAGAAAAAAAATTGTGAAAAGTAAGAAAATGCTTTGTTAAATCCTGTAACTCTCTTCTTTGACCATGGCTTGAAGAAGAAGAAGAAGAAGAAGAATTGATATCTGTCATTCCAAAGAAAACATGTGGAGTAGGATTGAAAACAGATGATTGGGCCTGTCTAACCATACAAAAACAACTAGAAGGACATTTGGTAGAGCGCATATCTCCACCAAGACACATATTATCAACATCAAAATCAAATCATTTGAACCTCGGATAATACTAAAGCTGCCCACCAAATTTCACCCAAATCCATTCACTACTTTTTGAGTTGCATTGGAAACAGACAAAAAAGTCCTGGATCTGCATACATATCCAGATTTGCAACAAAATCTAATCAATTGTTCCTTGGCCCATGGCTCAACTTTCATCAAAATGTCATCAAAATCTGTTCACCACATTTTGAGTTACATTGGGAAAAAACAAACAAAGGCAAAACCAAAAACATAACCACCTCCAACACAGCTGAACAGAATGAAAATTTTGGCACAGAAACAGAGGGATAAAACTAATAAGATCTCCCAGTGGTAATTTTATAGGAGCTTACGTCAAGTATTAACAAGAGTTAATCATGGTTAAGGTGGGGCACTCCACCATTTTATTTTCATGACCACTCCCAACCCCAAAAATAAAAACATAACTGACACATATACGGTGTGTAGGATCTTGTCCTGAATTGGTAAAACAGACATTTTTCCTTCACCTGGCTCAGATTTAGCTTTTCATTAAGGTGATTTATGATTGAAATCCCTCTCTGCTTATTGCTCATAATAATCTCTGAAATTCTATATTAGGAGGAGTAGAAGGCCAGGAGGAGAACCATATCACTATGTGATGCACACACAGCTCATGTTTCCTGTAGTCTGGACAGGAAGCGCAGACAATCAGAAAGGTCAAGGAGAAGCAGCTGAACTTCCTCAATGTAGCTTATGAAACACATCGTTTGGATGAGGTTAACATTTATTTTGTACATTATTTACCACTCTTTCCTTTTACAATACACAGATTGAGGACCCAAACATTCTCTTTTTTTTCAGTCTGTCATCATCGTCTTTTTTTCACATAAGCAAAGCAATGTGTGGCATGTTTCTGTGTTTTATGAAGACTCAGCATAAAAAAAGCTATGTTTTTGTCATCAGGGACATCTGGGCAATCTCTTTTCTGTTGTAGAAAAAAATAAAAGTTGAAAAAAGAACCAAATTTAAAGGTGCAGTCAGAAAATTATTTGTTTCGTAAAACTGTGTTGATAGATTCATACACATACAGTATGTACATCATGTTCTTTACATCTGGAAATTCAACAAGTAATTCCTGTACCATTGGTTTAAAGTGTCCAGTTATTAATAAATGTTTTTAAATTTATAGTTAAGTAATTTACAATTTTCTAAAAACTTCATCAGAGAACATTTCTATAGTCATGAAATAAATTTGTATAGTTACCCAGTAAAAAATTATAAAAGTAAAATTTCAGTTATTAATTGATGTTTTTATAGTTATAAATCCAAGATTCCAGCTTTATAAAAAATTTTCCATACTTATTATACAAAGTTTCCATTGTTAAAATGTATTTCTATATTAAAATGTCTAATTTCTACAGTTAACAAAACACTTTTATAAATATAAATGCAGTTATTAATAAATGTTTTCATGGTTTTAAAAGTAAATTTCCATAGTTTTCCAAAAAAAGAAAAGTTTCCATAGTTCTCAAATAATGTTTCCATAGTTAAAGTATGAGATTAATTTCTATAGTTACCAAATAAAGATCCTATAAGTAAATTTTCAGGTATTAATAAATGTTTTAATAGTTATAAAGCTAAGATAGCAATTTTCTAAAAACCTTCCATCAGAGAATTTCAATAGTCATGAGGTAAATTTGTCAAGTTACCAAATAAAAATGATAAAAGTAAAATTTCAGTTATTAATCGATGTTTTTATAGTTATAAAAGCAACCTTCCAGTTAAGTTATAAAAGCAACCATCCAGTTACATTATACCTATGGAAACTTTGTATAATAACTTTTGAAAGTTTTTATACAAAGTTTCCATAGTTATAATGTATTTCTATATTAAAATGTCCAATTTCTATAGTTAACAAAACACTTTTAGAAGTATATTTAGTTATTAATATATGTTTTCATAGTTATAAAAGTAAATTTTCCATTATTCTTAAATAATGTTTCCATAGTTACAGTATGAGGTTAATTTTGATAAGTAAATCTTCAGGTATTAATAAATGTTAATAATTATACAGGTAAGATACCAATATTCTAAAAACTTTCCATCTGAGAAGTTTCAACAGTTATGAGGTAAATTTCTATAGTTGCCAGCTAAAAATTCTATGCTTTATTGTTATAAAGGTAAGATTCAAGTTTTATAAAACCTCCCATAATTATTGTACAAAGTTTTCATAGTTTTAAGTTTCTATAGTTAATTTTTTTCCTTTTATAAGTAGATTTCCAGCTATGAATGAATGTTTTCACACTAATAAAAGTAAAATAAAATCTCTCAAAGTTTCCCTGTTTATTAAAGAATGTTTGTATTGTTACAAGTTACGTTTTATAGCTATTACCTAAAGTTTTCAGTCATTAAGTACATTTCTATAGTACTCAAAAAAGATTCATACAGTATGCACATTTATAACAATGTCACTTATTAATAAATGTTTTCATAGTTTAAAAAAATATATATTTTGCCATTTAAAAAAAAAACTTTTGAGAATTATCAAAGAAAATTCCCATAGTTATAAATCTCTATAGTAAAAATAAATAAATAAAAGAGTCAATAAGTATATTTCCAGGTATTCATAATTGCTTTCATATTTATAACAATACATTTATATAGTTATCAAAGAAAATTTCTGTAGAAATATTGTATAGGTAAATTTTCATTTATTAATAAATATTTTTGTATTTATAAAAGACAATTTTCATAGATTCTAAAACATTTCCATAGCTATAAGATGCATTTCTATAGTTACTAATGAAGGATTCTTGAAGTATAATTTCAGTTATTAATAAATGTTTACATAAATTACTCAAACATTATTAATTTTCATAGTTGTCATTGAAACTTCAGCAGTTATCTTTAATGTTTTCATAGTTATAAAGTAAACATTCTGTTATCAAATTGAATCCCCATGTTACCAAGTAAAGTAAAAATAAATAAGCAGACATTTTTAAAATGCAGGCTTGATTATCATAGACTAGTGTATAATGTGGTGTATTTGATCATGAATTCCTGCTGGAGATGTTCATTCTTACAGAATTTACCAATCTGCTCTGTTCGATTAGGGCCGGAACTGAATTCTGTAAGAAGCTAGATCAACATTATAACATTATAGATCACTATTCTATGTGATGAATCATCTTAACTTGTTGCCTGAAGCAATGAGTCTGCAAACCGAGAGGGAGTGGAAAGCCTAGTCAAAAACAAACACTCAAAAGTAGCAAGGTCAGGGTCAAAGGTCAACAAATGTATGGTAGGGGGTTTAGCCAGGGGGCAAAGTTGCACAAAAACTACATTCTTTGTACCAACAGATCTGCTACTGATCGAGCAGACAAGCTGGACATATTCATCATTAGAACAACACACATCCTCCCAGTCAGCATTATCATAGCTGGAGACATTTTCCAAAATACGCTCAGTCATGTCACTGTACTTTATCAGAAACATGCAGAAGAACACACAGCAGTGAGTCAAACTCTATAGAGGTCACATGACCCTGCGATCTGATCTCCCATAAAAGTCCTACTCACAGGAAGACAGCATTCAGGCACAGAGGGCAAAGGTGGGCCTGGCGATGTGTGTGAGAGAAATAAGGAAATAAAACACCATCCGTTAAAGGCGCCTAGCATCGTCTCGTCTAGGGGTAAAGCTGATTATATATGTGCAGTGTATTTGTGTGAGACTAAGACAACAAGAAGGGGTTATAGAGGGAGAGAATTGAGACAGAAAGAAAGAAGGACAAAGATCAAAGAGGTCTGCTTTTCATCTGAAAACACACACACGCAAACCACTGGAGTTCTCCTGAATCTCCACTGTCGCCAGCCGTTTCACATGATGGCCACAGAGATAAACAAATAAACAAATACTCCAGCTGCCATGAAAAGAAAATGAAACATGCCTATGAAACGGTTATGTAACAATTCCCTCTTGGCAATGAGTCCTGGCTGAAATCCTGCGATGTGCCATAATTTAGCGAATCTAAAATTTGCATCATCGCACAAGTCTTCTATCATTCTAGCACAAACATTCTCCAGTAAATTTAATCATAAGGTCATTATAACACCTACCATTGGCCAAAGTTCCCTCAATCAGGTAAGCCAATATACAGTTGATATAAAAAGTGTACACACCCCATTAAAATCAGGGCTTTGAACCGGTTCAAGGAACGAAAACGAAAACCGGGAACTTTTTCTATTTCACATGGAACAGAAACGAAACCAGAAACTTTTATTTTTTATGTTCCGGAACAGAAACGCTTATTAAAAATAATGGTAACCGGTTAATACCGGTTTTTATTTCGTTCCTCAAAGTTTCTGTAGCCTACAAATAAGTCATTCTTCTCCTGCACAAGTTTCTATGACCCGCTGGGGTTCACTTCCTGTGTGACGTTCGCTGATTGAATGGAGAGCGCGGGAAGGTGGACTACTATCATGTCTCCATGTGATAATAAGTGAGTAAGTGCATTACTGAGTGTCTGAGCAAAGAAGAGCCTGAACGATGCAACCTCCCTATTGGCTGTTTGTAAAAATGTATCAGTTGTTGCCCTTCCCACGGGAATCATCGCGGGCTTCGAGAGACGAGACCTGACGAGTTAGTTCGTTGGTAGCAGAACAAAATGTCTGGACACAAATCGGGTTTTCAGAAAAGGAAAGAAAATAAACGGAGGGTCGAAAATACAAAAAAGGAGGCAGAAAATGCAAAACGAGTTTTAAGGTAGGACAAATGGTTACTTTTCTGAGGCAGCCTGCCATGGCTGCAGGCTTTCAGTTGTGTCATTGAATGGTTACTTTTCTGAGGCAGCCCGCCGTGGCTGCCTGCAGGCTTATTTATTATAGCCCATTTAGTTAAAATAGTTGATATAAAATGTTTATAGTTATGTGATGGTTGTCCTTATTTAGACTGTTTTTTTTTGGGGGGGGGGGTTGCGCGACGTTGCACCCGGGTCCAGATTAGGGCAGAACCGGCCCTGGCTACATTTCAGGTGTAGTTTGTTTTATGTATGTATGTACTTGCATAGATGTGTACTTGGTCTTCCAATATGGCGCCTAACAAAATCTCGCGGCACGGTGACGTCATGCGGTAGCCCTCTATAGGGCCTGACTAGCCTTTGGTAACACACTAAACGAATTATCTTTCATTTTTGGCACTTTTTCTGTTTGTGTAGATGGGAAGACATACTGAGATCCAAATCGCCAACATTTGAAATAATAATTGTTTTGAATTATTTCTTGTCTTATTTAATGAAGGTTGTAATAGAATTAGCCTACATTTGGCTTAAGCTGGATGAGACAGAGACATAATTTTATAGCCATTTGTTAAACAGCTGACAGGGAACGTAATTAACCGTTCCGGGAACGAAATTTTTTGTTCTAACCGGTTCGGGAACGTCTATTTAATGGTGGAACCCAAAACCGGAAACGTTAAAATTCCGTTTCTGTTCGGAACGAACCAATAGGAAAAAAATTCTGGTTCAAAGCCCTGATTAAAATGCTAGGTTTTTCTGATGTAAAAACATGAGACCACGATAAATTATTTAAAAACTTTTCCCACCTTTAATGTGACCTATAACCTGTACAATTCAATTGAAAAACAAACACATCTGTTCAGGGGAAAAACATAAAAAATAAAAAACGTACAATAAGCTGGTTGCATAAGTGTGCGCACCCTTAAACTAATACTTTGTCGACGCACCTTTTGATTTAATTACAGCGTTCAGTCTTTTTGGGTTCACACCTGCCATCAATTAAAATGACTCTGATTAACCCCAAATAAAGTTCAGACATTTACTCAGTTGCATCCTCCAGCAAAAGCCAGGGTTCACAGAGAGCTTACAAAGCATCACAGGGATCTCGTTGTTGAAAGGTATCAGTCAGGAGAAGGGGACAAAAACATTTCCACTGCATTAGATATACCATGGAGCACAGTGAAGACCATCATCAAGAAGTGGAGAAAATATGGGACAACAGTGACATTACCGAGAACTGGACGTCCCTCAAAAATTGATGAAAAGAAGAGACAAAAACTGGTCAGGGAGGCTGCCGAGAGGCCTACAGCAACACTGAAGGAGCTGCAGGAATTTCTGGCAAGTACTGGTTGTGTCCTACATGTGACAACAATCTCCTGTATTCTCCATATGTCTGGACTATGAGGTAGGGTCAAAGAAAAACATCCAGGCTCAGCTAAATTTTGCAAAAAAAAATACATCAAAAAGTGCTTTTTTTCCCACATGCTTCCAAAAGCATGTGGGAAAATGTGTTATGGTCTGATGAAACCAAGGTTGAACTTTTTGGCCACAATTCCAAAAGGTATGTTTGGCACAAAAACAACACTGCGCATCACCAAAAGAACCCCATACCCACGGTGAAGCACGGTAGTGGCAGCATCATGTTTTGGGGTTGTTTTCCTTCAGCTGGAACAGGGGCTTTAGTCAAGGTGGAGGGAATTATGAACAGTTCTAAATATCAGTCAATTTTGGCCCAAAACCTTCAGGTGTCTGCCAGAAAGCTGAAGAGGAATTTCATCTTTCAGCACAACAATGACCCCAAAAAAGTTTTGGAACGGCCCAGCCAGAGCCCAGACCTAAATCAAATTGAAAATCTGTGGGGTGACCTGAAGAGGGCTGTGCACAAGAGACGCCCAGCAATCTGACAGATTTGGAGCGCTTTTGCAAGGAAGAGTGGGCAAATATTGCCAAGTCTAGATGTGGCAGGCTGATCGACTCTGACCCAAAAAGACTGAACGCTGTAATTAAATCAAAAGGTGCTTCAACAAAGTATTAGTTTAAGGGTGTGCACACTTACACAACCAGCTTATTGTACGTTTTTTATTTTTTATGTTTTTCCCCCTAACAGATTTGTTTGTTTTTCAACTAAATTGTACAGGTCACATTAAACGTGGGAAAAGTTTTGAAGTTATTTATCGTGGTCTCATTTTTTTACATCAGAAAAACCGATCATTTTAACGGGGTGTGTACACTTTTTACGTATATCCACTGTAACTCTGATGACCCATCTTCTCCTTCGGTGTCACCACAGCAGATCATCATGATCTGCATATTTGATTTGGCACAGGTTTTTACACCAGATGCCCTTCCTGACGCAACCCTTCCCAATCTTTCCAGGTTTGGGACCAGCACTATTGCCGCTTTTCCACTACAAACGCGGCTGAGTCGGGCTGAGCCGTGCCGTGCTGAGTCGGGCTGAGCGGGGCTGTTGGAGTTGCATTTCGACTACAACCGCGCTGAACCGTGCTGGCTGGAAGTGGGTGGACACATTGGGTGGAGTTAGCGAAAGTGGGTGGACGTCACGTGATGTCGTTAAGCAGCGCAAACAGTGACATCAGTGAGCTTTTAAGCGGTAGTCTCACGACCCGGATAGTAAACAATAAACATGGAGGACATGGAGTCGTTAGTGTTGCTGGTCTTGGTGCTGTGGCTTGTTGTCACCGACAACGCGGACAGATACTGGCAAGAGCGTATAGATGAGGCGAGGCGCATAAGGCTTCAGAAATTCTCGTAATTCGTAATTCTTCTCCTTCCGGGTTTGCGGTGTTTACAGATCCCAGCGCGCTCGCGGGGCGTGTGTGGGCATGTGAGGACACTCCTCCTCACCAATCAGTGCACAGGGGAGTGTCTGCTCACGCCCCCAGCCTCACTCGGCTCGCTTCAGCCCCACTCCAAAACGGTGCGAGTTTTAGGGGCTAAGCAGGGCTGAAGCGAGCTGAGTCGTGCTGGTTTTTGGTAGTCGAAACGCGAGCCGTGTCGGGCTGAAGTGAGCTGAAGCGAGCTGAAGTGAGCTGAAAAAGGGTAGTGGAAAAGGGCCATAAGTATGCACTGGCTTGTGCAACCCCAGTGGCTGGGTATTTTACCTAATCTGCATGTCTTTGACCTGTAAGAGGAAACCGGAGAACCCAGAGGAAACCCATGCAGACAACATGCAAACTCCACACAGAACTCCACATTCGAACTCGGAACCTTCTTGCTGTGAGGCGACAATGATAACCACTACACCACCGTGCCATCCAGCTCACATGATCCATCACCTCAATCAAAAATGATCAGGGGGTAAAACTGGACCTGGAAAAGGTCAGCAAGATGGCAGGATGAGAACAGGAGGAGGAAGATGGGTGTAAGATCACGATGAATGGGTGCTATAGTGGCAAAAGGCAGCGCAGCTCTAATAGGTAATGAAAGCAATCATATTCAATCATGAGCAACATCAAGATCAGGCTACATCTCTGTTAACTTTCCATATGAGCTTGAAAAATGACGTGACCGTACATGATGAGAGAGATTTGGTTGAGGACTGCACATCTGGAGTTCTGCCTCAGCATGATGTGCGGTCAGAAACTGTTCACAAATTTGCAACAATTTCCACAATTTAAGTTGGACAAAAATATAAAGGGATCTATTTTAATGATCTAAATGCACGTTCTGGATGGTACGAGTGCATTTAGGGTGTATCCAAATCCACTTTTGCTAGTTTAACGGTGGAAAAAATAGTCAACGCATCAGACGCATGGTTCAAAATTACAGATTTGATTAATACTTGTAGACAGTGCTGTATATATCCATTACAGACTGATGGAAAAGACACTCACATTGTACTCTGCAATCCATCTGTAATTCATCACAGTGAAACTAAAAGGGTTTATTACACAAACAATGAACGACTATATATATATTTGTTATCGATTTCTATTTGATGACTTCTACATTATCGAGTCAGTACAAAAACATTTTAGAGTTCCAAATGTTCGGGTTTTTTCCAGCACAAAATTAAACGTTACAGAAAAAATAAGGTTTGTATCTGAGCAGCATATTACATAAGACAGCACTTTCTTTTCAGATTAAAAAAGAAAACATAATGAAGGCTACTGGGTTTTAGTGCAAAATAAAGAAGCGAGTGTGACAGTCAAAGTGTCCAGAAGAACTGTGGCTGGTTCTGGAAGATGCTCCGTAAAACCTACAGCTCATTTCCTGATAAAACTGCACTCACTGGACCGGAGACTACTATTTTTTTTTTTAAGCAAAGGAAATTTCGTCTCACACCACATATTGACTTTGTTTCATTTATTATCGCTTACTGATTACTGTTTATAGTATTTTTTTAAATATTGAAACATTATTTCATTATTTTAAAGCCATTTTTTTTTTACTTATCTACAGCATTTCTTTACATGTGCCTAAGACTTTTGCACAGTACTGTGTGTATAGGTCCTTGAGTCCTGGGTATGACTTTAAACTGCAACTGGTGGTGAGTCTCAGGTCTCAGGACTTGAGTATTGGGGAAAGTGGAGTTATTCCTTAATCACCATTGCTCCCAGGTCCACTCTGACCCGGAGTGGTAGCACCTGCCTGGGTTCCAGCTATGGGTTAAATAGTGCATCACCAATAAAGCACTGACAGCAGGGCGCTTTTTGGTGCAATGTGGCAGATGAACCCAACAGGGTCAATGGTGCACCACCAGATGGCATGTGGAAGAGCCACTCAAATGACCAATGGATGGCATCACTGGGCAAGTCAGTTGTCACTTCCATACCCGTCAGGTCTGTGGCACTTCTGTGCACCACTTGGCATCAGGTCTGGAGGTCCAGAGAGACAACACAATGGGGACATGACATCATTTGTCTTACCTTACTGTGCAAGGCGCTTCATTAGGAGAGGAGAATAGTATGCAAGAGCTCACGAGGCCAGATTTTCCATGGTGGCTCGGCTAGGCCGTTCGTGCCGCTGCTGCGGGCGACTGTCGCTCTGGTGCAGGCCTTGCGGCTCATCTGCGTATCTGCGCATCCTAATGAAGCAGTCATCATCGCTAGCGATTGACAACCAACGACGATGATAGGAGGGGTTACGGTTATTGTGGGTTATGTTGACAGTGCAGCTCAAGCATTCATATAATGTCAAGAACACGTATACAAAAAAAAAGACCACTTTGAGCAGTGTACACCTCCAGGAGGGCAAATATGGGAAAATTGGTTAATCAAATGAGTAATTCACAGTGAGGAGGTTATTGTTAAAATGACAAGTCAGAGCAATCACCTCAAACCGTACAGGTTTGGATGGTAACTGGAGGTTTGACGGCAGGAATAGGAAAGTTTATCCGTATAATCGTGCCACACAACAGAAAGTAAAGCGGTATGTCCAATGCATTGGAATTCTTTTATGTTTTTCATGACCACTCATATCCCCTGAACACAACATCCTCATCTTTACAGAGGCGTTCTTTAAAATATGTGCTTTCTTTCTTTCTTTCTTTTTCTTTCTTTCTTTCAGTGCAACCCATCTGTGATTATTATAACCATATGAACGTCCTCCAGTCGTAACATATGATGTTATTTCGCTCTTAAGACCAGCAGTGTTTAATAAAACATACACAGGACTAATGACGCAAATACAGACAACATAGGAAAATAAATGTATGTAAATTTTCAACTCTTTCTTTTCCCATTTATCAATCTGATTCTAATCAAACAAATGTTGTCCAATTCACTATGATATAGGAGTGCAATGCAATGCAATCTTCATCTGGATCTGTTTAGTGCTCCAGATATTCTTATCTGTATCTGCATTTGGATTTAAATGTAAAGTGAGTATGGCCTAGACCAGAAGGATATATTTTTTTAATTATTAAATATGAACCCTACCACTATAGTCCTGGAAACAGTAGAAAATCATGGAAACTCCCACTCATGGAATTATTAATTTTGTTTGTATGGTTGTCTTTAATTTCCAAAATATAAACAAACTAATAATCAAATTTAAACTACCGCAATCCTGACCAGGCAGTTACTAACGCTAAGGTCACACGTAACTGGTTGATCTGTGAGAAGCCATAGTTGAGGCTACTGTGACCATTCCGTCAGATTTTGGACGTGATCCTTCGCACAAATTTGGTCTTAGTAAATATGCAAATGAAGCTATGGTAGCTGTGACAGTAGATGCCGGAAGCACTGCCAGCAACAACGGATGCCATTATGGTTGCCGACGGTAATGACGACTGGACGGCAGTAGCCTCCGTAGTTGAGGTCGGTTGGGTGTCAGCAGCAAAATATAGTGACATATGGCATTACGGCAATGTGTACGGTTTTCACCACTGCAGTACAGCATAGCCATGGCAAGACGAAATAAACCACGCCCCCTAGGCAAACTTTTCACTTCACTGGAATGCTA
This sequence comes from Neoarius graeffei, assembly GCF_027579695.1. Lineage (NCBI taxonomy): Eukaryota > Metazoa > Chordata > Actinopteri > Siluriformes > Ariidae > Neoarius > Neoarius graeffei. Next base: position 9,381,888 of record NC_083576.1, on the reverse strand, counting down.
CAGTAACCCCTGGTAGCCCACTTAAGCCTCACGTATGCCTTAAGGATGCTCACGAATGCCTTCAAAGTTGTGACAGATTAATTCATCCAACACTTGACCCACAGCAATTTTCAATATGATGAAACTTTCCAGGGATAGAAGCCACGCCGTCTTGGTTATCAAGTTAGCTTCCCGGTTCTCACGTATTCTGATGGAAAGGCCCGGAACGCGTGCCAGGCCAGTTGACCCCTGGAAAGCCCAATATCATCTACCAGCGTCTACCGTGAAGTGATTGTGAGACCGAAGATGAAAGAATTAATGCTGCAAATCCATCACATGGCAATCTTTCTTTCTTTGTCATGAAATCATAAAAGTTTCATATTGGACCAATCGTGTGCAGGAAGAAAAAAAGACACCATGTGATTTTTTTTCTGCCTCATGGACACCTCTAGTTTTAACTAGATGCCCAGTGTGGGAAAGGATTAATAAAAAACAAAACAAAACAACACTACTGCACCTCTCGATTGTATAGAACATATGATCTGCTTAATCCAAATAATGTATTTGTATACAATTACATCTCTTCTATGATCAGTACGTCATCATTATGGGGATATTCATACGCCTCTCCACTGGAGCACTTGGTATCACATTCAGATCTGGATTAGTTCTCACATCTTTAGTGAGGAAACTCATGACAGGCCATTACGTTTCTATTACGGCAGGACAGCTGTACAAACATCATGGAGATCTGTGGTCTTTAGGTGGGGTTGGAGCCTAAAAACAACCTCCAGCACCTCCAGGCTAAGGCTCTACTGACCACAAAGTGTGAACAGTCTCGTGGGTTTCAGAGGCAGAACATGGAGATTATTACTTTTTTTTTTAAACCCGCAGTTGTGGACTGAGAACTAAAAACTGTTTTAATATATGATTTAATAAGTTTCACTGGCATGTAAAGTCATAAATAGCAGCTTTTTGGTGTGTTATTTTTTCACAAAAAAAAGGAGTGAAATACTAAAGCGTGATAGTACATAATCAGAAAAATGATCTTAAGCTCTTAAAAATACCTGATGACCCCCTCAAGTGAAGTGGGTGAATTGTGTAAAAAAATTAAAAAAATAAAAAACATGCATTTCTACAAGGTACCCTCATAGATACGGCACGTTAGCTAAGAAGGAATATTTTTAATTATGGGCACAAATGTTTTTTTTTTTAATTGTAGCCTAGATAAAACATTTAAAGCTGACAAAATGTTAATAATTTACAACCCCGATTCCAAAAAAGTTGGGACAAAGTACAAATTGTAAATAAAAACGGAATGCAATGATGTGGAAGTTTCAAAATTCCATATTTTATTCAGAATAGAACATAGATGACATATCAAATGTTTAAACTGAGAAAATGTATCATTTAAAGAGAAAAATTAGGTGATTTTAAATTTCATGACAATAACACATCTCAAAAAAGTTGGGACAAGGCCATGTTTACCACTGTGAGACATCCCCTTTTCTCTTTACAACAGTCTGTAAACGTCTGGGGACTGAGGAGACAAGTTGCTCAAGTTTAGGGATAGGAATGTTAACCCATTCTTGTCTAATGTAGGATTCTAGTTGCTCAACTGTCTTAGGTCTTTTTTGTCGTATCTTCCGTTTTATGATGCACCAAATGTTTTCTATGGGTGAAAGATCTGGACTGCAGGCTGGCCAGTTCAGTACCCGGACCCTTCTTCTACGCAGCCATGATGCTGTAATTGATGCAGTATGTGATTTGGCATTGTCATGTTGGAAAATGCAAGGTCTTCCCTGAAAGAGACGTCGTCTGGATGGGAGCATATGTTGCTCTAGAACCTGGATATACCTTTCAGCATTGATGGTGTCTTTCCAGATGTGTAAGCTGCCCATGCCACACGCACTAATGCAACCCCATACCATCAAAGATGCAGGCTTCTGAACTGAGCGCTGATAACAACTTGGGTCGTCCTTCTCCTCTTTAGTCCGAATGACACGGCGTCCCTGATTTCCATAAAGAACTTCAAATTTTGATTCGTCTGACCACAGAACAGTTTTCCACTTTGCCACAGTCCATTTTAAATGAGCCTTGGCCCAGAGAAGACGTCTGCGCTTCTGGATCATGTTTAGATACGGCTTCTTCTTTGAACTATAGAGTTTTAGCTGGCAACGGCGGATGGCACGATGAATTGTGTTCACAGATAATGTTCTCTGGAAATATTCCTGAGCCCATTTTGTGATTTCCAATACAGAAGCATGCCTGTATGTGATGCAGTGCCGTCTAAGGGCCCGAAGATCACGGGCACCCAGTATGGTTTTCCGGCCTTGACCCTTACGCACAGAGATTCTTCCAGATTCTCTGAATCTTTTGATGATATTATGCACTGTAGATGATGATATGTTCAAACTCTTTGCAATTTTACACTGTCGAACTCCTTTCTGATATTGCTCCACTATTTGTCGGCGCAGAATTAGGGGGATTGGTGATCCTCTTTCCATCTTTACTTCTGAGAGCCGCTGCCACTCCAAGATGCTCTTTTTATACCCAGTCATGTTAATGACCTATTGCCAATTGACCTAATGAGTTGCAATTTGGTCCTCCAGCTGTTCCTTTTTTGTACCTTTAACTTTTCCAGCCTCTTATTGCCCCTGTCCCAACTTTTTTGGAATCGGGGTTGTACTTCCTGTGTATGATTTTCACAATATGACTCACTAACAGGAGTTAGCCAGCTAGCTAGCTGTTGAGAACCCAAGCTATTCCTGTATGGACTGCTGTATTTGCGAGCTAGCTAACATCAACTGGCTAGCATCCAAATGCACAAGGACAAAAACAAAACGTATTACTCATACTGTTTGAACAAAAATGTTAATGTTAGCAAATATCAATGACTAGGAAGCAAATGTGGGGTCAAAAATACAAAACTCATTTTTCATTAAAAGGAAATGATTTCCGTGTGCTGTTAGCTGTTTGGTGGCATTAGCCTAGCATGCTTCACTTTAGCTGCTCTCACAGCTGCATGTCTCACATCTGACAACACTTTTATTTGTATTTTTTCTGTATGTTTTATATGACTAATGTGTAATGAAAATATATAATGTTTTCCATAATTGCTTGGTGAGATTTATTTCCAATTCACAGATAAATAAGTATGAAAAAGTGGAAACCAAAGTGGTGCACCATATTAAAAAAACAACAACAAAACCCTGAAACCTTGAAATCTGCACAAGCACATGGACTCGATTATGGTCAAGAACAACGTGTCCAAGCAAACGCTAGCATTAACTCGCTTTGTTTCTGCAGAAGGTGAGAAAGCCATGCTGACAGATTGACAGATGTATACACACACACACACACACACATACACCCTTATTCACACCTTAACAGTTAGCAAACGCCAAATATACCCAAAGGAAGGGAAGCATCAGCCTCAGTATATATACCAAGAACATGATTGTTTCCTTTAGGCTTGTGGCTTTACAGGGAAAAAAAAAGTGTCACGGAAAACTGCACTCGCAAATGGACAGAAAGAAAGAGAGAGAGTGAGAGAATAAGAGTGAAAGATAATGATGAAGAGAGGAGTGGAGAGACTCGTGGAAGCAACATGTCTGTGTGATCAAAAATATGTTGAGGAGAACGTGAAGAGAAGTAGGGATTAATTTGATGCAGAAAAGCACACGGACCTTAGACAGTGTAGACAGAGACGTTTAAATTTGTGCTGCTCTCGGAAAGAAGAATGTGAATGCCAATATTAAAAATGTTACACCCCTGTCCCACAGTACCGGCTGTCCCTTTTACACGGATTCTGGCTCTGTTACAACAAATCGTTTCAGCTCAGAGGCAGAACACAGACCCCCGTTCCACAGACGGACGTTTTATAAGAGAATGCAAGGCAGAAAAATGGTGTAAGATTCCCGTATAATAATAATAATAATAATAATAATAATAATAATGTTAAATTTATATAGCGCCTTTCTCATACCCAAAGTTGCTTATAAGGAAAGGGTAAAAAAAAAGTCCACCAAATAAAGGTCAGGATGTCATTCCAATGGTGTAGCGAGCCACAGTCCCACCAAAAGGCACACAAAAACAAGTCCCATACTGCCTGCACAGCTGCCGCGATGCCACCAAGCAACACCGCCCGGAACACCGCGCCATGGATTCACGAAGCGAGCACAGATGCACCACCAAACAGAGCATCGGTATGTCTCAAACTGCCTGCACAGCCGCCGCGACGCCACTAAGCAACACCGCCTGGAATACCACGCCAAGCACAAAAGCACCGCCACACACAGTGTTGGACAGCCCCGATGTCAAACTCAGCAACGAGCTCACGCAGTCCAAAAGGGGCTTTTGACGAAAGGTCACTGGCTGATGTTTCAACTAGGGTGTTCTGTCTTCACATCATGTGTAAAAAATATTATTTGACTCTGACTAACATTTTATTTTTTTCTAGAGATGTTTAAACTTGGGCGGCACGGTGGTGTAGTGGTTAGCGCTGTCGCCTCACAGCAAGAAGGTCCTGGGTTCGAGCCCCGGGGCCGGCGAGGGCCTTTCTGTGTGGAGTTTGCATGTTCTCCCCGTGTCCGCGTGGGTTTCCTCCGGGTGCTCCGGTTTCCGCCACAGTCCAAAGACATGCAGGTTAGGTTAACTGATGACTCTAAATTGACCGTAGGTGTGAGTGTGAATGGTTGTCTATGTGTCAGCCCTGTGATGACCTGGCGACTTGTCCAGGGTGTACCCCGCCTTTCGCCTGTAGTCAGCTGGGATAGGCTCCAGCTTGCCTGCGACCCTGTAGAAGGATAAAGCGGCTAGAGATAATGAGATGAGATGAGATGAGATGTTTAAACTTGATTTCACTATTACTTATAACAGAAAAGTTATATGATAACATTGCGTTAGACTTTATTGTGCTCAAGTTTATCGGTGTTTCCTATATATGCTTTTCCCTGATTCGGAAAAGATCATTCCTACAATTATGGATCATATCTTAGCTGATGTATGTAGTGCAGCAGGTGGTGCTTGGTGAGTAAGTTTAAACTTAGCGATATACCAAATGAAAACTATTGGTTTTGCAAAAGTCAATATGAAGGAGGCTTTTTTGTTGGTTTTTCTGGTCATTAAAACTACTTATCCACTATTTATTTATTTATTTTTTTAATGAAAAAACTATGTAATAGCCTGCCCTGCACTGCTTGTCCAAGGTGGCCAGCTACTGATTTGTCCCCCTCTGCTCCAATGGTGTACTACTCCAGCTCGTTTTCACTGGAATAAATAAAACAAAGATAATTTACGAATGTGATTATGATTATCGCTTTGGTAATTCCAGCAACAACAACAACAAATCAGAGCTGGAATGAAAAGTTGAACAGCTTCTGAAACATCCTTCCACTATTACTGTAACCACACTGGGAAACCATGGCCTAATGGTTAGAGAAGCAGCTCTGGGACCAAAAGGTTGCTGGTTTGATTTTCTGGAGCGTCCTTGAACAAGGCACCTAACCCCCAACTGTTCCCCAGACTGCCCTGGGTATGTTGTACGTCGTTCTGGATAAGAGTATCTGCTAAATGCCTGCAATAAAATAACATACTGTAATCTACATGCTAATAAAAACACACCCCATTTTTTGGAAATAAATATAACATTCCCATCCTCCAAGACAAACCCCAGGACTGACGTTTAACCCACATGTATGGATCACATGTAACGGTGATAACCTCGGCATCAAAAAACTTGTTTTGGAGCTGTTATGAAATCAGATCAAGCCCTTAATGAGTACTTATAAATGCTAGCTAAACAAACTCTTTGTTGTTCCTGACCATGGTTACTGAGAACCCCAGAAGTTCAGAAGTGGCTGCGGTGAACCACAGACCCCTCACTGACCCTTGAATGTGAGCATTGGCACAACACTGTCATTTATATCAGCCAGACAAACACCTTGCAAATGGTAGTAGGACAGAGATACCCATCTTCAACTTCAACACACGCTCAAAGGTTTGGTTGAACCAGGACAAAGATATCTACTAAACCTAGTACTTAATTCCATGGATGGATTTGAACTATAATGCTGGTCTCCAGCCTTCCAAAGACCAAGCTGGCAGTTATTGACCAAAATGGAAGTTTCTGGAAGGCAGAAATATATGCGTCATCATGCTGAGAAGATTGGATTAGATCTCAAGATTGGAAAACAATCTGTAAGAATTCACTGTTGCATGGCTCAAACGTAAAACTTATTTATAAGGATATGTACAGCAGGATTTATATGACTAATGATCATAGCTGTAGTTACGATCCTATTTACTGGATATTAGAGCCAATCTCTTATGCTCATTATAATTCCTAGAAAGTGACATCATGGCTCATGTACAGTAACTGCTCCTGTTAAATAATCCTCCTGTTAAAGAAGCTTCGAGTCCACCATCAGATTACATAATTAACTAAATATTTACTAGATTAAGGGTAGAGGAGCCAACCAGGAGCGTGCACAATGCGAAGAAGCTCTCCATATCAGAAACTGAAGCATAGAGGAACTGGTGATTTACAAGGAATGTGTTTCAGTTCAGCTTGGTTGGTTTCAGTAAATAAGTAAACATATTTCATGTACCGTTACTAAATTCTGGGCCTCTGAACATTAGAAAGGATGTAAACTTCACCTGAAATGCTGCTTTGGAGGTCCGAGAAATGAAAAGCACACAGGATGACTTGGCTTTATAGGGTATAAATTAGGGCTGTGTACCGGTACTGTGTACCGGTACTGTACCGTGAAAATCGATTCGGTACAGGTCCAAAATACCGGATCATGAAGTACCGGTACTGGACCGATATAAATTTACACCAAGTATCTGCTTATTTTGTGACTGAAGATGCGTAAATCCTACCACAAAGACGAAAATTTAGCACTGGAAAAGACGTAAAATGCCGCGCTGAAACTTGAAATCAGAGCCATCTTTGATTTGAGATCCTCTCGCCACAGTCTCACGAGACATTGCAAGAGCTTGGCTGATCCAGTGTTCTGATTGGTCTAAAAGACTCAAAATCAGGTCAGCCAGTTTTCCTTTGTTGGCATTGGCAGTCTTTGCTGCTTTGTGTAATTTTGCCGCGTAAGTTAAAGGCCGCGGACTGTGCGTAGTCTATAGTACTCTAGTGTAGTCACTTCTAGCTGTGAGACAACTTATGACTTTTTGTCCCAAGTTAACTATAGTGCGAGACTGAAAGGGTGACTGATAAGTGAGGTAGGAAGCCTAGTTATGTTCGGTTTTCTTTGAATAAAGATACTGACAAGTTGTCAACAGTTTAATGTTTCTGTCATTATTAAAGGAGTTCAGAAGAATTTGTCAGTTGTACAGGTACAGGTCCGGACCTGTACCTAAACCTCTGTACCGGTACCTGTACCTGATGTTACGTTTAGGTACGCAGCCCTAGTATAAATACAATATAACCTTTCTCTTCTAGCTTGCTAAATGTCTCTTTTGCCAAAAAAAAAATCCCAACAACCCTAACTTGGGTAAAATGCTCAGTATTATTTTCAAAGGTAGATGAATGCTGTTTACTCAATGGAGAAAAGCCCAATAATATTTATCATACTAATCATATTTCCATCATCAGAAATCTGCAGTCCAAATCTAAACAGACTTACATTTTCTGTTTAAGTTTCTCGCACTTCCTAACACACACACACACACACATGAACGAATGAACGATTGCTATGTCCAGGAACGGCCATCTATTATTCCCAAATTACAAAAACACTCATTAAACTCTGTAACTCTATAGCCTGCAGCTTGGACAACATCAAAAGGAACTTTGTATGAAATGCTAAGCCCCAGTATTAATTACACCGTGCTCAACGTTTCTATTTAAAATAATCTAACAATTTGCGATTCTCGAGTGAGTGAAACAGAGTGAGATAATTACTAATTGTTATTGCAGAATTGGAAAAATGTGTCTTTACGTTCTGTAAAAAATAACTTCAGTATGCACGATGACATACAGACTGTAAATCTGAATTAACAAACACGTTAAAAAGAAAGCCAGATGTTCATTATTGGATCATGGCTGAGTGCCAGAGAATATGGCTTTGTTCATAATTTTGCTCAATTTAGGTTGTTGTTCGGATCAGAGTCCGCCTTGACGGTTTAAATGTACATGTTAAACCAACCGTACAGAGTATGAGTAGGTAGAGCAAACAGATTTGTCCTGAAATGACCGCATGCATGATCTACGTACATATCATGAACATCAAATGTGTTTTAAAATTCAATATTTCAGCAGCACAATGCATCAAATCATGCTGATACAAATCAAGAGCTTCAGTTAATGTTCACAATGTTCAAACATCAGAATGAGAAAAATTGTGATCTCACAGTGAAGTGTGACTTTCTTTCTTTCACTGTGGTATGGGTGTTGGTTTGAGCCAGAGGAGTATTTTTGGTTTGAGTATTTTAGAAACTGCTGATCTCCTCCTGGGATTTTCACACACAACAGTCTCTAGACAGAATGGTGCAAAAAACAAAAAACATCAAGTGAGGGAGGGAGGGAGGGAGGGAGGGAGGGACAGTTCTGTGCGTAGAAACAAATGCCTTGTTGATAAGAAAGCTCAGAGGAAAATGGACAGATTTGAGGTGGTTCAAGCTTTTTTGCCAGGAAGGATATAGTAACTCATATAATCACTCTTTACAACCGTGGTGAGCAGAAAAGCATCTCAGCATGCAACAAAAAGAGAAGAACACATTGGGTTCCACTCCTGCAGCCAAGAACAGGGATCTTAGACTCAAGAATAAGTTCCTATTAAAGTGGCCGGTGAGTGAATAACATGGGAATGTGAGAGAATAAGAAGTCATGAACACAAGATAATTAAGACATGGGAACAAGATAAATTAATTTGACAGAATGAGATAATGGGCGGCACGGTGGTGTAGTGGTTAGTGCTGTCGCCTCACAGCAAGAAGGTCCGGGTTCGAGCCCCGTGGCCAGCGAGGGCCTTTCTGTGCGGAGTTTACATGTTCTCCCCGTGTCCGCGTGGGTTTCCTCCGGGTGCTCCGGTTTCCCCCACAGTCCAAAGACATGCAGGTTAGGTTAACTGGTGACTCTAAATTGAGCGTAGGTGTGAATGTGAGTGTGAATGGTTGTCTGTGTCTATGTGTCAGCCCTGTGATGACCTGGCGACTTGTCCAGGGTGTACCCCGCCTTTCGCCCGTAGTCAGCTGGGATAGGCTCCAGCTTGCCTGCGACCCTGTAGAAGGATAAAGCAGGGGGCGTCGTGGCTCAGGTGGTTAAGGCGCCATGCCATGAATGCGGGCGACCCGGGTTCGGTTCCGGCCCGAGGTCATTTCCCGATCCCTTCCCGTCTCTCTCTCTCCCGCTCATTTCCTGTCTCTACACTGTCCTATCCAATAAAGGTGCAAAAAGCCCAAAAAAAATCTTAAAAAAAAAAAAAGAAGGATAAAGCAGCTAGAGATAATGAGATGAGATGAGAATGAGATAATTAAATTAATGTGATATATTAAGTTGTGAGAATGAGATAATTAAGTCTTGGCTACAAGTTTGTAGTGCGAGGGACTGAGATAATACACCCATAGGAACATGATAATCAAGTCACGAGGACAAGACATCATCAAGACCATGAGAATAAGATAATTAATGAGGAATATGCTGAGTAGAGAAAACGAGATAATTATGAGATAATGAACCCATTGTAACCTCTTTGTTCTTCTGTAGTAGCTATTGTTGACTAGCTAATGTCAACAAGTAGCTGGTATGTTACTGTAGCAATGTTTACGTTCAGTCATTTGGATGACTGTTAAAACCTTTCAGTCTCAAGTTTTTCCTTTACTGTATTTACTAGTTTACTGTAATTATGATCCGGCAGCTATTTACACCGGATCCAGTATAAATAGCTGCCGGAGCCAATGTCCGAGATTCCGGAGCGCGCTCCGGCTTGCTCTCCCTCAAATTAAGCAGCGCGCGCCAGCTTGCTCCCGGAGTGCTCCGGCCGAGGTTGCCCTCAAATTAAGCAGCGCACTCCAGCTTGCTCTGGAGCAAGCTGGAGCGCGCTCCGTAACCTCGGCCGGAGCACTCCTGGAGCAAGCCGGAGCGCGCTCCGGAACCTCGGCTGGAGCACTCCTGGAGCAAGCCGGAGCGCGCTCCGGAACCTCGGCCGGAGCACTCCTGGAGCAAGCCAGAGCGCGCTCCGGAACCTCGGACGTTGGCGTGTATGTGTATGGCGATGGGTTTTTAATGACATAGGTATACAGATCATGTGGGCCGAAGTCAGGTAAAGACGAGGGCTTCGTGTACTTCCGTATGTCAGTGAACAATCCTGGTGGAAGCAGGTAAACGTCGTTCTCTAAGCCTGCTAACCTCAATTTTTGCAAATACCTCTCCCTCTGCTCGCCCTGTAAATGCCCTACGTCGCTGGACAGTGAAGGTGTTTTCTGCATCTCGCTCCTTTTTCTTTCATGTTTTTCGTTTGTCGCCTTCCTCGCATTCAAACTGATTCGAGCCGAAGTCCACTACATGTCCAAAATGGCGGTCGCGTTTACGAAGGTCACGTGACTGAAAAGGGTCTATAGGCAAGCATGGCGGACTCGTCTCTCCCTCCAGTGGACAAGAAAAGGAAAGCCTGCCTAATGAGTGCAACTGCAAGATAGTGCAAGGTTAGAGGGCGTGTCATTTTTCTGGACAGATAACTAAATTATTCTAGCTAGCACTTAGCTATCTTAGCCTTAGAATGCATGCGCACGACTCCACGGTAGCAAGTATGGAGTTATCCACCGAATGTTTTTGATCTTGCAGAGAAAGAAACGAGAACACAAAAGCAGGAACAGAGAAAATATATATCTGTCTTTTGTTTCACGGATCTATTCGCGAATGTCAACCACAGATTACATCCCTGTGACTCAAAACTCTCCGAGGTCGATGCAGAGTCACGATGTTTTCCGCACATCGCCATCTTGGTGTGACGCAGTTCCATAGTTATGCTAATTAATTAGTTAAAGCTCCTCCCTCGCGTTCGGCTGTTTCCTGTTTCCGTAGGGTCGTAGTATTTACCTCAAGAGGGAGCAAAACGGTCCCAAAATGACCCTCGGGACATCAAAGTGATCACATTTCGTCCACATGATATTGTTCTTGCGAGACAGGAAAAATGCCATGCACAATAAAAAATTTTGAAAATTTCAATTTACTTTGCAGTCAGCACCTTTATGCTGTTGCCATGACAGATACTGTAATTTAAAAAAATACCCTGTACTTACCGTACATGCACTCCAGTTTCAGAGCGCAACACAACGACTTCTTATTTGGCCATGATTTAATTATCTCATTCTCATGTCTAAATGATCTCGTTCCCACACCTGGGAAACTGTGACCATGCATTAGGATTATGTTCTCATGTTTTAATTCATGGCCATACATTATTTTTATTCAGTAGGAATATCCCCAGTGGGGCTTTGTCTGTGCTGAGATTCACGGTGATGTGTACACATACAGTTAAGTGTGACCTGACTGGTTTCATTACAGTCACTTGGCCAGATATCAGATATGTATCCAGTCTCAGAGCACATAAAAGACTCGCAAATCCGATTTGAAAAATATTTACGATCAAACGGCTCTGAAAAAAGCAGATCTGCATCCCATTAGGGCAAAAAAAAAATCAGATTTGTGCTACTTTGACTCCTTTATATGAATATAGCTTAAGCCAATTTTCTCCAACACAAAGATTTCAGCTGTGGGGCTTGAAGTGAAATCTGACTATAACCTCTGACCTGAAAAGGCATGTAAAAGTTGACGTGGTGCTCTTATGAGAAACAGTGTGAGAAGTTTGTGTTTCCTTACCTTAAACACAAAAATTAAAAAAATTTAAAAGCCCTCCATTTGTTCTGCTGCTGCCACCTGATATGGTCAGATGGTCCTCATATGGTTGGACCGAAGAAACTGATGTTTCTTGATGATCCATCCATTATCTGTAACCACTTATCCTGTACTGGGTCGCAGGCAAGCTGGAGCCTGTCCCAGCTGACTATGGGCGAGAGGCAGGATACACCCTGGACAAGTCGCCAGGTCATCACAGGGCTGACACATAGACACAAACAACCATTCACACTCACATTCACACCTACGGTCAATTTAGAGCCACCAATTAGCCTAACCTGCATGTCTTTGGACTGTGGGGGAAACCGGAGCACCTGGAGGAAACCCACACAGACACGGGGAGAACATGCAAACTCCACACAGAAAGACCCCCGTCAGCCACTGGGCTCGAACCCAGAAACTTCTTGCTGTGAGGCGACAGTGCTCACCAGGACACCACCGTGCTACCAATTCCTTGATGAAGCTTCTAAATATTTCAAGGTCAAAGATTTAGAACTCCAGGGCAGAATAAAATTTCAGGTGTCTCGAATTTTATGGGAGTCTCAAATTTTACCTCTAAAATGAGCTTCGACTGGTATGGTGATATTATCATGACCTGGTGGCATCAACAAATCAGTAAATCCCTCTTTGTTCATCTTTAAAAGCAGGTTTTTCTCGAATGATTTTTACCCCCATCTTTTCCCAATTTGGCAGTTTGCCACCCACTAGCTACCTCTCTCCTATCACATAACAAGTACCAAGCCAGGACGTGCTTCCTCCAAGATACATGAAGCCAATATAAATTTTCAACCTGCTACCCATGCTGTGTCTGACAAAAACTGTCAACTGCCGTCTTCCTCATGTATGAGCTCACAGATAACCATCCAATCCAGACAGCACCATCTACATCATCTGGTGTAACATCTTACAAACGGGTGCTTTCCTCAGACTGGAAACTGTTAGTCTTAAAACAGTACAGCTAAATGGACTTACTCCCCTGCCTGATGATCCAAGTCAGGTTCTTCATGGAGCCATTATATCTCTGTGGTCAAGGTTCGAAGTTCATGACCAGGTTACTGTGATCAAGCTGACAAGTTTCAGAACTAGCAGAGGATGTCAGGACTGAACATGCAGCCTTGAGGGATACCAGTTCTACTGCTATGTCCGACCATGGCTGGATCCTTCAGCTAGACCTTTCACGATGGGTGCTTAAGAGTCTGACACTACACTCTGACCCTGGACTTCCTTTTGCGTGTACGAAGGTCAGTGTGTCCGAAAGGTACACAGAGGTTTTGGGAAATAAAAGTCGTAAATCAACAAAATCTGAAACTATGTCACCTTGTTTTACAACTTGACTGTTTCAGATGTTGAAAGACCGAACCTTCAACCAGTGCTGATTCAGAAGGCTTCGACAATCCTTGACCCAGTTTCAGTGCTTGCTTGCTGAGAGGTCTCTGTGTGCAGGGGGCCACAAGTTTATTATGGAAAGGTGCAATTCAGCTTTTGATCTCACACCATACAGTTTCCCATTGCGGGATCCCAGCAATGTTCAACTGCCGTGAAAAAACGGGTAATAAAAAACTTCAAGCTGACGGCTTCTCGTCACGTTTGTACAGCTGTTTCTGTTATCGCATGCAGTTGTGAAGGGAAAAAATTCTCTCTTGTAATCTGAGCCTCATCCAAGTCATGGCAATGAATAAGCTACTTAACATGCACAAATGTTTTACAGTGCCTTATCTTTAATGTCTTTAATGGAAGAAAACATGCAAACCATCAGGATAAAGACTTCTTGAAAGCAGGCTAATTAGAATCAGGCGTTTTAAACAATTCCACTCCGGGATTGATTTGTTTTGCCATAAAATGAGAACGGCTTGCAATGATCAGCGCAAGGGCAGACTGTAAAAATCCTCAAACAAGTGACGGTCAAGACGACGACAGTTAAGAATAAGCAAGCGTTTCTCAAGGGTTCATAAGGAAGGATAAATAGTGGTCAGAGGAGGAAATTGCTGGTTTTGCGAAGAACCATCAGAAATTTCAGTGTGTGGTATTTTCCTGATTAAACAGTACAGAATGACTTTTCCAACAATCCGTTCTGTGAAAGTCTTTTTCTTTTTTGAGACAGAGTCTTCACAGGGACAATTATTTGAATTCTAACAACATCAGAAGAATAGATTTTTGGTTTAAGTATGCAAATGTATTAATTTTGAATTAGATGAAGCCTCATTTGCATACAAAATGTATATTTTGGTCCATAATTCAGCTTGTCCTCCAAGTACAGTGTCTTGCAAAAATATTCATCCCTCTTGGTGTTTGTCCTGTTTTGTTGCATTACAAGCTGGAATTAAAATGTATTTTTGGAGGGTTAGCACATGATTTACACAATGTGCCTACAACTTTAAAGGTACAAATTGTTTTTTTTATTGTGACGCAAACAATAATTAAGATGAAAAAAAACAGAAATCTGTAGTGTGCATAGGTTTTCACCCCTTTCGTATGAAACCGCTAAATAAGAGCTGGTCCAACCAATTCACTTCGTAAGTCACATAATTAGTTGATTAAGAGCCAACTGTGTGCAATCAAAGTGTCATATGATCTATCACATGATGTCTGTATAAATCAACCTGTTCTGGAAGGACCCTGACTCTGCAACACTACTAAGCAAGCAACATGAAAACCAAGGAGCCTCCAAACAGGTCAGAGACAAAGTTGTGGAGAAGTATAGATCAGGGTTGGGTTATAAAAAAATATCCCAAACATTGAATATCCCAGGGAGCACCATTAAATCCATTATAGCAAAATGGAAAGAATATGGCACCACTACAAACCTGACAAGAGAAGGGCGCCCACCAAAACTCACAGACTGGGCAAGGAGGGCGTTAATCAGAGATGCAACAAAGACACCAAAGATAACACTGAAGGAGCTGCAAAGATCCACAGTGGAGATGGGAGAATCTGTCCATACGACCACTTTAAGCTGTACACTCCACAGAGTGGGGCTTTATGGAAGAGTAACCAGGAAAAAAAGCCACTGCTTAAAGAAAAAAAATAAGAAAACACATTTGAAGTTTGCCCAACATCATGTGGCAGACTCCCCAAACACATGGAAGAAGATTCTCTGGTCAAATAAGACTAAAATTGAACTTTTTGGCCATCATGGGAAATGCAATGTGTGGCGCAAACCCAACACCCTGAGAACACCATCCCTACAGTGAAGCATGGTGATGGCAGCATCATGCTGTGGAGATGTTTTCTATCTGCAGGGACAGGAAAACTGGTCAGGACTGAAGGAAAGATGGATGGCACTAAATATAGAGCAATTCTGAAGGAAAACCTGTTTGAGTCACACAGAGGTTTGAGACTGGGACGAAGATTCACATTCCAGCAGGACAATGACCCTAAACCTACTGCTAAAGCTACACTGGAGTGGTTTAAAGGGAAACATTTAAATGTCTTGGAATGGCTTAGTCAAAGCCCAGACCTCAATCCAATTGAGAATCTGTGGCATAACGAAGATTGCTGTACACCAACACAACCCATCTAACCTGAAGGAGTTGGAGCAGTTTTGCCTTGAGGAATGGGCAAAAATCCCAGTGGCTAGATGTGCTAAGCTAGTAGAGACACACCCCAAGAGACTTACAGCTGTAAATGCAGCAAAAGGTGACTCTACAAAGTATTGACTTGGGGGGGATACCTATGCACACTCCAGATTTCTGTTCTTTTTTCATCTTAATTATTGTTTGTGTCACAATAAAACAACAATTTGCACCTTTAAAGTGGTAGGCATGTTGTGTAAATCAAATGGTGCTAACCCCCCCAAAATCCACTTTAATTCCAGCTTGTAATGCGACAAAACAGGACAAACACCCAGGGGGATGAATACTTTTGCAAGGCACTGTAAATCCCATCAGATTCAATTAAAAGCTCTTTAGGAGGTTTAAACACTATCTATGGAACTTTGAAGAACTGTTCTCAATCGTGAGTAGATTCCATACACAACATTAAACGTGTTGTATGTGATCGGCAGCTGGTTGTGTAATGACGTACAATTTTATCCAATGATAGAAACATTGCTTGGTGTCAGACTGGTTTTAAATGTTCTTCCAGATTAAAGTTGGCTTCCCATTTTCCTAAAATTGATGGGGTTTGGCACAGGACAGACTGTGGGTTTGGGAGAAGGCCAAGCTTCATGCAGGCTGCTTTCAGAAGAGGCAGATTTGGTTGTGGTACAAGATCAACTTTTGTCATTGTTGGTTTTTTCCATTTTTTTCATGGAGTGAACAGGGATTGAGAAGTTTGTTCCGACGTCATTATTACTTAATCCCTTAAAATATACTTTAACTGCAGGTCACCAGGAAGAAATGACACGGCACAGACGCACTAAAGGCCTCGGCAATACTTCATACGGATATAACGTCTACGAGTTGCAGGTTCCCTATTGGTCTTTGAGTACACGTCCTCCACTACTTATCATTTTCATGTAAATTTCCATAACACCATGAAGATAAGCGGATATTGTAGCAATGCAATAGTTGTTGGAAATCAGTAAAGACAACTGAAGAGAAAGAGCTGTTTTCATCACATTTTCAAAGAGGAAAAGAAAACGCAAACTCAGACACAGGTGGTACATGAGATCATTAAATAAATCCAGGGTTGACCAACATGAAGTTAGCATGCTGGTGAAACCTACGTGATACTGGGAACGGCTCGGCTTGGACACGCCTCATTTGCAATAATCAAAGCCTTGGTTTCGTAGCGTGTTCATCTGTGGTGTTCGCCTAGCTGCGATGTATGCAACACAGCAAGCAAAGCCTTCACACAACATCTGTTTGCACCGCAATTACATCATATTTTGCATGGAAACCAGCCGAACATCATCTTGGCACATGGTATGCTAAGGTCTTCAGCCTTCGGGTAAGTGTGTGTGTGTGTGTGTGTATGATTGTCCAGTAGACAGCTTGTCTTTGTAATCATGATTTAAACCTTGTTACAGTGACAGAATGAGGTCGTGGACACTTATGAGCTCTTCAGAATTTGCCACAATTGAGGTCCCAGAGGAATAACGACTTCTGAGAAGGAACGCAGCTCGACTCCACACCACAGTGAATGTTTGTAGAAAATACAGACCCTGTAAATTCAACCGTAGGTCATCAGATGCAAACTGCACAATTAGTCTCAGACAAATTAAGCCCTCGGCTGAAAAGCAACTGCAGGACAGCTCGTTTCATGACGCAGTCAGGACTGAGAACTTGTCTCCATTGGCAAGGTCAAAAGGTCTACAAGGCCTTGAGAGCCTGCAATAACATGGGTCCCAGTGGAACAGGGATTTATGGGAAGAATCTCAGGTCTGACAAGATTCATGTTCGAACTGTCACTGGTACAGAAAGAAAGATGAGAGCACGGTTTGTCCAACCATGTAACTCTAAACCTTTAAACTGGGAACAGTTCACACAGCTCACTTCGTGTGAAAGGTCTCATCAGTTTCCAAAAATTTACAGTGTTGATAAAAGTAGAGGTGATGGAACGTTAGTAGAAAACATTCCCCTGTCCCAACATTTTTTGAAACATGTTGCTGGCATTAAAATCAATATGAGCATCCAGTGGATATAAAAATGCCGCTTTTCCACTACCAATGCGGCTGAGTCGGGCTGAGCCGTGCCGTGCTGAGTTGGGCTGAGTCGAGCTGAGCGGGGCTGTTGGAGTTGCATTTCGACTACAACCGCGCTGAACCGTGCTGGCTGGAAGTGGGTGGACACATTGGGTGGAGTTAGCGAAAGTGGGTGGACGTCACGTGATGTCATTAGGCGGCGCAAACAGTGACATCAGTGATCTTTTAAGCGGTAGTCTCACGACCCGGATAGTAAACAATAAACATGGAGTCGTTAGTGTTGCTGGTCTTGGTGCTGTGGCTTGTTGTCACCGACAACGCCAACAGATACTGGCAAGAGCGTATAGATGAGGCGAGATGCATAAGGCTTCAGAAATTCTCGTAATTATTCTTCTTCCGGGTTTACGGTGTTTACAGATCCCAGCGTGCTCGCGGGGCGTGTGTGGGCATGTGAGGACACTCCTCCTCACCAATCAGTGCACAGGGGAGTGTCTGCTCACGCCCCCAGCCTCACTCGGCACGGTTTTGCTCGCTTCAGCCCCACTCCAAAACCGTGCGAGTTTTGGGTGCTAAGCAGGGCTGAAGCGAGCTGAGTCGTGCTGCTCTAAGGTAGTCGAAACGCGAGCCGTGTCGGGCTGAAGTGAGCTGAAGCAAGCTGAAGTGAGCTGAAAAAGGGTAGTGGAAAAGGGCCAAAAGTGTACACATGCTGTTAAAATTTGAGGTCAGTTGAACGAGAATTGGCAAAGTTATCAGACTGTGAAATGATATCAAATTTTTTGAAACACTCTGTCTATTTTAAAAAACAAACAATAGACTTTCTGATTTTGAACATTTGATATGTTGTCTTTGTACTATTTTCAGTGAAATAGTGTTTCCGATATTCCTACTAAGCTGTGTACATGGCTAATGAAAATGAATATTTAACAGTTATTCCACGAAATCGAGTCGTACATGAGCTGAAAGCTCTCAGCTCATGTACGATGAGATTGAGTGGAATAACTTTTATTCTATCCACATTCATTGGATTTTGAGAAACGGAGCTTTTTTATTTTTATTTTTTGTAAATTCGATAAATGGGTGGCACGGTGGTGTAGTGGTTAGCGCTGTCGCCTCACAGCGAGAAGTTCCTGGGTTCGAGCCCCGGGGCCGGCGAGGGCCTTTCTGTGCGGAGTTTGCATGTTCTCCCCGTGTCCGCGTGGGTTTCCTCTGGGTGCTCCGGTTTCCCCCACAGTCCAAAGACATGCAGGTTAGGTTAACTGGTGACTCTAAATTGAGCATAGGTGTGAATGTGAGTGTGAATGGTTGTCTGTGTCTATGTGTCAGCCCTGTGATGACCTGGCGACTTGTCCAGGGTGTACCCCGCCTTTCGCCCGTAGTCAGCTGGGATAGGCTCCAGCTTGCCTGCGACCCTGTAGAAGGATAAAGCGGCTACAGATAATGAGATGAAAATGAATGAAATTCGATAAATAAAAACTTCATACAAAACGTCCAACAAAATCATTTCTGCTTAGAATGTAAACAACCCGGCGAAATGACAGGAGCAATTTGTGAAAAATGCCATAATAATAATAATAATAATTCTTGAACACGTTCTTACTATCAAATACTTTTATTCCATAATTTATTGCCTTTTTGGGGGGGGGGGGGGGGGGGGGGTTTCTTCTTCTTCTTTAGGATTTTCTGGCGGTTGGTACAGTAAACCAACTTAAAGGTGCATTACTGTCACCGACTGGGCCAGAGTGTGGAACAGGCGATATTGGGAAGAAAAAAAAAAAAATTCTTTTAGCTATTTCTATTTCTTTTAAATACTTGATCATTTTTGGGGTTTTGTTTTCAAGTAGAGTTTTTATTTTGTCCTTGGTTGGTTCAGCAACATGCTCCGTCCGCCATTTTGTTTTTCTCTACTCACAGTATATGAGCTGATATCCTAGTAGTAGAGTAGCCAACCGGAGCATGCGATTGTTCATATCTAGTGAATGTGGATAGAATAATACACTAATATTCCCCTTTACATGCAGCTGAATCTCTGCCTCAGCAGGTTTGTGTACAACACCTCAAGCTGATCGTAAATAGGCAAGAAGCCATGCGTTACAAACTGCCGTAAAATCCCTAATTGAGACGCGTATTCTGAATACACTGTATATCCAAAGAATGCTCCTAAAACCCAAATAATAATATCAGCATATCCCAGGTCTAAATCAGAAATACTGAATTTAGAATATCCAAACGGAATACACTGTTTACATGACCCGTATCAAATTCCGAATGTTATATTCGGAATAATAGTGGAAAAGTAGTGTGCATGTAAACATACCAAAAGACAACAACTTTGCAATGAGACAAAGACACACTAGGGTGTATAAATAGACAAACCAATCAGGAACTAAACAGAGAACACCTGGACACAATTGGGAAACACACCAATAACAGGAAGGGGTGGAGACGTGACCTGATCCACAATTTCCTCTACATCTTACACATTGAAATAATTATACATTGCATCAGGTCGGAAATCATGCATCATGTGTCACATGCAATAAAGAACATTTTCCTCAAGCTTTTGGCTGAATACTGTTTATCGTTTTACTCTTTAAGTACAAACGGTTCCTAAAAAATTCCCGAAATGGGAATTCCCTGGTGTGGGTTTCAACATGGAACATTTATCAGTTCCAAAGTGGCTCTCTGGAAACACATTCTAGCTTCTATTAACATTTCTTAACTAAAATTATTATTATTTTAAAACATTTCAGGTTTATTAGGGGCTTCTCTGGATAGTTAGCAGATCTTACACCAAAGAACCTTCAGATTTTAGAGAAAATCAAACAACGCTTAAAGGTGGACCACCTTTCAGATTTTTCAAGTGTAAGTCATAAAAAGAGTTTTCACCGACACCGAATTATTTTTGTTTCGTGGACGGAAAGCTACTGAATTCGAATCACAGACCTCCAAAACTGTTTTTTTTTTAAATAGAACACTTAATGAATTTAGAGCCATGTGGCCATAAATTCTCCGCTATTTTTTCCTGCTTCACAAGACACTGCGTCATGCATGACGTGGTGGGCTTTCCCCGTTCGCGCAAGGCATTGTGGGATACAAATTTGAAACAGGAGAGAAAAATGGAGGATGCGAGTGTGCGAATGAAACGTGAAAGAAATGAAACGACTATAGTAACAGAAAGCGAAAAGAAAAGCCGTTATGTTATATATGAAGGAAAGGAAACGCAGGCCCAAACTAATAAATATCGGCACTCAGCGAGCACCTCGGTGTGATCAGCTGTTCGTTTAGCGACGGAATGATGGAACTGTCAGTGCACGCTCAAAGGTAAACCTGCGCATGCACACACGGACTTCCTCTGTCTGCTTGACTGCACGAAGCAAACGAGTTCATGTATATTATTTGCTTTAATCTCTTCAAATTAAATAACTTCCCAGCCACAGAATATTTTGTGAGATATTACAGAAATAAACATATATCACAATGACCGAATGTTAGACGGAACTAAATTTCACTGATTTTATGAAATCGAAAGGCCGTCTAGCTTTAAGGGTTAATTAATTAGATATCATTAGATAATCAAATATAATTTGATATAAATTGAATGAGGGGTGGCACGGTGGTGTAGTGGTTAGCGCTGTCGCCTCACAGCAAGAAGGTCCGGGTTCGAGCCCTGTGGCCGGCGAGGGCTTTTCTGTGTGGAGTTTGCATGTTCTCCCCGTGTCCGCGTGGGTTTCCTCCGGGTGCTCCGGTTTCCCCCACAGTCCAAAGACATGCAGGTTAGGTTAACTGGTGACTCTAAATTGAGCGTAGGTGTGAATGTGAGTGTGAATGGTTGTCTGTGTCTATGTGTCAGCCCTGTGATGACCTGGCGACTTGTCCAGGGTGTACCCCGCCTTTCACCCGTAGTCAGCTGGGATAGGCTCCAGCTTGCCTGTGACCCTGTAGAACAGGATAAAGCGGCTAGAGATAATGAGATGAGATAAACTGAATGAGTTACTCATGAGATCGTCCTGTGTCCGTCTGATTCGTCAGCAACACGGAACCTTTCGATCAAATTTCTGTAGTTATTTGATGGCTTGTTTAGTGCACATCATTAGTCTGCATTTGGATACAAAAGAAAGGCCAGGAATGAAAATGCAAGTCTGAAGTTTGACGGAATCCACTCGGATTTCCAAAGACATCCATTCTTGAGAAATTCACGCCCTTTCCGAAACATTCTAATGGTTCACGATGGGAAAGTCTTTTATGTTACGATATGACTGACATGATCATTATCCTGTCTATATTAGTGTTATCCTCTTCACAGCAAAAAAAAAAAACCCTCAATTACCCACTTAGTGGGAAACGGCAGTATGTATAAACCACAGCAGTGTGTGTGTGTGTGTGTGTGTGTGTGTGTGTGTGTGTGTGTGTGTGTGTGTGTGTGTGTGTAAAACACATTTTACTATGATTCATGCTCATTAAGGAGAAAAAAAATGCATGTTCCTTTTAAAGCATGATTAATTTCCCCTGAGTCACAGGGGCAGAGGAAATGTTAGTTGCTAAACAGGGTGAACAACTGCAGAGTCACACAGACCCACAGCTCGAAGCAAAGCATCGAGAGAAGCAGAAAGCAGAGGTATGGCTGAGACATGACCCCGTCTGACAGCAGAAATCACTCCCATATGCACATGGAGCAGCAGAAACACAACACAAGGATCAACTCTCGCTCTCTACTGCCAATTAGTTTACATTAGTGTGGATGTGATGACACGGATTCAGTAGTAGTGAAAATCTAAACAGGAGGAGATTCGAGCTCTTAAATGGTCACAGCACCATTGGGAAGTTGTTTCAAAATTGTCCAAATACAGTAGAGAACTCGGATCTGCTTCGCTCGAGATGAACCTCTTAATGATCTGCAACGCAGGAAACTGACTTAACCTGAGGTTTCGGTTCGAGTGTGGAGAGACTTTTAGACTTTTAGCTGAAGTCTCTTCTTCACGTCCAGTGAATGGACCACTCTGCACTGGAATTTATAATTCTCTGGCTTTGCCTGCCAGAAAGAACAAAGCATAATCAAACAGCCTGCTGAGACTCCATCTGTGACATTTACAACTCTATTTACCAGCTTATCAAAGATCCAAATCTTAGCCGTTTATCAAACTATCTAAATTGTAGCCGCTTATCAAAGGACATAAATCTCAAGATGTTAAGTAGCACCAACGCACGAAAACCACATGTTCTGGATTTGCATTGTAGACTATTAATAAATAACATTATTTAAAGCATGAGTTATCGTTTCAAATTAATTCATGAAAGTCTTTAGTTTTTTACTCAGAGATGTACAAAAGTCAAGTACCGTACACTCAGTAGACTAAGGGTCAGCAACATTTGAAGAGTTTGGTTCCAAAACACTATATATCCAATTCCACTGTTTCGAGAAAAATCACTTTTTTCTGATTACAGGAAGTGATAAAAGGAAAACCACTGTATCCTGTTTTAAAATTGATTGACTAACTCCTTAATGATAATAAACTCCAAAAATGAAATCCCGAACTAGTTAACAGCTTTTAACTGAACCAAGTAATTATTTTTTGTCAAGTCGCTACACGACATTTTTGCCCAAAATGCTAAATATCCCTTTCTGTTTAAAGTGCATTTAACCGTGTTCTTTCATACAGATTATTTTACTTTATATATATTTTTTAATTATTTTATCGAAATTATTCATAATTCAGCATGAAATTGTCCAATAAATGCAAGAAATGACGAAGCGATTTCCTACTTCATGGGCACAGCCATGGCCTCTGATTGGCCAAATTGATATGTCTGGTTTTGAGAAAAATCGGTGATGGCGCTTGTTGCGTTTTGGAATGAAAGGCCGTAATGCAGTGTGAAAATCAATGGCAGATATCGTGTTTCGGCGAAAACTGAATATGGTACGAGTAAGATATGATAATTGCTGATGGTTTGGTGATGGGAGTTTCAATTTTTCAAATTTGGTGTTTATCCTGTTTTGGAACCAAACTCTTCATTTTTTTTCCTTTCTTGTTCAACAACGAGAGAAAGAGAAACCCCGACTTACTATTGACCTTTGACTGCGAGTTGGCCTAGTAGTTAGCGTGATCTGCCTCTCGATCAAGAGATTGCGAGTTCTACTTGGGTCATACCAAAGACCATCATAAAAATGGTACCTACTGCCATCTGGCAAGGCACGCTGCAATACAGATGTGAATGGGGAGTCAAACTCTCATGGTTACCAGAGGACTATCCCCCCACTGTAACCCGAGCTGTATAGGCAAGAAGCCGAGGGCTACAGAAGTGGAGATCAGCGCTGCCCAATGCGCCTGGTTAGTATTAGGATGGGAGATTGCCCAGGAAGGCCAGATCCTGGTATGGGAAGGACTTTGTTGGGTTTTTGTTTTGTTTTGTTTTTTACTATTGCGAAACCAAAGTTATTTCATTTCCTTGCTATGTTTATTGAAAAGATCTGACAATGCTGTGTATCTTGAGATGCTTTTCTGTTCAACACAGCTGTAAAGAGTAGTTATTTAAGTTGCCACAGCCTTCCTGTCTTGCTAATGGTCTAAGAGTTCACCCTATTGATGAAAACCAATCCACAGCCTTCCAGGAGTGGGAATCGAACAGAACAGAACTCATCTCTCAGAGTGGTACTAACCAAACACAGGGGTCTGTTGGGTAGTTTGTGTCTCCTCCAAGCGTGTTAAGCTGCTCTGTGAAAGACACCGTGTCTTGAATGAAAGGTATAGTCATCTTAAGTATTGCAGCTTTCCTTTTATAGATCAGCACCCAGGACCAGCTTGGTAAAGGTTCTAATTCTGACCCGCCAAATGATTTTAAAATCTGTCTTGGAAATTAAATTATTATCTCATAACTGAATTCAAAGGTTTGAAAAACTGAAGCATGCCTCTGTGATTCCATTATGGGTCATAATAATGTCAAATAAAGTCAAGCGCATAAATGTGGTTACCAACACAAAGAGTTAGTGATGTTTAATGTTTAGTGTTTAATTGTCCATTCGCAAGGTCAAATTTGGATGCTGTAACCATGTTTATTTCCAGAGCAGCGGAAATTATGCATTCACAACTTTTACGATTTTTAAGAAGAACAACTTTATTCATCACATGTACACTTGTGAAATTCCTCTCTGTGTTTAACCCATCTGAAGCAGTGAACACACACACACAAGCAATGAGTACACACACACACACACACACACACATACCCAGAGCAGTGGGCAGCCACGCTACAGCACCCAGGGAGAAGTTGGGGGTTCGGTGCCTTGCTCAAGGGCACTTCAGCCCAAGGCCACCCCATGATACCTAACCGCATGTCTTTGGACTGTGAGGGAAACCGGAGCACCCAAAGGAAACCGACACAGACACGGGGAGAACATGCAAACTCCACACAGAGCCACCGGGCCCGAACCCAGAACCTTCTTGCTGTGAGCCAACAGTGCCAACCACTACACCACTGTGCCATTATGTATAATTTTAAAAATGGGGGGCTTTTTGGAATGAATTGAAGACTGTTCATGTATTTTGTAGGTGATATACTGAATCTAAGGGCAGCACGGTGGTGTAGTGGTTAGCACTGTCACCTCACAGCAAGAAGGTTCTAGGTTTGAGCCCAGTTGCTGACGAGGGGCCTTTCTGTGTGGAGTTTGCATGGTGTCTGTGTGGGTTTCCTCTGGGTACTCTGGTTTCCTCCACAGTCCAAAAATATGCAGGTTAGGTTAACTGGCTAATCTAAATTGTCCGTTGATCAAGCTTGGAGAGCGATGGGCTCCACCAAGTTTAAAATGCCCAGACACACCAATGATGGACTGTTAAAATGTCATCAGTGGTGCCCCTACGGCCCTTGCTGGCTATGGGATGATGAAGAAGAAGAAGATACTGTACCTTCAGTCCATTCAGAATGCAACATTCAAATCAATGCAGATAAATTAATAGATTTGAGGAGTCATTGATGTGTGATTGGTCTAATAAACTGGGTTTTTTGTTATTTTTGATCTAGCCTACACAACACATGTTTGAGGAAGTGTATCATGGCACGAACAAAAGAGATTTCTGGGGACCTCAGAAAAAGCATTGTTGATGCTTATCAGGCTGGAAAAGGTTACAAAACCATCTCTAAAGAGTTTGGACTCCACCAATCCACAGTCAGACAGATTGTGTACAAATGGAGGGAATTCAAGACCATTGTTACCCTCCCCAGGAGTGGTCGACCAACAAAGATCACTCCAAGAGCAAGGCGTGTAATAGTCGGCGAGGTCACAAAGGGCCCCAGGGTAACTTCTAAGCAACTGAAGGCCTCTCTCACATTGGCTAACGTTAATGTTCATGAGTCCACCATCAGGAGAACACTGAACAACAATGGTGTGCATGGCAGGGTTGCAAGGAGAAAGCCACTGCTCTCCAAAAAGAACATTGCTGCTCTTCTGCAGTTTGTTAAAGATCACGTGGACAAGCCAGAAGGCTATTGGCAAAAATGTTTTGTGGATGGATGAGACCAAAATAGAACTTTTTGAATTAAATGAGAAGCGTTATGTTTGGAGAAAGGTAAACACTGCATTCCAGCATAAGAACCTTATCCCGTCTGTGAAACATGGTGGTGGTAGTATCATGGTTTGGGCCTGTTTTGCTGCATCTAGGTCAGGACGGCTTGCCATCCTTGATGGAACAATGAATTCTGAATTATACCTGCGAATTCTAAAGGAAAATGTCAGGACATCTGTCCATGAACTGAATCTCAAGAGAAGGTGGGTCATGCAGCAAGACAACGACCCTAAGCACACAAGTCGTTCTACCAAAGAATGGTTAAAGAAGAATAAAGTTAATGTTTTGGAATGGCCAAGTCAAAGTCCTGACCTTAATCCAATCGAAATGTTGTGGAAGGACCTGAAGCAAGCAGTTCATGTGAGGAAACCTACCAACATCCCAGAGTTGAAGCTGTTCTGTACGGAGGAATGGGCTAAAATTCCTCCAAGCTGGTGTGCAGGACTGATCAACAATTACCGGAAATGTTTAGTTGCAGTTATTGCTGCACAAGGGGGTCACACCAGATACTGAAAGCAATGGTTCACATACTTTTGCCACTCACAGATATGTAATATTGGATCATTTTCCTCAATAAATAATTGATTAAGTATAATATTTTTGTCTCATTTGTTTAACTGGGTTCTCTTTATCTACTTTTAGGACTTGTGTGAAAATCTGATCTTGTTTTCAGTCATATTTATGCAGAAATATAGAAAATTCTAAAGGGTTCACAAACTTTCAAGCACCACTGTACGTTATGTTTCAAAAACATCATTTCAGTGATGTAGGGTTTATTAATGCTGTTTGTTCCTAAAAATAGCATTCGCTCCCACTGAGAACTGTAAACTAATATCTTCGTTCCTTTCAGTGTCACCACGGCCCAAGACTGTGAAAAGTACTTGGCATAGTCTACATAGCAGGTCAGTGTAATGTGAGGCTTGTTATAATGTCAATAACAGGCAGGGTGAGGTGAAGGTAAGAATCTTTGCCCTCTTTCACAGGCTGAAGGACCTTTAGTGAGGTGACGAGGTCATGGACAGGGTCCAGATGGCAGATGGACGGTCTGGCAATCGGCATTATGAATTCATACTGACAGGCAGCTGCTGAAAGAGACTGACAGCTAGAGATAAGAAATGAGGGACGTACCTGATGGAGAGCAGCAGGTGGGCCAGGCCGGACATATCAGAGAGAGAGAGAGAGAGAGAGAGAGAAGTTAATGTCAAGACTCAAAATGAGTCCATATATTTCATATTCATATAGTTTAGCATATTAGGTAATCCCTCCTAACTTTTCTCCAGAACCTTAAGAAACCATATATCCATAGTTCTTCAAACAAGTCTGAATTTTCTTTAAACTTCACAATTTTTCCAGACTTTCCAAGAACCCCATCATTCCCAACACTCATTGCACACAACATTTATTTGTTATACAGTCAGTACTGGCGGCACGGTGGTGTAGTGTAGTGGTTAGCGCTGTCGCCTCACAGCAAGAAGGTCCTGGGTTCGAGCCCCGTGGCCGGCGAGGGCCTTTCTGTGCGGAATTTGCATGTTCTCCCCGTGTCTGCGTGGGTTTCCTCCGGGTGCTCCGGTTTCCCCCACAGTCCAAAGACATGCAGGTTAGGTTAACTGGTGACTCTAAATTGACCGTAGGTGTGAATGTGAGTGTGAATGGTTGTCTGTGTCTATGTGTCAGCCCTGTGATGACCTGGCGACTTGTCCAGGGTGTACCCCGCCTTTCGCCCGTAGTCAGCTGGGATAGGCTCCAGCTTGCCTGCGACCCTGTAGAACAGGATAAAGTGGCTAGAGATAATGAGATGAGACAGTCAGTACTCACACTGAGCTTCCGAGTGTTTTATCTACAGGATTCACTCCTATAGATGCACCTGCTTTTCTGACTCGGTGACTTTTTTTTCCCACTGTACATTGCATGAGCTGGTAAAATGATCAGTAATAATATCAATACAATCATATTGTCTTATTAACTTCGAAGGAGAGGCTGCTTTAGTGTAAGTGATAACAACAGGAACTAATTTGTTTTGTGGATGATCTATAATAGATTGAATTGAGAAATAAAGCAAACAGGGGGATCCATGGCCTAGTGGTTAGAATCAGTGTTGTAGCCGAGTCACTAAACCTTGAGTCTGAGTCCAGTCTTGAGTCCCCAGTGTTCAAGTCCCTCATCTCATTATCTCTAGCCGCTTTATCCTGTTCTACAGGGTCGCAGGCAAGCTGGAGCCTATCCCAGCTGACTACGGGTGAAAGGCGGGGTACACCCTGGACAAGTCGCCAGGTCATCACAGGGCTGACACATAGACACAGACAACCATTCACACTCACATTCACACCTATGGTCAATTTATACCCTGTCCACACTAGGGATTTTGTACCGATACGATACTACTTTCGTACCGCAACACCTGTCCACACTAGCAACTAGACCAGTACTGTAGCGGTATAACTGTAGCGGTACAAAACCCACAAATGTATGGGTTTCGTACCGGTACAGTATCGGTACTGTAGTGCTTCGCTGTAGTGTGGACAGATGAAGCGGCTCTGTATTGATACAAATATAATGCGCAAGCGCAATGAACCATTCCTACGTCTTCCGGGTTATTCATACAATACAATACGCCCGTGCTTTCCAGCTGTAAAATGGCTCAAAACGACCGTGGCGCTACATGGAACAAAGAAAGGGGGGAGAAAGGGAGGGAGGGAGGGAGGGGGAAAGAGGGAGGAAGAAAGGAGGAAGAGGGGAAAAGGGAGAGAAAGGGAGGGGAAGAGAATGGAAGAGGGGGAAAGTGAGGGGGGAGAAAGGGAGATTCGTTTTCTCTGTTTCTTTCTCAACTGCCTCGCGCGTTTTATACGATTCGACTGAATAAATGACCACCAGAAATACAGACTGTACATTGACAACAAAAAGCACACACACGTTGTTTCATCCGCCATATTCTAGGAAGGAAGTTACTCGGTAACCACGGAAACATTTTGCGCACGCGCATTTCAACTTCCGTGAAAGAAAACCACAAACATTTCTCGCTAGTGTGGACAGATGCACTAAACTGTACCGGTATACTTTGCATCGATACAGTTATACCACTTTTGTACCGGTATAAGTGTGAACACAGCACTCAAGTCACCAGTTAACCTAACCTGCATGTCTTTGGACTGTGGGGGAAACCGGAGCACCCGGAGGAAACCCATGCAGACATGGGGAGAACATGCAAACTCCTCACAGAAAGGCCCTCGCCAGCCACGGGGCTCGAACCCGGATCTTCTTGCTGTGAGGCGACAGCGCTAACCACTACACCACCGTGCTGCCCCAAGTCCAAGTCATAAAAGAAAATTTCGAGTCAAGTCCGAGAACAAGACTCCAACCGCACCATTTGACGGTGGCTGTTGCTGCCTTTATGTGAAAGCGTCTCTGCTACTGTGTTGGACTAACGTTCCTGCTCGACTGCACCATTTTAGTTAATAGGCTACAGATAAAAAGCTTGTTCATCGCTCAGCAAGCCCCACCCACTGTCAACAGGGTAAATAACACGAGGGAAGGTTAACACTAGCTAGTTCATCACTCAGCAAGCCCCGCCCACTATCAACAGAGCAATGAACATAGCGTGTCACTTCCTTCTCTGGGTGGAGTCTTACTGTACCAAATGACGATTGAATTTCAAGGTTGTCCCCGTCGTCTCCTCGATAGTTCTTCTACATATAGAACACACAGCAGTGCATTTTTTTCCCACTGCACGAGAAGTCTGTAGAAGCAAAGCGGACAATCCTAGCGGTGTTCTCTCCAGGCATTTTAGCGCCATTAACGTTAGTTTGTTCCTGAACATGACGTATGAACAGGTGAATGTGCATTCTCTTGCACGAAATTAGTATAAAAATCAATGTAGATATAAATATAAATATCTTATGCCAAATTATTATGGCATGTTACAAAAAAAAGTAAAGAAAAAATCAGAGTCCTCGTCTCCAATTTACGAGTCCGAATGCAGTTAGTGTTCGAGTCCGAGTCCAAGTCCGAGTCATCAGTGCTCAAGTCCACGTCAAGTCACGAGTCCTTAAAATTTGGGTACGAGTCGGACTCGAGTACTACAAGCCTGTTTAAAAAAGCAGCTTTGGGACCAAAAGGTTGCTGGTTTGATTCCCTGGACCAACAGGAATGGCTGAAGTGCCCTTGAGCAAGGTACCTAACCCCCAACTGCTCCCCCAGGCTGCTCTGGGTATGTTGTATGTCGCTCTGGATGAGATAAGAGCACCTGCTAAATGCCTGTAATGTAATGTAACATCGTGTCATTCTTTAATAAAAGAAATTGTAATTGTTGTCAAATCTCTGTGGTATAAATTTAAATAGGAAGGATCTTTATTCAGAAGACCTACGTCATACAATATGATTTTCAGTAGGGTTCTGGAAAAATTGAAAATATATAATCATTAAAAACTACACTTAATCAAACAGTGATTCTAATAAATAATATAATAAAAACATGATAATGACAAAAAAACAATAATGTCGATAAAATAAATATAATTAAAAAAGGAAAAAAAAACCAAAGCCAAATTATTTACCACGAAGGAACTTTTTACCGCTCTTTCAAATTTCTTAATAGTTGACAGTGATTGAATGTCATCCAGTAAAGCGTTCCAGCTGTGTACACACGAGATTTGAGATCTGAACAAACCCCAGTTCGTGTTGGATTTAACTGTTCTTGGCATATTTTTATTACATGTGTCGTACTTGTGGAAATCTGTGCCTTTAGAGAAGCTTGATGTATCTTCAGTTCAGATACTTTATTCTACATATAGACACAGCGATGGAGTTCTCTTTGCTGAAATAAATCCAGCCACGTGAGTTCTTTGAGTGCGTCAGTAGAGGAGGACCACGGTGATCAATCCAGGATTAATTTGGCCGCTTTGTTATGAAGTACTTGGAGCGAATTGAAAGGAATAAAGGCTGCGCTCTCATTGGAAAATAATCAATTTTAGGGTAGTAACTCTGCATCACGTCAGGCCAGATAGATAGATAGATAGATAGATTACCGTTCAAAAGTTTGGGGTCACTTTGAAATGTCCTTATTTTTGAAAGAAAAGCACTGTTCTTTTCAATGAAGATCACTTTAAACTAATCAGAAATACACTCTATACATTGCTAATGGGCGGCACGGTGGTGTAGTGGTTAGCGCTGTCGCCTCACAGCAAGAAGGTCCGGGTTCGGGGGCCGGCGAGGGCCTTTCTGTGCGGAGTTTGCATGTTCTCCCCGTGTCCGCGTGGGTTTCCTCCGGGTGCTCCAGTTTCCCCCACAGTCCAAAGACATGCAGGTTAGGTTAACTGGTGACTCTAAATTGACCGTAGGTGTGAATGTGAGTGTAAATGGTTGTCCGTGTCTATGTGTCAGCCCTGTGATGACCTGGCGACTTGTCCAGGGTGTACCCCGCCTTTCGCCTGTAGTCAGCTGGGATAGGCTCCAGCTTGCCTGCAACCCTGTAGAAGGTTAAAAAGCGGCTAGAGATAATGAGATGAGATGAGACATTGCTAATGTGGTAAATGACTATTCTAGCTGCAAATGTCTGGTTTTTGGTGCAATATCTCCATAGGTGTATAGAGGCCCATTTCCAGCAACTCTCACTCCAGTGTTCTAATGGTACAATGTGTTTGCTCATTGCCTCAGAAGGCTAATGGATGATTAGAAAACCCTTGTACAATCATGTTAGCACAGCTGAAAACAGTTGAGCTCTTTAGAGAAGCTATAAAACTGACCTTCCTTTGAGCAGATTGAGTTTCTGGAGCATCACATTTGTGGGGTCGATTAAATGCTCGAAATGGCCAGAAAAATGTCTTGACTATATTTTCTATTCATTTTACAACTTATGGTGGTAAATAAAAGTGTGACTTTTCATGGAAAACACAAAATTGTCTGGGTGACCCCAAACTTTTGAACGGTAGTGTAGATAGATAGAAGGGGCACAGTGAGATACAGGCAAAGAATAGATGTGACAGTATGGACAGTAATGTCAGGCTCGTGCCCTCGGACCAAACTGCTCCCTCCTCATCTTCTCTGCTCAATGAGATTCGGTTTCATGAGACACTCACATGCCTGGCCATCAATCACACTCACTCACACACACACTCACGCACACACATTCTCGCCTCCACCTTCCTCCAGCTGGCAGTCGATGCTTGGTTCATAACACAGTGTGTCAGGTGTTTGTGTGTGTGTGTGTGTGAGCACATGTCCCAAACCTTCCTCAGGCACTGACATGCCTGCAGTGATCTACAACTCTCTCCACTCTCCAGTTCATGCTGTGTGTGTGTAAGCCAACGCCGTGGACAACATTCACAAGGCACGCATTCACACTTCACTATGTACACAAGATCACAGACGGAGAGAACCAGTTCACACACGAGTATTATTACCTGTCATTAATCGCTTAATCCCGCTCACATCGGGAACTTAACCGGAGCTTGATTAGGTGTTGATTTAACACCAGCCATGTTCCTCGAATCAGCGTAATCCCAATCTGGCTGATTTCTAGAGCTGCAGTCACAAAAGGGAGTTTCTGTAACAGTATTTTACTCAAAGGGACTTCAAGTCTTAAAGTCCAAACTTCTTTTTAACTGCTGATACAGAGAAAGTTATGTGTATTCAGACTCAGGTTATGCACATGCTTAAGTCAAATATGCATTCAGGCTATGAAAAACAGCTGCGTGTTGTTCACATCTCGGCGGTTGCTAGACAACAGCACAATGGATCAAATCATGCAGATACAAATCAAGAGCTTCAGATAATGTTCACTTCACTTCAAACATCAGAATGGGAAAAATTTGTGATCTTACAGTGATGTGTGACTTTTTCTTTCACTGTGGCATGGGTGTTGGTTTGAGCACCAGATGGACTGGTTTGAGTATTTCAGAAATTGCTGATCTCCTCCTGGGGTTTTCACACACAACAGTCTCTACACAGAATGGTGCGAAAAACAAAAAACACTGAGTTGCGTGAGCGACAGTTCTGTGGGTGGAAACAAATGCCTTGTTGACAATAGAGGTCAGAGGAAAATGGACAGACTGGTTCGAGCTTTTTTGCCAGGAAGAGTATAGTGACTCGTATAATCACTCTTTACAACCGTGGTGAGCAGAAAAGCATCTTGGCATGCAACAGCAGATGGAAGAACACATTGGGTTCCACTCCTGCAGCCAAGAACAGGGATCTTAGAATCAACAAGAAGTTCCTATTAAAGTGTCCAGTGAGTGTAGAGCTTATATTATATACTGTAATTCCTCTACTCTATAATGGCAGTAGATTTATGGCCCTTTTCCACTACCCTTTTTTAGCTCACTTCAGCTCGCTTCAGCTCACTTCAGCCTGACACGGCTCGCATTTCGACTACCTTAGAGCAGCACGACTCAGCTCGCTTCAGCCCTACTCAGCACCCAAAACTCGCACGGTTTTGGAGTGGGGCTGAAGCGAGCCAAACCGAGCCGAGTGGGGCTAGGGGCGTGAGCAGACACTCCCCTGTGCACTGATTGGTGAGGAGGAGTGTCCTCACATGCCCACACACGCCCCACGAGCACGCTGGGATCTGTAAACACCGTAAACCCGGAAGAAGAATAATTACGAATTACGAGAATTTCTGAAGCCTTATGTGCCTCGCCTCATCTATACGCTCTTGCCAGTATCTGTTGGCGTTGTCGGTGACAACAAGCCACAGCACCAAGACCAGCAACACTAACGACTCCATGTTTATTGTTTACTATCCGGGTCGTGAGACTACCGCTTAAAAAATCACTGATGTCACTGTTTGCGCCGCCTAACGACATCACGTGACATCCACCCACTTTCGCTAACTCCACCCAATGTGTCCACCCACTTCCAGTCAGCACGGTTCAGCGCGGTTGTAGTTGAAATGCAACTCCAACAGCCCCACTCAGCTCGACTCAGCCCGACTCAGCACGGCACGGCTCAGCCCAACTCAGCCGCGTTGGTAGTGGAAAAGCGGCATTAGCTACTTGAGTTTTGTGAAATATTACAGAGATTCTACTGATTATAATAATGACATATCACTATTACTTCCGCTAACTTTGTTGGAGTAGGTTATGTTTTCACCTTTGTTTGATTCTCTTTTCGCAACGTAACTCGCAAAGTAGTGAACAGAATTGGATGAAATTTGGTGGACAGCTTTAGTATTATCCCAGGTTCAAGTGATTCGATTTTGATGTTGATCTGGATCAGGATCAACATCAAAATCTAACTAACTATATCAGAAAGGAGGTTGACAAGGGAAATTTCTGTGGTATGGTCATGTTGGATTTGCAAAAGGCTTTTGATATGGTAGATCATAGTATCTTACCGTCAAAATTGAGGGCTATTGGCTTTAACAACACAGCAGTTAGATGGTTTGACTCATATTTGAGGAATAGGAAACAAGTGGTGGATGTTGGGGGAACTTTATCCCAGCCACAAACTGTGCAATGTGGGGTCCCTCAGGGGAGTGTTTTAGGTCCTCTTCTTTTTCTTTTATATATTAATGATCTTAAATCAGTTTGTTCATGTGAACTGTTTTTATTTGCTGATGATTCTGCACTAGTGTTTTCACACAAGGACAAGCTCACTGTTGAATCAACTTTAAGTGTTGAGCTTTTAAAAGTCAGCCATTGGCTATCATTTAATAGATTATCTCTTCATATAGGAAAAACTGAATCCATCTTGTTTGGGTCTAGAGTTAAGTTGAACAAAACCCCAGGCTTTGAAGTATTAGTTGGTGACACTGCACTTAATGCTAAGGACTCAGTCAGCTATCTTGAGTGTGTACTGGATAGTCAGTTGTCTGGAGCTGGTCAAGCCCAGAAAGTAATTACTAAAGTAAATCAACGAGTACGTTTTCTGGCCAGAATTTCCATGTATCTGGATAAGAAGGCTATGTTGACCTTAGCAGGCGCTATAATTCAGCCCTACTATGATTATGCCTGTTGCTCTTGGTATAATGGCCTTACTAGGTATTTCAAGAACAAGCTCCAGACCTCACAAAATAAATTAGTAAGAACCATTTTGGATTTGCCCCCAAGAACCCACCTTGATCCTCATCATTTTAAGAGGCTGGGATGGTTGAGGGTAGAGGATGGAGTCTCTCAAATTGAATTGAGCATGGTATATAAGATTGTAAATGGAGATGTCCCTAAATATTTAAATAATTTTTTTAGTAGAGTGAGGGACGTTCATAGTTACTTCACTAGGGGGTGTTCCACAGATTTTGTTCCTCCAAGAGTGCAAACTAAAATAGGGAAGGACTCCTTTTTATATGTTGCAACTAGTCTGTGGAATAAGTTACCAGGTAATATTAAGGTAATCATTAGTTTGGATGGGTTCAAACATGCTGTGAAAACATGGCTTAGAGATCAGATAGTGTAGGGTTTGCACTTATATAGTATGTATACAATGTTAATCTGATGTGTATACTGTCTATGTAATTTTGTTTTACAATTTTAGTAATGTCACAGCGCCACTCTTGTCATTTTTACATCTGCTGCCATCCAACATCAAAGGACCACAATGGAAATAAGCTTTCGAGCTTTATTGTGTTATCCTGACTCTCTGTTTTTAGTTTAAGTATGTGGTGTGGTTTATTTGAAACTAAATCATGTATTTATTTTTTATACAAGAACTGAGAATGTCAAATAAAATCAATCAATCAATCAATCAATCAATCAATCAATCAATCAATCAATCAAGATCCAGATTTTGAATCCAGATCAATTTATTGTTATCAAGATAACTCAAAAAGTAGTGCATGGATTTTGATATGTAGCTTTGTCCTAATCCAGCTTAGAACTGGTTAACTTTTGGAAGTGATCCATATCTTCTTCAATATCCTGGATCAAGAAAAATGTAATAGGGTAAGTATTGGTTGGATTTCACTCTAAGTTGGTGAGTGACTTTGTATTGATACTAGAAGGAAAAATATAACGTTTGATGATGATCCAGATCCGAAAATAAATTGTTAATATGTGTAATTATTGTGTAAGCCATGTATAATCGAATCCCTGTATACTCAGTAAAATACTGTATATTCAGTAGGCATATACATATATGGATGCACATTCCAGATTAGTAAACATCTGGACATTCTAATACATGGCTTGACGGAGGTATGCACTCTGTGCCATTCTGGTTATTGTCTGATTCTCATTAATAGCCACAACTGGTGAATTTATTATGCAGTCAGTTGTATTTAGCTATTATTTGCATTCATCCATAACCGCTTATCCTGTGCAGGGTTGCAGGCAAGCTGGAGCCTATCCCAGCTGACTATGGGCGAGAGGCGGGGTACACCCTGGACAAGTCACCAGATCATAGCAGGGCTGACACATAGAGACACAACCATTCACACTCACATTCACACCTACGCTCAATTTAGAGTCACCAGTTAACCTAACCTGCATGTCTTTGGACTGTGGGGGAAACCGGAGCACCTGGAGGAAACCCACACAGACACAGAGAGAACATGCAAACTCCACACAGAAAGACCCCCATCAGCCACTGGGCTCGAACCCAGAACCTTCTTGCTGTGAGGCGACAGTGCTCACCAGGACACCACCGTGCCATCCCTATTATTTGCATGATTCAGCCTATTTGTTTTGAACTGGGGTGCCATAAATGACGAGCACCCACAAACCCAGATTATTTTTGAAATGGGACAGAAATTATAAACTAAAATAAAAATACAGTTTTGTCGGTGTCCTGGCAGGTGATTACTCAATTTTAGCTCAGAGTGATTTCAAATATAGAAATGAGTACGAAGCAGGTTTCTGAATTCTAACCCTTTTTTGTGCTGCAACACTTACGTCTGCGCAGACGCAAACTATAATCGCAGCAATTGAGCAAGAACAGGAGAAAACTGTCTTACATCCAACCATATCAACAACAGGCCAGTCCAAATCTTTCCACTCATGAAAACGCTTAGAGAAAGGGGCAGGGCTAGCACCCGTATGACTTTATTCAAATGCTTTCATGCTTTCACTCATTATAATTCCTACAAACGTTTGAAAAAAAAAAACCCAAAACAGAGGACTTAAGCATTACAGGCTGTGTATATTCTCAGAGAACAGGAAAAGTCTGGTTGATGTGATTACAGCGTTCCAACTGCAACCAATAACCACAGATGATAAAATCACCCGATTCGGAATTGCCATATAGGCCAAGTGCACATGAGCGTTAAACTTGTGCGCTCCGGCTCTGTGCTTCACTTTAAAGCAAAACACAGCTCAGACATGCTTGACTTATCCAGTTTGTTTCCCCATTCAATCGTGTATGTATTAAATCACCACTTTTCAAAAAATGACAATGTAACAGCAAGATGTCAGGACCTGGTATTCCCAGTCAGTCTTCCACCAAGTACTAACCAGGTTAAGGCGCACTGGGTGGCGGCAATCTCTGTTTCTATTGCCCTTTGGCCTCTCATCTATGACATGAGGAGGTTGGTTCTCTGGTAACTGTGAGAGTTTGACTCCCAACTCACGTCTATATTGAGGCATGCCTCACCAGATGGAACTAGGTACCATTTTATGATGGTCTTTGGTATGACCCGACCACAAGTAGAACTTGCAGTCTCCTGGTTGAGAGGCACTGAGAGTGATTGAATTTCCCAACATGCAACATTCTTTGTTTGGACTTCTGTCTTTCTCTCTTTTGTGTCCATCTTTGCTCAGTACCACGATCTGGCCTAGTAGTTAGCATGTCCGCCTCTCAAACAGGAGATCACAAGTTCTACTTGCAGTCGGGTCATACCAAAGACCATTATCAAAATGGTACCTACTGCCATGGCATGCCGCAATACAGATGCAAGTAGGGAGTCAAACTCTTGTGGTTATCAGAGGACTGAACCCCCGCTGTAAGCCCAGCTATGTAATAGATGAGAGGCTGAGGGCTACTGAAATGGAGATCAGCGCTGCCCAATGCACCTCAAGCGCCTAGTTAGTACTGGGACAGGAGACCCCCTGGGAAGATCAGATCCTGGCACAGGAAGGGACTTTGATCTTTGCTCAGTCGTAGGTTCTGCCAGGCTCTTGCCCAGTGAAGACCTTTTTCGTTTGCTGCCATCAGATCTTCCAGGCACCATTGGTCATCTAGGAGTGGGTACCTTAGTAGGTAGGATGTAGATTGTACAGCTGTTCCACAATCACAGGTCAATGTCTCCTGTACCTGTATAGCCACATTTATTCATGTTATACTTGCACCATCCGACCCCTGTACAAAGTCTGTTAAGGGACTTCCAGGTCTTCCATTCTGTCCTATCAACAGGTGGCAGCTGTTCCTTGGATGGAATTGGCAGCTTTTCATTGTGATGGTTTTCACTACATTTTTCATCTCACAGAGCTACTCTGGTTGCTTGAGAGGGTTGGGAAAGTGGTTGGACTGTGTGGAGGAAGCTCTTCCTTGACTTCAGGTGCGTTTGGGCTGGTTGATCAGAGTGAAGAGGGTGACGGACGTCTTCAACTTGCCTGCTGCATTCAGTTCTACTTGCAGTTGATCTATGGACTTCAGGTGGAGCAATCCCAGCCAGGACATGCAAACGGTCTACATTTGTAGCAGCCAGTGATGCATCTGCAGCTATCATGAAGGTCTGCATCGACCCTCTTTCCGCAAGATGATCTCTCCCAGACAGGATAGGCCTTTTGTCTAATTAATTTATGATTGGTTCCATGTGTAATGGTTAGCACTCTGGACTCTGAAGCCAGTGATCTGAGTTCAAATCTCAGTGGAACCTACAAAGCCTTTAGTCCAGGTTCTGTAGTAAAGTAGACAGACTGTCTAGCTAGGACCTTTCTTTAGGGGAAGCCATGGCCTAAAGGGTAGAGAAGCAGCTTTGGGACCAAAAGGTTGCTGGTTCAAATCCCTGGACCAGCAGGAATGGCTGAAGTGCCCTTGTAAGGCACCTAACCCCAGGCTGCTCTAGGTATACTGTATGACACTCTGGATAAGAGTATCTGCTAAATGTCATTGATATAATTAACACACACTCCTGTTCAAAAAACTTGCCTAGATAGATAGAAAACACAAAGTCTGGTATTTTGAAGTCTTTCCCACAGTGGAAAACGTATATAGAAACGATAGCGTATTAGAATGAGGGTATTCATATAAACCTGTTCGGACTGCTGTGATAAAAATGAATCAACACCTTCTGACTAATTAACAGTTATTCCACGAAATCAAGTGGTACATGAGCTGATAGTCGACGAGGCACATAGCGTTGAGTCGGCTATAAGCCATGTACGACAAGATTGAGTGGAATAACTGTTTTATTCTATCCACATTCACTGGATTTTGAGAAACAGAGCATTTTTATTTTTAGCAAATTTGATAAATAAAAGCTTTATTTCCGCTTAGAATGTAAACAAACCGGCGAAATGACAGGAGCAATTTGTGAAAAATAATTCTTGAAAAAAAAAGTACATTCTTGCCATCAAATACTTATCTTTTTGGAGTTTTGTTTTCGAGTAGAGTTTTTATTTCGTCCTCAGTTAGTTCAGGAACACGCTCCACCGTTTTGTTTTTCTCTACTCACGGTATATGAGCTGATATCCTAGTAGTAGAGTAGCCAATCAGAATACGTGATTGCTCATATCCAGTGAATGTGGATAGAATAATCAGAATTAGTCTCGTCTCGTCTTGTCTTCATCCGCTTATCCCGGGCCGGGTCGCGGAGGCAGCAGTCTGAGCATGGAAGCCCAAACTTCCCTCTCCCCAGACACCTCGGCCAGCTCCTTGTGAAGAACACCGAGGCGTTCCCAGGCCAGCCGTTCCAGGGGGACATGCCTGGAACGCCTCCCCAGGGAGGCGTCCAGGAGGGATCCGAAAGAGATGCCCAAGCCACCTCAGCTGATTCCTCTCGATGTGGAGGAGCAGCGGCTCTACTCCGAGCTCCTCCCAAGTGACTGTGCTTCTCACCCTATCTCTAAGGGAGCGCCCAGCCACCCTGCGAAGGAAACTCATTTCGGCTGCTTGTATTCGCGATCTTGTTCTTTTGGTCATTACCCAAAGCTCATGACCATAGGTGAGAGTCGGAACGTAGATCGACCGGTAAATCGAGAGCTTTGCCTTTTGGCTCAGCTCCTTCTTCACCACAACAGACCGGTAAAGCGACCGCATCACTGCGGAGGCTGCACCGATCCGCCTGTCGATCTCACGCTCTATCCTTCCCTCACTCGTGAACAAGATCCTGAGATACTTAAACTCCTCCACTTGAGGCAGGACTTCTCCACCAACCTGGAGATGGCAAGCCACCCTTTTCCGGTCGAGAACCATGGCCTCGGACTTGGAGGTGCTGATTCTCATCGCAGCCGCTTCACATTCGACTGCAAACTGCCCCAGTGCATGCTGAAGGTCCTGGTTTGAAGAAGCCAACAGGACAACATCATCCGCCAAAAGCAGAGATGAAATCAGAATTAGTCATTAATAATAATAGAACATTAATTACCTCATGATATCTTGAATAAATTTCGTTAACCCTGAGATTTAGAAATGATCTCTGATTAAAGCAAGCATTTCTCACACTTCATTCACAAGTGTGCACACATGTACGGTACATAATACATCAACCACTGACACGACTCACATGATGCACTATGTGCCTAAATGGTGCAAATCTCCAAGAGTAGAGAAATCCTGATCGTGTCAGAGTCAACCACAGCCCAGATTCCACAAGAGTGTAATTAGCTGTGCTCTCCAGGTGGCTTTCCCTCCTCAGTTAGAAAAACGCTCGCTAACTGCAGGCGTCTGTCTGCTCATGTAAACAGAACAGAGGCAGCTGTCTCCTTCATGCGTGTTCAGCTGTCCTTGAAGACATACGAGGGAGCGAATGTCTTTCCTTGTCCCTTATGTCTGTTTTCCATGGTGCAATTTCAGCTGTCTTTTAAAATTATTACTTGTCACATTATACAAGATGATCCCGATAAATAAGAAATGTGTGAAATGTCCGATTACACAATTAAGGTCCTCAAACGACAGAAAATGACTACATTCTGTCTCCACGATCAATTAAAATGGAGGCACATAAACAGAAACATTCGTCAAAGTCAGCTTTATTTGATAAGACTTGTTTTTTCTGTCTATTAGCCCGTTTCGTTTAGGTTTCACCATCACCACTAGTGTATTTGTAGCTGTGAATTTGCATCATCGAATGCCATCCTCCTTTGAGATGAGCTAGTACTGGCTAACAAACTAGCCTAGCTTGAGCTCTAGTTTCTATTTATTATTCTCAGCAATGCAGAAATAAAAATTGCTTCAACGCTGGTGATGAAGATTTCGTTTGCCTTCGTTGTAGCTTTTCAAATCACGAGAATTTAAGCTGCTCGTGTGACTTCACTGTGTATTTGTTGTTCTTACTTACCCCCAGAGCTGCACAGTGATTGGTCAGAAGATAAAAGATATCACTTGGTACATTTTCAGAAAATTTGACCTCAGACACACTTCCTCCTGCCTTCAGGCCACTTCCTGTACGATCCTTCTTTTGTCTTATCACTCCTTTATTCTGAATATACCGCAAGGAAGTCCGATGTTTAAAGAGTTAAAAGTAGACAGCCTTTCAGATTTTTCAAGTGTAGGTCATGAAAAGAATTTTCCCCGACACCCAATTATTTTTGTTTAGTGGACCGAAAGCTACCGAATTCAAATCGCAGACTTCCAATTTTATAATTTT
Source organism: Neoarius graeffei (assembly GCF_027579695.1). Lineage (NCBI taxonomy): Eukaryota > Metazoa > Chordata > Actinopteri > Siluriformes > Ariidae > Neoarius > Neoarius graeffei. The sequence continues at coordinate 9,340,225 of NC_083576.1, read as the reverse complement.
TTTAAAAACAGAACAGTTAATGAATTTAGAGCCACATGGCCCTAAATTCTCCGCTAGTTTTTCCTGCTTCACCATGACCCAATTCAAGATACTATGTCAGACCTGGGCATTTTACAGCCCGCGGGCCACATCCGGCCCTTTGGTTCATTCTGACCGGCCCGCGTAAGGTTAATTAGAAATTACAAAATAAACGTATTTTCTAATTTTACCTCATGCATGGACTGAATGTGCATTGCTTTTATTTCGAAGTTGTGTTCAACAAAAACGCAATGCACGCGACATGAACATGACATGAAATCCCACGAAACCTAATCCCGCGATAACTACTTCCGTAATTTGTCCAGACCAACCACAAACTTGTACGTCATCCTTCAAACGGTCCAGCCAATCACATAGTGTGACGTCACCAGCAGGCGCCGGAGCCCGAGCCGATCTGTAGATCTGATGCCTACACCGAATCGACTGATGATCATCTGTCAGCTGTGCTTCGCATCTCCACCTCAGACATTCAACCTGACTCTGATGCACTCGTTAAAGACCAACAGAGACGAGATTTCTCTCACTGAACAAATAAAAAAGTGAAAAACACCAAATGAGGTGATTAGACTACAAATGTGGGCATCATTATTATATGATGTATCTTGCTTGATATTTGAAGTAGAAAGACAATATTGTGATGTCTTTATTGTGTTTTGGGGTGAATGTGACTGAAAAAAAATGGTACAAACGTTCACATTTTGTTAACCATTGTTTTGGGAAATTTGATTGAATAAATGACATTTTTTGTAAGGCAACCTCGTTTTTTCCATACTCTTACCAGTCTTAGCAGCTTGTAAAAGCAATGTTATTTACTGCTTTATATAAAGAAATACAATTAATATTATGCAGAATTTAGTTCAGCCTTTTGGTCCGGCCCTCCACTAAATTTTCTGTTTCTCATGTGGCCCCACGGAAAAAATAATTGCCCACCCCTGTACTATGTCATGCATGATGTGGTGGGCTTTCCCCATTCGCACAAGGCATTGTGGGATACAAATTTGAAACAGGAGAGAAAAATGGAGGACGTGAGTGTGCGAATGAAACGTGAAAGACCGACTACAGTAATGACGTTATGTTATATACGAAGGAAAGGAAACGCAGGACCAAACTACCGTAAAATACCAAATAATAGCCGAGTTCCAATTAACCGCCGAGTTCCCTTTAACGGCCGGGTGTACGCGTGTGTTGTGACAAATAAAGGCCGGTTCCGAATACTCGCCGGGGTCTAAAAAAAAAAAAAAAAAAAGCGTCCGAACGTTCTATCTAGAATCTTGAGGCCCAGCACTTTTCTGGTTTTCTGGTGTTTAAACGATTTTGCATTGCATAGTTTTCTACTGAAACAATATGAATGAATGAATGAATGAATGAATGAATGAATGAAATTATTTCTATAATACTGTTTACAACATTTTGTTACGTGATAATAAACATGCCATTTCAATGTTATAATCTTGGTCTACCGTAATATTTCTTGAGGAATGCAACTCCGTAACTTTTGACAGATGTCTTAGCCACCCCTTTGGGTATACCCAACGAAAGCCAGCGTGTGTGGTGACATTGAGGACTGCGGGTTTCCAAGGTTGGACTGCTGCTTCTGTTAAACGACCTAAATTGCCGAATGCATGCGTCAAAGCACACACTGAGTTTTATTAAAGACCTTATACCATTTCACTTGCCCTTACCCATTCGGATCTGGAAGACGCTTTACAAAAAAGGTGAGAGCGTTCTAACATGCATTTCAGTCTGCTCGCGGCCAATCTAATCCAAGGAGCCTTTTCAACAAGTAATCTGTCGTGCAAGTTGGGCAGAAGCACGCGTCAGGCAGGCAACATGTAGGCCTACAAGTCAGGAACCTATTCAACTAACTTTCATCCGAACTTTAAGTTTTCTACGGGGTCGAGCCACCGTACCAACTCACTCGGGGAATAGGCTCATATCGGCCAAATAGGGAGACGTCTTGGAGAGAAACGTGATGCAAGATGACAGTATGTAGCCACTGCAGGTCACTTATTTTTCAGCATAAGAAAAAACCCTTTGGTTTGACACTTCGCACCCTAATTATGTTGCTTCAACGTCGCGCCCTCCATGCAATTTCAGATTGACAGACATCGCGAAGCGCAAAGGGTGGAGGCTGCATGGGTGAGGGTGATAGCAAGTGACCATAACTTTGCAGAGTAATTAAATCACAGTGCTGCGCACAGACAATGGTGTGGTTTCTTGATTATTTTGTAAAGCATGCGCTTAACTAGTCATTAACAGGAAAAGGTGTGTGATTTATCCTTTATCCACCCCGACTGTGCCATGCGAAGATGCATTCTGCGTCTTCAAAATTCCCCGAAGTCGGCACCGTGCTATCTGTAATCTAACTCTAAACAAACTGTAAGTTATACTGGTTAAAAGTAGGCCTATCTGAGAATGATTTTTTTCCCCGTTTTGAGGTAGATTTTGGGGAAGGTATTTGTGAAGAAGGAATTAATCGCCTGTTCCAAATAGCCGCCTAGTCTCTAATACGCGCCGGGTCTCTTACGTGATTGAGACAAATAATCGCCCGGGCTATTATTTGGTATTTTACGGTAATAAATATCGGCGTCCAGGGAGCACCTCGGTGTGATCAGCTGTTCGTTTAGCGACAGAACGTTGGAACTGTCAGTGCACGCTCAAAGGGAAACCTGCGCATGCGCACACACACGGACTTCCTCTGTCTGCTTGACTGCGCAAAGCAAGTGATTTCATGCACATTATTTGTTTTAATCCCCTCAAATTAAATAACTTCCCAGCCACAGAACGGCCTGATATTTTGTGAGATGTTACAGAAATAAACATATATCACAATGACCACATTTCAGACGGAACTAAATTTCACCAATTTTATGAAATCAAAAGGCCGTCTAGCTTTAAGGCTTTTATAACAGGAAATGGGGGAAATGATGTTGAGATTGCAGTAAAGGAGGTGATGCTGTCTGTTTTTAATCAAACATTTAGCTTATCGCAGTAAGGGTAGCTCGTAATCAGCTATGGTTCAGGGATCACCATGTCAATCATCTGTAGAGATTTAAAAGTCTGGCTCAGCTCCAAATCCCATGCCAGGAAGGCATCACCAAGACATGTGCTCTGAGGGAAACCAGCAATTCTTGAAAACATCAGTGTGCCAGTCAAAAAAGAAAAAAAAAGCATAATCTGTTAACGTTAAGCCATGTCAATGTTATAAACTCTGGTTAATCATGTGGTTTTATCTAAGCTGAGCTGTGGCTGTGTTCTGGGAGCCAGATTCGGGTGAGGTCATCGCAGACATTCTGCAGCACTGTGTGAGCCAGATTAAAGTGGTAAGCATGGGACCATCGTTCAACTGCAAATCTGGGGAGCTTGCTAACAATTAGCATTACCAGTCTGGTTAAAGGAGAACTGAAGGCAAATTTTTTATCATCAAAATTCTATTTCTCATTTTATTAATTATCGGAATGCGTTTTTGATCGCTATTTTGTCGCTGCTATAGCAAGTTATGAGTGTTTAAATATGCTCTGTAATATATCAGTCCATATGTCAAAGCAATGGCCGTAAATGAGATTCGTTGAGACCTGTGCGAGACATCGTAGGCCGGAAGTAAAACGTACAGCGGAAATCAAAGCGACCGACATCTGCCAACGTTGTCAAAAGACACGCGCGGCCTCTTTCGAATGCTGACGTAATCAAGCCGGAAGTTTTGTTTGTTTTGATAGCAATCAGGAAAGTTTGAAAAAATTACGCAGTAATCGTCATTCAAACTCGTTTTTGTGCAATATTTCGTTTGGAAAACAGTTTTCAAAATGGCGGCACAGACACCTGGCTGACGCTTCACATTTCAAAGTCTCGCACAAGTCTCGTGAAGATCGCGCAGATAAGTGACGCCTGCCGTGGACCAAACGAACTAAATTCAACACGGCTACAAACCGAATAGGCCGATAAGTATAATATTTAATTGCAACTAGTTGCCAATACGAGTCACGATATAAGGTTACTAAAACGGAAAACGTAATTGAATAACACGTTAATTAAGAAATAAAGCAAGTTTAAAAATGACTTCAGTTGTCCTTTAATGAGCGAAAAGGTATGAAGATGTTCTCTTCAACCAGTAAGTGAGGGGAGTGAATACTTATGCAACATAAAAATTGCTGCTTTTTTGTTGAATTAGTCTTTGTGACACAATAACTGTATTCTCCACCTTCAAATTTTAGCCTTTTTTTTGTAAATAAAATGGAAACACTCCAAATGAAGTCCATTTCAGTTTGTAAAGCTACAACATGCAGAAAAGTTCAAAGGGGGTGAAAACTTATGCAAGACACATGTACTCTCACTGTTTCTTTGTTATTGTTATAATTGTGTATTATAGTGTGTTTTTTATTTTAGAATGTTTCTTGTTGTTTCGTATATTTGTGAAGGGGGAGCCCTTTTTTTTTTGTTAAATAATGTCTATGAAGCTGACTCGTGGAAAACGTTCAAGAATTCCGATGTACCTGTACTGCAGTGTATTTGTGAAAATGGCAATAAACTCTATTCTATTCTATTCTATTTACAGTGATGGGAAGGTTATGAGTTCAGGAGCCCCTGATGAACTGTGTGCAATATTGATACTTTCTCACTCAGTGTAAGTCAGTTGGAATAAAAGTGTTTACCGAGTGAATAAATGTAAATGTTTGGATGGCGTTAGCAGTCAGGCTAAATATTTATCAGGGAAAATTTTATTAATTTATTAATAAAAGGGACAAGTTACTTCTCAAACCACATTAAAGCACACTGGGTAAATAGAATAAGTAGGATAAGGTTTTTTATTTCCCAGATGGCATTAAACACATTTCCATGTTTCCCTCTTGGACTCTTTGAATGTTCATAAACCTTTGCTTTTGGGTTTTGGTTGAAAACCTCAAATTCTTAACCCATGGTTAAACTTCTACTATTCCAACTATTTTTCTTTTATTGCGCTTGAAGAGAAATTTGTAGACACACACCCCTTTGAGGACTTTCCACATACTTAATTCGGATTACTCTATCCACATTCACTGGATATGAGCAATCACGCGCTCTGACTGGCTACTCTACTACTAGGATATCAGCTCATATACCATGAGTGGAGAAAAACAAAGTGGCGGAGCGTGTTGCTGAATCAACCGAGGACGAAATAAAAACTCTACTCGAAAACAAAACCCCAAAAAACACAAAACAAAAAAGCAATGAAATATGGAATGAAAGTATTTGACAGTAAGAACGCATCTTTTTGGTTTTTCAAGAATTATTATTATTATTATTATTATTATTATTATTATTATTATCATCGCATTTTTCACTAATTGCTCCTGTGATTTTGCCAGTTTGTTTACATTCTTCATCTTTAAACATTAAAATTTGTTGATTTTTTTTAGACTGGTTCAAAAGCTCAAAGAAATTTGAAAATTACAGAACTGAAATGTCCAAGGAAGAATTAAATAAATATCTAAAGCTATTCTATACCTCGGCATGACAGCAAAACGGCACTTTCTACAAAAAACAACACTAAAGTCAATTCGTGCCACCATCGATAGGTTTTTAAGAAGTCCACCTTAGCGGAAATGATTTTATCGGATGTTTTGTATAAAGCTTTTATTTATCGAATTTGCAAAAAATTTAAATAAAAATGCTTTGTTTCTCAAAATCCAGTGAATGTGGATAGAATAAAACAGTTATTCCACTCAATCTCGTCGTACATGGCTTATAGCCGCTATCAGCTCATGTACGGCTCGATTTCATGGAATAACTGTTAAATATTATATAGACATGAGTGTTTTACTGGGAAATACACCACTCATATTTTTTATACGAGCTCCATCCGGGGCATGGAGAACCAAAACTGTGACATACATCTTTCCATGTCACTCATAAGGAAATCGATAAATCTCATCTCATCTGATTATCTCTAGCCGCTTTATCCTGTTCTACAGGGTCGCAGGCAAGCTGGAGCCTATCCCAGCTGACTACGGGCGAAAGGCCGGGTACACCCTGGACAAGTCGCCAGGTCATCACAGGGCTGACACATAGACACAGACAACCATTCACACTCACATTCACACCTACGGTCAATTTAGAGTCACCAGTTAACCTAACCTGCATGTCTTTGGACTGTGGGGGAAACCGGAGCACCCGGAGGAAACCCACGTGGACACGGGGAGAACATGCAAACTCCGCACAGAAAGGCCCTCGCCGGCCATGGGGAAGTTTACCTTCTTGTGTTGAAAATATTTTCACTCCTTCGCTTCGCTCCCTCGTGAGATATCCATTCACCACTCGAAGATAAACTTCATATCTTTGCTCCACCGTGTGATATCCTCTATTGACTGCTATCCTAAACCTAAATCTAACCCTCACCTTAATCTCAGTAAAAAGTGGAAACAGGAACATTTAGGCACTTTTAGGGTTCAGTTTTGCTTTGTTTTGTTTTCATAAAAGCTGCAATTACAAAAACGTGTTGTTTTTTTTAATCAGAACTTGCAAATCATAATACGTATTTGGTCCCGACCAAGGTACATGTAATTCATAATTCTTTCTAATCTTTATTGACAGTCTTATTACAGTATCTTCTTTGTCCTTTGCCGCTATCACAATTAATCAGTCAATCAGCCAAAAAAAAAAATCTGATAACTCTTTGGAAAGAGCTCTAGAAAGAATCAGAAGAATTAGTTTTAATAAGAGAAGTCAGAGGAGAACGGTTGGGGCGGGTATCCCAAAAGCCTCCTAATGCTAAGAGCATCTTAACTAGGAGAGAGAAAGAGAGAGCATTCATTGTGCCGCTCGCGCTACCATTTAACGATGATCTTTGTGCTACGATGCTTTTGGGAAACACAGGCCAGACTGGTTCAAGCTGACTGATAACTCAAATAACCACTTTATGCAACCGTGGTGAGAAGAAAAGCAACTCAGATCGCACAACAAATCATACCATGGACTACAGCATCGTATTTTGGTTCTGATTGGGGGAAAAAAAAAACGTTATCTGGTCTTCTATTCAGTTCAGTTCAGACAACTTTATTAGTCCCCAAGGGGGCAATTCAGTTCAAGCAGTTCCTGAACATAAAAAAAACAAGGGGTATAATGTACGTCCAATTAGTCTGTTATATATCTATTTAGTAAGTTTTTCTTTTTGGCGTATTCGATTATGCTAAGTGCACCGACGACTACAAAGTCAACATGTTTATTCTTCCCAAACATGCCCGTGTGTATACATGAGATCATTCCGATTTTAAACTCTCCATACCGTACACAGACCTTGGAGAACTCTGGCAGGCATCCTAGTCCGACTCTACTTTGAAGCTCTCCTAAATGATGTACATCAAAAAAAACATGTCCAAGCACCATCCGAACTTCCGATCCAAGACAAAAAAGAAAGTAACAAATGCAAACTTGATATTTGCATTGCCCACACACATATACACACACACACGTGCAGTGACCTAGGCGTACACTCGCACACTTCACTGTTCCACCGCACCGGTGCGATAACTCTAACAAAAGCAGGCCCTGAAGATCTTTATCGCAAGCGGTTCCTCTCCCCAGTGGGCTAAAACAACATTGTACAATCTGCACCCTATTGAGGTGGCTGTGTTGTGGGCTGATGGTGCTCGAGCACAATGAGGGGGTTTAATGCAAAGCAGAGAGAAGCAGAGCAGGGACACACGCACTCTGATGCACACCGATACACACTCACCTCTTCATTTATGTTCCCATTTATTCATTCAGCAGATGCTTTGATTTGATCTCAGGTCTGAATTTGTTCCATATTTACTATACAGTGCACTATTCAGCTGTTTCTGTGCAGCTGTTTTGTCGTGTCCTAACCATCGGTGGACAAACTCATCTTCTATCTGTCATCGCCAGAAGTGGGAAATAACAAAGTACAAATTCGTCCATACTGTACTTAAGTAGTGTTTTCAGCTATCTGTTCTTTATTTGAGTATTTCTTTGTCTGATAAATTTTTACTCTTACCCACCACACATTTCTTTCTATTTCTTACATTTTCAAATCAGGCTCGTTATTTTAGTTTTAACGCATTTAACTTGCATGCCTTCCAACATGAAGACCGATTTCAGTTTAAATGTTTGGGACAATGACATAGAAAAGACAATACCGATTACTACAATCCAATCTGGCAACCCCTGACTCCGAATCAAAACATGAGCTGCGTTCAAATTCAGCAAAATGGAGCGAACATCTAAAGGTTTTTGCGTAACCGAATTGTTCAATTTAAATACCGAATGCTTTATCTGTTTGTGATGTATGCTCTACAAACTCTGGGTCATATATACACTACCGTTCAAAAGTTTGGGGTCACCCAGACAATTTTGTGTTTTCCATGAAAAGTCACACTTTTATTTACCACCATAAGTTGTAAAATGAATAGAAAATATAGTCAAGACATTTTTCTGGCCATTTTGAGCATTTAATCGACCCCACAAATGTGATGCTCCAGAAACTCAATCTGCTCAAAGGAAGGTCAGTTTTATAGCTTCTCTAAAGAGCTCAACTGTTTTCAGCTGTGCTAACATGATTGTACAAGGGTTTTCTAATCATCCATTAGCCTTCTGAGGCAATGAGCAAACACATTGTACCATTAGAACACTGGAGTGAGAGTTGCTGGAAATGGGCCTCTATACACCTATGGAGATATTGCACCAAAAACCAGACATTTGCAGCTAGAATAGTCATTTACCACATTAGCAATGTATAGAGTGGATTTCTGATTAGTTTAAAGTGATCTTCATTGAAAAGAACAGTGCTTTTCTTTCAAAAATAAGGACATTTCAAAGTGACCCCAAACTTTTGAACGGTAGTGTAAATATATACATAGTGCTCTTGGTCACATGGTCTGCTCACAGATTTGTGCCATTTCATCAGCATCACTCTATCAAAAATACTATCGTGACTGTGGGAAGAAACTGCACATACGAGTCAATCTACAAAATCTGCCCCTCATAATATGTGCCAGAGGCAAAAAAAAAAAAGAGAGAAAAAGCACTGAGAGCAAAGGAGCTGTGGAGGCCTGCCTCTTATTAAAGTTACACTTGGGGAATGCATTGGCATGGCGTTTCCGGTCTGCCCCCAGTCCCTGAACAAAAAAGGGAACAAAAAGTGCCATCAAATTACAGTGAGATAATAAAGCACAGGTTCACAAAATGCCTCAGAGAAATGATAGTCTGAAAAAAAAAGTAGCAAAATTAATTACAAATGGCGGCACACGACCTGACTTCCTTTAGTGCTTTTAACATAGAAGGTGTGGAGGCGGGGCAGCACGGTGGTGTAGTGGTTAGCACTGTCGCCTCACAGCAAGAAGGTCCTGGGTTCGAGTCCCGTGGCCGGCGAGGGCCTTTCTGTGCGGAGTTTGCATGTTCTCCCCGTGTCCGCGTGGGTTTCCTCCGGGTGCTCCGGTTTCCCCCACAGTCCAAAGACATGCAGGTTAGGTTAACTGGTGACTCTAAATTGACCGTAGGTGTGAATGTGAGTGTGAATGGTTGTCTGTGTCTATGTGTCAGCCCTGTGATGACCTGGCGACTTGTCCAGGGTGTACCCCGCCTCTCGCCCGTAGTCAGCTGGGATAGGCTCCAGCTTGCCTGCGACCCTGTAGAACAGGATAAAGCGGCTAGAGATAATGAGATGAGATGAGGTGTGGAGGCGTGGTTAAGGTTTGTTTAGCCCGGGTTTTTCAACACTGGGGTCGCGACCCCACATGGGGTCGCCTGAACTTGCAATGGGGTCGCTTGAAATATCCAGAAGTGGGGAAAAAAATACTGCTAAAAAAATAAAATAATTGTATGAATAATAATACTATCAAAAAAGTATTACCATCGATTAAAACGCCACACACACACACTTAAACGAACATACATGATCGATATGGATTTTTTATGTAAATTCGTTCAAATGACTGCGATGACGGCACGAAGATACGCCCACTTCAGTTTACGCGCTTGACTAAATAACTGAACGGTAGCCAGTGCTGCCCACACAGCCTTGCTAGCGTCAGTCACAGCTATTAGCCTACAAGTGCAACAAAAAAATGGAACGATTTCTTCGTCCGCCCGACACTACAAAGAGCAGACAAACAACACCTGATGAACATGAACCGAAAACAAAAAGGCTGAGAAGATACGACGAAAGTTTCTTACAATTTGGATTTACCAGCGTGCTGGAAAGAAACGAGGAAAGGCCGAAGTGTCTTCTGTGTTCGGCCGTGCTGTCTGCGGAGAGTCTCAAACCCAACAAGCTGAAAAGGCACTTTGAAACAGTGCACAAAGAACATCTCGGTAAACCCCTAAGTTTTTTTTAAAAGAAATGTGCTGAGCTTAATCAGCAGCGATCTTATTTCAAAAAGGCTGCGATGGTGAGTGATGGGGCACTGAATGCATTGTTTGAAGTTAGCTACCTCATTGCGAAAACCAAGACCCCACACACAATCGCAGAAACGCTAATTATGCTAAATATTTTATGCTAAATTATGCTAAATATTATGCTAAATATTTTTCTTAGCAGAAAATGCCATTCAGGAGGACATTCTATACTGCCTGCCTCTTCCCGAGCACGAGACTGCACAGGCAATGTACGATGTTCTTCAGGATTACATGGAGAAACACAGAATTCCCTGGGAGAATATGGTGGGATTTTGCACAGACGGGGCTCCGTCTATGGCCGGACGGCGAAATGGTTTGAGGACACTTGTCATTCAGCGAGCACCATCTGCACTGTGGAATCATTGCATGATTCATCGGGAACAACTGGCATCTAAAGAACTGAGCGCGTCCATCGCAGGCATCATGCAACAGGTGGTAGCCATGGTGAACTACATCAAGCCACATCCTCTGCGAGCACGCCTGTTCGCAAAGCTATGCGTCGATATGGGCTCTGAATATGAAGATCTGCATTTTCACACAGATGCCCGGTGGTTGTCGAGAGGCAACACGTTGGAGCGGTTTTTCAAGCTGAGAAACGAACTGTTGGCGTTTTCAATGGATGTGAAAAAAAACGATTTCGTTGACTTTCTCTGTGACCAGCAGAAAATGTGCCTCCTTGCATATGCCACGGACATATTCAGAAAACTTAACGAACTGAACACAAGCATGCAAGGAAAAAATAAGAATGTCATGCAGATGAGTGATCGGATTGATGGATTCAGGGCCAAAATCACACACTGGAGAGGAAGTCTTGCAAAGGGAAACTTCACGCATTTCCCCCAGTTAAGTCAGTTTTTGGAAGACAACAGCATCGACAAGTGTTCTACAATGGAGATGTGCAGCCACCTGGAACGGCTTGAGGAGCACTTCGCCACATACTTTCCAGATATGGATATGTCAAAGTTTGAATGGGTGAGGAATCCGTTTCACTGTGATGTGAGCGCAGTGGACCTTCCTGCCACCGCGATAGAACGCGACATTGACATGTCTCGTGACAAAATGCACCAGCAATTACATTCGCGCGTGCCAGTGGAAGAATTCTGGTTTGGAGCCAGAGAGGAGTACCCCGAGATCGCACTGCGTGCTTTGAAACTGTTGGTTCCTTTCGGAAGCACTTACCTTTGTGAAGCTGGATTTAGTGCACTTGTCTGTATGAAATCAAAGTACCGCTCGCGTTTGGATGTTACGTCAGAGATAAGATGCACACTCTCTACCACAGAACCGGACTTTGAAAGGCTGCAGAGAAGTGTGAAGGCTCAGACATCTCATTAGATGTGGAGAGACTCTTTTACATAGTTCCATTTTTGTGAAATTGAAGGATATGTGATGAAAATAAAATGTGAGTTTGTGCAATAAACTGGTTACTCTGTATTTACAACACAGTATAAAACACATCAAACACTAATTTAAAAAAAAAATGTCAGTGGGGTCGCCAAAAATGTACGAGGTCAAAATGGGGTCACAAGCCAAAATAGGTTGGGAACCTCTGGAGACGCAACCCTGAGGCAATAAAGTTGCATGCAACTGGTCCAGTTACATGCTAAGAAGCTGATGGACACCTCACTTGTCTCAGTGGTTTATTGAGTACGTGCTCATTTGGCAACAAAAAAATTGCAAACTGACCACCAGACACACCTCCATCACCGGACACCACCACCATTCACACTTCCACTACCGGACACGCCTCCACCATCAGACATGCCTCCACCACTGTTCCCACCACCACCAGACACGCCTCCACCGGACACTACCACCATTCACACTTCCACTACCGGACACGCCTCAACCACCGGACACGCCTCAACCACCAGATACGCCTCCACCACCGGACACCACCACCAATCACACTTCCACTACCGGACATTTCTCCACCACCAGTCACGCCTCCACCACCAGCCATGCCTCCACCACCAGACACGCCTCCACCACCAGACATACCTCCACCGGACACCACCACCATTCACACTTCCATTACCGGACACGTCTTCATCACCAGACACACCTCCACCACCGGACACGCCTCCACCACCAGACACGCCTCCACCATTTTTCATGCCTCCAACACCGGACACGTCTCCACCACCAGATCCACCTCCACCAGGGGATCCACCTCCACTGCCGTTCACACCTCCACCACCAGACACACTTTCATCCCCGGACATGCCACCACCAAACAAAAAACACTCACATACTGGCCACCCCCCCATTCCCTCTACCCCTCTCTAATGCCTGTTTATGTTTTTGGAAAGCGATCTTTCAATTTGATTTTTTTTTGTTCCACCCACACCACAAGATGTCAAAACATGATCAATAAAGAACAAGATAAATGGCACAAATCTGGATTCCATTTTTCCCGATCGATGCTTATTACATGAGTCAGCACATTTCCTCTCAGCGTGCAGCCTTTGTAATGCTCATCCTCATATCTTCTGAATACTTTTATTATGATGTACACTTTCAGAACACATGATACTGATACATCTTGGAGTCTTGAACACTGTTCAACACACACTCGTGAAATAATTGTTTTAGCAGTCTATTCGATTGCTGCAGCTTTCTCCGTATTATAATCCCCATACTCTACCCACGTTGCTCACAAACACTTTACTACCTCATATTAAATGTTGTGTTACGTTTTGTTTTTTTTTTAAGATATTTTTTTGGGCTTTTTCACCGGATAGGACAGTGCAGAGACAGGAAAAGAGAGACGGGGAGGGATCAGGAAATGAACTCAGGTCGGAATCGAACCCGGGTTCCCGGATTTATGGTATGACGCCTTAATCACCTGAGCCACGACGCCCCTGTGTTATGTTTTGATAGACATTTGCTAGCTATCTCATAGTAGCTAGTATTTTGCACTCACTGGAATGTTTCGCTTCTTAAAACTAATTATTTGGTCTGTGGAGAAGCTCATCTCATCTCATCTCATCTCATTATCTCTAGCCGCTTTATCCTTCTACAGGGTCGCAGGCAAGCTGGAGCCTATCCCAGCTGACTACGGGCGAAAGGCGGGGTACACCCTGGACAAGTCGCCAGGTCATCACAGGGCTGACACATAGACACAGACAACCATTCACACTCACATTCACACCTACGGTCAATTTAGAGTCACCAGTTAACCTAACCTGCATGTCTTTGGACTGTGGGGGAAACCGGAGCACCCGGAGGAAACCCACGCGGACACGGGGAGAACATGCAAACTCCGCACAGAAAGGCCCTCGCCAGCCACGGGGCTCGAACCCAGAACCTTCTTGCTGTGAGGCGACAGCGCTAACCACTACACCACCGTGCCGCCCCGTGGAGAAGCTACAAATAAAAATTTAAGTGCACTTTGTACATATGACAATAAAATTTGAACTTGAACATCTTGATTTTATACTTTACAGTTTTGCCAATGAAGAAATCCAAACTAAAAACAGATTGCGAGGATTAGCGACACTGATCAAACCAGGAAGTGCGGTATGGAACATGGTTCTCAGCTACAATTGTTTTGGTATTTTTATGTGCTTTCAACATGGATTCATGGTGAAAAATGATGCAAAATGATTCACAAATGACTAATTAACCAAACACTGTTCACTTTCTTTGTGGCTTTACAAATTGATTTTATGGAAAAAAAATACCCAAAACTGTAGGTAGTCTACAGACTAAATGCCGGATTTCAAACAAACTTCTCAACTTTATTAAAAATTTGGCTAGCACAAAATCAAGCAAGTGTTGCCCTGGTCTCATTCCCAGTTGGTTGCCTGGAAAGCTAGCTGACTAGGCAAAAAAGTGTTAGCATAACATAACATAGCAACATATGGCGAGCTAATTAGCTAGCTCAAAGGTTCTGAGTGCAAAGTTGAATTCTGGGCAAAATGTTCTTTTTCTATTGCTGTCGGAGTTTCGAGATGTTTCACTGCTGCACACACACACCGTGTGTAAATGTTTTGCCAAGATAAAAAGCGGCCCGCGTTTTACAATTCCGGAGATTGCCGAAGCAAGTAAGCACCAATATCACGTGATCACCATGGGGCGTTTGACCTACTTTTAACCAAAATAAGTCGGCGTGGGCAAACATGGTGGACTCGGCTCTCCCTCCAACGGCAAAGAAAAGGAAAGCCAGCCTAGCGAGTGCAACTGCAAGACAGTGCAAGGTTAGATGACATGACATTTTTCTGGACAGATAACTAAATCAGTCTAGCTAGCACTTAGCTATCTTAGCCTTAGAACGCATGCGCTCGACTCCATGGTAGCAAGTATGGAGTTATTCACCTAATGTTTTGATCTTACAGAGAAAGAAACAATAACACAAAAGCAGGAACAGAGAAAAGATATATTCGTCTTTTGCTTCATGGATCTATTCGCAAATGTCAACCACAAATTACACCCCTGCGACTCAAAACTCTCCGAGGTCGATGCAAAGTCACGATGTTTTCCGCGCGTCGTCATCTTGGTGTGACTCAGTTCCATAGTTATGGTAATTAGTTAACACTCCTGGTGTTCGACTGTTTCCATTGGGCCATACTGTTTACCTCACTCTCTTCTGTTCTGTGCACATGCACTCTATTCTCTATGTTCTACCTTAATATATACTAATTTGTCATATTCTATTCTATTCTCTCCTAAGTTATCCTACTCTGTCCTAGTCTATTCTCTATTTCTATCTGCAATGCATTATACTGTCATTCCTAGTCCTGGGTACGACTTTAAACTGCAACCGGTGGTGAGTCTCAGGTCCGGGAGGACTTGAGTATTGGGGAAAGTAGAGTTACCTCTTAATCACCATTGCTCCCAGGTCCGCTCTGACCCGGAGTGGTAGCACCTGCCTGGGTTACAGCTATGGGTTAAATAGTACATCACCAATAAGGCACTGGCAGCAGGGTGCTTTTCAGTGCAATGTGGCAGATGAGCCCAACAGCGTCAATGGCACACCACCAGATGGCATGCGGAAGAGCCACTCAAATAGCCAATGGATGGTATCACTCGGCAAGTCAGTTGTCACTTCCATACCCGTCAGGTTTGTGGCACTTTTGTGCACCACTTGGCATCAGGTCTGGAGGTCCAGAGAGACAACACGATGGGGACATGACATCGTTTGTCATACCTTACTCTACAAGGTGCTTTGTTAGGAAAGGAGAATAAGTCTGTGCTCTGGTGCAGGCCTTGTGGACCATCTGCATTTCTGTGCATCCTAATGAAGCAGTCATCATCGCTAGCGATGGACAGTGCTACCTCAAGAGGGAGAAAAACAGTCCCAAAATGGAGAAAAGCAACCCCCAGGACATCAAAATGATCACATCTCGTCCACATGATATTCTTCTTGCGAAACATAGGAAAGTGCCATGCACGATAAAAAATAAATAAATTTCAGACGACTTTGAAGTCAACCCCTTTAAGCACATTAACACTGACTTAACCGATGTATGTCGTGCAGCAGGGGGTGGGATTCTGAAATCAGGCAAGTTACAACCGTGAGATCTGTTACACCACTATTTGCAACTCTGCAAGTTATATGACTGTTTCAGTCCGTTCAGTACACAGCCTGGCTAGTTTAGACAGCGCTAAACAAACTGACCCAGATAGCGGAAAGCCCCTAATCCATCCGTCTGCTAATCTGAATCATAACACAACCCTGAGCTTAGCTTTGGGTTTAGTTCCTCACTTAGTTCCATACAATCCGACAGAAAGACAGACATGAATCATGATGACATCATCAAACAACCTGTGCAGGCAGATTTATGATGTTTTTATAGTCAGTGGATGGTACATGGAGTTCTGCAGTAATGTTAGAATGTACAGATTGTTTAAGGTAAGAGTAAACGGTCTGGGAGCGTTCCCTGTTCGTAAGTAAAATAGACATGTTTAGAGGCATAGCACAGGATAATTTACACTTTACTCCATGTCATCGCTGGCAACTCGCCGTGCTAACAGTAACTCCACTCCACATCAGGCTATATTGGGATTTTTTTCCGATAACAGCACAACCCAAACTGTGTTATTCCTTATCTTTCA
Source organism: Neoarius graeffei (assembly GCF_027579695.1). Classification (NCBI taxonomy): domain Eukaryota; kingdom Metazoa; phylum Chordata; class Actinopteri; order Siluriformes; family Ariidae; genus Neoarius; species Neoarius graeffei. The sequence goes on along the minus strand of NC_083576.1, from coordinate 9,323,743 downwards.
AATGGCCCCTGAAATAAAATCAAGCCAAAATGATTTAATAAGCTGCATTATGACTTGATTCTGGTTTATTCACATGAAACTCATCCGATATTGTGTACAGAAAACATCTGTGCGCATCTGTTTTTCTGTCTCAGAGCTCTCAAACTCTGACAAATGTAAACAAAATGCAAACACATTAAATAAAAACGTCCGACTCTGAGGTATTATTTAGAGTCTGGTTTATCTAAATAAACAGGCTACAAACAAGCAGAACTTTCCCACAAGGCTGCTGGTCTAAACCATCCACACAACACTTTCATTTATTCCTACAACAACAGAAGAACCACAAAACAGACACGCAAATGCAATGTCACGCAGCAAACAACGTCACGGAAAACGACAGGCGTTCTCCAGGTCAGCTTCCCAAATATGATATCAAATACAGACTTTCAGCATGTGCTAGTAGCGGCAGGAAATTGTGACTCGGTGAATAAAGACCTACTGTGCTCAGAGATAAGGCAGGGCTCTATCATCTATCGTCCATCATCTAAGAAAGCTCTGAGAAACACTCTTGGAAGCTTTGAGTCATGTGGAGTGGATGTTTAACGTTCTGCTGAAGAGTAATTAAGTGGCGTATTACGAAACAGCGCCACTTGTTTATATAATCTGCATCTTGAAATGATTTTGATAAGAAAGGGAATAAACATGATGTAAGTCTGGTGGTAAAATTATTTTCGCTTTTCACGTTGCAAACCTTTTTGGCAAGTCAAAAGGTCAAAGCACAATTGAACAACCTTGAAGAGGTCATTGTGGCTTTGGGAGCCATGTGTAATTATATGCAACGTCCTCTCATGCCTGGTGCAAAGACTAATTTATAAATTTCTGAAGACTTAGACTCACAATTTAAATAGAAATTATCAAAATATCTGGTTTACAAATGAAACAAAGAATGCTGAAATCTCCATCGATAATGTGCAAGTAAATAATAATAATAACAAATCTTATTTAAAATTATTATGAATAATAATAAATTATTAATAATAATAAAATAAAAATGTATTAATAGAAATAATTTAGTATAAATAAAAAATAAAATAAAATTTAAAATAAAATACAATTATTTAATAAAAAATATTAATAATAAAATACTACTTAAAAATAATAAAATATAATACAATATAAATTTACATTAAAAATATGTTAAAATAAATAAATAAATAAATCTGTATTTAGAATCAAACACTAGTGTCCACAGAGGCTACCTCATTGAGAAACATCAACATTGCATCCCAAAGGTTATTTAAACTCAGGATAAGGAGTAGAAAGCACGGGACATGGTATAGCTCTCCAGGTTTGCAGCTCCTTCAAAAGTTCTTCAGAAGATACACCACAAGCAGCAAAACAGAACAAGATAAATGTGCATCGTACCGTTTTTACCCGTCCCTCTTAAAGCTCAGCATCTGGATGATGATCTATTGAGAGAGTAAATAGCAGTAATCGTGACTGGGATATGCCGATGCACATCTGTGGAACACCTCATCCGATTAATTGTAAACATATTCGCACATGGGATTGTAGTTATGAAACAAAAGACAGCCGTGAATTCAGATTCTGAAACCTATTAATAAAGTAATTGTGTTTTAAAGGACAATACCATTGTTTTCTTAAGAAGCTAATGTTCGTATTTAATTACAAGCTTCATTATAGTGTGTTGTAGCAATTAAATGTGACATTTCTAACTCAATCTCTGTTTTCACTGTTTGTTCTGTTCTCAGTCTAACGTAATGAACAAGTTTCGCTTGTATCAATAGCAGCTGATGCAAAAATCCTGACAAAATCCTCAACCTGAAAATCCAACTTCGCCTTTTATAACATGGTGATTTGTGATTTTAATCATGTGTTTGTGTATATGTTAGTGTTGTTGTTGTTGTTAAGACCTCCTAAACCAAGACCAAGTTATGACCAAGGCCAAAGTGCATCAAGACCGAGACAAGATCAAGACTTTGAAGGGTTGAAATCAAGTCAAGACCAAGACCAAGGCAGAGCAAAACCAAGTCAAGACCAGAACCAGACCAGTGTATGTGAAGGGGGGCGGGTGAGGGGAGGGGTGATGGCCATTAACAGGAAGAAAAATGTAGCGAGGCCATGATGCCAAGAGAAGAAAATGTTCCCTCATCTTCCATTTTATGATTTACAGAATGCACAAATATACAAATGCGTCCTGGGGGATTGGATCAAATGTGTTTTGATCATTCAAACTACATTCGGAGGTAGTCTGGAATGCATACGGCCACATCACACGGAGTGTGAACATGAAGGCACCTCCGTGCATCCTATACAGCAACGAAGGACCAATCACCAATGAACTGCGTTATTGCCCTTGCCAGGAAATACGTACTCATCGCAAGACTGTTTGGATACCATATTAAACACTAGTGTTGTAGTGAAGACCACCAAAACCGAGACCAAGTCGTGACCAAGACCAGAGTGCATCAAGACCGAGACAAGACCAAAACTTTGAGGGGTTGAGATCAAGTCAAGACCAAGACTGAGGCATGGTGAAACCAAGTCAAGACCAGGACCAGACCAGTGTGTGAAGGGGTGACAACCATTAACAGGAAGAAAATTTTAAAATTAGGAATGAGTCATGTTATTGGTCGCATTTGAAACAGAAAGTTTTACATTCAATCACAGTAATTATGTTAACGAATAAATCAGACAATGTACAGACAATTTAGTGAAATCCCTGCAGTTGTGGTCTTGAATGGTCTTGAAATAAAATCCAGAGTTCTCTGAGATCGAGACAAGACCGAGTAAAAATGTGTCAGATTCCGAGACGAGACTGAGACCTTCAAAAAATGGTCTTGAGACCAATCTCAAGTACTACAACACTAATATATGTGCATGTTAGAGATATGGAGTAATTTAGCGAGCTTATCCAGTAAGCCTGAATCAGACGAAGAAGCAGCAGGAGTGAAGGACGGCTCTGGAGGTGCAGACAAGCGAGCACTAATTCTAGGATTTAAAGCTCAACCTGTCCTTTCCACCAGGCTGAATGCAGAGCTGAGGAAGTTGTCAAGAGATAAAGACTTTCTTTCCATTTGCCACATTCCTCAGGCATGGCCTCAAGGTCTGAATGTTCATTCATTCATTCATTCATCTTTAGTAAGCACTTTATCCTGGTCAGGGTCATCTGGAGAATGGATCTGGAGTCTATCCAAAGCGAAGAGGGAATACACCCTGGATGGGACATTTCACACCTAGGAGCAATTTAGGCCCTGTCCACACGGCAACGGATTCAGGTGAATCCGATACAATTGTTTATCGTTTAGGCCTGGCGTCCACACGGCACCGGCGTTTTGGGTGCCCCAAAACGCAATCTTTTGAGAACGGGTTCCAGAGTGGAAAGATCTGGCAACGTTGCCGTTGCGAAGTCGTCTGGATGAGTAGAACGGATTTGTTTACGATGACGTCACAACCACATGACTGTCAGTGCTTCACGCCGGGTAGAAGTGTAACGAACTCGATGCGAGCTGTCAACAAATCCTATAAGTTGGTTCATGAAACCCGCTTACAAAATATTTTCACTGTGAATATTTATTGTGTAATGGTGCAAAGTGAGTGAGAGAGAGAGAAAATAGCCCTTAGGGCAGAGTCAATCCCGCCAGCAAAAATAGGGAAAAAAAGGAGCGATCTCACCTCTTCAGATGTTGGTTTAAGTCCTACAATACATTCCTCAAAAAGGGCGTAGAACAACAAATTAATCCATCAACGTGTAGCATTCAATTTATTCCGGACCATTAAAGACGCCGCCTTCCGCGTAGAATCATACGTTATCCTCGCCGCCATATTGGATAGGTCAAAGCGGAGAATAAAGATGCCTCATTCATGTGCTGTGTTTAACTGTACCAACAGGTTTACCGTCCAAACGAGATCACATGGGATTACCTTTCACAGGTGAGACTGGAAAAATACTTTTCATTGTATTTGGTCATTATAACGTAATTTTACGAACAGATTTTCCTGACTTTGTGGCTAATATAAAGTCTCGCGCATAATAGTTTATGCGCATGCGTCCTTACTTCTTCTATTGTTCTGGTGTCTCCGAAGGGACCGTCTTACAGCGCCCCTAGAGGTGTGGCATGTGTATTGCATCGTTTTCAGCAAGCGTTGCGTTGCCATATGGACCTGATATTTTACTGATCGTTGCCCATTTGGACGCGATATTTTTTTAAATAACATCTCGTTGCCGTTGTCGTGTGGATGTAGCCTTAGTCACTAATTCATCTCCCAGCATGTTTCTGGGAGGTTGGAGGAAACTGGAGAACCCAGAAGAACCCAATGTGGATACAAAGACAAACATGTAAAACTTTAGACAGACTTAGGGACTCAGATCACACCAGGATCCTGTATTTCTAGCAACTGGAGTCAAGATTAATGTAAATGTTTTTAGGTTTAAAGAAAGAAAGAAAGAAAGAAAGAAAGAAAGAAAGAAAGAAAGAAAGAAAGAAAGAAAGAAAGAAAGAAAGAAAATATCCATGAAAACAGGATTACAAGAAGTTAGAAATGAAATTTATCAAGGAGTCAACATCTGCACCAATACAATTTGCATATTCTACAGGGAAATGTGTCACTGTAATCACAAATACATGGAGTCTGAAAAGTGAGGAACCATTGCGAATTAAATTACATAGAACTAATTTTATATTTATTATTTATTTGCGCTCATTTGAATATGTATTTTTCCTCACAGGTGAAAAAATGGCTTTAACATTGGATGAAAGGGTGAAAGGGTAGAGATAAGGCTTCTTGGTACATCTTGGTATACTCAGTGTTTATTGACTTTTCAGAAACCCTGTATATTTCCATAAGCAGTGGAAAAAATAACTGGAATATTTCTTTAAGGCTGATCAGCATGACATCACAAATAGATATATAAATGCATTTATAATCAATTTACTCTGTTCACCTCCACCATTCAATAGAACCCGTCGGATAAGGAAGAAGAAGAAAAACAACAACAACAACAACAATTTACTGTATATAGTGTCTTTCATCAATCCAAGGATGCTTAATTTTGAGAAATTTCTCCAATTAATATCTATTAAGTTGTCATTTCAAAATGACTTTTCAAACACATATAATGGAATTATTTCAGAATCTCTGCTCAGATGAACAAGTAAAAAATTAATTACCTAGCCTACCAGTTGCTTGTTTTGGTTGCCCAGTAGCTAGTTAAGTCATTGGCTGTCCATTACTAGCAATGATGACTGCTTTATTAGAATGTGTAGAAACGCAGATGGGCCGTGAGGCCCGCACCAGACCAACAGAGTCGCCACAGGGGCGGCACGAATGGCCCGGCTGAGCCGCCACAGACTGTCTGGCGTTGTGAGCTCTTGCATACTATTCTCCTTTCCTAACGAAGCGCCTTTCACAGTAAGGTAAGACAAACGATATTGTGCCCCACATTGTGTTGTCTCTCTGGACCTCCAGACCTGATGCCAAGTGGTGCATGTGGCAGCGGGGGCATGGCCGAGCGTCGGTCTGTGAATGGAGGGTGGAGTCGGGGAAGGTGAGTGTTCGTATCGCTACACTTGTTGTCAATTAACGTGCATTTGTGTGTCTCTTACAGTGACGGCGCCCTATAAAAGGAGTGAGAGGAATAGAGTAGGGGAGATCAGGGGACCAGAACACGATAGTAGTATGAGTGTATGTGTACGAGTGTGTCCCCAACAAACAGAGTTGTGCTGAAAAGCAAAATAAAGAAAACTCACAAGCAAGTAACAGCCTGCCGTACTTCTGTGCTCCACCCACATCCAGGCCGTTTCTACAGTGGTGCCAAAAAGCACCAAGCACCCTGCTGCCAGCACCTTATTGGTGATGTACTATTTAGCCCATAGCTGGAACCCAGGCAGGTACTACCACTCCAGGTCAGAACGGGCCTGGGAGCAATGGTGGTTAAGTGGTAACTCCACTTTCCCCAATACTCAAGTCTTCTTGGGCCTGAGACTCACCACTGGTTGCAGTTTAAAGTCATACCCAGGACTAAAAGCTAGTTAAGTGCACTACTACCAACTAAGGAAATAACTAAGGGTGAAGGGGCCAGCTCAACTTTCCCAGAATGCAATTTGTTGACACTGCAGATCACTGTGTTTGAAAGCATGTAACGGTTCTAACTAGATCAAAATATCAGCATAGTAGCACCAGTCATAATGGCTGGGGGTTCAGGGGCCACCTTAGGCTCCTGAAAGTTCACGGGTTCTACACGCTTGGAGATGCATTCTAGCGCATTTCCTGGCACTTGCCAGCCTCCATGAAAGTCAATCTTTTTTGGTAATATTAATGAGATTTTTTTTTTGCCAAAAGTTGCTGTGATTGTTTTTGATTGAAGACTTACTATAATTAAAATTCAACTATAGTGGTGACATATTTATGGAATAAGAATTAAAAAAACAGTTGATGTTCAAGTGTCAGCTTTATTTTCAGCTTCAGCCATTCAATTACAATACATGACTATCCAGATCTAACTCAGGGACCGGTATGTATTACATGCATGGCACATAAGCACCTCTTAACACGGATGGCACTTTACCACTGTAATGGACATTTCTAATAAACACTTCAAAAAGCTTAGCAGTCGTCTTTTCAGTTATTTATTATAGCAGATCATATAAAGATATATAAAATAGGAAAGAGGAAGAAGAGAGAAGGAGAAGACATCACTTCTGCACATACCAGAGTACACCAGGTGTATGCTTTAACAAAGCTTCATAGAAAATCTTGAGCCAATCACGTGAAGATGCAAGCAGTAAGCGAATGCCTTTAGAGTATAATAGATAACAGCCACTAAAACAGAACTCAGAGTGCGCATACTCTTGGCATCATTGAAGTGATGTCTTCTTCTTCTCTCTTCTTCCTCTTTCCTTTCCTATTTTATATATCTTTATATGATCTACTATAATAAATAACTGAAAAGACGACTGCTAAGCGTTCTGAAGTGTTTATTAGAAATTTCCATTACACCACGAACACAGCATAAGGAAGGAGGTAAACCAGACTAGCATGATCAGTGACAATCTCCACACAGAACTACTCGTGCAGCTCTGCACTGGGTGCTTACGTGGATGGGGAGTGGAGTATGTCCGAATGTAGAACATTCACATGGCGGCACGCTGTCACCGTCACATGGGGATAACGAGAGAAAATTAAACAAAAGACTACATTTTCAAGATTGACAAGTCTTTTTATTAGTGTAGCGGCAACTTTTACAGGCATGTCGTCAACATTGTGGGCGTAGCACTAAGAAAACATTGCGTATTATCCCGATACGCTGAAAAGGCCTAGTTAGAACCATGGTAACCATTACTCTATTAGCTCTCTATGCAGCAAAACCTACGCAAATCCATTGCTCGTGATCCCTTCAAAAACCATCTCAGACTTTTTCTTAATCTACGTGTCTGTGTCATACAGTACAAAAGAACAGTTTGACAAAATATCTTCAATTTCATATTACAATTTAAGATCTATGGCCTAGAATTATTACATTTAGCAGATGCACTTATCCAAAGCAACGTACAACATACCCAGAGCAGCCTGGCGAGCAGTTGGGGGTTAGGTGCCTTGCTTGAAAGTACTTCAGCCATTCCTGCTGGTCCAGGGAATCAAACCAGTAACCTTTTGGTCTTGAAGCTGCTTCTTTAACCATTAGGCTTCTCTACGATGTTGCTGAATTGTTGTGGACTGTTTTTGGAATATCGCTAGCACCGAAAATGGTGGACAGAGTTGGACAGACAGATCGGGGCAGTGTCAGCAGTGATGTGGACGCTAAACCAGTCTGTTGTGGTAAAGAGAGAGCTGAGCCAAAAGGCAAAGCTCTCAATTTACTGGTCCATCTACGTTCCCACTCTCGTCTATGGTCACAAGCTGTAGGTAGTGACTGAAAGAATGAGATCACGGATACAAGCGGTTGAAATGAGTTTTCTCCACAGGGTGGCTTGGCTCTCCCTTAGAGACAGGGTGAGAAGCTTGGTCATTCAGGAGAGATTCAGAGTAGAACTGGTGCTCCTCCACATCAAAAGATGTCAGTTGAGGTGGTTCGGGCACCTTGTTAGGATGCCCACTGGACGCCTCCCAGGGGAGGTTCTCTGGGCATGCCCCACCGGGAGGAGACCTCGGCGCAGACCCAGGACATGCTGGAGAGATTACATCTCTTGGCTGGCCTGGGAACACCTCGGTATTCCCCTGGAAGAGCTGGTGGAGGTGGCCAGGGAGAGGGAAGTCTGGGCTGCTCTGCTTAGGCTGCTACCCCTGCGACCTGGACCCAGATAAGTGGCAAAAAATGGATGGATGGATGGATGGATGGATGGATGGATGGATGGATGGATGGATGGATGGATGGATGGATGGATGGACAAAAATGGTGGCTCGCTACATGGTGCAGAGGATTCTAGGAAGTGTGAGCTGGCTTCTTTAACAACAAGTCTAATGCAACACATCATGTTCACTCCATCAACAAAAAGTCATGTAATTAGCAGACCTGTCCTGTTCAGAGTTTGCACATACCTGTTCCTGATTCTGGAAAAACCTTCTGTTATCCATGCTAATTCAGAATGACTTGTGCATGTTATAGATATGGAATAAATTAGCAGCATGGGTGACTGCATTAATATTAAACAGACACACCAGATGAAACCTTTTACAAAAGTCATTAAGGAGTAGAATTCTTTCTGGTTGCTGAGCAACTACAAATAAAACATGAATAGATATAGACCTAAAATCTGCTTGTCCTGAGAACCCAGACTGCTGTTTTGTCCACCCTTCCTCAGGACGTGTATGATAACTACTGAGTCATATTGTCGCTGGTCATTTAGTACACTTAATCTCCTTCATCATACTGACTGGGACTATCTCACAGTCTCTCGACCTGCATGACCTTGCCTTTAATAGCATTAAATAAACCATCAAACTACAACGCCCCACTGAGTCAAAGTCAAACCCTTTCACACTTTCCACCAGGACTCAATCCTCCGGCACAAGGCAACCTTTGACCTCACTGTCTGCCCCACTAATCCTAAGCCAGTTTACCCACAGGGGCTTTGAGGAGGGCGGAGAAGAAGGGGTCAAGATCCACAAGTAGGTGCAGCGAGGTGCGAGAGCGACAGGAAATTAACATCCGAGCACAACCAGAAGGGATTTCAGGCCAATCAGGAAACCTGCAGGGAGTGATTTTGGGGCCTAAGAGAAAATCCAGAACCTCAGGTGTAGTATGTGAGTTCACACACTTTTGTCAAAAGCATAGCTTAGCTTCATACTGGGAATGTCTCTCTTTTTGATGTGTATGTTATATTGGGGATTAAACTCCTGGAGTTTTCATTAAGTTGGGAAAGAAAGGTGGTTGATTTTAACGGAATACATCGGCGTTTGCGTGGTTTCAGCTCACTCAGTAGTTTGAATAATTTGATAATGTAATAGAAAATCATAATGATGTCTTTCTAAAGTGTTGTCTGAATTCAAAATGGCTGCCAAAGACTTCATAACCAAAGACTAGGCTACAGAGGAGAGAATAAAGAAAAAAAAGAAGAAGAAACCTTTATTTGTCACATTTTCATTACAGCACAGTAATCATACATTTGAGTTAAATTACTCGCTGTTTTTTAGTTAACTGGACTTCCAGGCATGAGACCCTGTACACCCTTACTCTCCGCATTCACAGGTTTTTCTGTATTTTGATGATTTTCTACATTGTAGAACAACACTGAAGACATAAAACTCTGAAATAACATCTGGAACATACAATTAGGTCCATAAATATTTGGACAGAGACAATATTTTTCTAATTTTGGTTCTGTACATTACCACAATGAATTGTGAACAAAACAATTCAGATGCAGTTGAAGTTCAGACTTTCAGTTTTAATTCAGTGGGTTGAACAAAATGATTGCATAAAAATGTGAGGAACTAAAGCATTTTTTAAACACAATCCCTTCATTTCAGGGGCTCAAAAGTAATTGGACAAATTAAATAATTGTAAATAAAATGTTAATTTCTAATACTTGGTTGAAAACCCTTTGTTGGCAATGACTGCCTGAAGTCTTGAACTCATGGACATCACCAGACGCTGTGTTTCCTCCTTTTTAATGCTCTGCCAGGCCTTTACTGCAGCGGTTTTCAGTTGCTGTTTGTTTGTGGGCCTTTCTGTCTGAAGTTTAGTCTTTAACAAGTGAAATGCATGCTCAATTGGGTTGAGATCAGGTGACTGACTTGGCCATTCAAGAATATTCCACTTCTTTGCTTTTATAAACTCCTGGGTTGCTTTGGCTTTATGTTTTGGGTCAGTGTCCATCTGTATTATGAAACGCCGACCAATCAGTTTGGCTGGATTTGAGCACACAGTATGTCTCTGAACACCTCAGAATTCATCCGGCTGCTTCTGTCCTGTGTCACATCATCAGTAAACACTAGTGACCTAGTGCCACTGGCAGCCATGCATGCCCAAGCCATTACACTGCCTCCGCCGTGTTTTACAGATGATGTGGTATGCTTTGGATCATGAGCTGTACCATGCCTTCACCATACTTTTTTCTTTCCATCATTCTGGTCGAGGTTGATCTTGGTTTCATCTGTCCAAAGAATGTTCTTCCAGAACTGTGCTGGCTTTTTTAGATGTTCTTTTAGCAAAGTCCAATCTAGCCTTTTTATTCTTGAGGCTTATGAGTGGCTTGCACCGTGCAGTGAACCCTCTGTATTTACTTTCATACAGTCTTCTCTTTATGGTAGATTTGGATATTGATATGCCTACTTCCTGGAGAGTGTTGTTCACTTGGTTAGCTGTTGTGAAGGGGTTTCTCTTCACCATGGAAATTATTCTGCGATCATTCACCCACCACTGTTGTCTTCTGTGGGCGTCCAGGTCTTTTTGCATTGATGAGTTCACCAGTGCTTTCTTTCTTTCTTTCTTTCTTTCTCAGGATGTACCAAACTGTAGATTTTGCCACTCCTAATATTGTAGCAATTTCTCGGATGGGTTTTTTCTGTTTTCGCAGCTTAAGGATGGCTTGTTTCACCTGCATGGAGAGCTCCTTTGACCGCATGTTTTCTTCACAGCAAAATCTTCCAAATGCAAGCACCACACCTCAAATCAACTCCAGGCCTTTATCTGCTTAATTGAGAATGACATAATGAAGGAATTGCCCACACCTGCCCATGAAATAGCCTTTGAGTCAACTGTCCAATTACTTTTGGTCCCTTTAAAAACAGGGTGGCGCATGTTAAGGAGCTGAGACTCCTAAACCCTTCATCCAATTTTAATGTGGATACCCTCAAATGAAAGCTGAAAGTCTGGACTTTATGTCCATGTCCATTATATAACTATAACTTGAATATGTTTCAGTAAACAGGTTAAAAAACAAAATTTGTGTCAGTGTCCAAATATATATGGACCCAACTGTATATAGAATTATGTCGTAAACAAAAAAGGGTTAAAAAACAAAATGTTTGATATTTTAGATTCTTTGAAGTATCCAGCGTGTCCCTTGATGACGCTTTACACACTATTATCTTAACCAGCTTCATGAGGTAGTCATCTGGAATGCTTTTCAATTAACAGGTGTGTTTCGTCAAAAGTTAATTAGTGGATGAGTTTCTCGCCTTCTTAATGCGACTTAATGAAATCATCAAACAGTAAATAATAAGTATACGGTAAATAGCTCTATTCCACAAATGTCAAGTTTATTTGTATAGTGCTTTTAACAATAAACATTGCCACAAAGCAGCTTTACAGAATTTGAATAACTTAAAACATGAGCTAATTTTATCCCTAATCTATCCCCTACATTCTATAAATGTAATAATCCGTACAGTGTGGTGTAGTGGTTAGCACGGTCACCTCACAGCAAGAAGGTTCTGGGTTCGAGCCCAGCGAAGGCCTTTCTGTGTGGAGTTTGCATGTTCTCCCCGTGTCTGCGTGGGTTTCCTCCGGGTGCTCTGGTTTCCCCCATAGTCCAAAGACATGCAGTTAGGTTGACGTGGGGCGGCCTTGGGCTGAGGTGCCCTTGAGCAAGGTACCTGACCCCTGACTGCTCCCCGGGCGCTCTGGTGTGGCTGCCCACTGCTCTGGGTGTGTGTGTGTTCACTGCTTCAGATGGGTTAAATGCAGAGGATGAATTTCACTGTGCTTGAAGCGTGCATGTGACGAATAAAGGCTTCTTCTTATGTCAAGAACCACTCAACTAAGTAAAAAGAAATGACATCCATCATTACTTTAAGACATGAAGTATCTTCTAATCAGGCTTGTAGTACTCAAGTCTGACTCGGGCCCTAATTTTAAGGACTCGTGACTCGACTTGGACTTGAGCACTGATGACTCGGACTCGTGCATTAACTGCATTCGGATTCGTAAATTGGAGATGAGGACTTGGATTTTTTTCTTTATTTTTTGTAACATGCCATAATAATTTGGCATAAGATATTTATATCTACATTAATTTTTGTACTAATTTCATGCAAGAATGTCACACCTACGCACCTTGTCGCATGCATCAGATAGACTCGGGCACACTCCAGACAGCGCACGCGCCAAGCGGACTCTTGCCTACGCCGTAAATGATTTGCACCTGCACAGGATTAAGGCGCAATCAGTGCGCCGATATAAAAACTGTGAAAACGCACTTACTTTGCGAAGTATTGAGCTGCGCTGCTGACCGAGCCTTATTTCCTTGTTTGGTTTCCTGATCCCTGATTTCCTGTTTCTTGTCTTTGATTCTGTCGAGTCTACGATAGCCTGTTTGTGCCTCATTGCCTGTTTCACCGTTTTATGATTTTGCCTGCCGTTCTGGATTGTTTACCGTCTTCACTTGTATTAATAAACACACCTTCTGTACTTACATACGTCTCCCAACCATCTCTGACAAAATACTTCACACTCCCTGATAAAGAGAAGCACATTCACCTGTTCATACGTCATGTTCAGGAACAAACTAATGTTAATGGCGCTGAAACAACCACCGTCAAATGGTGCGGTTGGAGTCTTGTTCTCGGACTCGACTTGAATCAATAGTGGACTCGACTCAAAATTTTTTAATGACTTGGATTTGATTCGGACTTGAACACTGGGGACTCGAGACTGGACTCGGACTCGAGGTTTGGTGACTCGACTACAACACTGCTTCTAATGAATAAAAATGAAGAAAAAACATTGAATTAGAAGGTGTGTCCAAATTTTTGAATGATAAAAGAGAGAGAGAGAGAGAGAGAGAGAGAGAGGATATTACACAGTTGTGGAAAGATATGAAGTTTATCTTCAAGTGGTGAACATATTCACAAGTGAGCAAAATGAACGTGTGAAAATATTTTTCAACACGAGAAGACAAACTTCATATCTTTGCACCACCATGTGATGTTCTTTATATTAGACGGACACAAATTATTTATGGAAGCAAATTATTTATAATCACGCTATCTGTTATCACCCAGATAAGGATGGGTTCCATTTTGAGTCTGGTTCCTCTCAAGGTTTCTTCTTCATATCGTCTGAGGGAGTTTTTCCTTCCCACCATCGCCACAGGCTTGCTCATCGGGGATAAATTAGGGATAAAATTAGCTCGCCATTTTGACAACACGTGTCTAGTCAGCGGGAAAACACTGGGAGTGATGTCACTGGAGTGAAATATCGGGAAATGTGTCACTCAGATCCGCGATTTATTTCATATGAAAAATGTGAGTTTTTCCAACATGAGAAGATAAACTTCATATCTTCAAGCCAACGCGTGATTTTCTTTATTATATCGACACATTCATAAACAAAAAGTACCCAAATTTATCGAAATAATTCATCCATTTTGTCATGAGTGACATAGCGAGATTTATGTCACGGTTTTGGTTCTCCATGTCCCGGATGGAGCTCGGATGAAAAATATGAGTGAATCTCCCAGTAAAACACCCATACACACATCTGCTCAGGATCCTCTCCTTGCATGCAGATGTGCAATCATCATGAATGACCGATGAAGTGAAAATAATCGGACAGTGAAAGAAGCTTCAATGAAACAGAAACCATCTGCTACACTTTCCAAACCTTATCACGGAAATAAGAATTTCTAAGAGGACTTATAACCAGAATCCTCGAAACAGTGTCTGAACACGTCGTAAATGTGATTTATCCATAGGGTTCTTACAGTTATTACTCTTGCTGGACAACTCAGTGTGGTCGGATTGGTGGTGGTGTTGTTGTGGTTGCAATAAAATAAAAAATGACCTGTCCATAGCGGGCGGCACGGTGGTGTAGTGGTTAGCACTGTCGCCTCACAGCAAGAAGGTCCGGGTTCGAGCCCCGTGGCCGGCGAGGGCCTTTCTGTGCGGAGTTTGCATGTTCTCCCCGTGTCCGCGTGGGTTTCCTCCGGGTGCTCCGGTTTCCCCCACAGTCCAAAGACATGCAGGTTAGGTTAACTGGTGACTCTAAATTGAGCGTAGGTGTGAATGTGAGTGTGAATGGTTGTCTGTGTCTATGTGTCAGCCCTGTGATGACCTGGCGACTTGTCCAGGGTGTACCCCACCTTTCGCCCGTAGTCAGCTGGGATAGGCTCCAGCTTGCCTGCGACCCTGTAGAACAGGATAAAGCGGCTAGAGATAATGAGATGAATGAGATGAGACCTGTCCATAGCACCTGGTAAGTTTTGTATATAATGCTTCTGGTGTTAAATTAGTAAAAAATAAAAAGTATTCCATTATCTGAATGGTCTAGAGTTTGGATCAAATTTTTTTTTTTTTTACTTCAACTATCTTTAAAAACATTTGGATTATTTTTAAGCTTCGTACATGAGCTACAGTTTAGGTCAGAAGTTTACATACAGTGACATGAATGTCACCTTGGATATGAATGTCATGGTAATATTTGGGCTTTCAGTCATTTCTTTGAACTGTTCTTTTTCTGTGGCAGAATGATTGTACAGCATACAGCTTTGATTAAAAAAAACACTAGAATTTGGTGCAGAAGTTTTAATTTTCTTTGGGTTTTCTGAAATCAACACAGGGTCAAAATTATACATACAGGGTCAAAAATGTACATATGCTCACTTAGGTTATTAATTCAGAGGTGCTGAAACTTCCAAAATGTCTCTTATCTTGCCAAGGCCGAGGTCTCTTTACTTCCTGTTAGTGATCATGATTGACTACAGCTGGTAGCTTGTCTGTGCCTTCATAAAAAGGGTTTGTTTACAGCACTCAATGGATTGACCAACACACAGTAAAATGGGAATGTCCAAGGAGCTCAGTGCAGATCTGAGAAAGAGAATCGCAGATATACACAACTCAGGAATGTCTCTTGGAGCCATTTCTAAACAACTGCAAATTCCAAGATCATTTCAAACAACTGTATGCAAGTTATTGTGAGGTGTAGTCACTTTGCCAAGCCACTTTGCCGTAAGAAAACCCAAACTGTCACCCTCAGCTGAAAGGTAATTGGTTTGGATGGTCGGAAACAACCTGAAAACCACAATGGCACAGCCCTGCCATGAACTGGAAGCTGATGGATCACTGTCTACAGTTCAGATCACTGTGGACTAAGAGGCTGCTATCCAAGAAATAACCCCCTGCTCCAAAATCGACACCTTCAAGCTTAACTACAGTTTGAAGCTGACCACACGGGCAAAGAAAAAGCCTTCTGGAGGAAAGCTGTATGGTCAGATGAGACAAAGATTGAGTTGTTTGGCCACAATGACCACCATGTACAGAGGGACGCTGTACCAGCTGCTGGTGGTGGTAGGATCATCATGCTCTGGGGCTGTTTTGCTGCCAGTGGAACTGGTTCATTGCACAAAGTGGGTGGAATAATGAAGAATTCTTCAGCATAAAACATCAGAAACTTGAACACGACTTGGGAGTTACAACAGGACAATGAACCCAAACACGCATCAGAGCTGGTTGTGGAGGATAAAGCAGGCTAACATTAAGCTTAAAACAAGCCCTGAATTCAACCCTATTGAAAATATATGGACCGTGCTTATAAGTCGAGTCCATGCCAAGAAAAAAAACATTTTATTGAACTCTACCAATTCTACGATGAAGAGTCGTGAAATATCCAACCAGAATTCTGCCAGAAGCTTGTTCATGGTAAACAAAAATATTTGGTCAAGGTGAATCTTACGAAGAGACATTTTACCCAAATATTAGGTGTGCTGTATGTATAATTTTGACTCTGTGTTGATTTCAGGAAACCCAAAGAAAATTAAAACTTGTGCACCAAATTCTAGTGGTTTTTTTTTTATTAAAGATGTATGCTGTACAATCATTCGGCCACAGAAAAAGAACAGTTCAAAGAAATTCCTGAAAGCCCAAATATTGCCATGACATTCATGTCACTGTATGTAAACTTCTGACCACAACTGTAGGTGCAAGGTCAAACTTTTGTTCCATGACATTAAATATAACGCATCACGTCAGGCAGCTCTGCCCTACAGTCTCACCCCATCAGAATAAATTCACACGCATCTACACTGTTCGCTGTCTACAGTTGTTGTAAATCATGACTGCTGGTGAAACATCCGCTCTCATTTTAACCCAGATTTAAAACCTGATGCATGCAAACACGTTTTCCTGTTCGTCTTTAAAGAATCTCAGAACGTATTTATAGCCACTGTGTCCAAAATCGTTTTAAAAAACCTTTCAATCATTACTATAGACAAGCGTTAAACGTAGCACATGGTTATGGGGTGCCAAGTGTCACCGGGCCCATTTTGTGGACAAAATGCATTTCGTCCATCACAGAATGCATTTCGTCATCACAAAATGCATTTCGTCCGACGAAATGCATTTTGTCCATCACAGAATGCATTTCGTCTGACAAAATGCATTTTGTGATGACGAAATGCATTCTGTGATGGGCGAAATTCATTTCGTGATCTACCGTACTGCATTCTGTGAACGAAATGCATTTCGTGATGGACGAAATGCATTTCAACCGACGAAATGCATTTCGTGGGATAAAATGCATTTCGTCCATCACAGAATGCATTTCGTCATCACAGAATGCATTTCGTCGGACGAAATGCATTTCGTCCATCACCGGGCCCATTTCGTGGACGAAATGCATTTCGTGATGGACGAAATGCATTTTGTCCGACGAAATGCATTTTGTGATGACGAAATGTATTCTGTGATGCACGAAATTCATTTCGTGATCTACCATACTGCATTCTGTGGACAAAATGCATTTCGTGATGGATGAAATTCATTTCATGATGGACGAAATGCATTTCATCCGACGAAATGCATTTCGTGGGACGAAATGCATTTCGTCCATCACAGAAAGCATTTCGTCATCACAGAATGCATTTCGTGGACGAAATGCATTTCGTGATGGACGAAATGCATTTTGTGATGATGAAATGCATTCTGTGATGGACGAAATGCATTCTGTGATGGACGAAATGCATTTCGTCCACAAAATGGGCCCGGTGACACTTGGCACCCCATACATGGTCACCTCTGTGAATTAATTTTGACACACAGACACACACGGCATGTTTTCGCTTCACGTGAGAGTAATTTCTCACTTTAAACTGGATGTAATAATCTTACAATTTTGAGACACGGGGTTCCAGTGTCAAACACGCACCAAGCCAAGATTTCCACCGTGATAAAAAGTCAGTTCACATGCGGTTCTTATAAAGACGTATATGCTCTTGAACACTTTTACTCATTAACAGGTCAGAAAAAGGGACCAAATGGAACACCGTCTGCGTCGTGTGAGATTCAGAAGCAACCGTCAGCCAGATACAACTTCCTTATCACAGGAGCATCACACAGGTCCCCATAACACACCGTGTTTCAGACAGCGTCTCCAAGAGACTCACTTTGTGGAACAATCTGTTTGCTCTGACCTCAGACTTGTTCAATATGGCTTTTACACATGAGCATCTGTGGAATGCGTTTGAAGGCAGACGCGTGACTTTATGAACGCCGTACTACTTTACTGAATGTTATACTTATTACTGCTACACTACAAATAATTAGTTTACAGGTTACAGCCCATGTCCTGTGTATTTACTGTTCTGTTTATTGTATTGCACTCATCTCACATGTTGTATATTTGCCCTTTGTGTAGTCTTATTGTGTTATTACATGTTGCACAAAAATCCTGGAGAAATGACATTTCGTTAACTTTGTTGGTACAAAAACATTTTCCACTTCCAAACGTTCATTTTTTTCCAGCACAAAATTAAATGTTACAGGAAAAAAACCCTCTGTATCTGAGCAGCATATTCCAAAAAAGACCACTTCCGTTTCCCCCCGCTCTCACTTATATCAGAATGCAAGCAATCGAAGGAATAGGACACTTATTATAAATGTTGACTTCAACAAATAATTAACCCTGAAACAAGTTAGTAAAGAGCAGTGTTCTCCCCAGGGACTTCAAATTTTTAATTTTCAAGAATTATTATGATTATTACAGTGGGGCAAAAAAGTATTTAGTCAGTCACCAATTATGCAAGTTCTCCCACTTAAAAAGATGAGAGAGGCCTGTAATTTTCATCATACACTACTGTTCAAAAGTTTGGGGTCACCCAGACAATTTTGTGTTTTCCATGAAAAGTCACACTTTTATTTACCACCATAAGTTGTAAAATGAATAGAAAATATAGTCAAGACATTTTTCTGGCCATTTTGAGCATTTAATCGACCCCACAAATGTGATGCTCCAGAAACTCAATCTGCTCAAAGGAAGGTCAGTTTTATAGCTTCTCTAAAGAGCTCAACTGTTTTCAGCTGTGCTAACATGATTGTACAAGGGTTTTCTAATCATCCATTAGCCTTCTGAGGCAATGAGCAAACACATTGTACCATTAGAACACTGGAGTGAGAGTTGCTGGAAATGGGCCTCTATACACCTATGGAGATATTGCACCAAAAACCAGACATTTGCAGCTAGAATAGTCATTTACCACATTAGCAATGTATAGAGTGGATTTCTGATTAGTTTAAAGTGATCTTCATTGAAAAGAACAGTGCTTTTCTTTCAAAAATAAGGACATTTCAAAGTGACCCCAAACTTTTGAACGGTAGTATATATATATATATATATATATATATATATATATATATATATAAAACTAGAAATTTGTTCAAGGGACACGAGGCCCCTCCCGACAGCATTTTTGTAGGCGGTCATGCAGCCGTCATGAATGGTCAGTTATCGAGATTTTTCTATGATTTTTTTTCTGGAAGTTGAATCACAGTTTCTGTCAAAAAGCTTATTATGGTATTCAAAGAAAAAAAAAGCAGATCAGTCTGCTGGCCTGTCATAGTTCTTTGTCATTTTCACCATAGAGAGCATGGAAGCAACAGAGGAGCCCAAAAACAGGAGGCCAATCTATACTGTCGATTTATTGGACCACACACGCCATTCGCCTGAGAATTAAACACAGTGTCAATGAGATCCAGAGCATTACATTACGATGCAGAGCGTGCATAACGCAAGAGGAATATCAAGCGTTTATTTCAAGTTTTTTCAAAGCATTTTTGGTATTTCAGCAGGAATAATCCCCAACATGTGAAACAAGAACACGAATTGAATCCATTCTCAGAGAAATCCAGCCTGTTCATCCACTGCCATGGCGGTTGGATTGATGCCCGGTTCATTAAATAAAAGTCACTTTTTCTGATATGAAATGTTGACAGATTTTATCCAAACTGTAGCCAGGTCAAGAAAAGGGCATCCTTAATATATTTCCGCCCATTAATGCTTGCCCCATGCCTTAGTATTTCCTGGAGTTTGCTGACAAGAATGGTCATGAATCCGTGCAAGTGAATCTCTATATAAATGAGTGGTGACGAAGACTGGTTGACAGAATAAAAGTCAGTTTTCTGATGTTAGATGTTGACAGTTTGTCGCCAAACTGTTGCCAGGTCGAGAAAAAGGCATTCTGAATATATGTGTGTCCCACGCCTTAGTATTTCCTGGAGTTTGGTGACAAGCATTTTTGAAAGTGTATATATATATATATATATATATATATATATATATATATATATATATATATATATATATATAAAGAGAGAGAGAGAGAGAGAGAGAGAGAGAGAGACCCTATGTGGGCCTCTAAAAAATGATGTTTCTCAAAATCCAGTGAATGTAGATAGAATAAAATAATTATTCCACTCAATCTCATCATACATGACTCAGCTCATGTATGACTCGATTTCATGGAATAACTGTGAATTATTTGGTTTTTCAGAGCATTCTGAGGACATGTATACAGCATATTGTGTTTATATGTCTCAATTGGGATTTTTATGGCAGTTTATGACACGCAGCCTCTTGCCTGTTTATGGTCTGCTCTGTGCACTGTACACAAACCAACATGGGGGCATTTTTATTCGCCATGTAAACAGCTTAGTAGGAATATTCTTCTTTTTCAGAACCAGAATATTGTGTGCATGTAAACATAATGATTGTCTCAATCTGGTGAATAAACATTCAAACCGCACATACAGTTCTTTTGTTTCCGCGTACAATGAACAATAAGATGCAAATTTTTAACATGTAACTCAAAGCCACCTGCCATCACCAGTCCACCAATCAGTAACATATGTATGTTTGATCTGATGACTCTGTAAGATCAAATTAAAAGCGACAATGTTCGTCTTTTCATCTTTCATCAGTAACTCAGAATTTAGGACAAACAAGATCAACTGTGAGTTACTGCTCACTTACGTATCCCGTATCCCCCCCCCCCGCTCTCACTTGTATCAGAATGCAAGCGATCGAAGGAATAGGACACTTATTATGAATGTTGACATCAACAAATAATGAACCCTGAAACAAGTAAGTAAAGAGCAGTGTCTCTCCACAGGGATTTCAAATTGCATCCTGGTAAACTGTCATTTTGAAACAGCATTTTGCTTCTTGAAATAGCGTCAAAATCCACGCCATATGTTTCGTAAATACATTCAGTCGGTAAGCAGGAAATCGATGTGCGACAGACCTGAAAATGGTATACACGGTATAAAACCCCAAGCTGAAGCTCGGTACCAAATATCAAGCAGTTGTGATTTGTAGTTGCTGAGAAAAATTTTACGAAATTTTGTAAATCCACCGTATATGTTTCGTAAATATATTCAGTCGGTAAACAGGAAATCGATGTGCGACAGACCTGAAAACGGTATGCATGGTATCAAACCCCAAGCTGAAGCTCGGTACCAAATATCAAGCAGTTATGATTTGTAGTTACTGAGAAAAGTGCTATGAAATTTTGTAAATCCACCATATATGTTTTGTAAATATATTCAGTCGGTAAACAGGAAGTCGATGTGCGACAGACCTGAAAACGGTATGCATGGTATCAAACCCCAAGCTGAAGCTCGGTACCAAATATCAAGCAGTTGTGATTTGTAGTTGCTGAGAAAAATGTTACGAAATTTTGTAAATCCACCGTATATGTTTCGTAAATATATTCAGTCGGTAAACAGGAAATCGATGTGCGACAGACCTGAAAATGGTATACACGGTATAGAACCCCAAGCTGAAGCTCGGTACCAAATATCAAGCAGTTGTGATTTGTAGTTGCTGAGAAAAATTTTACGAAATTTTGTAAATCCACCGTATATGTTTCGTAAATATATTCGGTCGGTAAACAGGAAATCGATGTGCGACAGACCTGAAAACGGTATGCATGGTATCAAACCCCAAGCTGAAGCTCGGTACCAAATATCAAGCAGTTATGATTTGTAGTTACTGAGAAAAGTGCTATGAAATTTTGTAAATCCACCGTATATGTTTTGTAAATATATTCAGTCGGTAAACAGGAAGTCGATGTGCGACAGACCTGAAAACGGTATGCATGGTATCAAACCCCAAGCTGAAGCTCGGTACCAAATATCAAGCAGTTGTGATTTGTAGTTGCTGAGAAAAATGTTACGAAATTTTGTAAATCCACCGTATATGTTTCGTAAATATATTCAGTCGGTAAACAGGAAGTCGATGTGCGACAGACCTGAAAACGGTATGCATGGTATCAAACCCCAAGCTGAAGCTCAGTACCAAATATCAAGCAGTTATGATTTGTAGTTACTGAGAAAAGTGCTATGAAAATGTTGTAAATCCATGTTATATGTTTTGTAAATACATTCAGTCGGTAAACAGGAAGTCGATGTGCGACAGACCTGAAAATGGTATACATGGTATAGAACCTCAAGCTGAAGTTTGGTACCAAGTACCAAGTGGCTCCGATTTGTGGTTGCTGAGAAAAAAGGTGTTTCGGATGGACGGAGATACAGACGGATGGACGGACGGACAGAGGTAAACCAGTATACCCCCCACCCTCACCCCCTTCGGAGCGAGGGTATAATAAAGAAGCAAAGAAGCAGAAAGTCAGTGTAGTTACTGAAGCTGCTCTGAAACTGCTGACCTAAAGACAGGGTCATGATGAAGATGAAGCCATGCTTAGGATAACCCCAGTGACCCAACATCCCCCAGCTGGTCAAAGCACAAACACACTTACACACAGAAACTAATTATTTATACTTGTCTGCCAGTCTTAGCACTAAATTAAACCAAGGACATGAAATAAACCACAAGATGTACAGACACATGGAATGGTCCATAAAATTTCCCATAAGTCAGTTCTGATCAGTTGGAAAAGAGATGTAATATAAATCAAGGACATGAATTGAGGCACAAGAGGTATCGGCACGTAGAAAAGACATAATGCTGCAGAAAAGTAATGTGACCTCGACACACATATCTTGTAGTCTTGTGCACTGTAGAACTGACTTCATGTGGTGTGAGCTAGTGAATGTGTTAGTTAGTCGATGGCTCCGTGTAAATCCTCCTCTGCAGTCGCTATGACTTTGTGACAGTGAAACCGTGTCAAAAATGAGCGTGAAACATCTTCATTGCCTCTGACATCTGACCTCACATTTTAGACACACATACCTTTCCAGCAGTCACTAATGAAACACACGCAACTACAAAGCAAATATTCTCGAATGGATTTTGAAAATTAGATTTAAGATATTGATTATTGACTGAAGAAAAGATACTTGCTTTTAACTCTAACCATAACCATTTCTCAGAAGAAAAAAATCAGACAAAAACCCTACTTATATTATACAACCCTGATTCCAAAAAAGTTGGGACAAAGTACAAATTGTAAATAAAAACAGAATGGAATGATGTGGAAGTTTCAAAATTCCATATTTTATTCAGAATAGAACATAGATGACATATCAAATGTTTAAACTGAGAAAATGTATCATTTAAAGAGAAAAATTAGGTGATTTTAAATTTCATGACAACAACACATCTCAAAAATTTGGGACAAGGCCATGTTTACCACTGTGAGACATCCCCTTTTCTCTTTACAACAGTCTGTAAACGTCTGGGGACTGAGGAGACAAGTTGCTCAAGTTTAGGGATAGGAATGTTAACCCATTCTTGTCTAATGTAGGATTCTAGTTGCTCAACTGTCTTAGGTCTTTTTTTGTCGTATCTTCCGTTTTATGATGCGCCAAATGTTTTCTATGGGTGAAAGATCTGGACTGCAGGCTGGCCAGTTCAGTACCCGGACCCTTCTTCTACGCAGCCATGATGCTGTAATTGATGCAGTATGTGGTTTGGCATTGTCATGTTGGAAAATGCAAGGTCTTCCCTGAAAGAGACGTCGTCTGGATGGGAGCATATGTTGCTCTAGAACCTGGATATACCTTTCAGCATTGATGGTGTCTTTCCAGATGTGTAAGCTGCCCATGCCACACGCAATAATGCAACCCCATACCATCAGAGATGCAGGCTTCTGAACTGAGCGCTGATAACAACTTGGGTCGTCCTTCTCCTCTTTAGTCCGAATGACACGGCATCCCTGATTTCCATAAAGAACTTCAAATTTTGATTCGTCTGACCACAGAACAATTTTCCACTTTGCCACAGTCCATTTTAAATGAGCCTTGGCCCAGAGAAGACGTCTGCGCTTCTGGATCATGTTTAGATACGGCTTCTTCTTTGAACTACAGAGTTTTAGCTGGCAACGGCGGATGGCACGGTGAATTGTGTTCACAGATAATGTTCTCTGGAAATATTCCTGAGCCCATTTTGTGATTTCCAATACAGAAGCATGCCTGTATGTGATGCAGTGCCGTCTAAGGGCCCGAAGATCATGGGCACCCAGTATGGTTTTCCGGCCTTGACCCTTACGCACAGAGATTCTTCCAGATTCTCTGAAGCTTTTGATGATATTATGCACTGTAGATGATGATATGTTCAAACTCTTTGCAATTTTACACTGTCGAACTCCTTTCTGATATTGCTCCACTATTTGTCGGCACAGAATTAGGGGGATTGGTGATCCTCTTCCCATCTTTACTTCTGAGAGCCGCTGCCACTCCAAGATGCTCTTTTTATACCCAGTCATGTTAATGACCTATTGCCAATTGACCTAATGAGTTGCAATTTGGTCCTCCAGCTGTTCCTTTTTTGTACCTTTAACTTTTCCAGCCTCTTATTGCCCCTGTTCCAACTTTTTTGAAATGCATTGCTGTCATGAAATTTCAAATGAGCCAATATTTGGCATGAAATTTCAAAATGTCTCAGTTTCAACATTTGATATGCTGTCTATGTTCTATTGTGAATACAATATCAGTTTTTGAGATTTGTAAATTATTGCATTCCGTTTTTATTTACAATTTGTACTTTGTCCCAACTTTTTTGGAATCGGGGTTGTAATATTATATAGACATGAGTGTTTTACTGGGAAATACACCACTCGTATTTTTCATCCGAGCTCCATCTGGGACATGGAGAACCAAAACCGTGACATAAATCTCTATATATCAGTTATGAAAAAAATCGATGATAAATTTGTTTTGATAAATTTGGACACTTTTTGTTTGTGAATGTGTCGATATAATAAAAAGAAGCTCATATGTTGGCTTGAAGGTACGAAGTTTATCTTCTTGTGTTGAAAAACTCGAAAATACATCATGGATCTGAGTGACATATTTAAATAATATTGGCTGGCTTTTTTTCCATGGTATATCAGATATATTCCATTCAGCTCCCATGATATTGAGCGAGTTGAAGACAAGTCATGCTAGTTGAAAGGAATATATCTGATATAACATGAATAAAAAGCCAGACCATATTGTACCTTGTACCTTGTCCAGGTCTTCAGTCGTCGTCAGGTGACGGCTCTGCCTGCTCACATTTTTTGCGTTCGTTCAGTGCAGTTAACAAGAGGCGACGCCATCTGTTGCGATCTAATGCTAGTCTCGCACCATCCGAGATGTTGCAATCGTCACCCAAGAGGAGCCGGAGGTCTTGTTCTAAGATCTTCAACAGGGATAGCCTGGGACGCCCCACGCGTCGAGATCCATGAGTGGGTAACCAGTAGAGGAGATGTAACGGGAGCCTTTCACTTTGCATTCTAGCTACATGGCCGAAGTAGAGCAGACGTCGATAACTGATGACGGTTGCTAGTGTAGAGCACCCAGTTCTTCTCTTTATCTCATGGTTTGAAACTATATTATTATTATTATCATCGTTATTCTACATACGCATTACTTTCGGGTGTTCGACGAGTCTTTCTCTTTCAAAATTCTTTCAAAGTCCTCCATATGAAACGAAGCAAACCTGACAGCCATGTTTGCTTAAAACTGTCCCAGTCGCTCGCTAGCGCGGAAGTTTTACGTCTCTGACGTGTGACGTCATGTTGTCTTGACAACCATGCAATATCGTAAGCCAGATTCAACGCTCATTCTCCATTGGGCAGAGTGACGTAATACACGTAGGATAAGCAATATGCTAACAATACTGCATGCTATCAAACCAAATGAATGAAACTTGCCAGAAGGGAATAGAACAGATGTTTTTATTCCATGGAAAAAGTGTCCTGTACGTATAATAATTCCCAATATTTCACTCCGATGACGTCACTCCAAGTGTTTTCCTGCTGACTAGATGTGAGTTGTCAAAATGACAACTTTGAACCGGTTCAAAATTAAAATTATTTTATTTAACTTGCGTATTTTTTTTGTGTGGATGTGTCCATATAATATAAAGAACATTACACAGTGGTGGAAGATATGAAGTTTATCTTCTCGTGTTGAAAAATATATTGCTTTGCTCACTTGTGAATATGTTCACCACTTGAAGATAAACTTCATATCTTTGTGTCACCGTGTAAAATCTTATACACTACCGTTCAAAAGTTTGGGGTCACCCAGACAATTTTGTGTTTTCCATGAAAAGTCACACTTTTATTTACCACCATAAGTTGTAAAATGAATAGAAAATATAGTCAAGACATTTTTCTGGCCATTTTGAGCATTTAATCGA
The DNA here is from genome assembly GCF_027579695.1 of Neoarius graeffei. Lineage (NCBI taxonomy): Eukaryota > Metazoa > Chordata > Actinopteri > Siluriformes > Ariidae > Neoarius > Neoarius graeffei. Next base: position 9,297,441 of record NC_083576.1, on the reverse strand, counting down.
CCCCACAAATGTGATGCTCCAGAAACTCAATCTGCTCAAAGGAAGGTCAGTTTTATAGCTTCTCTAAAGAGCTCAACTGTTTTCAGCTGTGCTAACATGATTGTACAAGGGTTTTCTAATCATCCATTAACCTTCTGAGGCAATGAGCAAACACATTGTACCATTAGAACACTGGAGTGAGAGTTGCTGGAAATGGGCCTCTATACACCTATGGAGATATTGCACCAAAAACCAGACATTTGCAGCTAGAATAGTCATTTACCACATTAGCAATGTATAGAGTGGATTTCTGATTAGTTTAAAGTGATCTTCATTGAAAAGAACAGTGCTTTTCTTTCAAAAATAAGGACATTTCAAAGTGACCCCAAACTTTTGAACGGTAGTGTATATATAGGATTTTAAAGATTTTGCACCGCGAGGTTTCATATTTGATCCAGTTTTTGTCAGTGACCCTCTGCTCCAGCTATTCAAGCACAATTTGCATTTTCTCTGTGGAAATGCAGTCTAGTTCCAGCTTATGCTTTCTTTTTAGCATCACTGTAGCATTTATATGCTACACAATCAGGCATACTTATTTAAAAATTGATAAATTCGGTAAAATACTTGTAAAACTAGCAAAACTACGATGTAAACAGAGAATATAAACAGCTGAGTTGTTCCAAGCGAGCACTACCTGACGTCATCGCATACGGTACGTCACCACAGCAGGAAGCCCATCTGACATTTTAAAGAAAATTCATTTTTCTCAAACACTGTTTGGTGTCTGAAAATGAAAGTTTGATTTTTTAAATCTGTGATTACTTTTACTTAAAATAAGTTTGAGAATAGGGCGGCACGGTGGTGTAGTGGTTAGCGCTGTCGCCTCACAGCAAGAAGGTCCGGGTTCGAGCCCCGTGGCCAGCGAGGGCCTTTCTGTGCGGAGTTTGCATGTTCTCCCCGTGTCCGCGTGGGTTTCCTCCGGGTGCTCCGGTTTCCCCCACAGTCCAAAGACATGCAGGTTAGGTTAACTGGTGACTCTAAATTGAGCGTAGGTGTGAATGTGAGTGTGAATGGTTGTCTGTGTCTATGTGTCAGCCCTGTGATGACCTGGCGACTTGTCCAGGGTGTACCCCGTCTTTCGCCCGTAGTCAGCTGGGATAGGCTCCAGCTTGCCTGCGACCCTGTAGAACAGGATAAAGCGGCTAGAGATAATGAGATGAGATGAAGTTTGAGAATAAATCTGCTGTAGGATCCCTTTTAAACCGAACCCGCACTTTGGTGTCCGGTCATTGAGCACAAAAGTCTTTGCGCACAACTCTCGTTTCGAAAAAGAAGGAGAAGTCTTTATTTGTCACATGCATACTCAAATTCAACCTCTGCATTTAACCCATCTGAAGCAGTGAATACACGTATGCACACACACACACATACCCAGAGCAGTGGGCAGCTATGCTACAGCGCCCACAGAGCAGTTGGGGTTAGGTTCCTTGCTCAAGGGCACTTCAGCCCAACCTCAGGCCCTGGCTGCCCCATGTTAACCTAACCGCATCTTTGGACTGTGGAGGAAACCCATACAGACACGGGGAGAACATGCAAACTCCACACAGAAAGACCCCCGTCGGCCACTGGGCTCGAACCCAGAACCTTCTTGCTCTGAGGCGACAGTGTTAACTACTACACCACCGAGCCACCATTCAATGTGGACTGGTCACAATAATCAAAATAAAATCCTCTTCTTGATATAGCAAGGGGTTCATTATGATTGTTTCTGGATGAGAAACCGGAATAACCGTCAAATATTAAACGTTCATTTTCTGCTCCTGTGCATGTTATGGATCAGTTCTTGACAAGTGATTCCTGAACCACAGACTGAAAATCCGATTCTTTGGTGTGGTCAGATATTTGAAGGTAAAGGAGAACTGAAGGCAAATTTTTTATTATCAAAATTCTATTTATCTCATTTTATTAAATATAAAAATGCATTTTTGATCGCTATTTTGTCGCTGCTATAGCAAGTTATGAGGGTTTGAAATATGCTCTGTAATATATCAGTCCATATGTCAAAGCGATGGGTATAAACGAGATTCGTTGAGACCTGTGCGAGACATCGTAGGACGGAAGTAAAACGTACAGCGGAAATCAAAGCGACCGACATCTGCCAACGTTGTCAAAAGACGAACTAAATTCAACATGGCTAAAAACCGAATAGGCCGATAAGTGTAATATTTAATTGCAATTAGTTGCCAATACGAGTCACAATATACAGCGCCCTCCACAATTATTGGCACCCTTCGTTGAGATATGTTCTTAGGCTTCTAATAAATTCTTTTTTTTTTTAAATAATATAGGATAACAATGCAAAAAAAGAGAAAAATCCAACCTTTAATTCAAGTGCATTTATTCAGTGGGGAAAAAATTCCACATTAAGAAATAATTCTTTTACATGAAATCATATGTGCCACAATTATTGGCACCCCTAATGTTAATACTTTGTACAACCCCCTTTTGCCAACAAGACAGCACTTAATATTCTCCGATAACATTTCACAAGATGGGAGAATACAGAGAGAGGGATCTTCGACCATTCCTCTTTGCACAATCTCTCTAAACCGTCCAGAGTCCTGGGTCCTCTCCTATGCACTCTCCTCTTCAGCTCACCCCACAGGTTTTCAATTGGGTTGAGGTCTGGGGACTGAGATGGCCATGGGAGGAGCTTGATTTTGTGTCTGGTGAACCATTTTTGTGTAGATTTGGCCACATGTTTAGGGTCATTATCTTGCTGAAAGACCCAGTGACGACCCTTCTTCAGCTTTCGGGCAGAGGCCACCAGATTTTGATTTAAAATGTCCTGGTATTTCAAAGAGTTCATGATGCCATGCACCCTAACAAGGTTCTCGGGGCCTTTGGAAGAGAAACAGGCCCACAGCATCACCGATCCTCCCCCATACTTCACAGTGGGCATGAGGTGCTTTTCCGCATACTCATCTTTTGTGCTACGCCAGACCCACTTAGAGTGTTTGTTATCAAAAAGCTCTATCTTGGTCTCATCTGACCAAAGCACACAGTCCCAGTTGAAGTCCCAGTACCGCTTAGCGAACTCCAGACGTTTACGTTTATGCTTGTAAGTGAGAAAAGGCTTTTTCCGTGCATGCCTCTCAAACAGCTTGTTGGCATGTAGATGGCACCTGATGGTTGTTATGGAGACTTTGTGACCCCAAGATGCTCCTCTTTGATGCAATTCTCTAACAGTGAGCTTTGGAGAACTTTTTACTTCTCTTACCATCCTCCTCACTGTGCGTGGTGGCAAGATAAACTTGCATCCTCGTCCAGGCTTGTTTGCCACTGTTCCAGTTGTTTTAAACTTTTTGATGATTCCTCTGACTGTAGATACGGGCCGGTGTAGGCGAGCGGCTGTTTTCTTGTAGCCATTGCCTGACTTATGAGGGTCGACGCACATCTGCCTTACTTGAATGGTGTGTTCTCTTGTCTTTCCCATGTTGAAGACTGGATAAGAGAAATAGGCCTCTGTGTCACATCATATTTATACCCCAGGGAAACAGGATGCGATGAATTACTAATTAAAGGTTCCTAGATACTCTGATCAACTTTATAAACTACAGTAGAAATGACAGAAATGCTTCAATTACATTTATTTTCTAGGAATTGTTATGGGTACCAATAATTGTGGAACAGGTGATTTTATGAATATTAATTATTTCTTAGTCAGGGATTTTTTTTTTCATTCACTTGAGTTAAGGGTTACATTTTTCTACAATGTTCAGTGTGAGATTATGCTTCTGCAATAAAAATTTAATTTATTTTAAGGCTTTTAACACATCTTAACCAGGGATGCCAATAATTGTGGAGGGCGCTGTAAGGTTACTAAAACTGAAAACGTAATTGAATAACACATTAATTAAGAAATAACGCAAGTTTAAAAATGACTTCAGTTCTCCTTTAAGTCATAAGAAACCTTGAATTGTGGGCATCTTCACAGAGAACTTCACTGTCACTTCTGATCGTATCACAAACTCCACTGACCGTCAATCATTTACGCATTTCCCAAAATAATTCACTGGGATTATTTTGTCTCTTACTCTGCTTGATAATGTGTGTTTTGCTGACTGAGAGCAAAATCTAATCCTGAAAACTTCCTCTAATTATTACAAGTCCATTTGATATCACATATAATTGCTTTTGTATGGATTTGACTAATAATCAGGGATGAGAGGGTGGTCACCAAAAAAGCAGAAAACAAGATGGCGCCCGAAGCCGGGGGTCTGGGAGGGATACCCCCCCAGGAAAATGTTGAAAAATAAGGCCTTACAAACCACTTTTCCTGCAATCTGAGCTGTAGTAGATAAAAAATCTGTTGTCTTTTTTATATATTTACATGAAAATATGTTTCAAATCAATAGGAGTATTGTTTGAATTCAAAATAAAATCACATTCTACATTCAAGGGTATGGTTATAATTTATGATCAACAAAAATGACAAACTAAATTCACATTAAACGCAAGTTTTATTAATTATCAAAATGGTCATATATTAAATAAAATTTCTTCGGGAGAAAAGGTCAGTCACCCTATGTCCTCATTAGTTGCATATGATTTAAAAGTCTTTTGAAATATTTAAGTTTTCAAAACTGTCAGCATTAACTCAGATTTACTGACCATCATATACATGTTCAATGTATTAAATCAAACGAATGCTAAGTTTATGGGATAATGTCTATGTACACTTTATACAATTATTTATAGTTCACAGTCACTTCTCATTTTCATTTCATCATTTCGACTTCTTCAGCTTTTTGGCCAAAGCCAAAGCTTGTCAGTCCTCTCTCTGTTTTTTATACCAGCACCGATTTCACGTACCTTCGCTTCGTCTCGCTTTGAGTAAAAAAGCCGATACGAAAGAGAAACGTATTTTTGAAGCGCAGCGACGATGAACATGTGCAAGTTTCGATAAAATAGAACAGATGCGGGTACTTTTGTAAGAACTGTTATGATTGGCTTTTGTTCTCTCTCACACTCTTGTAAGAACTGTTATGATTGGCTATCATGCTCTCGCCAGCGATGTTTTGGCCAATTACATTGTAGAAAACACGTATTCTACCGCGAGACTTAGCGAGACTAAAGATGGCGAAAATGTAAACATGTAACATCGTCGTACGCTTGAGTATCACGAAGGAACATACCCCAACCCCCCTCAATGAAAAAAACATCTCAACGGATTTGGCATAATATCGATTTTTGCTCAGAAAAAGCGGAAAACTCTCATCCCTGAATAATGCCACAAAGTCTTTGACCGACAAAGATGCATTTCTATGAGAAAATGAGAATCGTGTTCTCCGTAGTAACCGACAGTTGCGAGATATAAACAAACAAACTGGTGTACTGTGTGAAATTGTTTGGAGGGAGGATTGGTGACTAACATATGGGCAAAATCAAACATGGTGGTTTGAAGATGGCGGAATGGCGCAATACAATCACTCGTATTCGATCAGAATCTCAGCAACTTCCATTTTAAAAAAAATCAATCAAACATCTTTAAACATGAGTCGGTATTTATAATAAAGATTAAATGTTCGTAGAACTTGTGAGAAAGAACTTTAGAGTTGTGCGAAAATACTTTTGCAATAAATGACCATAAACCCTCACTTTTAACCCACCAAAAAATCAGGGATAGAAAATACGGGCTAAATATGCAAATCATGTCTTTGCTGTCAAATGTAATACAACATAAAATAAACACGAGGTGATTTAAAAAATGAAAAGTAACAGACGACTATGATGATATCCTTGTAAGACTATAAGATACCATGTTAATCGCTGAAATAAACATAAACATCAAATAATTATTACATTTAAACACTGCAAAATTCTACCCACATTATTCAGCAGCTTTATAAAATAGCACTTGATCCAGTGCTTCCTATTATTTTTAATTTAATATTTTAATATATTAAAAAAAAAAAAAAACAATCCATAAGCCACTGTTTGGTCAGCTATGAATCATCCGCTTTGATTTATAGAAATCCTCAAGCTTGCATAACATACTCTGTGAGTTTCTGCTTCTTTTCACTCCAGTTGGTCGGTTCTGTCACGTTCCTCTCCTAAGCTGCACCTCTGCATCTTGTAACAGAACATCTGGAATGGTGCAGCTGAAACAGGGCCCCTTGGTAAGAAACATGCCCAAACAGTGCTAATAAGAACCATTTGCATCATATATCTGCGTGCTGATGAATGAGTGTTGTTTTCGGTGCACTCAAAGCCAACAGAGAGACACAGCGGGGACAAGTGGAGCGCAGGGGACTGAGGACAGGCTTTCATTCACAGCCCTCAGTGCGCTTTCAGTAGACCGCTGTCTGGTCCATTAGGGATCCATCACCGTGACATGCACAAAGTATTTATGGCACTGCTTAGGAAAGCAATATTATAATGCAGATCTTTGCTTTGTTGGGAAATAGTGTTCAGTGTTGTAATATTACACATCGCAGGAACATGTATGAGGAACTGTTTGCTTTTGGAGGCATTGCACATAAAAATAAGGACTGCCAAAAATGATGAATTAAAATTATGGGGGGAAAAAACCCAGAAGGAATTAATGAGTGAAACTAAATAACTAAAAAAAAATTCCCCTCACTCAAAGCCTGAAATTATTTCAATTATAAATTCACAGAATATTTATTAATTTATAACGTACAATGAGGATAGTGTTTTCAATTTTATTAGCAAATTTATTTCAAAAATGAACCTAGGAACAAATCTAGTATCTGATTGTGCAGACATTATTGAATTTTCTGGATTTGATTCAGCTCTCCATCTCACATCACAACTGACTTGAGAGAGCAAGTTTGTTTGCATGACTGCTCGCAATGTTACCAAGTCGATGCAACCAATCACTGATCACCATTATTCCCCAAAGATCCATCACTGATCACCATTATTCCCAAAGCTCAATCACTGATCACCATTATTCCCCAAAGATCCATCACTGATCACCATTATTCCCCAAAGCTCAATCACTGATCACCATTATTCCCCAAAGATCCATCACTGATCACCATTATTCCCAAAGCTCAATCACTGATCACCATTATTCCCCAAAGATCCATCACTGATCATCATTATTTCCCAAAGATTCATCACTGATCACCATTATTCCTCAAAGATCCATCACTGATCACCATTATTCCTCAAAGATCCATCACTGATCACTAACATTCCCCAAAGATCAATCAGTCATCACTGGTATTCCTCAAAGATCCATCACTGATCACCATTATTCACCAAAGATAAAATCACTGATCACCATTATTCCCCAAATATCCATCACTGATCACCATTATTCCTCAAAGAGTCATCACTAACCACCATTATTCCCCAAAGATAAATCACTGATCACCATTATTCCCCAAAGATAAATCACTGATCACCATTATTCCCCAAAGATCCATCACTGATCAACATTATTCCCAAAGATCAATCAGTGATCACCATTATTACCCAAAGGTCCATCACTGATCACCATTATTCTCTGAAGATCAATCACTGACCATCATTATTCCCCAAAGAGCAATCACTGATCACCATTATTTCCCAACGACCAAGAACTGATCACTATTGTTTCCTAATATCCAATCACTGATTACAATTATTCCCCAAAGATCAATCACTGATTACTATTATTCCCCAAAACTATTCCCTGATCACTTCTACTCCCCAAAACCAATCACTGTTCACCATCATTTCCAACATCCAATAATTGATCGCCATCATTCCCAACATCCAATAACTGATCACCATTGTTCCCCAACATCCAATCACTGATCACCATTGTTCCCCAACATCAGAATCAGAATCACTTTTTTATTGCTAGGATCACCATTGTTCCCCAACATCCAATCACTGATCACCATTGTTCCTCAAACCACTGATCACCATCATTCCTCAAACCACTGATCACCATTGTTCCCAACATCCAATCACTGATCCCCACTCTTCCCCAAATCAAATCGCTGATCACCATTGTTCTCAACATTCACTAACTAATCACCATTTCCCCAACATACAATTACTGATCACCATTGTTACCCAAAACAAATCACTGATCACCACTGATCCCTACATCCAATCACTGATCAACATTGTTCCTCAAATCACTGAGCACCATTGTTCCTAACATCCAAGCACTGATCACCATTGTAGTCAGAGCAATTTTCACTCAGTAGTGTGGATGATCCTGAAATATTTGAAAATGCTGATATCTGCTGCCCTGTGATTGGCTCCTGACTGTCACATGATCCCAGAGGACTCGATTTAATGTGATCCTTGTTACCTCCACCAAGGAGGTTGTGTTTTCGGTAGCATTGGTTTGTTTGTTAGTTTGTCTGTTAGCAACATTACGGAAAAACTTATGAACGGATTGCTCTGAAATTTTTTCCAGAGGTGTGACTGGGCACAAGTAACAATCCATTAAATTCTGGCGGTGATCCGGATCACCTTCTGGATCCTGGATTTTTTTAAAGGATTCTTGGCGGAGGTCTGCACTCTCCGAGTGCTTTTCTAGTATATTGGTGATGTTTTGTTCAAAGTTTTATAAAGTAAAAGCTGTTTTTATGTGTGAGAGGAAATGCTTTGAATCCAACGCTGTATGAACGACTTCTGACTTCACTGTTCCGTCTTTGCTGGTGCAGATACATTAAAACTGAGTAAACTGTTTAATGGCCTAAACCTCCTGGTGTAGGATGAAGCATTTCAGAGTGAATGATAAAACTTAACCAGCAGTAAGAACAAACAAAAATAAGAAAAATAAGTGTACAAGTAGTCTTAGCATACTTAAATACTCGTATACTTGTAGATGTCTTGGAGAAATGGGCACATCTTTTTTTTTCAAAGGGCTTATTAAGTAATTCATCCGATTTCTTAAGAATAATTTGTTTTCACCTCTCTTTTCATTTCTGTCTCTCTCTAGCTCTGTCTATTTCATGCACACATGTTATGGCTTCTGTCCAGCTGTGAGGTCATGTGTTAGAGGGCTTGGTGATGAATGATGTCCATCTGTCCTCACTCACTGATAACACTGCTCCACCCCTCCTTTCCAGGAACAAAAAAGAAAGAAAGAAAGAAAGAAAGAAAGAAAGAAAGAAAGAAAGAAAGAAAGAAAGAAAGAAAGAAAGAAAGAAAGAAAGAAAGAAAGACTAAATTGGTTAAGGAGTGACAGGTGTCACTGCACACACAAGTTCCCAGAGACTATAAGAATAAATCTATGAGATGAAGGTTTCCGTCTGTGACCTGGTTACTGTGTCTATATTTAGAGTAGCATCAGGGCAACGGAGCAAAGGCTACAGTGGTGCTTGAAAGTTTGTGAACCCTTTAGAATGTTCTACATTTCTGCATAAATATGATCTAAAACATTATCAGATTTTCACACAAGTCCTAAAAGTAGATAAAGAGAACCCAGTTAAACAAATGAGACAAAAATAATATACTTGGTCATTTATTTATTGAGAAAAATGATCTGATATTACATATCTGTGAGTGGCAAAAGTATGTGAACCTCTAGGATTAGCAGTTAATTTGAAGGTGAAATTAGAGTCAGGTGTTTTCAATCAATGGGATGACAATCAGGTGTGAGTGGGCACCCTGTTTTATTTAAAGAACAGGGATCTATCAAAGTCTGATCTTCACAACACATGTTTGTGGAAGTGTATCATGACAGGAACAAAGGAGATTTCTGAGGACCTCAGAAAAAGCGTTGTTGATGCTCATCAGGCTGGAAAAGGTTACAAAACCATCTCTAAAGAGTTTGGACTCCACCAATCCACAGTCAGACAGATTGTGTACAAATGGAGGAAATTCAAGACCATTGTTACCCTCCCCAGGAGTGGTCGACCAACATATGGCCCTTTTCCAGCTCACTTCAGCTCACTTTAGCCCGACACGGCTCGCGTTTCGACTATCTAAGAACAGCACGACTCAGCTCGCTTCAGCCCTGCTCAGCACCCAAAACTCACACGGTTTTGGAGTGGGGCTGAAGCGAGCCAAACCGAGCAGAGTGGGGCTAGGGACGTGAGCAGACACTCCCCTGTGCACTGATTGGTGAGGAGGAGTGTCCTCACACGCCCACACACGCCCCGCGAGCACGCTGGGATCTGTAAACACCGTAAACCCGGAAGAAGAAGAATTACAAATTACGAGAATTTCTGAAGCCTTATGCGCCTCGCCTCATCTATACGCTCTTGCCAGTATGTGTTGGCGTTGTCGGTGACAACAAGCCACAGCACCAAGACCAGCAACACTAACGACTCCATGTCCTCCATGTTTATTGTTTACTCTCCGGGTCGTGAGACTACCGCTTAAAAGATCACTGATGTCACTGTTTGCGCTGCCTAAAGACATCACGTGACGTCCACCCACTTTCGCTAACTCCACCCAATTTGTCCACCCACTTCCAGCCAGCACGGTTCAGCGTGGTTGTAGTCGAAATGCAACTCCAACAGCCCCACTCAGCTCAACTCAGCCCGACTCAGCACGGCACGGCTCAGCCCAACTCAGCACGGCACGGCTCAGCCGAACTCAGCCGCGTTGGTAGTGGAAAAGCGGCAAAAGATCACTCCAAGAGCAAGGTGTGTAATAGTCGGCGAGGTCACAAAGGACCCCAGGGGAACTTCTAAGCAACTGAAGGCTTCTCTCACATTGGCTAATGTTAATGTTCAAGAGTCCACCATCAGGAGAACACTGAACAACAAATGGTGTGCATGGCAGGGTTGCAAGGAGAAAGCCACTGCTCTCCAAAAAGAACATTGCTGCTCGTCTGCAGTTTGCTAATGATCACGTGGACAAGCCAGGCTATTGGAAAAATGTTTTGTGTATGGATGAGACCAAAATAGAACTTTTTGGTTTAAATGAGAAGCGTTATGTTTGGAGAAAGGAAAACACTGCATTCCAGCATAAGAACCTTATCTCATCTGTGAAACATGGTTCTGGTAGTATCATGGTTTGGGCCTGTTTTGCTGCATCTGGGCCAGGACGGCTTGCCATCATTGATGGAGCAATGAATTCTGAATTATACCAGCGAATTCTAAAAGAAAATGTCAGGACATCTGTCCATGAACTGAATCTCAAGAGAAGGTGGGTCATGCAGCAAGACAACGACCCTAAGCACACAAGTCGTTCTACCAAAGAATGGTTAAAGAAGAATAAAGTTAATGTTTTGGAATGGCCAAGTCAAAGTCCTGACCTTAATCCAATCAAAATGTTGTGGAAGGACCTGAAGCGAGAAGTTCATGTGAAGAAACCCACCAACATCCCAGAGTTGAAGCTGTTCTGTAGAGAGAAATGGGCTAAAATACCTCCAAGCCGGTGTGCAGGACTGATCAACAGTTACCGCAAACGTTTAGTTGCAGTTATTGCTGCACAAGGGGGTCACACCAGATACTGAAAGCAATGGTTCACATACTTTTGCCACTCACAGATATGTAATATCGGATCATTTTCCTCAATAAATAAATGACCAAGTATAATATTTTTGTCTCATTTGTTTAACTGGGTTCTCTTTATCTACTTTTAGGACTTGTGTGAAAATCTGATGAAGTTTTAGGCCATATTTATGCAGAAATATAGAAAATTCTCAAGGGTTCACAAACTTTCAAGCACCACTGTAAACCTCAGAGACTGTAGTAATAAGACCTGTGTGCATGCGTCATTTCAATGTATCGAGCTGTCAGTCAAGTCACAAGTGAACAAAGGTGAACCGGTGAGAGGGGAAAGAGGACAAGGACAAGACGGAGCATCTGACATCAGACGTATATTAAGTATGGTTGTAAATCATGTGAAATGTGCGCTCAGTCGTTACACATCCACTTTCTGTAAACTAAACACAAGGACATCAAACAGTTTTGCCTGTATATGAGCAAGGATGATAAAATTCAGTCGCATCACACGCACCAGGCGTTTTCCCCTTGCTCCTTTCCCTTTTGAGGTGAGAGTGTTTACGTCGCAGCATCTGGCCAGTTCAGATGCTGTACACAAAGCAGCTTGCTTGTGAGTCATGCTGAATTAAGTTTAGCCGCGAGTTTCCTGATCGGGCTTTTCTCATACACGCGGCGGCAAAGGAAAGGACAAAACACTCTCCAGTCCAAACATGACATGCAGACACAAACATCTGGAGATGCAGCAGCAGAGACGATGGCTGAGCGCCAGATCTCTTTACAGCATCAAGCTCCTGCTCACACACAGGATTGAGAATCAATCATAAGGGAGTTATCTCAGAGAGAAAACGCTTGCTTGCATGCTGTCATAGGAAAATAATTAACGATGAGTTGGTGTGATGAAAAGGACATCAGCGTTTTCAAATATTTCAGGATTATCCGCACTAATGAGTGAAAATGCTCTGACAACAATTGTGATTAGTGATTGGATGTTGGGAACAATGGTGATCAGTGATTTGTTTTGGGGAACAAAGGTGATTAATGATTTGATGTTGGGAACAATGGTGATCAGTGATTTGTTTTGGGGAACAAAGGTGATTAGTGATTTGATGTTGGGAACAATGGTGATCAGTGATTTGCTTTTGGGAACGGAAGTGATCAGGGAATAGTTTTAGAGAATAATGGTAATAAGTGATTGATCTTTGGGGAATAATGGTGGTCAGTTATGGATCATTGGAGAATAACAGTGGTAAGTGATGGATCTTTGGGGAATAACAGTGATCAGATATTGATCTTTGAGGAATAATGGTGATCAGGGATTCATCTTTGAGGAATAATGGTGATCAATGATTGATCTTTGGGGAATAATAGTGATCAGTGATGGATCTTTGAGGAATAATGGTGATCAGAGATTGATCTTTGGGGAATAATGGTGATCATGATGGATCTTTGGGGAATAATGGTGATCAGTGATGGATCTTTGGGGAATAATGGTGATCAGCGATGGATCTTTGTGGAATAATGGTGATCAGCGATTGATCTTTGAGGAATAATGGTGATCAGTGATTGATCTTTGGGGAATAATGACGATCATGATGGATCTTTGGGGAATAATGGTGATCAATGATTGATCTTTGAGGAATAATGGTGATCAGTGGTGGATCTTTGAGGAATAATGGTGATCAGTGATTTATCTTTGATGAATAATGGTGATCAGTGATGGATCTTTGGGGAATAATGGTGATCAGTGATTGATCTTTGATGAATAATGGTGATCAGTGATGGATCCTTGGGGAATAATGGTGATCAGTGATGGGTCTTTGAGGAATAATGGTGATCAGTGATGGATCTTTGGAGAATAATGGTGATCAGAGATTGATCTTTGAGGTGATCAGAGACTGATTTTTGTAAATTGTGGACGGACAATGGATGGACGGACGACGCATGATCGCATAAGCTCATCTGGCCTGGTCTACGGCTGGATGAGCTAAAAGTCAAGTCAAGTCAACTTTATTGTCAAATATGCTATACATGCTCGACATACAGCACAGATGAAATTTCAGTCCTCTCTGACCCACGGTGCAAACAGGCAATGCAATAAATAAAAATAAAAATAGAATAATTGAAAAAACAAACAATATAAACAGTATAAACACTCTAGATAAGAACTAGACATAGACTAAACACTCAGAGAAACAATATAAACAGTATAAATATTTAAAATATTTTTATAAATATTATAAAAATCAGCTCCACAAAAGTCCGGATCTCAACCTAGACCACAGGTGACAGTGGCTCTCTCTGAGATGAAATAAAGAAGGCACCAGATTCTTTGGTACCAGTTTGGTACCAAAGGAATCAGTTTTCTTTGAGGTGACACCAGATATCACATGGACCGTCACCTTTTTTCGATAATTAATTTCTACTTTACATTACCATGCTGAAATGAGGATGCTATAGACAGCTGGATTGAATGCGCATGAAAGAAATGTTCATGTAAGGATAAAATTGGTTTAATTGAGTGAAAGGCTGGGATTTCCAGTAAACATGGCCAAAACAGGCTGTCATAGTTCTTGTCCCAGGAATTCCTCAGCCGGCTGGGATCACGAGCTGCTGGAACTAATGGATGTTCGAGGCCTGAGATATGCATCTACTGCCTGCCTGCCACACGCACACGCCACTGAATAATCACACACACATATATATACACACACACACACACACACACACACACACACACACACACACACATACACTTGGGGTTAATGGACCGTGATTGGCTTAATCTGTAAAATCTTAAGCAAATCCTCCGTCATTTCATTAGAACAGCTCTTATCAGGGTCGTAATGTGCAATGCATGCGGCCGAAACCTTAACCATATGTAAGAGACGTGAACAGGTCAGCATAAACTCCGTGACCACACATGAAACATGACATCGACAATCAGGAGCTGCCAGAACAGCAGAACACACCAGAACCTGTTAGTGTTCGTGAAAGTGATAGTGTTAATGACGGGTGTGGTACTGAAGTGGAGTTCAAAAAAGTCAGGATAATTCAGAATTTGTAAACCGGATAAAAATAGCAAAGGGGAAATTTTCTTACGCTTATGGGACTTCTGAAGAATTCAAAATGTAAAACTCTCATTTTTCAGGAACAGTCTTTCTTTTACAAGTAATCTCTGTGAGATTTGAAGTAATTACTTTCACTGGAAACATGGAAAATTATCCAATCAGGATTTATCCATTTATTCATTACTAGGTAGATACAGACAAGTGAGCTCGCCCGTTGGTCACATGATTAACAACAGCATACTGTAGTTACTAATTAACAGAAGAAATCAACCAAAGCATGGGACGATTTAGTGCAGAAATAATGGCCGCTCCAGGCTTCTGAAAGGCCAAGACACACCCACGATTGCAACTACGAGCAGATATTAACTGCCTGAAACAGGCCCTGTGTCCGAAATCACTCACTACTCACTATCTAGTGGACTATACCGGTATAGTGAGTTTGCCATTTTGAATTGCGGTTCAAACATCAGAACAGGAAAAATTGTGATCTCACAGTGAAGTGTGACTTTCTTTCACTGTGGCATGGGTGTTGGTTTGAGCCAGACAGACTGCTGGTTCAAGTATTTCAGAAACTGCTGATGTCCTGGGGTTTTCACCAGGGCTTTGAACCGGTTCAAGGAACGAAAACGAAAACCGGGAACTTTTTCTATTTCACATGGAACAGAAACGAAACCAGAAACTTTATTATTTTTTATGTTCCGGAACAGAAACGCTTATTAAAAATAATGGTAACCGGTTAATACCGGTTTTTATTTCGTTCCTCAAAGTTTCCGTAGCCTACAAATAAAAAAGTCATTCTTCTCCTGCGCAAGTTTCTATGACCCGCTGGGGTTCATTTCCTGTGTGACGTTCGCTGACTGAATGGAGAGAGCAGGAGGGTGGACTACTATCACGTCTCCACATCTTAAATAAGAGGTAAATATTGCAGTCTATCATTATTCAAAAACGTCAATTTCAAACACGATATCAATATATTTGTCCACGTTAATGAGAGGCTCGCGAACATTAAATGATATTAACTTCTGTTAGCCTATCAATGCATAGGGCCTGACTAGCCTTTGGTAACACACTAAACGAATTATCTTTCATTTTTGGCACTTTTTCTGTTTGTGTAGATGGGAAGACATACTGAGAATCCAAATCGCCAACATTTGAAATAATAATTGTTTTGAATTATTTATTGTCTTATTTAATGAAGGTTGTAATAGAATTAGCCTACATTTGGCTTAAGCTGGATGAGACAGAGACATAATTTTATAGCCATTTGTTAAACAGCTGACAGGGAACGTAATTAACCGTTCCGGGAACGAAATTTTTTTGTTCTAACCGGTTCGGGAACGTCTATTTAATGGTGGAACCCAAAACCGGAAACGTTAAAATTCCGTTTCTGTTCGGAACGAACCAATAGGAAAAAAATTCTGGTTCAAAGCCCTGATTAAAATGCTAGGTTTTTCTGATGTAAAAACATGAGACCACGATAAATTATTTAAAAACTTTTCCCACCTTTAATGTGACCTATAACCTGTACAATTCAATTGAAAAACAAACACATCTGTTCAGGGGAAAAACATAAAAAATAAAAAACGTACAATAAGCTGGTTGCATAAGTGTGCGCACCCTTAAACTAATACTTTGTCGACGCACCTTTTGATTTAATTACAGCGTTCAGTCTTTTTGGGTTCACACCTGCCATCAATTAAAATGACTCTGATTAACCCCAAATAAAGTTCAGACATTTACTCAGTTGCATCCTCCAGCAAAAGCCAGGGTCCACAGAGAGCTTACAAAGCATCACAGGGATCTCGTTGTTGAAAGGTATCAGTCAGGAGAAGGGTACAAAAACATTTCCACGGCATTAGATATACCATGGAGCACAGTGAAGACCATCATCAAGAAGTGGAGAAAATATGGGACAACAGTGACATTACCGAGAACTATTACACGCCTTGCTCTTGGAATGATCTTTGTTGGTCGACCACTCCTGGGGAGGGTAATGATGGTCTTGAATTTCCTCCATTTGTACACAATCTGTCTGACTGTGGATTGGTGGAGTCCAAACTCTTTAGAGATGGTTTTGTAACCTTTTCCAGCCTGATGAGCATCAACAACGCTTTTTCTGAGGTCCTCAGAAATCTCCTTTGTTCGTGCCATGATACACTTCCACAAACATGTGTTGTGAAGATCAGACTTTGATAGATCCCTGTTCTTTAAATAAAACAGGGTGCCCAATCACACCTGATTGTCACCCATTGATTGAAAACACCGGACTCTAATTTCTCATCTCATCTCATTATCTCTAGCCACTTTATCCTGTTCTACAGGGTCACAGGCGAGCTGGAGCCTATCCCAGCTGACTACGGGCGAAAGGCGGGGTACACCCTGGACAGGTCGCCAGGTCATCACAGGGCTGACACATAGGTGGGGTTTACATTAGACCGTATCAGCGGATCATCAGATTAACGTTTTTAAAACGATTAGCGTGCACACAGCAACGCCAATACACGATTCGCGTGCACACAGCAACGCCAATACACGGATACGCTTGGCTCCGCAGGCATCCTGCGCTCCAAATCGCTCCGCCCTGAACTGCAAGTGCCCTCTGGAGGGTGCGCACTCCGGCCCTGCGCAGCTCACAGAGCGCGCGAGTGAAGCGCACGAGCAGTGATTCGGGACTGAGCCACTATGTGTGTGATCCCAGTGCATATCGGGCATGCGCGTCACTTACCACTTGCAAGTGGAAGGATGGCAAGCCTAAAGACAATCATAACTACACAATGGGCAGTATTTGCATCAGTATTTGCAGTATTTTCATACTTTTATACTCTTTAATGAAAGGTGATACAAGGCGGAAGTCCGCGCCTTTTTTCAGCAGTCGCGTCACATGACCAACACCAGCGAATCAGGAAGGTGGATGTCACAGTGACGTTGTCCAATGACGACGCCAGCTAGAGCTCAGCACAGCGTATCCGCGTATTCTCAATGTTTACACAGCACCGGACCAGACACGATCTGGACTGAATACGTGGACCCTGGCGGATTCCCGTTTCCCGGCGTTTCCAGGCGTTTTAATGTAAACGGACAGTGCATCCGCGAAGAAAACGAGACAGATACGGTCTAATGTAAATTTGGCCATAGACACAGACAACCATTCACACTCACATTCACACCTACGGTCAATTTAGAGTCACCAGTTAACCTAACCTGCATGTCTTTGGGGGAAACCGGAGCACCCGGAGGAAACCCATGCGGATAATATGCAAACTCCGCACAGAAAGGCCCTCGCTGGCCACGGGGCTCGAACCCAGACCTTCTTGCTGTGAGGCGACAGTGCTAACCACTACACCACCGTGCCGCCTGACTCTAATTTCACCTTCAAATTAACTGCTAATCCTAGAGGTTCACATACTTTTGCCACTCATAGATATGTAATATTGGATCATTTCCCTCAATAAATAAATGACCAAGTATAATATTTTTGTCTCATTTGTTTAACTGGGTTCTCTTTATCTACTTTTAGGACTTGTGTGAAAATCTGACGATATATTAGGTCATATTTATGCAGAAATATAGAAAATTCTAAAGGGTTCACAAACTTTCAAGCACCACTGTATAATCACTTTTTACAACCGTGGTGAGCAGAAAAGCATCTCAGCATGCAACAGCAGAAGTATTATAATAGAGTACGTAATAAAAAATTAAATCTACAGCCAAAATTACATTAAATTAATAAATTAAATACAGAGTGAATCATGGATGATTCCAGAAACAAGAACACATGAAACACGGTGATGTCAGAGATACTGCAATGTGGCAGAACAGAAAAGCGATCTGTTGGCTTCGGTTTCAGGTGTCAGGTTACGTAATGAGAAAAACCTGTTGTTTAAAAATGTCAGCTTCACACCATGATGCTGCGAGAGTTTACACAAAATCAGGCCCAGCAGCATGTCTCATCATAACCCACTCAGAGTTTTAGAGCCGTGCTGATCACTTTCAGCTGCTCTCCTGCTTCTGTTTCTGCTTTCTCGCTGTCAGGATCAGCACATCCGACTACAAGTGCCTGTAAATCACTGTAGAGTCGAGTGCAAAAGTTTGCACACCCTCAGGACAAAATGAATAACACAAATCAAAATTTACAACCAAAAGATATTTCGTGTGTTCGGTTTAACAGACGTTTCCACGTTATCACCCGTCACAAAAACGTTGAACTAGACCACATTTTTGCATTCGGTTGCAACAATATAGACAACGATATAGGCAACTCGAAGCGGAGAATAAAATTCATGCTGTATAAGCATCCTTCAAGATAGGATTCAACCTTGGATTGTAAAATAGATTCTCAAAGCCGGTGTAACAACATGTAAAATTGTAGTTATTTTACTGCCATGAATTAATAAATAATCATTTGACTTTTATTTCATCCCACTGTGGAAACGTGGGATGCATCTTTAAAAAGCAGCTCGTATCCTGAACCAGAATCATGGTTCACTGAGAAGTCCGTAATCATTGATGTGGTTGGATTCCTGCTTATATATAGCACATAAAAATATGCAGCACATTTCTGTACGCATTTCTCCACACAGTGTGACCTGAAAATGTCCTACTGATGAGGTATGTGCTCCAAAAACAGCCTGAAGACAGAACACAGACTGTCCATGATGTCTCCAGCAGGGGTCTTACCTACCACATCATTAGCTCCTTACGCTAATGAGCCCCTTTTAACGTTTCCTGAAATGGGGTCAGTCTGGTCCAGAGGGCACTGGAGAAGTGCAGAGGTCTCCAGCTGTGTGGTGTGTGTGTGTGTGTGTGTGTGTGTGTGTGTGTGTGTGTGTGTGTGTGTGTGTGTGTGTGTGTGTCTCCATGGGGGATGCAGGGGTTCGGGGTTTTATAAGCTGGTACGTCCTGTCCTGACACAACTTTACTGATGTTTCCCGAGGCTCACACTGCCAGTCACCCAACACTCCAGGACCAGAGTGAGAACATGGTGCAAATTCAGGAGATTTAAATAAGGATGCATCTGGTGAGCTAGTTTACACGAGATGCCCCCCAAGACTTCAAATTTCAACATTTCCTCAAACTTCAGTCAAGAAGAAGCAGCGGTGTGCTCATTTCCCGTGGTAATCCTGAGCCAGCTGTGGTGCCGGCTAGCTGTTTAAACAATTCCTTCCGAGAGGAATCATTAGTGGTGTAGGTCAAGGTAAGAGCAGGACCAGGAATAACCGTGAATAACAAACATTATTGCGCTAAACCAATCTGGCCTTTTCCTTAATTATATTATATTATATTATATTATATTATATTATATTATATTATATTATATTATATTATATTATATTATATTATATTATATTAGGGGGCGGCACAGTGGTGTAGTGGTTAGCACTGTTGCCTCACAGCAAAAAGGTCTGGGTTCGAGCCCCGTGGCCAGCAAGGGCCTTTCTGTGCGGAGTTTGCATGTTCTCCCCGTGGGTTTCCTCCGGGTGCTCCGGTTTCCCCCACAGTCCAAAGACATGCAGGTTAGGTTAACTAGTGACTCTAAATTGACCGTAGGTGTGAATGTGAGTGTGAATGGTTGTCTGTGTCTATGTGTCAGCCCTGTGATGACCTGGCGACTTGTCCAGGGTGTACCCCGCCTTTCGCCCGTAGTCAGCTGGGATAGGCTCCAGCTTGCCTGCGACCCTGTAGAACAGGATAAAGCGGCTAGAGATAATGAGATGAGATACATATGTTATTTACCAGTTGGGAGGTCCGTATCGTGAAATACCGTGACTGAGGTCTTGAAAGTACTGAGCGAGGCCCTCTGGGCCGAGGTCAGTATTCAAGGCTGAGGTCATGGTATTTCACCATACGGAACGACCTTAAGCTGGTAAATAATATATTTATTTTTTTCTTTACCAAATTCTAACAGAAAACGAGAGCGCCTGAAAGGGAAAACCGGGCCGAAGCGAGCCACCATTTTGAATCCTCATTCACGGCTGTAATGCAAATTGCTTCCTCCTCGGTATACAAATGCACTTCCACGGCAGGAAAAAAACTACATTTTGCCACCTATGTAGTTCCCTATTTATACAAAATTGAGTCATTCAGGATTCAGCCATGTTTTTGCTCGGTGTTAGCAAGTTACAGGTTTTTAGCTTTCTCCTGAAATGTTTTCTTTTATTTCTTCTTCCTCAGGGTAGTAAAACTCGCTTTCACTATGAACACTGTCGTTATCGCTATCCATGCTGTAAAATTAATGCTATTCTCCTGAGAAATGTGAAAACAAATGTTGACAAAAAATGCTACTATGTTTGTTGTTGTTGTGAACGAGTGAGTCGCCAGAGGTCCGTAACCAGGGTCCGTACCGTAGGATACAGACCCGCTCGCCAGCCAATCAGAGCGCAGGATTTGGACCGCGAAAAAAATAAATATATATATATGGAATAAAAGTATTTGATGGTAAGAATGTATCTTTTGTTTTTTATTTTTCAAGAATTATTATCATTATAGCATTTTTCACAAATTGCTCCTGTGATTTCGCCGGTTGGTTTACATTCTTCATCTTTAAGCATTAAAATTTGTTGAATTTTTTTAGACTGGTTCAAAAGCTCAAAGAAGTTTGAAAATTACAGAACTGAAATATCCAAGGAAGAATTAAATAAATGTCTAAAGCTATTCTATACCTCGGTACGACAGCAAGACGGCACTTTCTACAAAAAACAACACTAAAGTCAATTCATGCAGCCATCGATAGGTTTTTCAGAAGTCCGACGAAGCGGAAATTATTTTGTCAGATATTTTGTATGAAGTTTTTATTTATTGAATTTGTGAAAAAAATAAAAATAAAAATGCTCTGTTTCTCAAAATCCAGTGAATGTGGATCGAACAAAACAGTTACTCCACTCAATCTCGTTGTACATGGCGATATCAGCTCATGTGCGAGACGATTTTGTGGAATAATTTGTGATTATAAGTCACCACAGTAGTGTAGGAGGAAGCGGAAAAACCTCTGCTTAGGCCCCAGAAAACACTCAATCCTATGATTCTCATTAACCTTCCTGACCACAAATGGGACCCTGCTGCCAAGAGCTGATTGCGGTACTTTAGAGATACAGGAACGTGTAATGTGAGCTTGGGAAAGAGAGATGGCTGAAGGTTTCCAGGAGAACGTCAATGCGCTCTGATCTCAGACACACGGTTCGTTTATAGCCTTCGAGAACAGAATTCAGAGTGACAGTGATAACACTTGCTGGTAATCGAATAGCGCCGTGTAGAACGGATCTACATCGTTTTAAGAGGTCGGTGAAGTGTAGTGCAAATATCTGAGTCCTTTACCATGCTGTTAGTGTTTAGTAAATCATTTAGTAAGGATTTAACAATTTGGAAACAATATCACGAAAGAAAAATCAATCACTAAAGCGAATTGGTCTCTTCTCATTTGATGTTTCTTGTTAAATCCAGCATGATGAAAACTAAGCATCTGTGTGCATCCTGTCAGTCGAGTGGGAGGCCAGAGGGGAAAGCAGGATACGCACGCACCCACATCCAAACGTTTTTTGCCCCCCCAAAAAAAAAAGAAGCGTATTAATTCTAGAGGATGTGGTTTCTCAGAGCTTGTTTGTTCGAGGGTTGGCACGGCAGGTATTCAGAAAGTCACAGAAACTCTTAAGTGGAACGGCTCAAGTCTGAACATCACTTAACAACTGCACTGATCTGTAATGAGTCACAGTTGAGGCTGAGAATGGGTCATTCATCTGGTTTTAAAAATGCAGCAGTGTCTGATTTGTACTTTGATAATACTGCTGGTGTAGAACAAGCGGTCCGATTGGTTAAGAGAACTCTGATTTGATGGAACGAGTGGGTCTGTGACTTATGGAGGGGAAAATGAAAAGGTTCAGTAGTTTTTGTGTTTTCTTTTTTTTTCAATTTCTAATAAATTACAGCACAAGCAGTCAAAGTCGTCAAGTCCAAACAAAAAACAAAACAAAACAAGAAGACAGAGGCCAAGTTTACATTAGACCGTATCTGTCTTGTTTTCTTCACGGATGCACTGTCCGTTTACATTGAAACGCTGGGAAACGGGAATCCGCCAGGGTCCACGTATTCAATCCAGATCATGTCTGGTCCGGTGCTGTGTAAACATTGAGGATACGCGGATACGCTGTACTGAGCTCTAGCTGGCGTCGTCATTGGACAACGTCACTGTGACATCCACCTTCCTGATTCGCTGGCGTTGATCATGTGACGCGACTGCTGAAAAACGGCGCGGACTTCCGCCTTGTATCACCTTTCATTAAAGAGTATAAAAGTATGAAAATACTGCAAATACTGATGCAAATACTGCCCATTGTGTAGTTATGATTGTCTTTAGGCTTGCCATCCTTCCACTTGCAAGTGGTAAGTGATATGCACTGAGATCACACACACAGCGGCTCAGTCCCGAATCACTGCTCGTGCGCTATACTCGCGCGCTCTGTGAGCTGCACAGGGCCGGAGTGCGCACCCTCCAGAGGGCACTCGCTGTTCAGGGCGGAGTGATTTGGAGCGCAGCCGCTGAGGAGGAAGCGCTGAGCCGCACTGACACATTTCAACTTACGTGCCGAATTAGTCATGTGATTAGCGTATCCGTGTATTGGCGTTGCTGTGTGCACGCTAATCGTGTATTGGCGTTGCTGTGTGCACGCTAATCGTTTTTAAAAACGTTAATCTGATGATCCGCTGATACGGTCTAATGTAAACCCCACCAGAGTCATCTATATCCCCCGCCCTACCGTATATACCAACTATATACCAAGTTTCAAGATATTATTTGTCACATTTTTTTCAAGTTCTGCTGCAGGAACCCAACCCTACCTCTGCACTGACCTCAGCAGCCCATGGCATAAACCCACCGGACCTTTGGTCCAGCTGAGCTAAAAATTAAAATTTCTCACATTTCTTCATATCAAAAGGCACATATACATTACTTAATCAACACATATACCAACTTTCAACACCATACCACTCATAGTTTTCAAGTTCTGCTCCGGAAACAAAACCTAGCCCTAAGACTAACCTGAAAGACTAAGTCTGAAATTCTTTCCATGGAAACATCTCATCTCATCTCATTATCTCTAGCCGCTTTATCCTGTTCTACAGGGTCACAGGCAAGCTGGAGCCTATCCCAGCTGACTACGGGCGAAAGGCGAGGTACACCCTGGACAAGTCGCCAGGTCATCACAGGGCTCCATGGAAACATGAAAAGTTAAAATTTCTCAAATTTCTCAGTATGAAAAGGCACATCTGCATCACCTTGTTAACATGTATACCAAGTTTCAAATCCGTATCATGAATAGTTTTGGATATATGCTCCGGAAACGAACATTGCTCTAAGAAACTAAGTCAAAATCTATCTCATCTCATCTCATTATCTCTAGCCGCTTTATCCTTCTACAGGGTCGCAGGCAAGCTGGAGCCT
The DNA here is from genome assembly GCF_027579695.1 of Neoarius graeffei. Taxonomy (NCBI): domain Eukaryota; kingdom Metazoa; phylum Chordata; class Actinopteri; order Siluriformes; family Ariidae; genus Neoarius; species Neoarius graeffei. Next base: position 9,273,523 of record NC_083576.1, on the reverse strand, counting down.
ATCCCAGCTGACTACGGGCGAAAGGCGGGGTACACCCTGGACAAGTCGCCAGGTCATCACAGGGCTGACACAGAGACACAGACAACCATTCACACTCACATTCACACCTACGGTCAATTTAGAGTCACCAGTTAACCTAACTTGCATGTCTTTGGACTGTGGGGGAAACCGGAGCACCCGGAGGAAACCCACGCAGACACGGGGAGAACATGCAAACTCCACACAGAAAGGCCCTCGCCGGCCCCGGGGCTCGAACCCAGGACCTTCTTGCTGTGAGGCGACAGCGCTAACCACTACACCACCGTGCCGCCGTCAAAATCTATTTTTTATGTAAAACTTTGAAAAGTACTTTTTGTCAACAATCCAAAATAGCAAAAGGCAGCAGTTCACATGTTGCTTGATATGTATACAAAGTTTCATGAAGATATCTCGGAAACGAAAACGTGACCGGACGGATGGCTGACTTCGTTTGGGCGGGGGATAAAAAAATTTCAAAATTAAATTAGATTTGTGAGACTGGGATGAAAATGTCAATGACATTTGCGAAGTTGAATTTTAACAAAACACTCACAGGCCGCTTTATTACAAACACCTTTACATCCACGTCCTGTTTTCTGCAGTTCTCTAATCAGCAGCATAATGCATCAAATCGCACAGATACAAATCAAGAGCTTCGGTTAACGTTCACAATGTTCAAACATCCGAATGGGAAAAATTGTGATCTCACAGTGAAGTGTGACTTTCTTTCTTTCTTTCTTTCTTTCTTTCTTTCTTTCTTTCTTTCTTTCTTTCTTTCTTTCAGCGTGACATGGGTGTTGCTTTGAGCCAGATGAGTATTTTTGGCTTGAGTATTTCAGAAACTGCTGATCTCCTCCTGGGGTTTTCACGCACAACAGTCTCACAACAGAATGGTGCGAAAAACAAAAAACATTGTGTGAGTGAGTGAGCGATAGTTCTGTGGGTGGAAAAAACAAACACCTTGTTGATAAAAGAGGTCAGAGGAAAATTTGAGGTGGTTCAAGCTGCCAGGAAGGATATAGTGACTCATATAATCACTCTTTACAACCGTGGTGAGCAGAAAAGCATCTCAGCAGCCAAGCAACACCAGATGGAAGAACACATCGGGTCCCAGTCCTGCAGCCAAGAACAGGGATCTTAGAATCAACAACAAGTTCCTATTAAAGTGTTCGATGAGTGGATGTTACTTAGCATGTCAGAACGAGTGTATTGATATTAATGTGATTGGAATAACAGCTGGAACTACTGTCAGAGCTGCTGTTATATAACATGAATCAACACCTAGTAACCAATCAGGATCAAGAATTCCACTGCGCTGTGGTGTAATGATGAATAATGAATCCTAAGACAGTTTGACATGCGAGTGGAGAGTTTAAATAATGCTAGTAGTCTTTATATGTATTTGAAATATTTACGCTAATTAAATAAATCTGTTCTGAGGGCGTCCATGTTTAAGAGTTTAAAAGGACCCTGGGACCAAAAAGTATGAGAACTCATGTCTCTTTGAAACAGCTGATGCGTCTCTTCCTGTCTTGTCTTGTTTTTATGGCATTGTCTAATGTGCACTCTTCAAAATGCATCTGTGGCCAAATTGTCCCATAAGCCACTGTGTGTGGCCACTTGCTCTCTCTCTCTCTCTGTCTGTCTCTCTTTTTAAAAATCGTCCTCCCCAGTACACTTCAGCTCTAATGCAAGACTGACACTTGCACGATTCCGTAGCACGCATTGGCACGACTCGAGTCGTGCCAGTGCGCAAACTAGTCGTAAACTGGCATGAAGTGTGCGTAAACCCGTCGTGACTGCGTGCCATGTCGGGATGAGAATTTTGAAATGTTCAAAATTTTGGTCACGACAAAATTTCGCGACCGGGTCGTGAACTATGCACAAACTGTTCGTGATCTCGTCGGGACGATGCAGGAGGATGCGTGCCAGTGCGTGGAAGTGCGCGCCATGCCACGACTGTCACGAACTGCCACGAATAGTTCACGAACAGCTCACGTCGAGTTCACGAGTAGTTCACGACATGTTCACGAATTGGTGCGCGTCGCAGCGTGGCCATGCCTTCCCACTGACACGGTCACGCATTGATGGCACGAGCAGTTCACGACTAGTTTACGCACTTCACGAACAGTTTGCGCATGGCACGAGCAGTTCACGACGAGTTCACGAGCAGTTCACGACTACTGCGCGACAGTGGCGCTCGCGTCGGTGCGGGGGTATATATAGGGCTTCCCGGACACTTCTCGCCATTCCAGAGATCACCAGCGAGGAGACAACTTACAGCAGACTGTCATACTGTCCAAACTCGTGCCTTCTGGTCAACCATTCCCGGACCCACACTTTCCTTTGTGTCTTTCTTCGAGGTGGGGTTGCCTTTTCTTGCTCTTCTGCCTCTTCCAGCCTTTTCTGCTGCTCTTCAACAATGGCTAGAGCAGCTGCCAGGTATAGGCATCTTCTCTTCTCTGCAATGATTGTGTCTCTGGTATTCAGCATGTTGTCTCTTCCACAGCCAATTCAAAAATGACCAGGGGTTGGGGAGGCCCCCTTTTTATATCGCGTGCCCAAGTCGGCACGACACTGTCCGAATTGCGCAAACTCGTCGTGCCAATGCGGGAAGTGCGTAAACTATGCGCAAACTATGCGTGAACTCGTCATGCCAGTTCGTGAATGTGGACGGGCACGCATTCGTGAACTCGTCGTGAACTATGCGTGAACTAGTCGTGAACAGTGCGAGAGCCTCCCAGTTCGTGCCCCAAAATGGTACGACTTACCACGACAAAATCGTGGCCAAAAGTCGTGCAAGTGTCAGCCTTGCATAACACATTAATCATTCAAGCCTCAGGTGTAGATTTACACCTTAAAGGAGAACTAAAGGCAAATTTTTTTATCATCAAAATTCTATTTCTCATTTTATTAAATATCGGAATGCATTTTTGATCGCTATTTTGTCGCCACTGTAGCAAGTTATGAGTGTTTGAAATATGCTGTAATATATCAGTCCATATGTCAAAGCAATGGGCGTAAACGAGATTCGTTGAGACCTGTGCGAGACATCGTAGGACGGAAGTAAAACGTACAGCGGAAATCAAAGTGACCGACATCTGCCGACGTTGTCAAAAGACGCACGCGCCCTCTTTCGAATGCTGATGTAATCAAGCCGGAAGTTTTGTTTGTTTTGATAGCAATCAGGAAAGTTTGAAAAAAGTAGGCAGTAATCGTCATTTAAACTCGTTTTTGTGCAATATTTCGTTTGGAAAACAGTTTTCAAAATGGCGGTGCTGACACTTCACGTTTCGAAGTCTCACACAAGTCTCGTGAAGATCGCACGGATAAGCGACGCCTGCTGTGGACCAAACGAACTAAATTCAACACGGCTAAAAACCGAATAGGCCGATAAGTATAATATTTAATTGCAATTAGCTGCCAATATGAGTCACAATATAAGGTTACTAAAACCGAAAATGTAATTGAATAACATGTTAATTAAGAAATAAAGCAAGTTTAAAAATGACTTCAGTTCTCCTTTAAACACATGGTGTAGACACACGGCATCGGATATAGAACGCTGTTATTATTTTGCAGTTAGCATTGCCGTTCTGCATCAGTTGCTTCATTTTTAAAAACTGTCGGATTGCCATATGGCTCTGTCGAATGGTACCAGGCTCCTGGCACATGGTGTTAACTGTTCTTGGTTGGCAGGAGTGGAACCTAATGTGGTCTTCCATCTGCTGTTGCATGCTGAGATGCTTTTCTGCTCACCACGGTTGTAAAGAGTAATTATATGAGTTACTATATCCTTCCTGGCAAATAAAAAAACAAAAAACACCTCGAACCACCTCAAATCTGTCCATTTTCCTCTGACCTCTCTTATCAACAAGGTGTTTGGTTTTTCCACCCACAGAACTGTCGCTCACTCACACAATGTTTTTTGTTTCTCGCACCATTCTGTCTAGAGACTGTTGTGTGTGAAAACCCCAGGAGGAGATCAGCAGTTTCTGAAATGCTCAAACCAAAAATACTCATCTGGCTCAAAGCAACACCCATGCCACAGTGAAAGAAAGAAAGAAAGAAAGAAAGAAAGAAAGAAAGAAAGAAAGAAAGAAAGAAAGAAAGAAAGACCCATGCCACAGTGAAAGAAAGAAAGAAAGAAAGAAAGAAAGAAAGAAAGAAAGAAAGAAAGAAAGACCCATGCCACAGTGAAAGAAAGAAAGAAAGAAAGAAAGAAAGAAAGAAAGAAAGAAAGACCCATGCCACAGTGAAAGAAAGAAAGAAAGAAAGAAAGAAAGAAAGAAAGACCCATGCCACAGTGAAAGAAAGAAAGAAAGAAAGAAAGAAAGAAAGACCCATGCCACAGTGAAAGAAAGAAAGAAAGAAAGAAAGAAAGACCCATGCCACAGTGAAAGAAAGAAAGAAAGAAAGAAAGAAAGAAAGAAAGAAAGAAAGAAAGACCCATGCCACAGTGAAAGAAAGAAAGAAAGAAAGAAAGAAAGAAAGAAAGAAAGAAAGAAAGAAAGACCCATGCCACAGTGAAAGAAAGAAAGAAAGAAAGAAAGAAAGAAAGAAAGAAAGAAAGAAAGAAAGAAAGACCCATGCCACAGTGAAAGAAAGAAAGAAAGAAAGAAAGAAAGAAAGAAAGAAAGAAAGAAAGAAAGAAAGAAAGAAAGACCCATGCCACAGTGAAAGAAAGAAAGAAAGAAAGAAAGAAAGAAAGAAAGAAAGAAAGAAAGACCCATGCCACAGTGAAAGAAAGAAAGAAAGAAAGAAAGAAAGAAAGAAAGAAAGACCCATGCCACAGTGAAAGAAAGAAAGAAAGAAAGAAAGAAAGAAAGAAAGAAAGAAAGAAAGAAAGAAAGAAAGACCCATGCCACAGTGAAAGAAAGAAAGAAAGAAAGAAAGAAAGAAAGACCCATGCCACAGTGAAAGAAAGGCAGAAAGAAAGAAAGAAAGAAAGAAAGAAAGAAAGAAAGAAAGAAAGAAAGAAAGACCCATGCCACAGTGAAAGAAAGAAAGAAAGAAAGAAAGAAAGAAAGAAAGAAAGAAAGAAAGACCCATGCCACAGTGAAAGAAAGAAAGAAAGAAAGAAAGAAAGAAAGAAAGAAAGAAAGAAAGAAAGACCCATGCCACAGTGAAAGAAAGAAAGAAAGAAAGAAAGAAAGAAAGAAAGAAAGAAAGACCCATGCCACAGTGAAAGAAAGAAAGAAAGAAAGAAAGAAAGACCCATGCCACAGTGAAAGAAAGAAAGAAAGAAAGAAAGAAAGAAAGAAAGACCCATGCCACAGTGAAAGAAAGAAAGAAAGAAAGAAAGAAAGAAAGAAAGAAAGACCCATGCCACAGTGAAAGAAAGAAAGAAAGAAAGAAAGAAAGAAAGAAAGAAAGAAAGAAAGACCCATGCCACAGTGAAAGAAAGAAAGAAAGAAAGAAAGAAAGACCCATGCCACAGTGAAAGAAAGAAAGAAAGAAAGAAAGAAAGAAAGACCCATGCCACAGTGAAAGAAAGAAAGAAAGAAAGAAAGAAAGAAAGAAAGAAAGACCCATGCCACAGTGAAAGAAAGAAAGAAAGAAAGAAAGAAAGAAAGACCCATGCCACAGTGAAAGAAAGAAAGAAAGAAAGAAAGACCCATGCCACAGTGAAAGAAAGAAAGAAAGAAAGAAAGAAAGAAAGAAAGAAAGAAAGAAAGACCCATGCCACAGTGAAAGAAAGAAAGAAAGAAAGAAAGAAAGAAAGAAAGAAAGAAAGAAAGAAAGACCCATGCCACAGTGAAAGAAAGGCAGAAAGAAAGAAAGAAAGAAAGAAAGAAAGAAAGAAAGACCCATGCCACAGTGAAAGAAAGAAAGAAAGAAAGAAAGAAAGAAAGAAAGAAAGAAAGAAAGAAAGAAAGACCCATGCCACAGTGAAAGAAAGAAAGAAAGAAAGAAAGAAAGACCCATGCCACAGTGAAAGAAAGAAAGAAAGAAAGAAAGAAAGAAAGAAAGAAAGAAAGAAAGACCCATGCCACAGTGAAAGAAAGAAAGAAAGAAAGAAAGAAAGAAAGAAAGAAAGAAAGAAAGACCCATGCCACAGTGAAAGAAAGAAAGAAAGAAAGAAAGAAAGAAAGAAAGAAAGAAAGACCCATGCCACAGTGAAAGAAAGAAAGAAAGAAAGAAAGAAAGAAAGAAAGAAAGAAAGAAAGAAAGAAAGAAAGAAAGACCCATGCCACAGTGAAAGAAAGAAAGAAAGAAAGAAAGAAAGAAAGAAAGAAAGACCCATGCCACAGTGAAAGAAAGGCAGAAAGAAAGAAAGAAAGAAAGAAAGAAAGAAAGAAAGAAAGAAAGAAAGACCCATGCCACAGTGAAAGAAAGAAAGAAAGAAAGAAAGAAAGAAAGAAAGAAAGAAAGAAAGAAAGACCCATGCCACAGTGAAAGAAAGAAAGAAAGAAAGAAAGAAAGAAAGAAAGACCCATGCCACAGTGAAAGAAAGAAAGAAAGAAAGAAAGAAAGACCCATGCCACAGTGAAAGAAAGAAAGAAAGAAAGAAAGAAAGAAAGAAAGAAAGAAAGAAAGAAAGACCCATGCCACAGTGAAAGAAAGAAAGAAAGAAAGAAAGAAAGAAAGACCCATGCCACAGTGAAAGAAAGAAAGAAAGAAAGACCCATGCCACAGTGAAAGAAAGAAAGAAAGAAAGAAAGAAAGAAAGAAAGAAAGAAAGACCCATGCCACAGTGAAAGAAAGAAAGAAAGAAAGAAAGAAAGAAAGACCCATGCCACAGTGAAAGAAAGAAAGAAAGAAAGAAAGAAAGACCCATGCCACAGTGAAAGAAAGAAAGAAAGAAAGAAAGAAAGAAAGAAAGACCCATGCCACAGTGAAAGAAAGAAAGAAAGAAAGAAAGAAAGAAAGAAAGACCCATGCCACAGTGAAAGAAAGAAAGAAAGAAAGAAAGAAAGAAAGAAAGACCCATGCCACAGTGAAAGAAAGGCAGAAAGAAAGAAAGAAAGAAAGAAAGAAAGAAAGAAAGAAAGACCCATGCCACAGTGAAAGAAAGAAAGAAAGAAAGAAAGAAAGAAAGACCCATGCCACAGTGAAAGAAAGAAAGAAAGAAAGAAAGAAAGAAAGAAAGAAAGAAAGAAAGAAAGACCCATGCCACAGTGAAAGAAAGAAAGAAAGAAAGAAAGAAAGAAAGACCCATGCCACAGTGAAAGAAAGAAAGAAAGAAAGAAAGAAAGAAAGAAAGACCCATGCCACAGTGAAAGAAAGAAAGAAAGAAAGAAAGAAAGAAAGAAAGACCCATGCCACAGTGAAAGAAAGAAAGAAAGAAAGAAAGAAAGACCCATGCCACAGTGAAAGAAAGGCAGAAAGAAAGAAAGAAAGAAAGAAAGAAAGAAAGAAAGAAAGAAAGAAAGAAAGAAAGAAAGACCCATGCCACAGTGAAAGAAAGAAAGAAAGAAAGAAAGAAAGAAAGACCCATGCCACAGTGAAAGAAAGAAAGAAAGAAAGAAAGACCCATGCCACAGTGAAAGAAAGAAAGAAAGAAAGAAAGAAAGAAAGAAAGAAAGAAAGAAAGAAAGACCCATGCCACAGTGAAAGAAAGAAAGAAAGAAAGAAAGAAAGAAAGAAAGAAAGAAAGAAAGAAAGAAAGAAAGAAAGAAAGTCACACTTCACTGTGAGATCATTATTTTTCCCATTCGGATGTTTGAACATTGTGAACGTTGACCGAAGCTCTTGATTTGTATCTGTATGATTTGATGCATCGCGCTGCTGATTAGAGAACTGCAGAAAACAAACAGCAGGTGGACCTCATGACTGTTCCTAATAAAGTGGTCAATGAGTGTATATATACACAGAGATTTGCATGAAGGAAACATTAAAAAAAATCATGTGTAATCATCAGTACGGTGAAGTTGTCTGGAAGGAGATGTTTATTTGGCTCACAGATAAACATCTGTAACAGCTGTAACTACGTTTCAGGATACGGCAAAGTACAGAAGCGAATTGCTGCCGCACCCGAAAAAGAAAAAAAACGAATTAGTAGGACATTATTATGTGAAAGGTTTATTGTTATAGCAGGATGTTTTTCACCTTTTAAGATATTTTTATGCTATTACGACATTGTCACGTTATAAAAATATACGATGTATCTTGTTATAACGTGATAAATTATTGTTATCACATAAAACGTTTCATGTTATAACAAGAAACTCATGCGATACAAAAGTAAGGAATACAGCTCTTTAACATGATACATGAAATCAATACGATTTGATTAAAGCTAGACGGCCTTTCGATTTCATAAAATCGGTGAAATTCGGTTCCCTCTGAAATTCGATCATTGTGATATATGTTTATTTCTGCAATATCTCAAAAAATATCAGGCCATTCTGTGGCTGGGAAGTTATTTAATTTGAGGGGATTAAAGCAAATAATGTGCATGAAATCGCTCACTTCGCGCAGTCAAGCAGACAGAGGAAGTCCGTGTGCGTGCGCATGCGCAGGTTTACCTTTGACCATGCACTGACAGTTCCATCATTCTGTCGCTAAATGAACAGCTGATCACACCGAGGTGCTCGCTGAGCGCCGATATTTATTAGTTTGGTCCTGTGTTTCCTTTCCTTCGTATATAACATAACGTCTTTTCTTCTCGCTTTCTTTCCGTTACTGTAGTCTGCCTTTCACGTTTCATTCGCATACTCACGTCCTCCATTTTTCTCTCCTGTTTCAAATTTGTATCCCACAATGCCTTGCATGAACGGGGAAAGCCCACCACGTCATGCATGATGTACCGGTAGTATCTTGAATTGGGTCATGGTGAAGCAGGAAAAACTAGCGGAGAATTTAGGGCCACATGGCTCTAAATTCATTAATTGTTCTATTTTTTTTTAAATAATAAAATTGGAAGTCTGTGATTCGAATTCAGTCGCTTTCAGTCCACTAAACAAAAATAATTGGGTGTCGGGGAAAATTCTTTTGATGACCTACACTTCAAAAATATGAAAGGCAGTCTAGCTTTAAGTTCTACTTATCTCCTTATCACATGAAACGTTTCACATCATAACAAAATAAAGAGTATCTTGTTATAATCAGAAAAGTTTATTTTTTTAACATAATCAGTTTGTATCTTTTAATAATGTGAAATTATCTTGTTATAACAATAAATGTTTCACGTTATAACATGATACTGATCCGTTTTTCTTTTCCTAGCGTGGAAGCAATACGCTTCTGTATGAAAGTCTTCATTATGAAGGATTTTACGGTTTGTAGTTACATGTCAAGCTGCGTTGTTTTTGTTTTGTCTTGTTTACTTTACGAAAGAGGAAAAAAAAAAGAGAGACTGGAGTTGCTATCATGCAACTGAGAACAGCTTCGAACTTGTTTCCAGAACATTAACTATAACAACTACAAATAGATTTAAAAAAAACAACCTGTGACGTACCACTTTTTAATAAATACTGTATAAAATATTAAACGCAGTAAGATAATGTAACAGTAGTAATGTAACACTTTGTGACGTGAACTCATGAACTTCTGGGTTGTAACAGTAACTCCCTATCATTGATTATTGATTATTTTCCAATAACAGCACATTCCCAAGTAATTTTTTTTTTCATTTGCGCTAGCAGTGCTGGTGCAAATTGTTACTCTCACTCAGGATCTTTCTGCTTTATTCTTCCTCTTATTATTATTATTCTTGTAATGTTTTTAGAATGATATTTCTCCCTCAGTTTTCAACCAATCATCACATAAAGAATACCTTTGGGCTGAATTATGTTGCTATGACTTTTGGTGCTGATCTGGATCACTGATCCAGAATGATTCATGAAACACTGGCTGTTTTTCAATCACTTATAACTGTCAATTTTCATGATTTTTTAAATCAGTTTTTTTTTTTTTTAATTTTGTTCAGGGCGTCAGGGTGCGACTTTTCCTTAACCGACAACTGACAAAGGTCAGCTAGCGCAAATTACTGTGACTTTAGTCACAGTCTTTATCTAGGTTTTTTTTGTTTGTTTTGTTTTTTACTTTTTATTTATAGGAGTACTTGCTTTTCGAGTTACTGAGGTTTGGATTCAATCCATTCAAATCAAGCGACCAGTAAAGCACTAATGATTATCGGCTCGGCTCGGCTCGGCTCGTCTTCTTCCGCTTTATCCGGGACCGGGTCGCGGAGGCAGCAGTCTAAGCAGGGAAGCCCAAACTTCCCTTTCCCCAGACACCTCGGCCAGCTCCTCGGGAAGAACACCGAGGCGTTCCCAGGCCAGCCGAGAGACATAGTCCCTCCAGCGTGTCCTGGGTCTTCCCCGGGGCCTCCTCCCGGGGGGACATGCCTGGAACACCTCCCCAGGGAGGCGTCCAGGAGGCATCCGAAAAAGATGCCTGAGCCACCTCAGCTGATTCCTTTCGATGTGGAGGAGCAGCGGCTCTACTCCGAGCTCCTCCCGAGTGACTGTGCTTCTCACCCTATCTCTAAGGGAGCGCCCAGCCACCCTGCGAAGGAAACTCATTTCGGCCGCTTGTATCCGCGATCTTGTTCTTTCGGTCATTACCCAAAGCTCATGACCATAGGTGAGAGCCTTCTGACTCTCACTAATGATTATGAAAAAGTTAAATGTAATGTCTTTAATCATGATAGGTTATGATTTCTAGCACTGTAATAAAACATTTTAAAAATTTTCCAGACCCTTGCTTGGTCTTGGCTGTGCTTCCCAGACCTGATAAAATCCCTGGCTGGTGAAGTGAAGATGTGAGATTGGCGGATTTGTGGCAGGAAGTATTTAAAAGCATTCGGAACCAAAGCCACCAAGCTTCAGCTTTAAACCCTGGACAGCTGGCCCTACTCCACCCCTGTCCTTTACACCCCACCCAATGGTGCAGGATGTCCTTAACCCCGGTGTCAAGTGATACACAAGAGGGAGAGACGAAACAACTGAGAACAACCGAGTGATGACGAGAGCAAGTTGCACAATAATATACAGCTGCTACATGCCTCAGGACTTTTGGTGCTTCTGTGCTGATACGTTTTTACCTTTAGTGGCAACATGATGGCTGGAATGCTAACAGTGGGCTTATGTTGGCTACGACTCAACACAACCTGTGGCGTTGCACAACGTTTAAACCGTTTATACCCTGTCATGGGGGTTCTATAAGGAATGTTCAAATGATGAATACCGTATATGTGTAATTGTTGTCCCAACAGTCCAGAATAAACCCCCGCAGCCTGTTTTGAAAAAATACAGCCCCAGAATTTCACCAAGTTATATTTGCTCAACCTCTGGTGGTCTGGCTCTTTCAACTTCATGCATTCCGGACATTCTTGATGGAGCTATTGCACCAACTGGCACTTATCAACAAGCCAGAAGAAACAGCCCTGCGTTGTGTGCACATCTTTTTTTTTTTTTTTGCTATTATGTGTTTTGTGTTTGCATGACTAGAACACAAGTACAGCTCAGTGTCACGCCACCAAATTCCCCCACACATACCTAAATCATGTCACGCCCTGAAACGCTCACGAACGGCACAGTTTTCCTAACAGTCCCAGTCAAGTGTGTCCTATCAGCTAAGATGAAGAGTGTCAGAGTCAAAAGCAAGAGTTCATAAAATGTATGGATTAAGATTAAACCTGGACTCAAAAGGGTTTACAGTGACGAAGCTCTTCTTCGAAAATACATTTATTCCCAAAGCAGGTTCTTACACTACCATTCAAAAGTTTGGGGTCACTTTGAAATGTCCTTATTTTTGAAAGAAAAGCACTGTTCTTTTCAATGAAGATCACTTTAAACTAATCAGAAATACACTCTATAGAGGTTTTCGACGTGACGTCACAGGTGACATGACGCCCCAGTGTCCGCCATTTTGAAGGTCAAGCTAGCTAATGTCAACAACAGTAGCTAGTATGTTACTGTAGCAATGTTTACGTTCAGTCATTTGGATGACTGTTAAAACCTTTCAGTCTCAAGTTTTTCCTTTACTGTATTTACTAGTTTACTGAGCTAGTGCGCTCGCTCCCAGCCTGCCCGAGCGCGCTAGCTCAGTAAACTAGTAAATCCAGTAAAGGAAAAACTTGAGACTGAAAGGTTTTAACAGTCATCCAAATGACTGAACGTAAACATTGCTACAGTAACATACCAGCTATGATGTTGTTGACATTAGCTTGTGCTAACAGCTAGCTGCTAGTAAACTGCTACAACACAGACACCGACCCTAATAATACAGTTCTTGGTCATTGCCTGGTAACAGCAAATTTATAACGGGCCATGTCTCAACAGACTAAGAAGTTATTTCAATGACATTTAATAACATTTTGTTTATCCTGAGGACCGAAAGTAAATGAAAATGTGAACAAACCTTAGCTGTAATAAGATGGCGACCACCGGCTCCAGGGACGACCCGCTGATGTAGGCATGTTACCCAGCCTGGTTTTTAACGACATAGGTATACAGATCATGTGGGCCGAAGTCAGGTAAAGACGAGGGCTTCGTGTACTTCCGTACGTCAGTGAACAATCCTGGTGGAAGCAGGTAAACGTCGTTCTCTAAGCCTGCTAACCTCAATTTTTGCAAATACCTCTCCCTCTGCTCGCCCTGTAAATGCCCTACGTCGCTGGATAGTGAAGGTGTTTTCTGCATCTCGCTCCTTTTTCTTTTATGTTTTTTCCCTGGTATTTCCCACACGCCTGACTGCAGGTCAGGAAGATCACCCGCGCTGCAAAGCCAGAAAAAGATAGCCTGGTAACGTGTACGGATCACGTACACCAGCATCATTGATTTTCTGGTGATATCGCTTCTTACTCGCGTCATCTAGGCCGGATAAAATACTCGACAATGAGATTTCGTCATGATCAACAGTGTATCGCTACCGGTAGTCGCCATATTTGTGACGGTCAAAATGGCGCCGGCTACTTGTTGACATGGCAACGGTCACGTGGGTCGAAAACCTCTATACATTGCTAATGTGGTAAATGACTATTCTAGCTGCAAATGTCTGGTTTTTGGTGCAATATCTCCATAGGTGTATAGAGGCCCATTTCCAGCAACTCTCACTCCAGTGTTCTAATGGTACAATGTGTTTGCTCATTGCCTCAGAAGGCTAATGGATGATTAGAAAACCCTTGTACAATCATGTTAGCACAGCTGAAAACAGTTGAGCTCTTTAGAGAAGCTATAAAACTGACCTTCCTTTGAGCAGATTGAGTTTCTGGAGCATCACATTTGTGGGGTCGATTAAATGCTCAAAATGGCCAGAAAAATGTCTTGACTATATTTTCTATTCATTTTACAACTTATGGTGGTAAATAAAAGTGTGACTTTTCATGGAAAACACAAAATTGTCTGGGTGACCCCAAACTTTTGAATGGTAGTGTAAGTACTTAAAGAATGTGGTGTTTTTAGTGAAGCCATGGTGGAATCATCTCATGGTAGTAATTAAAACAGGGCTCAATCAAATGAACAGGTGATGAACAGGTACTTTTCAGCGGTTTACACTATTTACTCCATGTGCACTATTTCCGCTTGCGTGGTTTTTCTATGTGTGTGTCTTTCTTTACTGCCATTTTATTACTTACACATATACTATACATACAGTACTGTGGAAGAGTCTTAGGCACATGTAAAGAAATGCTGCAAACAAAAAATGGCTTCAAAATAATGAAATGGAATGTTTCAACATGAAAAAAATACAATAAACAGTAATCAGTAAGCCATAATAAATGAAACAAAGTCAATATTTGGTGTGAGACGAAATTTCCTTTGCTGAAATAAAAATAGTAGTCTGAGGTCCAGTGAGTGCAGTTTTATCAGGAAATGAGCTGTAGGTTTTACTGAGCATCTTCCAGAACCAGCCACAGTTCTTCTGGACACTTTGACTGTCACACTTGCGTCTTCATTTTGCACCAAAACCCAGCAGCCTTCATTATGTTTTCTTTTTTAATCTGAAAAGAAATTGCTCTCTTATGGAATATGCTGCTCAGATACAGACTTTTTTTCTGTAACATTTAATTTTGTGCTGGAAAAAAACCAGAACATTTGGAACTCTAAAATGTTTTTGTACTGACTTGATAATGTAGAAATCTATAACAAAGTCTGTCTAAAAAAATAGGGTGCCTAAGACTTTTGCACAGTACTGCGTGTGTATATTATATTTTATTCTATCCACATTCACTGGATATGAGCAGTCGTACACTCAGATTGGCTACTCTACTACTAGGATATCAGCTCATATACCGTGAGTAGAGAAAAACAAAATGGCGGAGCGTGTTGCTGAACCAACCGAGGACGAAATAAAAACTCTACTCAAAAACAAAACCCCCAAAATTATCAAGTATTTCAAAGAAACAGAAATAGCTAAAAGAATATAGGGTTTTTTTCTCAATATCTCCTGTTCCACACTCCAGCCCAGTCGGTGGCGGTAGTGCACCTTTAAATTGGTTTGCCAATCACCAAAACACGAGTACTCTGAAAGCACAATATCCCCCGCTGGCAACTGTGCCATAACTGGTAAAATGCGACTGAATTGAACAAAATTACAATATGCATATTGCCGTCAGGTTTCGTGAAATTCCTCCAAAAATTGTGAGGGGAGTTGATTTCAGAAGGCGAGTACCCTTCCCGGACAGATGGATGGACGGTCATTGCCACGACATAATTCCCCTTCGGGCCTTTCAGCCAGCGAGGGATAAAAATTGTGAGGGAAGTTGATTTCAGAAAGCAAGCACACCTTGATGAAGTTGCCAAAGTACAAGTTTGTTAATAATCAAGGGCATAACTCTGGTAAAATTTGCCCAAATTAAACGAAATTTCAATATGCGTATAACTGTCACATAACAAAGCCTTTGGCCAAGTTTGGTGAAATTCCTCCCCAAATTGTGAGAGGAGTTGATTTCAGAAGAACGTTCACCCTCATGAAATTGTCAAAGTACAAGTTATTTAATCAAGAGTCAAAACTCTGGTAAAATTTTCACAAACAAAATTAAATCGCAATATGTCTATTACTGTCATATAACAACGCCTTTTGCCAAGCTTCGAGAAATTCATCCAAAAATTGTGAGAGGAGTTGATGTCCGAAGGCAAGCGCACCTTCATGAAATTGTGAAAGTACAAGGTTGTTAATCAAGGGCTGTAACTCTGGTAATGTAACCGAATTGAACAAAATAACAACATGCGTATAACTGTCATATAACAAAGCCTTTTGTCAAGTTTCGTGAAATTCCTCCAAAAATTGTAAAAGGAGTTGATTTCAGAAGGAAAACACACACTCATGAAATTGTCAAATTATAATTTTGTTAATCAAGGGCTGTAACTCTGGTAAAATGTGACCCAACTTAACGAAATTATAATATGTGTATTACTGACATATAACAAAGAATCCTGCCAAGTTTCGTGAAATTCCTCCAAAAATTGTGAGAGGAGTTGATTTCAGAATGTGAGCACCCTTTCCAGGACGGACGGATGGAAATCGCCACGACATAATCCACCTTCGGGCATTTCAGTCAGCAGGGGATAAAAACCCTAAAGAAGAAGAAGAAGAAGAAGACCCCAAAAAATACAAAAAGCAACAAAATATGGAATGAAAGTATTTGATGGTATGAATCAGTGGCGGCTGGTAGTCTTTCAAACAGGGGAGGCTGGTCGGTTACGATATTTCCAGATTTTAAAAGAAAAAACATCAATTTTGCCCATACTCTTGCCTCTGATCTGGCTGATTGTTGGCAGCGTCACAAACTGTGAAATAACAGGTTCTTTTGGCCCATTAGCCTACTGTCCAATATACATGATGGTGGTGTTGGGGGGGGTATATTTTAACATTTTATAATTTTAAAATTGTGGCATGTTGTTTAAAAATTGACCTCGGCTGTGTTTTTGTTTAAAAATGTTTTCCAAATTGTAGCGGTGTTTAATTCACATCCAGAAAAATATATATTCCAATATAATATACTCAGCATAAACATTTTAAATAGATTCTATAGTTTTGGTCCATCCATGACATATTACTAAAGTAGCTTATTTACTGTTGTTGATGTGGGTCACTTGCTGTTAGCCAATTCACTTTCTCGTACCAGGAGAGCTGAAAGGAACGAGTATTATTCCCTACCTTTTTCACCAAGTCAAATTGAGGCGTTGGTCTACCCTGCTCTTTAATTTTAATTTTTTCCTCGAAAGGAAGACTGGCAAATGGCTTCGCCAAAATTAAATCAGCAATGCTTGGCATCCGTACGCAGCTTTCTTGCTAGCTGACTAGCCCCCTCAAGTTCAAGTTCAGTCACTCAAATAAACGAAATTTCTGGAACTAAGATAGCAAACTTGACAACACTATATTTACACTTTATTTACAATGAAAATATATACAAACTAAAAAAGCTGGTAGAAACCGTATGTAATGAATGAAATCGAAATGTAAGCCGATCTCTTATAATACACCACAGCACTTGCGAATCCGCATGGGACTGAACTGACGTTGCCAGATACTGCTGACGTTATCCAGCCCAAAATATGTTCAAAACCTGCCAAAATACACTTAAAACCGCCCAATTGGGCGGGAAACCGCCCAATCTGGCAACACTGTACCGCTGCCTGTCTATAGTTGAAACGAGCTGTCAATCAAAGAAAATATCCGGCCGCTTTCACCAATCACCAGTCTCCTCGCGGAAACTGCCATGTCCCTCCCATGTGAGGCTCGGAGTCCGTGGGCGGGCATTTTTGCAGTATTTGTCCAATAACCATCTTGCATTTTGAGATTGAAAAGCTCATAGCTCCCAAATGCCGTTGAAGTCCATTGAGGCTGGGAGTCCGTGAGACTCCGTGGGCGGGCGTTTTCGCAGTATTTGTCCAATAATCGTCTTGCATTTTGAGATTGACAAGCACATAGCTCCCAATCCACTGAGGCTGGGCTGCATCGCGCTGTCACGAGGGGGAAAAACTCACGCACACATTAGGTGAACTGCGGAAAGTTATAACGTAATGATTTCGCACTGTAGTGGGTTGAGCACATATATTTCTATGATTCTGGATCTGAAATAGCAATGTTATAAGGTCGGCTATAACATAAGCCTAGCGCAATTCATCCTACACGATGTTCGTCATTTTTAGAGGAGGCTGAGCCTCCCTCGTTGTCTTAGAGCAATCGCCCGTGGTATGAATGTACCTTTTTTATTTTTCAAGAATTATTATTATTAATGAATTTTTCACAAATTGCTCCTGTTATTTCGCCGGTTTGTTTACATTCTAAGCAGAAATTATTTTGTCGGACGTTTTGTATGAAGTTTTTATTTATCGAATAAAAATAAAAATGCTCTGCTTCTCAAAATCCAGTGAGTGTGGATAGAATAAAACAGTTATTCCACTCAATTTCATCATACATGGCTTATAGACAACTCTGTGCTACGCGCCTCGTCGGCTATCAGCTCATGTACGACTTGATTTCATGGAATAACTGTTAATTATATACATAATTTTTTTGTATTTTTTATGCTCATTTTGTTTGTGTATTTATGTTTACACCGAGTGTCTGGGAGAAATGATATTTCAATCCTGTCTATGTCCTGGACATATGACAGAATTGACAATAAAGTTAACTTGAACTTGTTCATTTTAAATCCAAAATATGACTCCAGGGTCAGTCTCTTGAATCCTGAGCTCAGGTTACTATCTGTTGGTTCCCTTTATGTTCTCTGCTTTCGTGCACCGTCCCAAAAACATACCAAAAACCCAGATTGTATACGGACTTCTCATCTCATCTCATCTCATTATCTCTAGCTGCTTTATCCTGTTCTACAGGGTCGCAGGCAAGCTGGAGCCTATCCCAGCTGACTACGGGCGAAAAGCGGGGTACACCCTGGACAAGTCGCCAGGTCATCACAGGGCTGACACATAGACACAGACAACCATTCACACTCACATTCACACCTACGCTCAATTTAGAGTCACCAGTTAACCTAACCTGCATGTCTTTGGACTGTGGGGGAAACTGGAGCACCCGGAGGAAACCCACGTGGAGAACATGCAAACTCCGCACAGAAAGGCCCTCGCCGGCCACGGGGCTCGAACCCGGACCTTCTTTTCTGTGAGGCGACAGCGCTAACCACTACACCACCGTGCCGCCCCGTATACGGACTTATGATGCTAAATTGCCCCCATGAGTGTAAATGAGTGTGCGCCGAACTGGCGTCCTGTACAGGGTGTATTCCCGCCTTGCAGGCAGTGTTCCCAGGACAGCCTCCAGATCCGGATCCATCTCACCCTGACCATGATAAATTGGTTACTAAAACTGAATGAATGAATGATTGTGGTGCACTAAACTAAATACTATCGCAAAATAATCTGCACTGTGAGTATGTTATCAATCAGCCACTCATCAATCAACCCAACAACTGTTCTTTTTTTAAACACCATTTTTGTGAGAGGGAAAATAATAAAATTGTGGTTTTGGATGGCTGGCAAACTCAAACTCCAGTGCGCCGTATAATCTGAGTGAGCAAACTGAATCCGCCAAGAAAAACAATCCAATTATTTTTAGTGGTTGGGAATAAAACAGGCAGGTTTACAATGGTTGTAATATGATTTCAGTTCTTTTCCAATGGCTCTGATCGCACAGCCTGAGTGTTTACTTTTTACATCGGATCAGTCTGGTTAACAGCAGGCATCTACAAGGCATGTACTATACATTAAAAATAATAAGGCTTTTAAAAGCACAAGCGACGGCTTTGACGAGAACAAAGCAGGACGATGAACTTCAGGTCAAGGATCATGTGGGGTTTGAGTCGGCACGCTGTATACTGTATGCGCATTTATTTTTAAAGCTGGCACTGAAAGCAAAATACTCCTCTAATCAGATCCTGAAACAAAATACGAGTGTTATAATATAATTAGGGCTCCATCACAGGAACATTTTAATCTTAATAAGCTTTAACTTCTGCACAAATGCACTGAGATCTTATCAAGTGGAAATACGTCAAATACAGTCAAATTTCCGGTTTCAAACGGTTTGAGGAACATAACACCTTGAAGTGGATTATTTTCCTAGAACAGCACATCCTGAAGTGTTTTATTCCTCTTATACCACAGCAATTTTTAAAAATATATTTTATTTACCCTGGACGCCTCCCTGGGGAGGTGTTCCAGGCATGTCCCCCCGGGAGGAGGCCCCAGGGAAGACCCAGGACACGCTGGAGGGACTATGTCTCTCGGCTGGCCTGGGAACGCCTCGGTGTTCTTCCCGAGGAGCTGGCCGAGGTGTCTGGGGAAAGGGAAGTTTGGGCTTCCATGCTTAGACTGCTGCCTCCGCGACCCGGTCCCGGATAAGCGGAAGAAGACGAGACGAGACGAGACGATATTTTATTTACGAATGTTGTACTTTTTACCCATTTATAGTTACATTTAATCTTGTGGAACGTCCATGAAACTGTTCTCACTTATGTTATAGCATTAAGTTTTGCTTTACCTCTGACTTCTACAAAGCACCGACACTGGAGACTCCTTCCATTAACGTTAAAGCTAGACGGCCTTTTGATTTCAGAGAATCAGTGAAATATAGTTCCCTGTGCTAGTTATTTAATTTGAAGGGATTCCTGAGCGTGCACTGACAATTCCATCATTCTGTCGCTAAACGAACAGTTGATCACACCGAGGTGCTCGCTGAGCACCGATATTTATTAGTTTGGTCCTGCGTTTCCTTTCCTTCGTATATAACATAACGTCTTTTCTTCTCGCTTTCTTTCCGTTACTGTAGTCGGTCTTTCACGTTTCATTCGCACATTCACGCCCTCCATTTTTCTCTCCTGTTTCAAATTTGTATCCCACAATGCCTTGCGCGAACGGGGAAAGCCCACCACGTCACACATGACATAGTATCTCGAATTGGGTCATGGTGAAGCAGGAAAAAATAGCGGAGAATTTAGGGCCACATGGCCCTAAAGTCATTAATTGTTCTTTTTTTTTTTTAAACTAATAAAATTGGAAGTCTGTGATTCGAATTCAGTAGCTTTCGGTCCACTAAACAAAAATAATTGGGTGTCGGGGAAAATTCTTTTTATGATCTAGACTTGAAAAATCTGAAAGGCAGTCTACCTTTAAATAAATGTCTCCTTTCAGAACAGAGTTTTTTTTCATTAATAGTTCTATGTTTGGTTAAATAACAGCACTTGTTTTATTATTATTAGGTTTAGATTAAGTGCAGACGCTCCCAAGTCCTTAGTTGTGTCTGAAATCATTCATTCATTCACTCATTCACTACTCCCTATTCACCATCTAGGGGAATTCTATATAGAGGACTATATAGTGAGCTCACTGGTAAAATGAAAAAACACTTTCGGACACTACTCCGCCACGCCGCTATTTACGTCATTACTGTCACACAATTAAAACGTGCCAGATCAGTCCGCTAGTGGGTTTTCAAAATAATAAATACATGCATGTGATAAAATTTATGTGATGAATACATATTATACTGAGCGTATTTCCCACAAATACAAAGTTCTTTGTGTTTGCTGCATCTTTCAGTTCTTTTAAATCAAGGCTGAATACTTTTTTTCTTTCTTCTTTGCTGCTGCCTTTTATTAAATCAAATTAAGGCGTGACCGCAATGCATGATGGTATCTATTGCTTGCCCTGTGTCAGAAATCACTAGTGAGTTTGCCATTTTGTAGTGCTGTCCGAATGTATAGTGAAAATTATTACACCCTACACTACAAAAGTTTGGGGTCACCCAGCCAATTTTGTGTTTTCCATGAAAAGTCACACTTTTATTTACCACCATAAGTTGTAAAATGAATAGAAAATATAGTCACGACATTTTTCTGGCCATTTTGAGCATTTAATCCACCCCACAAATGTGATGCTCCAGAAACTCAATCTGCTCAAAGGAAGGTCAGTTTTATAGCTTCTCTAAAGAGCTAAACTGTTTTCAGCTGTGCTAACATGATTGTACAAGGGTTTTCTAATCATCCATTAGCCTTCTGAGGCAATGAGCAAACACATTGTACCATTAGAACACTGGAGTGAGAGTTGCTGGAAATGGGCCTCTATACACCTATGGAGATATTGCACCAAAAACCAGACATTTGCAGCTAGAATAGTCATTTACCACATTAGCAATGTATAGAGTGGATTTCTGATTAGTTTAAAGTGATCTTCATTGAAAAGAACAGTGCTTTTCTTTCAAAAATAAGGACATTTCAAAGTGACCCCAAACTTTTGAACGGTAGTGTTTATCGTGGACTCATAGTGTCCCACAATCCATCGTGAAAAGTAGTGTACAACCGATGGGCACTAACCAAGCAATATATACCATTATGCACCGTGGTCACACTGAAAGAAAAAAAAAGTGTGTTGGGGTGAATGGATGGAGGAAAAAACACATTATAAACGGACATTCAAGTACAATTAAAAATAGGAAGAGAATAGAAAATACGCTAAAATAGAAAAAGGCAGATAAAATACAAGAATAAAAGTTAGAGTGCAGAGCGAGGAATTAATCAAAAGCTTCAAATCTGATTTAATAAAAGGCAGCGGCGAAGAAAGAAAGAAAGAAAGAAAGAAAGAAAGAAAGAAAGAAAGAAAGAAAGAAAGAAAGAAAAGAGTATTCAACCTTGATTTAAAAGAACTGAAAGATGCAGCAGACACAAAGTATTTTGTATTTGTGGGAAATACGCTCAGTATAATATGGATTTATCAGAAAAATTGTATCACATGCATGTATTTATTATTTTGAAAACCCACCAGCCGACTGATCTGGCACGTTTTAATTGTGCAACAGTTAAAAAGTGTTAAATGACAGTTAAATGAGCTCAATATATAGTCCTCTATATAGTAATTCCCTATAGAGTGAATAGGGAGTAGTGAATGAGGGAGTGATTTCAGACACAGCCACCATACATTCGGACAGCACTACAAAATGGCGAACTCACTATACAGTCCAGTATACAATCCACTATATAGTGAGTACTGAGTGATTTCGGACACAGCACTTGTGAATTAGTTGTTGCTATAGAAACGATAATATATTAGAAACACAACTGAATTACAGCTAGAAATATTGTCAGAGCTGCTGTTATGGAAAATTAATCAACACCTTGTAAGTAAACAGAAGCGAGAATTGAACAGCACTGTGGTATTATTGATATTATGCAAAAAAAAACATTTAATTTCTGGATATTTTCTCATCTCATTATCTCTAGCCGCTTTATCCTGTTCTACAGGGCCGCAGGCAAGCTGGAGCCTATCCCAGCTGACTACGGGTGAGAGGCGGGGTACACCCTGGACAAGTCGCCAGGTCATCACAGGGCTGACACATACTGGAGACACAGACAACCATTCACACTTACGGTCAATTTAGAGTCACCAGTTAACCTAACCTGCATGTCTTTGGACTGTGGGGGAAACCGGAGCACCCGGAGGAAACCCACGCAGACACGGGGAGAACATGCAAACTCCGCACAGAAAGGCCCTCGCTGGCCACGGGGCTCGAACCCAGAACCTTCTTGCTGTGAGGCGACAGCGCTAACCACTACACCACCGTGCCGCCCTTCTGGATATTTTGAAATCTTTAATTTTAAAAGATAGAAAAAAATTGTGAAGAGAATGATAAAAAAATTCAAGCTCGACATAGTTGGGGAAAAAAAGTCTCGACATAGACTTAATGATCTGACATTGTTGCTGTTTTTCATAATTAAAAATATTAAAATTTCAAGCAGTGTAAACCTCACCCGTTTGTCTCCTACATTATTGAATAAAGTGGCTCACTTTCATCTGAAATATATCCATCACATAACTGCTACCTACATACAGTATATTTCCCCCACTCAGAGACTTAGTGTGCACTTGGTGTGTGATCACACCATCCGCACTCCACGCTGCGTTAAGATCATGACCATGAAATTCCTGTTCCTTCACGCTCTCTAAAGCACCATCTTAATCCCCGTACATCACCCCCATGGCTTCTGTCAGCACCGAGGGAAAAAAAATCCATCTCCACAGCTGAGACCAGCACCTGTGCTTTTCCCTGGGCACAAACTTTAGATCATTTAATCTCATGGTTGCACTTAATCCCTCCTGAGATTGATCTGCTTCTCATCTGGAGAGGTGAAGATCCCCTCTTCATCCCCACCACTGGTTTGTATCAAACCTTTTTGGCACTTGTGATGTCAAAGTGCCACTCGGGAGCGTGCCAGGAGACGCTGTCTGATCCTGTACGGTCTTGGGAACGAGTGCCAAACACGTCGAAAACGCAGGAACCATAGAAACAATTGAGGCTCTAATTTTAGGTCAGAGGATCAAGTTAGTAAGTCTCTGTATGAAACCGGTCTTAATCCAAATGGGGCAACTGGATATAGCCAAATAACGCAGGGGAAATTGGAGACTGTAGTCACACTGGGATAGGAATTATTACTGTTGCAGATTTGAACCAGGTATAAAGTTAATTTTGGTGAAAATATATGATGGTATTCTATCCACATTCACTGGATATGAGCAATCATGCACTCTGATTGGCTACTCTACTACTAGGATATCAGCTCATATACCATGAGTAGAGAAAAACAAAATGGCAGAGTGTGTTGCTGAATCAACCGAGGACGAAATAAAAACTACTCAAAAACAAAACTCAAAAAAAGCAAAAAATATGGAATAAAAATATTTGATGGTAAGATTGTATTTTTTTTATTTTTCAAGAATTATTATTATTGCATTTTTCACAAATTGCTCCTATCATTCCACCAGTTTGTTTACATTCTAAGCGGAAATGATTTTGTCAGACGTTTTGTATAAAGTTTTTATTTATCGAATTTGCAGAAAATAAAAATAAAAATGCTCTGTTTCTCAAAATCCAGTGAATGCAGAGAGAATAAAACAGTTATTTCACTCAATCTTGTCATACATGGCTTATAGCCAACTTGGTGCTACGCAGCTCGTCGGCTATCAGCTCACGTATGACTCGATTTCATGGAACAATTGTTAATTTGCGCTAGCAGTGCTGGTGCAAATTGATACTCTCACTCAGGATCTTCCTATGTTTCTAATGTTTTTAGGATGCTATTTCTCCCTCAGTTTTCAACTAATCATCACCAAATTGCACATGAAGTATACATCTGGACTGAATTACGTTGCTATGACTTTTGGTGCTGATCTGGATCACTGAACCGGAATGATCCATGAAAACAGGCTTTTTTCCTCACTAAGCATCATTCTCTATCTCTTAATCCTCGGTCACAACCAGCCGTACGTGCTCCTACGGCCGGTCTACGTGCAAAAAACGCAAGAAACGCATGGAGGGCGCGCGTGTGACGTGCTGATTTTCGAGCCGTAGACTGGCCGCAGAGGTTCTTTGTCATGTCAAACAAACTCTACGGGCACTTACGGTTTTTTCAGGTTGCAAGACAAACTTGCGGCCAACGTGCGTCTTTCTCCACGAACAAAAAAAACGCAGCGATTTGGGAAACGCCAAAAATCGCACGGCCAAAAAATCCTAGGTTGTGACCTAGGCTTAACCGTTCCGGCTCTATAGGGTACAATGACCAGACGTCCCGGTTTGTAAGAGCTAGCGCACATCACTGTGACTTTAGTCACAGTATTTATCTAGTTAAATATTATATTTTCAAATGCAAAGAAACAGTAAAAAGCAGGCTGTAGTGAAACAAATGGAAAAGGAAGCAGCTAAATGTACTTTCTTTTTTAGCCAATTCTACAGTCAATATCACAACCCTACTCTCCGAAAAATCTTTTAAATTTTCTTATTGTTTTTTAATGGATCCGTTAACACTTTGCTCACGAATCACTTTATGTGAAGAGGTATCAGCCTGCTCCCAAAGGAAATCACACCAGTTTTATTTGTTCTCTATTAAAGCGAAGTAAAATTTTAACACACTGTAACAGAGCGACGAGCGCCTCAGAGTTGCAGGTTGCGAATCACCATCCAATGCCACTACAGCCAGATCAGAGGTGTGTGGTGGAAAAAAGGGGCTGATCCAGACTCATTTTTGGATGCTACTGAGGCAGGAGTTGAACATGGTGGAAAAAACATCCAGACACTGCTGTAGACATCACATCCTCCATCCATCGTTAAGTTATAGTCAGTTTCAGAATCAACAATTTTATCCGAGCCGCCCTCTGAGATGACTTCCAGACTTAGCTGATTATTTTATGCATTTATTGCACTGATTTATTTACTTTTGTCGCCTTTTTTGAATTACTGATTGACTCGTAAAAATTAGCACCATAAGTCATATAGGAGTTGTTTACATTGCCAAGGAGATGCTGCTGTCAATCATACCAGACAGTTCTGTGCCAAGTTTCCCAAAAGTCAAGTTTATTTTTATAGCGCTTTTAACAATAGACATTGTCGCAAAGCAGCTTTACAGAATTTGAATGACTAAACATGAGCTAATTTTATCCCTAGTCTATCCCCGATGAGCAAGCCTGTGGTGACAGTGGCAAGGAAAAACTCCCTCAGATGACATGAGGAAGAAACCTTGAGAGGAACCAGACCCAAAAGGGAACCCATCCTTGTTTGGGTGATAACAGACAATGTGATAACATTTTTAACAGTTTTCCCAGATAGCAAATGATGTTATTTCAATGTTGATATTTGGTCAAGATGGATGATTTACAGTTATAGTTGAACACTGATGGTGGATCAACCATTAATCAACCACTGATAAAATAAAAAGTTGAAAAAATGTGTTCGAATCAATGTAATGGTTGAAGGAAACATTTGCTCAGTGTTGAATATATGTTGATTTTGTTGTCATCATACACTGCACCACTGGACGGGAGCCTGGGGTGCACTCTGGGTGAGACCATTTTGTGGGAGGGGGGTTTCCTATATTTCATTGAATTTCATTTATTTAATTTAGAATTTTAATAGAGCACAAGGAACTATGAAGAATGGATTATTATTTATGGTTATGTGCAAATCTTGTGTGTGCAACATGTAAGGAAAAAACGAACAGAAAAACAAACATCTCCGTTTTCTACCGTACCGGCCGCTATTTGGAATGGTCCAAATAACCGTCTCTCAGAAGAACTTTCAGAAGAGCTCGAGCTCCGTTGACGACGAGCGACCATAGACTGTCCGTGCTTGCGACTGAAGAAATTTGCTTCAACAACACTGGCCAGTTCTCCTCTTTGTGGTAAGTGTGGTTAAAAATAGTGGTTAAGTGTATAGGCTTTGTAGTAGTGAAATGGTAGCTATACAAGGACAGCCCTCTGTGACAATTAACCTGACCTGTATTATCGTGATTTTCCTAAGGTGAGGCGGGTCCGCTATGCTAGAAATGGCTAGGCTTACCCAGCAGGCCTTCAGCGAATTGGTGAAAAATTGGCTTCGGTACGCCCCTTGGCATGTCGGGGGAAAGAAAAGGAACTAGATGTAAGTGAACTTGATATTCCGAAATTGCTGTTTTGTAAAAGTAAGAGGTGATTTGTAGTATATGCTGTCTGCAAAACGTTCTATCATGAGCACTGACATAAATGTTGCCTCTGCTTCTCCCACAGCCTCCACTTCAGGATTGAAGTCTTTTTTTTTTTCTGTTGTTATTGACACAATAAAACAACAATAACAAACAATCCCTCTTCTGTTATTTCATTCAGTAATTGACAAATATGTATGAATGTATGTGGTTGTATGCAGTGTTTGATCTGTCTGTGTAGGCTGATAGACACCCATGAAGTAACTCTGAATGAATAATAAAAGTAATTATACTCTATTAGCATATGTACCTTTTAGATAATGGTCAAACAGATATCGATTCAGTGTCATGACATGTCGATTTCCATTTAGATGATGGTTGAATCACCATTGATTCAGTATATTATTTCAACATGAAATCAACGGATATTTAAATGTAAGTTTCTATTTAGATGATGGTTGAATCACTATTGATTCAATGCTGATAGGGCTGAAAATTCAACGTTGATTCAACCCAAATTCAAGGGGACACTTTCAATATCATTTCAACATTATTTCAATGTTTTCTGCCAAACGCTATTTCAATGTTGATTCAACTGATTTTTGCTATCTGGGTTAACATGAAGTCTGTTTCGTTGATGGAAACTTGAATGCAAAACTGTTCATGACAACTGCAGTCCTAAAGTTAGCAAGTCAACTGTAGTCCTCAGCCATAAAAGCATTACTGTAAGAGTCCAGAACATCTTCCAAGTGTGACTTTCATCTGTCCATATGGGGCCGTCCTCTACAGGAGCGATGTGACGATACTCCAGCCAGGGCATCAGGATGGATCAGGCAGGTCCGAGGAGTAGACATAAAAGCATCATAGCACAAAGATCATCGTTATATGGTAGAGCGAGCAGCACAATGAACACTCTCTCTCCTTGTAAAGATGCTCTTAGTGTTAAGAGGCTTTTGGGAAACCTACCACTGATCAATCAAAAAATAAGACTTTTCTTACTTTTGGTTCTGATTCAATTGCATTTATACACCCAAAAGTTTGTGGACACCAAACCCTATCTTCCATGAAGACACTGTTTGACAATGTTGGTGCAGAAGAACTTGAATGTCCTGCACAGAGCCTTGACCTCAACCTCTTTGGGATGAACTGGAATGCCAACTGCACCCTAGACCTCCTGAACCAACATCTGTGCCTGATTTCACTAATGCTCTTGTAGTTGAATGAACACAAATCCCCACAGCCACGGCCCAAAATCTAGTGGAAAGCCTTTCAGAAGAGCAGGACTACATCTGGACTGGGATGTTCAACAAGGACATACGAGTGTGACAGTCAGGTGTGCATAAACTTTTTTTTTTTAACATTCGAAAACCTTGTCGTCTTTAAGACTAAAAGGTCGTGAAGAATCTGTGATTCCAAATCCCAGGCCTGTACTGTATAGCCTAGAGCACATTGTTTCGAGCTCATAGACTGGGCTAGTATGAGCAAGCTGCAGTGGGTGAAGCTGTTAGCGTTAATCTGGCTGCTGATGGATGGTTAGTGGTTAGCCAAAACTGCTAGGAAAAACAGAGGTAATGAGGTCATCTGATAGGGCCAGCTCCAGAGCAGAGGCTGTGCGCTGATAGACATTTGGTCCTTACGGAGCGTAAAGGTCTGTGGCTGGGAGGAGGAGATGTGGAAAAGAATAACTGATTAGCCTCGACAGCCAGTTAGGAGATATAAAGATAACTGGACAACACAGATGAATCACAGGTTTAGGGGCTGAGGTTTTCCACTTTGGCGGCCAAACATCCTGAAGCAAATTCTCTTTTGTTCTAGTATTTGCGGAATGCAAATGCACAAAAGTATTCTTATTTAACAAAGAAAAAAGGATAACTGTTATTATTCTATCCACATTCACTGGATATGAGCAATCGCATGCTCTGATTGGCTACTCTACTACTAGGATATCAGCTCATATACCACGAGTAGAGAAAAACAAAATGGCGGAGAGTTTTGCTAAACCAGCCGAGGATGAACTAAAAACTCCACTCGAAAACAAAACCCCAAAAAATACAAAAAAAAGCAAAAAAATATGGAATAAAAGTATTTGATGGTAAGAACGTATCTTTTTTTATTTTTCAAGAATTATTATTATCGCATTTTTCACAAATTGCTACTGTCATTTCGCTGGTTTGTTTACATTCTAAACGGAAATGATTTTGTCGGACGTTTAGTATAAAGTTTTTATTTATCGAATTTGCTAAAAATAAAAATGAAAATGTTCTGTTTCTCAAAATCCAGTGAATGTGGGCAGAATAAAACAGTTATTCCACTCAAACTCGGTGCTACGTGCCTCATCAGCTATCAGCTCATGTACGACTCGATTTTGTGGAATAACTGTTAAATATGATGATGTTTTCTGTATGGAGATATTTATTGGACACTTCTAGAAAAAGTCTAGAAGTTTAGAGTTTTTGCTTTCTGGTTCCTCTGTAAAATGGCACGGAACTATTTTAGTCTTATCGAATTTAAGAGAAAAAAGAAAGTGACGCTGTTAATGGAATGACTAGTTATCATTGCAAATGCATACATGATATTAACAATTAACGTGTCTTGTGAATGTTTCACAACATTAAATTTAACTGTAAATGGATAAAAGTGTGATTTGTTGTTCATCCATAAATAAAAAAGTGCTCTTTGGCAAATCTTTGTGATGTAAGAGGAATAAAAGACTTCGTTGTGTACTGTTATAGGAAAATAATAAACTTATTGTTACAGCATGGTAGCAGTAACTTTGCTTCAGCACACAACACCATCATTGATTTTTTTTGCTATAACAACACGACCCGGAGTTTTATTCCTTACTTAACAATTCTGCTCACTGTTTATAATACCTAAGCAACAGGAGTCATCTTAGCTGTCTTTTGGGGGGAAAAGACATTACAATTAAACACAGTTCAGCTCAATCAGGATGTGAGCTAAACAAAGCCAGATGTTGTAACTAACCTCGTCTGATCTGTTTGGATTTTTACTTTGTACTGCCGATCTCCCACTAGTTAATCTCTCTTTGAGCCCCTCTGCCATATCAGCATGTTGACGTACTCTATCAGTTCAGGCAACTTAAGCTTCTGACATCAAACTGAACAGATTTTCAAGGAGAAATCCTCCAACCAAAAAGTGCAGACACCGAGGAATATTTCTGATGCCTTGAATCCCACAACAGCAAGAACCGAGGGCTGGGGTTCGAAGACAGACTCTGCTCCTCAGCGAACATCGCTGCAGTGACCTGGACGTCTAGATTTCTCCTCTACAACATCAGAAGGATCTGCCCTTTCCTGACCACCTACTCTACTCAGCTCCTAGTCCAAGCGCTGATCCTCTCCTGCTTGGTCTTCCAGCATCTGCCATCAGACC
This sequence comes from Neoarius graeffei, assembly GCF_027579695.1. Lineage (NCBI taxonomy): Eukaryota > Metazoa > Chordata > Actinopteri > Siluriformes > Ariidae > Neoarius > Neoarius graeffei. The sequence goes on along the minus strand of NC_083576.1, from coordinate 9,243,753 downwards.
CCTGAAGTTCATCCAGAACGCTGCAGGCTGCCTGGTCTACAACCTCCCTTGTTACCCCTCTGCTTGTCACCCTTCACTGGCTACCTGTCGCAGCTTGCATCAAATTTAAGACACTGGTGCTAGCTTACCGGGCTGTCAAGGGGTTAGAGCGAGTATACCTCTAGAGACTGATCCGACTCTACATGCCAGCCAGATCCCTACACTCAGCTGCTACTGGTCGCTTGGCCACTCCTTCTCTTTCCTCCTGCCCAGCCCACTCAATAATGCTGTCTGTCCTGGCTCCTCCTGACTCCTTATTGGTGGAATGACCTTCCCATCGAGGTCAGAACTGCCAACTTCCTGACCACCTTCAAGCGCAGACTGAAGACTCTTCTCCCTTGCTTCGCTGCCCACTGTATACCTGCATCTTGACCAACCATGGATGGATGGATGGTTAGCCATCCATCCATTATCTGTAGCTGCTTATCCTGTACAGGGTTGCAGGTAAACTGTAGCCTATCCCAGCTGACTATGGGTGAGAGGCGGGGTACACCCTGGCCAAGTCGCCAGGTTATCACAGGGCTGACACATAGAGACAAACAACCATTCACTACGGTCAATTTAGAGCCACCAGTTAGCCTAACCTGCATGTCTTTGGACTGTGGGGGAAACCGGAGCACCCGGAGGAAACCCACACAGACACGGGTAGAGCATGCAAACTCCACACAGAAAGGCCCCTGTCGGCTGCTGCACTCGAACCTAGGACCTTCTTGCTGTGAGGCGACAGTGCTAACCTCTACACCACCGTGCCACCCTGGGGTTAGCCATTGGGGTTTTATTTTTCTCTATTTAGTTGTTCTTTGTCAGCTCTTTGTATGGTTGAATTGTTTTTCTTGGCTGTTTGCTGATTGTTGTTACTTCAACAGAATATTACACTAGATGTTATTATGTCACTTGTTCATTTGGCACTAGAACGTACTTATCTAGAAGTTCAGCATTTCTTGTACCTGACTTTTGCACTTGTTGTATGTCGCTCTGGAAAAGAGAATCTGCTAAATGCCATGTAATGTAATGTAATTGTGGCAGCAGGGGCGTGGTCAAGCGCCAGTCTGTGACAGGGGGGCGGAGTCAGGGAAGGTAAGTGGCAGAATCACTACACCTGATGTCAATTAACCTGCACTCAAAAAAATAATACATTGGATTTACTTAACCGAGTTATGGCAACCGGTCCCACGAAACTGTGTTAATTTAGATGTATTGAATACAGTTATGTTGAGTTTATTCAACAGAGTTATGTTAGATTTACTACACAAAGTTGCATGGACAGTATTAAATAAAGCCATGTTGGATTTAGCTGACAAAGTTATGTTGGATTTAATTAACAGCATCATGTTGCATTTTGTGAACAGAGTTATGTTGGATTCATTTAATAAACTTGTGTTTAATTTACATTTCTGCGTTCTGTACTGTCTGCATTTGTTCCAACAATATCTACTTAAAGTACCGTACACAACACAAAATAACTATTTAACTCAGTTTTATTTGTTTGCCCAAGTGCATCTTTCAATTTGAAAAACTAAACATTTGGCAGATTACAATGTCAAAAAAATAGAAAGGTGATTGAAGTTACTTTAAAGAAAAAAAAGCCTTCACCTTTGTTGTAAAGTGCATGGGCATCTTTAATTGCATATAACCAAGAAAACCATTATGTCTTCACACTGATCTGCATCAAGCCGAACCATGCGCTGGAATTCTACAAAAATGGCCGTTGCTCCCCCCGTCTGCCTTACTGAGCGTGTGCAAGAAAGTACGGAGAGCGCACTGGGGCAACCTTAATGCAGTTTAATTAACTGTATTACATAAATCCAACTCAATAAGGTCTAATAATCATAAAAACCAATACTGTTAGGTTATTAAAACAAAACTCACTTGATTTAATCGTTAAACACGACAATATTTAATAAATTTAACATGAACTAGTTATTTAACTCCAGCAACATGCATGTTTCATTTCTCTGAGTGTGTGTGTGTGTCTTCCCAGTGACCACGCCCTACTTAAGGAGGGAGAGCGAAAGCAGAGGAGCTCATCCCCGAACCAGACGCCGGTTGTGTGTGTGTGTGTGTCTGTTTAGTTTTCGAGTTGTTCACTGAAAAGTGTGGCAATAAAACCCCTGTTGCCGAACCTGATCTCTGTCCTGCCGTCCTCTGTGCTCCACCCACCCATACAAACTGTTACAGTGGTGCCGAAACCCGGGTTCTGGAGCACAGCAGCCGAACAGCCCCATGGAGTCCTCCTCGTTCGCCGAACTGGTCCACGCCCTCGCCATGGCCCAGCAAAGCCAGCACCAGGCGCTAGTCACCCTCCGAAAGGAGCAGGAACAGCGGTTCGAGGCCCTGGTGCTGGCCCAGCAAGAAGATCGTCAGGCGTTCCGGCACCTCCTCGCGTCGGCGGGGTCCACCAGGGCCCCCACCGCGGGCCCGTCCCCCCACCCGACTAAAGAGCGAGTCATGCAGCTTTTAATTCCGAAGAGCCGCCGGGAATTGGTATTCCAGGCGGCTCACTTTAATCCCATGGCTGGACACCCAGGGCAGGATAAGACACTAGCCCGAATAATGGCCCGATTCTATTGGCCGCGGATTCGCGGTGATGTCCGTAGGTGGTGTACGGCGTGCCGCGAATGCCAGTTAGTAAATCCTGCGGCCATTCCAAAAGCGCCTTTGCGCCCCCTACCGTTAATTGAGACCCCGTTCGAAAGAATTGGGATGGATCTCGTCGGGCCATTAGATTGGTCAACACGAGGGTACCGCTTTATATTAGTTCTGGTGGACAATGCAACGCGATACCCGGAAGCCGTGCCTCTTCGCAATATCTCAGCACGCAGTATTGCGGAGGCACTCTTCCGTGTCATCTCCCGAGTTGGAATCCCGAAAGAGATTCTGACTGATCAAGGCACCTCATTTATGTCACGTACACTGAACGAACTGTATGGGTTATTAGGTATTAAGCCAATCCGCACCAGTGTGTATCACCCACAAACGGACGGTTTAATCGCACCCTCAAGAACATAATTAAAAAATTCGTACGTGAGGACGCATGTAACTGGGATAAATGGCTCGAACCCTTATTATTTGCAGTGCGAGAGGTCCCCCAAGCCTCCACGGGGTTCTCCCCGTTTGAATTATTATATGGGCGTAAGCCGCGCGGCATTCTAGATGTGCTGCAAGAAAATTGGGAGGAGGGACCTTCACCAAGTAAAAACGAAATTCAATATGTTATTGACCTGCGCGCAAAACTCCACACCCTCACGCACGTAACCCAGGAGAATTTGCGGCAGGCCCAAGAACGGCAAACCCGCCTGTACGACAAGGGTACGCGCCTTAAAGAGTTCACACCGGGAGATAAAGTACTCGTACTGTTGCCCACATCGAGCTCTAAATTCATCGCCAAGTGGCAAGGACCCTTTGAGGTCACACGGCGAGTCGGGGACGTCAACTATGAGGTGAGGCGAACGGACAGGGGTGGGGCGCTACAGATTTACCACCTCAATCTACTCAAACTCTTGAACGAGGAGGTCCCCGTAGCGTTGGTGTCGGTGGTTCCGGAGAAGACGGAGCTGGGGCCGGAGGTTCAAAAAGGTGCATTGACAACGCATACCTCTCCGGTCCCCTGTGGAGACCACCTCTCCCCGACCCAACTCGTGGAGGTTGCCCAGTTGCAGACCAAGTTTTCGGACGTGTTCTCGCCCCTGCCCGGCCGCACCAACCTCATAGAGCACCACATTGAGACGCCCCCGGGGGTGGTAGTGCGTAGCCGCCCTTACAGGCTACCCGAACACAAAAAAAAGGTGGTTCGGGAGGAACTCGAGGCCATGCTCGAAATGGGCATCGTCGAGGAGTCCCACAGTGACTGGAGCAGCCTGGTGGTCTTGGTACCCAAGGCCGACGGGTCGGTCCAGTTCTGTGTGGACTAGAGAAAAGTCGACGCGGTGTCTAAATTCGACGCGTACCCAATGCCTCGTATTGATGAGTTGCTCGATCGACTAGGCACGGCTCGCTTTTATTCGACGCTGGATTTAACGAAGGGATATTGGCAGAGCCCCTTGACTCCACTATCCCGAGAAAAAATGGCCTTTTCCACACCATTTGGTTTACACCAATTCGTCACACTTCCGTTTGGGCTGTTTGGGGCGCCCACTACGTTTCAGTGGCTGATGGACAGCGTCCTCCGCCCCCACGCCACCTATGCGGCCGCCTACCTCGATGACATTATTGTCTATAGTAATGACTGGCCGAGGCATCTCGAACATCTGAGGGCCTTCCTTAGGTCGCTGAGGCGAGCGGGTCTCACAGCCAACCCAAAGAAGTGTGCGATTGGGCGGGTGGAAGTACAGTATCTGGGCTTCCACTTGGGCAACGGCCAGGTGCGTCCCCAAATTAACAAGACCGCAGCAATTGCGGCCTGCCCGAGGCCCAAGACCAAAAAGGGGATGAGACAGTTCCTGGGGCTGGCTGGCTATTATCGTAGGTTTATACCTAATTATTCGGACGTCACCAGCCCGCTGACTGATCTGACTAAAAAGGGGGCACCAGATCCGGTCCAGTGGACGGAGCAATGCCAGCGGGCTTTTTCTGAGGTAAAGGCCGCACTGTGTGGGGGGCCACTTTTACACTCCCCTGACTTTTCTCTCCCCTTTATGTTACAGACGGATGCGTCGGACAGAGGGCTGGGGGCTGTTTTGTCCCAGGAGGTGGAGGGGGAGGACCACCCAGTCTTATACATCAGTAGGAAGCTGTCGGTGCGGGAGGGGCGCTACAGCACTACTGGAAAAGAGTGCCTGGCAACCAAGTAGGCGGTCCTCGCCCTCCGTTGCTACCTGCTGGGACGCCCTTTCACCCTCTGTTCGGACCACGCGCCCCTCCAGTGGCTCCACCGCATGAAGGATGCCAACGCGTGGATCACCCGTTGGCATCTGGTGCTCCAACCCTTTAATTTCAAGGTGGTCCACAGGCCGGGGGCGCAGATGGTCATGGCGGACTTCCTCTCCCATCAAGGGGGGGGGGGGGGGGGGGGGGGGGGGGGGGGAGTCGGCTGCAGGCCGGACGGCCGCCCGGCCTGAGTCGGGTGGTGGGGGTATGTGGCAGCGGGGGCATGGTCAAGCGCCGGTCTGTGACGGGAGGGCGGAGTCAGGGAAGGTAAGTGGCAGAATCACTACACCTGATGTCAAGTAACCTGTGTGTGTGTGTCTTCCCAGTGACCACGCCCTACTTAAGGAGGGAGAGCGAAAGCAGAGGAGCTCATCCCCGAACCAGACGCCGGTTGTGTGTGTGTGTGTGTGTGTGTGTGTGTGTGTGTGTGTGTGTCTGTTTAGTTTTCGAGTTGTTCACTGAAAAGTGTGGCAATAAAACCCCTGTTGCCGAACCTGATCTCTGTCCTGCCGTCCTCTGTGCTCCACCCACCCATACAAACTGTTACAGTAATGTAACAGCAAACAAACCAATAACCTAATTTTAGAGAACTGGACTGAGATATTACACACTGTTAGAGAGGAACTGAAAGCCTGATCAAATTTCAGCACATTCAGCCTTGAAATTCGTGATTAACAGAAGTCCTTATTGCAGAGATTCTGAAATACAGCCAACCAATCAGTGGTGGGTTTCCCAAAAGCCTCTTAACGCTAAGAGCCTCTTAACAAGGAGAGAGCATGTTCACTGTGCTGCTCGTTCTCCCGTTTAACGATGATCTTTGTGCTACGATGCTTTTGGGAAACTCGGCACTGATCTTACGATCATGTTTTGAGGACAGAAGACGTCAGGTTTTGTGCAGGGGTAACTAACAATGTATGAAGATCCACCAGACACGCAACTAAAGTCAAGTCAAGTCAACTTTGTCAAATATGCTATACATGCTCGACATACAGCACAGATGAAATATCAGTCCTCTCTGACCCACAGTGCAAACTGGCAATGCAATAACTAAAAATAGAATAATTGAAAACAAACAAACAATATAAACAGTATAAACACTCTAGATAGGAACTGGGTGATTCTCATGAAGCTGCAGTGAACATGTCCAGGACGCATTTTCAAAAATCAATACTTAATTCACATAAACTCTGATATTTTGTGTAAAGAAAATAGGGAGCACTGTATGGAAAAATGGTTTTCATCATCATATAAACTAATTTTTATATCAATTAAACAAAAAAATCTATGGAAATTCTCATTACCGTTATGTGTCCGCATCCCTTTTTTTTTAAATGTTTACTTTAAATCATATAAAAATTCCTAATTATATAAAAAAAATACAGTGTAAAGTTATTTTAAAACATCTATATTTATGCATAATATTAATATTTTTTGTGTTGAACAAAAAAGGTACTTGATTTTAAACAAAATAACTGTGTCCACACCAAATGTTTCTCATTACCGTTTCATGATTTCACCCCCCTATAAAAAGTACACCGTGCCTTTAAATTGATCAGCTATCCCATGATGCATCACTTCAGATACAAGATTCAAACTGGAGACAAGGTCAGTTGCTCACTCTTCTCTTACTTTGTGATATTTATATTAATGTTGCTAAATCTGTCCTCAGTTATACTGTCTATTATCATTACCGTTATGGTTTAATACTCATTACTTTTAAAAATAAAAAAATATTTTATTTTATGATTATTATCACAATATAAGGCTTTAACATGTGGCAAAGTTATAGGTTGCTAGCATGCTAGCATTTCAGGTTATTTGTGAAATTAGCCAAGAGTATCTCATTACCGTTATTCAATATTCTCATTACCATGCACTGTGAGGGCAATAAATAAATGTCAAAAAATATATAAAGTAATTGTCATGGACTGTGCTGTTCATTTAATGGGATATTTTGTGGAAATATGAAATAAATTGTCAAAAAATGTTTTTAACTCATGATCTAGCTTCATCATTTACTGTAACGGTGATGAGAATTATTCTGGATCATGTAAGCCTCAAATAAGAATAAAATTCTATTAAAATATTTTTCCATTAAAAAAAGATCAACATAGTAAAGTTCACACTCTATTTTAGGCTCTCAACTTGAAAAAAAACTGAAATAAGGTGAAAAACTTTTTTATGTTAATGTGAAGGTCTTCATGAGAATCACCCAACTAGACATAGACTAAACACTCAAACAATATAAACAGTATAAATAAACAGTATAAACACTAGATAAGAACAAGACAGACTAAACACTCAAACAGACAATATAAACAGTATAAACACTCTAGATATGAACTAGACTAAACACTCATATATATATATATATATATATATATATATATATATATATATATATATATATATATATACACACACAAATAACCAAACAGTCAAGGGCACTTGAGGTATAGCAGGTAAACATGAAATAAGCAGTATAAACAAACTAGCAGCTGTTAAGGTGAGGTAGTGCAAATGAGTGAGGTAAAGTGAGATGTGCGGTCCCTGAGTTCAGTGCGTTAATGAACGAGGTAAAGTGTGATGTGCGGTCCCTTAGTTCAGTGTGTTAATGAACGATGAGATGTATGTGTGTGTGTGTGTGTGTTGGGGGGGGAAACTGTGAGGATGACATGTCAGATGCTGAAGGGGGGGCAGGGGGGTGTGCGGGCAGAATCTGTGGCAGGGGGCGGGGGGGAGGAGGGGCAGAACAGGGAGGGAGTTGAGCCTCCTGACCGCCTGATGAAAGAAACTGTCCTTGAGCCTGCTGGTTTTGGCCCAGAGACTCCACAGTCTCCTCCCCGACGGCAGCAGGCTGAAGAGGCTGCGAGATGGGTGGGTGGGGTCACCTGCGATCCTGATGGCTTTGCGGGTGAGGCGGGAGTTATAAATATCCATAAGAGAAGGGAGAGGGACACCAATGATCCTCTCAGCTGCTCTCACGATGCGCTGCAGAGTCTTGCAGCAGGACACGGTGCAGGCGCCGTACCACACGGTGATGCAGCTGCTGGTCAGGATGTTCTCGATGGTGCCTCTGTAGAATGTGTGCATGATGGGGGCCGGGACTCTTGCTCTCCTCAGTTTGCGGAGGAAGTACAGACGCTGTTGGGCTTTTTTGGCCAGTGATGCGGTGTTGTTGTTCCAGGACAGGTCTTCAGAGATGTGCACACCCAGAAACTTGGTGCTGCTCACTCTCTCCACTGCAGCACCGTCGATAGATAGTGGAGCATGCTGGGTGTGCGCTCTCCTGAAGTCCACAACAATCTCCTTCGTCTTCTCCACGTTCAGACGGAGATTGTTGTCCTTGCACCACATGGCCAAGCGGCTCACCTCACTCCTGTAGATTGTCTCATCGCCATTGTTCATGAGACCCACCACAGTCGTGTCATCCGCAAACTTAATGAAGAGATTTGAGCTGGATGTTGGTGTGCAGTCGTGGGTCAGCAAAGTGAAGAGGAGGGGGCTTAGCACACATCCTTGGGGGGCCCCCGTGTTTAGTGTGATGGTGCTGGAGGAGTTGCTGCCGACCCGTACAGACTGTGGTCTCCCCGTCAGGCAGTCCAGCAGCCAGTTGCACAGGGAGGTGTTGAGTCCCAGCTGGTCCAGTTTGTGAATGAGCTGCTGAGGAATGATTGTGTTGAATGCTGAGCTAAAGTCTATGAACAGCATTCTGACATACGAGTCTTTTGTCTCCAGGTGGGTGAGGGCTGAGTGGAGGGCAGTGGAGATGGCGTCATCAGTCGAACAGTTGGACTGATATGCAAACTGGAAAGGATCCAGGGCGGATCCATTCATTCAAACATGAATGAATGGCGACAACAGTTACCTGTTAATGCTCAGCTATCAGGGACCATTTCATACCTACGTATGAATTTAAACCGGTGATGTTTTGTCTCATAGTATCGCTTCATGTTACCAGTTTTGACAAGTGCCACAGACCCTGAACAGATAAAGCGAAAAATAAACACACTTCTCTGTTCAGTCATTTTTAAACATTCTGCTTTTTAACCACATTAATGTTTTTTTGTTTTTGTAAAAAGGTGAGTCGGTGAATAAAATAGCTAAATAATTTACACAAACGCTTCTGATTGGAGGGAACAGAGGATCCGCTAAAGACGTCACAATGTTTTGTGGAGAGTTTTTTTTCATACTTGTTAATCAGCTCTGCTACAGTGTCTTTCGAGTGCTCGATTCAATCCAGTGTAATACTTTCAGCTGATCATCAGGGGCTTATTGAGCCATATTATAGAACAGGTCTGAGATCAGCGAATTTACTATCTGATTAAAGAACATCACCTAATTTCCTGTTGAACAGAATCACGTACAGTGGGACTCCCATATCTGCAGAGGATACGTTCCAAGGCCATGTATATATAATATACAGTACCAGACAAAAGTTTGGACACACTTTCTAACTCAATGTTTTATTTTTTTATTTTTATTAATTAAAAGTCATTTAATGTCTTAAAGTAATGATGGATGTCGTTTCTCTTTACTTAGTTGTTCGGTTCTTGACATAATACGGATTACTACAGTTGTAGAATAGGGCTATTTATTTACTTCGTCTTTTTATTATTTACTATTTGCTGTTTGATCATAAACACATTAAGAAGGCAAGAAACTCGTCCACTAATTACCTTTTAACGAGGCACACCTGTGTTAATTGAAAAGCATTCCAGGTGACGACCTCATGAAGCTGGTTAAGATAACGCCAATAGTGTGCAAAGCATCATCATCAAGGTGAACGCTGGATACTTTCAGGAATCTAAAATATCAAACATACTGGGGGGTTTTCAACACTTTTTTTTGTTCACCACATAATTCCATACATGTTTCATATGTTAATAGTTTTGATGTTCTACGACGTAGAAAATACAAAATACAGAAAAACCTATGAAAGAGTAGAGTATGGGAAGTACAAACTTTTGACTGGTACTGTATATACGTACATACCTATGATAAAATTTCATTTATAAATTACACACAATATGACATTAAAAACAGTAAGTAGTAATAAAATAAAACATTATAATAATAGACTAATAAAAGTGATGTGAATGTAGTTTGTCTCTCTCTCTCTCTCTCTCTCTCTCTCTCTCTCTCATGAACAGTATTCTGACATTTCCGCTTAATATTTTTGGCCTGGGGTCAACCGCGGATAACTGAACCCACGGTTATTGAGTCAGCGGATATGACAGTCCCACTGGATTTTAATAGACAGATAGACTGGACATATGGACTGCCCTAGTTGTTAATTATATTTAACAGTTATTCCACAAAATCGAGGCGTACATGAGCTGATAGCTGACGAGGCACGTAGCAGCGAGTTGGCTATAAGCCATGTACGACAAGATTGAGCGGAATAACTGTTTTATTCTATCAGTATTCACTGGATTTTGAGAAACAGCATTTTATTGTTATTTTTTGCAAATTCGAGAAATAAAAACATCCGACAAAATCATTTCCGCTTAGAATGTAAACAAACCAGCGAAATTACATTAGCAATTTGTGAAAAATGCAATAATAATAAGAATTATTATTTTTTTTTTTTTTTTTGGGGGGGAAGACACATTCTTACCATGAAATAATTTTATTTAATATTTTGTTGCTTTTTTGTATTTTTTGGGATTTTGTTTTCGAGTAGAGTTTTTATTTCATCTGCGGTTGGTTCAGCCACACGCGCCGCCATTTTGTTTTTCTCTACTCACGGTATATGAGCTGATATCCTAGAAGTAGAGTAGCCAATCAGAGTGCGCGATTGCTCATATCCAGTGAATGTGGATAGAATATACAGTATTATCATAAATTGAGAAGAATTCAAAAATCTCACTGTGATTCCAATCTGGCAAACGTATTAATTACATTTATTGGCACAATCCTGTTAAATATAAAACTAAATAAAAGATGAATTGTGGATGTGGACGTCATGAAGTCATATTCCCTTCTACATGTGCATAAACACAACTTCCCAAAAATACCCAAAATAGCCGTCTTTCCTCACCAATATGATCAATACTACTAAGAATTACACTGTACGTATGATATATTGTGCATTTTAAAATATTTTACACTTGTGCTGTCCAGTGTAACAGGACATAAACATTAATCACGGAGTCGATTTGATTCAAATCCAGCTATTTCAACTCACATTTCCTGCTAAAAGTCTTGCTTAAGGTTAAACCGTACATACTCTGAATCGCAAAGTTCACTTTACTGAACTCTCCTGAACTTCTACTGGTATGTGTATTACTGGCTGTCACCTCTGGCTTTAAATAAAGCTATAATGATCGACTGGAGAGGCTGCGCTGGCTGGAAGTCTGTCCTCATGTGAGGACTGGCAGCCGTCTCTGTGTCCACATAGCTCGCTGGCAAACTCCAACCAGACGCAGGTCAATTTTCCTAATTGTGCTATGCTGCAAAATAGGCCTGTTTCATACTCAGAATTACCATGTGCCCTCAGGACATGGAGGCATGGAGGCGTTTCTTCCTCAAAATACTACCTTGTTTCTTGTTTTTTTTTCTTCCGGTGCCAGACGTCTGAACGTTAACATATTTACAATAATAACAAACTTGCCATAAAGCTTTTCCACACCATAAACTTTTCCATGCTGATGAGGTGACGCTCAGTAAACTCATCACCTCATTGGGAATTGTTTTAAATCCATTCAGTTCAGTGAGACAAAGAAATCTGTTACGGGGAATTTGCTACCGTGTTTACGCTGGAATATAAATTCACATGCTGGACGTTGGACATGAATGAATGAGTCGTTGGCTTAGTTTACGGTGCTCGTTTAGAGCCGCCATTCTGGGTTCATTATTTTCTCTTCCTTTTTGCTATAAACACCTCGACTGGTTGAGGATTATTCTATGTATAAACGTGTTCAGATTGGTAAAATTAGAATGTGCGTGCGTGCGTGTGTGTGTGTGTGTGTGTGTGGATACACGCACATTCAGGTGGAGGAAAAGTAATGGTGCGATACACACTAACATTGATCTGGTAGAGTCTAATCTAAACTACTCAAACAAAAAAATAATAGACACAACATAACGTAACAGACATGCAGTGCCTTGCAAAAGTGTTCATCCCCCTTGGTGTTTGTCCTGTTTTGTCGCATTACAAGCTGGAATTAAAATGGATTTTTGGGGGGTTAGAACCATTTGATTTACACACCATGCCGACCACTTTAAAGGTGAAAATTGTTTTTTTATTGTGACACAAACAATAATTAAGATGAAAAAAACAGAAATCTGGAGTGTGCATAAATATTCACCCACCCACCCTAAAAGTCAATACTTCGTATAGCCACCTTTTGCTGCAATTACAGCTGTAAGTCTCCTGGGGTGTGTCTCTATTAGCTTAGCACATCTAGCCACTGGGATTTTTGCCCATTCCTCAAGGCAAAACTGCTCCAACTCCTTCAAGTTAGATGGGTTGCGTTGGTGTACGGCAATCTTCAAGTTATGCCACAGATTCTCAATTGGATTGAGGTCTGGGCTTTGACTAGGCCATTCCAAGACATTTAAATGTTTCCCTTTAAACCACTCCAGTGTAGCTTTAGCTGTATGTTTAGGGTCCTTGTCCTGCTAGACCGTGAACCTTCGTCCCAGTCTCAAACCTCTGTGCGACTCAAACAGGTTTTCCTTCAGAATTGCCCTGTATTTAGTGCCATTCATCTTTCCTTCAGTCCTGACCAGCTTTCCTGTCCCTGCAGATGAAAAACATCCCCACAGCATGATGCTGCCACCACCATGCTTCACTGTAGGGATGGTGTTCTCAGGGTGTTGGGTTTGCGCCGCACATGGAGTTTCCCATGATGGCCAAAAAGTTCAATTTTTATATCATTTGACCAGAGAATCTTCTTCCATGTGTTTGGGGAGTCTGTCATATGCTGTTGGGGAAACTCCAAACAGGTTTTCTTAGGCAGTGACCTTTTTTTGGCCACTCTTCCATAAAGCCCTGCTCTGTGGAATGTATGGCTTAAAGTGGGTCCTATGGACAGATACTCCCATCTCCACTGTGGATCTTTGCAGCTCCCTCAGTGTTATCGTTGGTGTCTTTGTTGCGTCTCTGATTAATGCCCTCCTTGCCCAGTCTGTGAGTTTTGGTGGGCGGGGTCTTCTCTTGTCAGGTTTGTAGTGGTGCCATGTTCTTTCCATTTTGCTATAATGGATTTAATGGTGCTCCCTGGAATGTTCAAAGTTTGGGATATTTTTTATAACCCAACCCTGATCTATACTTCTCCACAACTTTGTCTCTGACCTGTTTGGAGGCTCCTTGGTTCTCATGTTGCTTGCTTAGTAGTGTTGCAGAGTCAGGATCCTTCCAGAACAGGTTGATTTATACAGACATCATGTGACAGATCATGTGACACTTTGATTGCACACAGGTGGATCTTAATCAACTAATTATGTGACTTATGAAGTGAATTGGTTGGACCAGCTCTTATTTAGCAGTTTCATACGAAAGGGGGTGAATACCTATGCACACTCCAGATTTCTGTTTTTTTCATCTTAATTATTGTTTGTGTCACAATAAAAAAAAAAAACAACAAAACAATGTGCACCTTTAAAGTTGTAGGCATTTTGTGTAAATCAAATGGTGCTAACCCCACAAAAATCAATTTTAGTTCCAGCTTGTAATGCAACAAAACAGAACAAACACCAAGGGGGATGAATACTTTTGCAAGGCACTGTAACATAGCACAACACACAGAATGCTATAACACTAGTGATGACAAGAAGGATTTAGTTAACACTCTAAATCCATTAACTGAGGTTTTAAGATAGAAATACATATCACTGGACCGGTATTCTTACCATAGAGGTGTGGATCAGGACCAGGATCCTACAGGAACCAACAATAATTCATAATTACGTCAGCAGGCAGTTTTTACTCTCATGCAGGTGATCAGATATGAATCACACAAGACAAAAGGCCTTTGAAGTGAGAAGTAAGGAATAAATCACTTGGAGGTGTGCTATTATTGGAAAATAATCAACAAACAGGGTGGTGTGATAAAGCAGAGTTACTGTAACCACTACGAATTGGATTATTTCCCAATAACAGGAAGAGTTTCCATTACAACATGCTGACACTGGAGACTCCTTCCATAAATGTTTGATTAAAAACAAAACAAAGAAAAATCTGTCTTTAATTCCGTGCTGGTCATGTTTACATCCCTGTAGTCAGTCATGTCAAAGGCACGCCCCCAAAGACCCTTCACTCCGCCCCCATCTTTAAAGCATAGACTGTCAGAAATGGACCCTTTTCACGTGACGTCACGACAAACGTGGCCGCCATTTTGGACATGTACTACCAGTAGTTTACCACAGCCAGCATTGAGGAACAGCAGCAAAGAAAGTGTTTATTTTCAGCAAGACTTCCATCATGCCACTATATTGTTGTGCACCTGGATGTAGTAACCATCAACAAACAAGGCAAGGGTTATCATTTTATCGGATCCCGGTAGATGCTGACCGACGGAGAAGATGGATAGCGGCCATAAACAGGAAAGATTGGCAGCCCTTGGCATACCAGCGCTTGTGCAGTGACCACTTTGTTGGAGGTAAGACGAATAAAATTAGCCAGAAAAGGCATTACATTGCTGTTAACATTCTGTGGCGGCGAGTGTGTAACCAAATAGGCTACAGTAAAATAACCCATTGTAACCTCTTTGTTCTTCTGTAGTAGCTATTAGTTAGCGTTGTGTTCCTTTGCTGTTGGTAGACTGTAGGACAGATCAGAGGCAGTGTCCTACAAACAGCGCTTAATTTGAGGGGGAGCAAGCCGGAGCGCGCTCCGGAACCTCGGGCGTTGGCTCCGGCAGCTATTTACACTGGATCCGGTGATCCGACACCTCTTTTGACTATGTAACAAAAAAAAACAACAAATAATTAAATAAAAAAATGCAAGTTTATTTAGTGTTAATGTCTGATTTTGATATCTGTCTTGTTGGTGATTTCTCTCATGAAACGACATCCACAAAATATCTGCAGATGAACTTAACAGCAGGAGTCCATTTCTGTCCCACAAGGTCCAATCTGCACTATTGTACCCTTTAGGGCTCATTTTTGGACCTCAAGGTAACTATGTGTAACTTTTTAGGGCCACAAAGGTACATATAAGTTCCCAATTAGTATATAAAGGGTACAAATAAGTACCTTAGAGGGTCCTGATCCAGTGACAAGCCCTTGTACCCCGAAAGGTACAATAATGTAGTTTATTTTCTGAGGGTGTACAATGCGAGCTTGGTAGAACTTAGCACTAAACTAAAGTGACACCATGGAAATGGGTCATGGGTGGAAATACTTGAGTAAGTGTATTTTGTGAAAAATGTACAATTTTTATTCCGAATTTCAAAATACACTTTAATTTTTTTCTCTTTCCCAGCTGCGATGCCAATCAAGTGTGTTCATACTTTTTAAAATTGTTTTTTTTTTAGATCACTTTCACTCAAGTAGATTTTTGCCGCCCATCTTCTCAGGTTAAGTGAGTAAGTCTTTGACGCTTTTCCGCTCCTTGTTGGTGTGAGGGAGAAACGTGATCCACTGCAAAACACTAGCTAATAGATTTAGGAACAAACTTTAAGTAGATGTGTGTGAAGGTGGTAAATTATGCAAAGCAACCCGATACACACGTCTGTGAAGGTGTTAAGCGTTTTCTCGCTTTCCCTCATTAAATTTTATGACGATTTTCCATGTCACCTGTAACTACAGCTGCTGATGTGACTTCTAATGATCATCTAATCACTTCCAAACCACCTCACTTCCAACTCAGTGCAATTATGTGGCTTTTAGTCCAGGCTGCAAATCTGAACCCAAACAGATACACGACACGTGTGTCAGTCGTTCAATAAACACAAGATTTTTATTTTCTTGTTGTTGCACACTTCCTCATCACAGCATCATCACTTGGGAAAGTCACATCTTGTGTAAAATTTGAAGGAGATTTGATTTTTTATATATATGATAAATAAATTAAAATTTAAATTAAAAGTTAAAGAAAAATCAAAATATAAAAATTGAAATATACAATTTAAAATAAAATTAATTTTGTATTAAAAATAAAAAATTAGTAGAATTATTTGAGGAGACTTGATTTTTTTTATACATGAGATAAAATTAAGTTAAAATAAAATTTAAATAGAAATTTAAAATAAAAAAAATTATAAAAAATATACATCACTGAAATTATTTGAGACTTGATTTTACATAAATGATAAAAAATAAATAAAAATTAAACAAATTAAATTTTAAAATAAAAAATTAATTTGAAGTAAAATTAAAAATATATCAATGGAATTATTTGAGATTTGATTTTATATACATGGTATAAAAATACATTAAAATTACAAATAAAAATAAAAGTTTAAAATAAAAAATACATTTTTATAAAAATATATACCACTGAAATTATTTGAGATTTGATTTTATATACATGATATGAAATAAATATAAATTTAAATTTAAAATACAATTTAAATACAAATTTAAATTTTTAAATAAAAAATGTTTTATAATTTTTTTTTAAATATATCAGTGAAATTATTTGAGGAGATTTGATTTTATATACATGCTATGAAAATAAATTAAAAAAATAAAATTAAACTTTTAAATAAATTACATTTGTATAAAAATAAATGTCAGCGCAATTATTTGAGATTTTATTTTATTTACATGATATAAAAATAAATTTAAATTTGAAATTTAAATTCAAAATACAATAAAAATATATCAGTGGACTTATTTGAGGTTGCATTGTTTAGTCCGTTTTAACGGAGCCCTGGTGTGATTTCTTCCTCTGTGCGGTTCCTCAGAACACAGTAATGACTCTCGGGTGTGAACCAAAACAAGAAGTTAATCTCAACCCATGACTCCAACATATTTCAACTGCAGTAAGAAAGCTATTTGACTCGCTTGCAGGAAGTGAATCAAAATTGTGGTGTTTTTACTGATGTCCTGTTTTTCTGTCGGTGTGAGCTGCTAAACTGCGCCAAAGGACAGAGCTGTAGCACTGCAGAAAAGTCGCGCGTTCTGGAAATAAAGTCTTATTATGACACATGAAATGATAAATGAATCAATTTATCATTTAGATCGTTTCAGACCAACAAATGAAAGAGTTTTAAGAGGACAATTTCAGCGTTATGCTGACTATACACTAGAAGACTTTTAAAAGACTCAAATCTGACACCTTCTCACATCTAAGGACAACGTGTCATCAAGTCCCATGAGTTTTTAGTTATAGACTATGATTTTGCAAAGCCTGGGGATCTTGCAGGGTAATTATTCGCAAGACTGCAACCAGATAACTTTTGAGAGATGTCCTGTTCCCGCTTTGCTGCTTCCTGTTTGGGTTTGGAAAGAGCTCACTGATTGTTAACAACCAATCTCCATGAACCAAGATCCAAACATTATGATAATATTAAACACGCTCGATTTTATCGGAATATCAGGACGAGAAAAAGACTGAATTAACACAGCTATCCTGATATCCACCTTATACCAAACGATCAAGACGACAGGGGTGTGTCATAGCTCTAGCAAAGCTTCCGTGATTTTATTTTGACATTGGAAATTTCTCACTGAAATGCAACACTGGAAAAAAAAATGCTTGAAAGGTTGTTTGGTGTAAGGTCAGCATTGCATGCACATCAACCACTGTTTTGGGTTTTTTTTTTTTTGGTTCTTGCATTTATACATAGTGTGAAATGAAACAAAACCAAACAGCAAAGTAAAATTTTGACTCTGATTAGGACTCTAAGAGGTGTGAAAGCACTGTAAGACACTTTCCAATCTCGATCGAAGAATAATAACCAGTCGGAGCTAAAAACATTTTAATCTGAACTCATTCTCATCATTATTTTTATTTATACACCATATGTGTGTTTGATTTTAGTGTTTTTGCTTTACCTCCTTATTTAATGTATAATTTTTATTTTTTTTTTTTGCTTTGATATCACTTCAAATTATCTCATCTCATTATCTCTAGCCGCTTTATCCTGTTCTACAGGGTCGCAGGCAAGCTGGAGCCTATCCCAGCTGACTATGGGTGAAAGGCGTGGTACACCCTGGACAAGTCGCCAGGTCATCACAGGGCTGACACATAGACACAGACAACCATTCACACTCACATTCACACCTACGCTCAATTTAGAGTCACCAGTTAACCTAACCTGCATGTCTTTGGACTGTGGGGGAAACCGGAGCACCCGGAGGAAACCCACGCGGACACGGGGAGAACATGCAAACTCCGCACAGAAAGGCCCTCGCCGGCCACGGGGCTCGAACCCAGGACCTTCTTGCTGTGAGGCAACAGCGCTAACCACTACACCACCGTGCCGCCTAGCACAAAAGTCTTTTAACACAAATTTAAAGTCTTTTAGCACAACTCTATGTTCTTTAGCACAACTCTAGATTATGGTCACAATAATCAAAAAAAATCCTCATCTTGATATAGGAAGGGGTTTATTATGCTTGCTTAGGGATTGGAAGATGGAATTTCTCGTGTGTGTGTGTGTGTGTGTGTGTGTGTGTGTGTGTGTGTGTGTGTGTGTGTGTGTGTGTGTGTGTGAAGTGAAATTCCTCTGACTGATGTACATTTTTATCTCTACGGGTATTTTATTTAAGCTCGTCAGAAACCCATTTAGCCAATTATTCACCATTAATGCCTTTCACAGCAATGATCTAAAATGTAAATAGCTTAATAAAATAATTGAAATAGCTGTCCATAGTTTTCCTTTCTTTCGACCTTTTTCCTTTTGTAAAAAATAAATAAAATAAAGAACAAACAAAAAGCTTTCTTTAAACTCTTATCATCTTGTAAATTTCACTTGACTTTTCATTCTTTATCAAATTAGCAAACTGTAAATAATAAACATGATATAATTTAAGCTTGGCACTTTAATAAAGAGGCAGCACAGTGGTGTAGTGGTTAGCGCTGTCGCCTCACAGCAAGAAGGTCCAGGTTCGAGCCCCGTGGCTGGCGAGGGCCTTTCTGTGCGGAGTTTGCATGTTCTCCCCGTGTCCGCGTCGGTTTCCTCTGGGTGCTCCGGTTTCCCCCACAGTCCAAAGACATGCAGGTTAGGTTAACTGGTGACTCTAAATTGAGCGTAGGTGTGAATGGTTGTCTGTGTCTATGTGTCAGCCCTGTGATGACCTGGCGACTTGTCCAGGGTGTACCCCGCCTTTCGCCCGTAGTCAGCTGGGATAGGCTCCAGCTCGCCTGCGACCCTGTAGAACAGGATAAAGCAGCTAGAGATAATGAGATGAGATGAGAACTTTAATAAAGACAAAACAAACCTGGAATTTGGCTGTAGTGGTGTACTGGGTCAGGGTACGTGCTGGGTTAAATCATCTGGAGGGAGGATTGGTGACTAACATACAGAGGTGGACAGTAACGAAGTACATTTACTTGAGTCCTGTACTTAAGTACACATTTTGAGTATCTGTACTTTATTTGAGTATTTTTTTTTTGGAAACTTATGACTTTAGCTTCTCTACATTTGAAAGGCAAATATCGTACTTTTCACTCCACTACATTTCTATCAAGGTCCTCGTTACTCGTTACTATGAAGCAGCTTTGAAAATGGATGTTTTTTCTTTTTTTTTTCTAAAGCGAGATTGTTGTTGTTGTTGTTGTTTTTGCAGGTGACACTGAGACAGCCAATCAGTAATCACTAGGGTCACGTCACGTCCATAGACTGTATAAAATCAAGTTCAGTGATTTCTCAGCAGCGTTATTTGAACACAATCAGTTGATGGCAGAACGGAAGGAGGCGGTTCTTCTGGAGAATGCATGCACCCATGGCCCGTGAACCCATGTTTCAGTTTTCTGAAAGGATTAAAGATTCATTTTGTTTTAAATGTTTGCTTTGTTTGCTGAAAACTAACCACATCACAGCCTACAAAAACTCGCCGTCCAGCCTGCAGAAGCATATTGAGGTATATAAACGTTTTATTCCAAGAGAAAGCTTGCAACGAAGTTGTCTGTGCTTTTAGAGCTAGCGATAACGTTGCAATAGCTGTGCAGTCTGGTTAGTCAAATGACTTTCTATGGATTTGTCCACCAAGTTGCCGTAGCCTTGTCCACGGCTAACGTTAACACATAGCTAGTTACCCTGAACACTGTTAGTTAGCATGTAAAAACGGAGTTACGCTAACATGAATAACGTTAACTTATCTGAGGTCCTTTCAGAAATATGTTTTAGCATAATCTTGCCAAATAAACAATGTAGAAATCTTTCTTTTCTAGTAGCGTTAGCTACCCAATATGATTTCGAGTTTGAAAAGACTTTGCTAGCATGTCAGGTGGAGCTTCACTGACTAGCTAGCTTAACGTTAAACCACCATGATGGCACAGCATGCGTTCATCTTCTGAATTCACATTTCTGCCTTTGGTAACGGTGTTAGGTTTTGTAAGCGTTGTGGCAATAATACAACGACGTGTTGACAGAAAATGTACTTTTAATACTTAAGTATTTTTAAAAGCGAGTACTTCAGTACTTTAACTTAAGTAAAAATTTGACTGGACAACTTTCACTTGTATCGGAGTCACATTTAACCAGTGGGATCTGTACTTTGACTTAAGTCATGAAGTTGGGTACTTTATCCACCTCTGCTAACATACAGGCTACATCAAACATCCCGGCTTCAAGATGGCGGAATGGCGAAATACGATCGCTCATTTTCAATCGGAATTTCGGCAACTTTCATTAAAAAAAATCCATCAAACATCTTTAAACAGGATCAGTAAGTATTCATAATAAAGATTAAGCGTTCTTGGATCTTGTGCTAAAGAACTTAGAGTTGTGCGAAGAGACTTTAGAACTTAATAGAACTTAATACTGTTATCTTGAGTACTGCAACTAATAAAGTTATCACATTTTGCTGCGAATGTAATTCCGTTACCGAAGAACTCCCCTGTGATGTTATATGCATTTACAGATGTGTTGCTCTTGGTCATGGCAACCAAACGCATCACCAACAAGAGTGCAAATAATATTTTCTAATTTGTCCATGCCTTGGGTGGCCAACCCGCGGCTCGCGAGCCGCATGCGGCTCTTTGCCCGGTGTCATGCGGCTCTTACGTTCATATCGAAGTTTGTGTTTGTTTTTTTTTTAATGTGCGTGTGCGCTTTGCTTGAGTTCAGTATGGTATTTTCGTCAAATACATCTTCGCTTTGCTTGGGTACATTACGGTATTTTCAGGTCATGTCAAATGCGCATGTGCGTGAGATAATCGCTAAGTTTTTGGGCAAGGTGTATCTTGTGTCAAGTAGCCTCTCAAAATGGCAATGAAAAAATGCACAGCAAAACGAAAATATGAAGACGAACATAGGACATTTTTAACAGAGTGGGAGAGTTTATACTTTTTGTTGAACGTAATGGCAAGCCATTCTGCCTTATATGTCAGTCGTCATTAGCTCATTTCAAAGCTTCCCGCCTCCCTGAATAAGCAAGGAGCCAGATATGCAACACTAATTGAAAACCTGCACGAAAGCTTTGTAACCCGGTTCCGTGATATACAACTGAAAAGGCCACACATGTGTGGTCATGTGTATGGTGTGGCTTTTTTTTGGTAATGCCATGAGTCCCACTAAGCAGCATGCATAGTAAGTGCACACAATGTTCATTGTTAAAAATGACTGGCCTCAGCCTGTGGTCTTAGTACTGTAGGAGTAAATATGTTGGTGTGTGACATTTACTATTAATCTGGCTGAGCAGAGGTGTGTGTGTGTGTGTGTGTGTGTGTGTGTGTGTGTGAGAGAGAGAGAGGAAGGGATGGGTGATGTTCGTGTGCCCATGTGTATGATGTGGCTCTTTGCGGTAATACAGTAAAAAATGTGGCTCTTGGTCTCCAACTGGTTGGCCACCCCTGGTCCATGCAATGAAAGTGTTATACATAATGAGTAACGAGCAATGAAAGTCTTGTCAATTAAATGTCACCTAGAAAAATAAAATTTGTCCAGAGCTGAGCATAGGCCTTATCCTGTGTCTCTTCTGCGTGACTTGAGCTCTTCACTCTGGCCTACAGCACTGTATAAATTAAAAAGTATGATCATTAATATTAAAGTTTACTTCCCTGCGTGTTTATTTTCTAAAGGGAAAGATGTAGAGTGAGCGGGGCAGAGAAATCATGCGGTTTTACAGCGTCAACTTTAATAAGATGACCGATGAGAGACGAGGCAGTATGGGCTGAATAGAAGTGGCTATGCATCTGTGTGTGTGTGGACTAACACAGTCATGTCTTTAAAAAGCTCCTGTGTAAGATGCGAGTCCTGAGCATCCAGCAGCCATGCCACATCCACACCCATTCACAAATTCACCGAACATCTACGCTGCTCCTAATGTACTAATAGTAGAACCGGATGAAGCTGAAATCATGCATGAGAGCTAAAACGAGCCGATTCTTCGCCCGGGTCCCGTCTCTTTTCCCTTGGCATGACGATCGTATCTTATTGCACAACTTCCTAGTGGCATATTTCACACAGAACACATGCAGCCAAGCCCTGGTAGGATATTTTAAGCCGAACCGTTTGGAGAGATGAAAGTAAATACAGTGCTATGTTCATCAGAAGCTCCTGCCACACCCAAAAAACCTCTCCGATTACTCACTGCTGTTCAACCAGGATTTATGGAGAAGACTTTCCCACACCTTTCTGTCTAGTATCTACCATTCATTTCTACTTTAATCAGCTGATGAAGCTTCTCTAAGTCGCTCTGGATAAAGCCAGGGCGTCTGACAAATCCTGTACCGGTAAATGTAGTCGTAAATGCAATATTAGTCGTGATGTCTGGAGATTGGTTACAGCAAACCGGCTGACTGAAATGACGAATCGTGGGCTGAACAGAATACAAGTTCTTGTTCATTCGTTTCTGGAATCGTCTTGTCCTTGGAATGAGCACGGGACAGTCAGGAGCTCAAATCCGATCACATTATTCACTGACGTAAGAGTGAGGATTGGGAATAAACTATTTTAGGGTTTTGGGTGCCATTTCATGAACCAAAATGGAGGATGAAAGATATTTTGTCTCTAGAGTGATGTCCATCAATTCATTTTTGAGTGTTAAAAAAAACTGAGCCAATTTGAAGGACTTCTGGAAATCTGGACATCATATACAGTATATACAAGTGCATCTCAAACAATTAGAATATCATGAAAAAGTTCATTTTTTCACAACTTAATTCAAAACGATAAACATTTATATATTCTATATTCATTACACATAATGTGGCAGACATTTTTCAAGCCCTTTTTTGCTTTCATTTTCATGATTATGGCTTATAGCTCATGAAAATCAGAAATCCAGTATCTCAAATTATTAGAATATTTCCTAAGATCAATTTTAAAAAAAGGATTTACAATCCAGAAATGTCCAACTTCTGAAAAGTATGTTCATTTATACACTCAATACTTGGTTAGGACGCCTTTACCATGAATTACCGCGTCAATGCGGCGTGGCATGGAGGCGATCGGCCTGTAGCACTGCTGAGGTGTTATGGAAGCCCAGGTTGCTTTGATAGCGGCCCTCAGCTCGTCTGTATTTTTGGGTCAGGTGTTTCTCATCTTCCTCTTGACAATACTCCATAGATTCTCTCTGAAGTTCAGGTCAGGCAAGTTGGCTGGCACAAGTAATATCATGGTGAGCAAACCATTTGGTTTTGGCACTGTGGGCAGGTGCTGAGTCCTGCTGAAAAAGGAAATCGGCATCTCCATAAAGCTTGTCAGCAGATGGAAGCATGAAGTGCTCGAAAATCTCCTGGTAGATGTTGCATTGATGTTGGACTTGATAAAACACAGTGGACTAACACCAGCAGATGACATGGCACCTCAAATCATCACAGACTGCGGAAACTTCACACTGGACTTCAAACACCTTGGATTCTGTGCCTCTCCACTCTTCCTCCAGACTCTAGGACCTTGATTTCCAAACGAAATGCAAAATTTACTTTCATCTGAAAAGACAACTTTGGAACACTGAGCAGCAACAATCCAGTTCTTTCTCTCCCGAGCCCAGGTAAGACACTTCTGACGTTGTCTCTGGTTCAGGAGTGGCTTGATATTAGGAATGCGACAGTTGTAGCCCCTTTCCTGAAGACATCTGTGCGTGGTGGCTCTTGATGCACTGACACCAGCCTTAGTCCACACCTTGTGAAGCTCTCCCAAGTTCTTGAATCGACTTTTTTTTGACAGTCCTCTCAAGGCTGCAATCATCCCTGTTGCTTGTGCACCTTTTCCAGCCAGCCTTTTCAGCAATGACCTTCTGTGGCTTTCCCTCCTTGTGGAGGGCATCAGTGATCATCTTCTGGACAACAGTCAAGTCAGCAGTCTTCCCCATGATTGTGCTTGCGTGTACTGAACTTGACTGAGAGATACACGGTATTTATACTGTTTTACTCAAACTCGAAATGAAATATTCAAATATATTGAGGGTCTTTTTTGCACTAAAGGCCATAATTATCAAAATTAAAATAGAAAAATGCCTAAAACATTTTAGTTTATGTGTAATGAGTCTAGAATATATAAAATTTTTATTTTCTTAAATAACTGATGGAAAATATTGAACTTTTTCACGATATTCTAATTTTTTTAGATGCATTAGTTTATACATATGGTGGCCAGTCAGTATCTGCTTGGGGTGCAGGATCTTGGGTTCCCCTTCTGACGCTGGCTAATATTTATTTGAGTAAGAAGGGATCATATTTCTGAATAAGGCAGTAGAATAATTAATAATGATGGTGATGAGTTTAAAAGCAGTCACTAATCACAACGGGATGCAAAAACATAAGAGACCCTCAAGAGAGAAAAGTTCAGTCTCATGGCTGGCTGATGTTCGTGACCTAGCTAAAACACAAACCAAATAAGATAAGAAAACAAACCTGACAGTTAAAAAAATCCACACACGTGTTCTTCTAGCTAGCTAGGTCATGTTAGCTGGCTTGCGTGCTACTTTTAGCCTTGTAACAAAACATTCGCTGAGGTCGTGAACAAGAGAACATTTTATATTTCTGCATTCGTCTTCACTCGCTGTTTTATCTTCATCAGGGGCGTGATGGAGCCGTAGTTCATATAAATGCTCAAATAAAGCAAGTCTACATGGGCTCACAAATTTTAATTTACATGACTCAGTTTGTACAAAAAGTTCCGAAGATTAAAATGAGCGTTTGGGGACAGGGTCAATAACTTTTTTTTCTTGCTTTGGTCATATGAAACTGAGCAAGAGACGTTCCTATCGGTCATATTCAGTTGAAACTGTAAAGATTTCTCAGTGAAGATTTAGAGGATGGACTGTATAAGGGGGAGTCAAATGCGCTGCAAAAAATGGCCTTTCAAAAATAAGAAATAAAAGATTAAAACAAAGCATATTTGCTTGAATCAGGTGAAAAAAATCTGCCAATGGAACGAGTCAAATTTGACTTGGTAAGATTTCTTAAAGTAAGATGAAAAATCTGACCTGTTTTTAGATGAAATAATTCCAAAATAAGATTGGGGAACTTATTATGCGAGATCTGATTAACTCAAAATAATCAAAATAGTTCTTATAACAAGATCGTACTTCTTACATTTAGCCATTCAAGTCATTTTTATTTATTTCATTTTAAGGGTATTTCACTTAAATTCATGACAAAGTCTTAGCAGTAAAAAACTGAATTTAAGATAAATATACTAATATTAGGATTGTTAAATTCTACAACAAAGCATTGCTAGCGTAAAAGATTCTCCTTTTGTGACCTGTAATTAGTAAAATACTCTAGATATGAGACCAGAGACTATCTTGAATCAAGTTGACGACACGTGTAGCATTGCAACAAGTTTTTTTTTTTCCCATTTCAACATTCAAACATAAAAACATCTCTTAAGATTCCACTTCCCCAGGACCTCAGGCACCAAAAAAATAAGAAGTCTACGCATTTTGACTTACAGTACTTACACAACGCCAAAGCAACAGTGCATTCTGGGGGCACTGACTATTCATGTGTACGAGGGGTTTACAAGATCAGGCACAAAAAAAAAAAAACACTGAACTTAACTCACAGCATTCCAAAAAGCCCTCACTAAAACGCCCTCCACTCACTCATAGCCTTTTTGAAGGCACTTGCCTGGTCTAGAGTCTGTACAGCATCTAGAAGGAGCTCACTCTGAATGACTGAGAAAACAGTCACAGTAAACTTAGGATCTGTAAGGTGGAGTTTAACTGTAATGAAAGATTCAAAGATTTCAGTAAAGTTCAATTATTCCCAAAACAAGCATACTTTTTTTTCTTGAAACAAGATGAACCGCATTTGACAAATTTCCAAAATGTACTTACTTGTTTTAAAAAAAACTTGTTTTATTTTCAAAGGTGCTCCAAATAAGACTTTTTCAAGACATTTTGTCTATACAAGATTTTCAAGATGGACTGTCTAAAAACTAGCCTTTCTAGCTAAATGAGGTTTTGCTTGTTGGGCAATTATGTCTTATAATAAGGGTGGGTAGATGTTTTGACTTGAAAAGAGACAAATAAACTTCCTAATATTTTTATTTTTTGCAGTGTGAAAACTTTAAAAGCGCGACATGAATTACAACTGAAGTCTTTTTCCAGGGGAATTCAGACCATTTTTAAGTTGCATTGAATGAAATGGAGATTACGTCGAAGAATTATACATTTTTATGACACCTATTTGGAATTAACAATGCACAAATTAAAGGAAAAGGCAACTTTTGTACAAAACCAGGTGTGTAATAGGAGAAAAACATATACGTAATCAATTCCGTTAATTATTTCCATTATATATCGAACATGAAAAAATATTTTTAACTTTGAAATCATGAATTGACACAGAGGAGTCGAAGTTGGAGGAGTCAGCCATTTTGAGATTGTGGGCAACTATAAACCAATCAGAATCTTTCGTTAATGCGCCTCCCTCTGATCTGTGACGTCACTGGGCCCATGAAAACAGTGTTTACAGACAGATCACTGTGATTAGGAGTCCCGGCGGGTGGCTTGTATTCGATGCGTTTATATCCCGACCTTGTCAGCTGTCAGATTTATGTTCATGGACCCGGTAAGCTGGTAAATAATATTTATTTATTTTTTTCTTTACCAAATTCTAACAGAAAACGAGAGCGCCCGAAAGGGAAAACCGAGCCGAGCTGCTTCGCGCATGCGCAGTAGGCTTGGTAGGACAAATCCAAATAGGAGTCATTCAGGATTCAGCCACGTTTTTGCTCCGTGTTTTTACTCAACCAAAGTTATACAGTATTATGAGCTTTAAGTTGCATAAATAAAACCATTTGGTGAAACTTTGAAGAAGCGATTGTATTGGTTTTTTACCTTATTACCATGAAGCACTGAAGAGTTATTTTCAGTGGTGGGCCGCATGACGTCACGCAGTAGATCAATATGGCGGAACGCATCTTCGCTGAGCTCAGCGCAAGCCCATATTATTAAAAGTTAAAAGATACTGTTATGCGGTCTGTTCTTTCTCTATACATTCCATGATCGATTACTTTATATATTTATCTATCTATTTGTGGTGATTTTGTACAAAAGTTGCCTTATCCTTTAAGGTTTTCAATTGAAGAAGCTGTGAGCTGGTCATGTGATCAACAGGGTGCGTATTCATTATAGGGGATTTTTAATATCACTGGCAACCTAATGAGTTCCTCAGTCCAGTACATCAATGCCTCATCAATGACACGGCATCTGTTGTGAAGACAAAAATATACTCTTTCCCTCTGTCTGCCTCTCTGTTTCTCTCTCTCTCACTCTCTCTCTCCATCTATCTGTCTTTCTCTCTCACTGTCGCTTTCTCTCTCTCTCTCTCTCTCTCTCTCTCTCTTTCCCTGTCTCTCTTTCTGTCTTTCTCTGTCTTTCTCTGTCTCTTTCTCACACACACACACACACACTCTCTCTCTGTCTCCCTCTCTCTTTCTCTCTCTGTCTTTCTCTCACACTCTCTGTCTCTCCCTCTCTCTCTATATCTCTCTCTACCGTTACAGTTCTGAGGTGCTACTCACACACACACACACACGCACGCTTTCATCACCTATAAACAGAAGCTGCTGTTCTTTGTCCTTCACTAACCTACAACTCTTACAGTGCTGTGCATAAGTATTTGCCCCCTTGAACTTTCCTACCGTTTGTATAGTGAAAACCCTGAACTGAAATAGACTTAACTGGGTTGATATGCCGTAATACTGAATTGGACAGGAAAGATCAACATAATTTACAAAATTATTTACAAATTTTAAAATGTATAAGTTACAATGCATAATAAGTATTGACCCCCTATTAATGTAAAACCCCTAAATTGTCATTAGCCAGTTTCTATCAGAAGTCGGATGATTAGTTGGATGGAGTCCACAATTCAAGTGTCTCGTGAGTTTGTAAGAGACCATACCTAAAGAAACAGCATCATGACGTATAAGGAGCTGTCGAAACAAGTCCGGGACAAAGTTCTGGAAAAGTATCAATCAGGGCTTGGTTATAAAGATTATTCCTAACTTTGATCATCTCACAGAGCGTCATTAAGTCAATTACTTTTTTTTTAAATGGAAATAATACTGCACAACCGAAGCTCTGCTTAGAAAGGATTAGTCAAAGGAGCAGCCACTGCTTCTGCAAACAACTTCATGCTTATACACTTTTTAGTTTGAAATCATTTTGGAAACTATACTGATTCTCGCTCATTTCGTTATCATGGCTATTTTGTGTAGATTCATGATACAACTTAAGTTTGTAACAAAATGTGGAAAAGTTCTAGGAAGGGTGAATACTTATGCAAGCCAATGTACCACATAGAAACTCCTGAGAAACAGGGTTTATTAGATGAACTCTGATAAAAGATGTGCATGGAAGTAAAGTCTCTTTATCACAAATTCACAGATTCATATTCAAAGAGAAGACTCTAGAAGGAAAGTGTTGCACCAGTAATCGCTTGTCGTAGCGCTTGTTCCAGCACGCCTTAGAATTACAGTCACTAAACAGCCTTCTGTCTAATATGAGACCTGTGAAATCCGAAATAAAAAAGGTAAATCAGTAATGTTGGCATGAGGAGGAGTTTCACCCTCACCTCATCATCATTGGTCGAGCGAACTCTGATAAACTTGACCCGTCCAATGCCATCCATTACGATCCATCATCACTGCTGGGAGATTGGTTGGTTCGCACCCAGTGTCTGAACAGAGTTGATCAATATATGACAACCCACACGAAAATGGCCATGTCAGGGGGTCCAAAGAAGCAATTCACTAGGAAGTTCTTGTTTAGCTCTGAAGCAATGCCCAGCGAATCGCAATCTGTACTCTCTCAAAGTCTCTGATATAGGGGGTGAATCTCCATATAACTACACTTTGGTGGTGTGGTCACGCCATGAGATGTTTAATATGGCTCGCAGCATGCGCGTGTATGTCTCATTGAGCTTTGACTCAAGTGATTTTGTTAGAGTCCAGGTTGTGGTGCCGTACATCAATACGGATTCAACAGTTGCTCTGAAGAAGCTACGTTTTAGGTGATTGGGAAGACTGGATTTCCATTTTGTTGAGGGCAGTCCAGGTTTTAGCAATACGAATGCTGGGGTCGTTTTTACTGGATGCTATTTCACTGCCAAGATAACAGAAAGATTCGACGTGTCCAATGGATTCACCTACTAGGGTTTACACTGAGCCTTGTTGGTTGAAACACATGTATTTCGTTTTTGAGGCACTGACATACAGACCAACATCTTGGGCGGCGGTTTCTAGTTGGTGTAAGAGCATCGTAGCATTGGCAATGATATCTGCCGAGAGGGTTAAATCGTCAGCATAATCTATATCAGTCAGTGTTTGTGCTGGAAATCTGCGTGATTGTCTTGTGGTAAGTGTGAAACCCAAGCTGGACCCATTTTTATGTTGAGATCTTGATCAACAATCGTTTCTATTTCCATATCTGAAACACTACAGTAACTACATCTCAGTCTACTGTATTACACACCATGATTACAGCTTATGGAGCATTAACACGGATCATACTGAAACCTCTCAGAGATCTGGACTGACGGACAGAAGCGTGGACGTACCTGGAGGACACGCGCACTCGTGATTCACGTCTCTCGCTGTGCGTTGTTTGGGCATCAGTTCGCTCAGCGTCTGGGACAGAAAAGCCGATACATATAACCGTCAGACAGAGAAGCACTGAGAAAGAGACAGTGTCAGTCTGTTTTAGCGTGTTTACTGCAACTGATTTATAACGCACTATTATATACGTATCCTGTACATATAATAACCTACTAACTAATCCCGTGTACTACAACCCCGATTCCAAAAAAGTTGGGACAAAGTACAAATTGTAAATAAAAACGGAATGCAATAATTTACAAATCTCAAAAACTGATATTGTATTCACAATAGAACATAGACAACATATCAAATGTCGAAAGTGAGACATTTTGAAATTTCATGCCAAATATTGGCTCATTTGAAATTTCATGACAGCAACACATCTCAAAAAAGTTGGGACAGGGGCAATAAGAGGCTCATCTCATCTCATTATCTCTAGCCGCTTTATCCTGTTCTACAGGGTCGCAAGCAAGCTGGAGCCTATCCCAGCTGACTATGGGCGAAAGGCGGGGTACACCCTGGACAAGTCGCCAGGTCATCACAGGGCTGACACATAGACACAGACAACCATTCACACTCACATTCACACCTACGGTCAATTTAGAGTCACCAGTTAACCTAACCTGCATGTCTTTGGACTGTGGGGGAAACCGGAGCACCCGGAGGAAACCCACGCGGACACGGGGAGAACATGCAAACTCCGCACAGAAAGGCCCTCACCGGCCACAGGGATCGAACCCAGGACCTTCTTGCTGTGAGGCGACAGCGCTAACCACTACACCACCGTGCCGCCGACAATAAGAGGCTGGAAAAGTTAAAGGTACAAAAAAGGAACAGCTGGAGGACCAAATTGCAACTCATTAGGTCAATTGGCAATAGGTCATTAACATGACTGGGTATAAAAAGAGCATCTTGGAGTGGCAGCGGCTCTCAGAAGTAAAGATGGGAAGAGGATCACCAATCCCCCTAATTCTGCGCCGACAAATAGTGGAGCAATATCAGAAAGGAGTTCGACAGTGTAAAATTGCAAAGCGTTTGAACATATCATCATCTACAGTGCATAATATCATCAAAAGATTCAGAGAATCTGGAAGAATCTCTGTGCGTAAGGGTCAAGGCCAGAAAACCATACTGGGTGCCCGTGATCTTCGGGCCCTTAGACGGCACTGCATCACATACAGGCATGCTTCTGTATTGGAAATCACAAAATGGGCTCAGGAATATTTCCAGAGAACATTATCTGTGAACACAATTCATCGTGCCATCCGCCGTTGCCAGCTAAAACTCTATAGTTCAAAGAAGAAGCCGTATCTAAACACGATCCAGAAGCGCAGACATCTTCTCTGGGCCAAGGCTCATTTAAAATGGACTGTGGCAAAGTGGAAAACTGTTCTGTGGTCAGACGAATCAAAATTTGAAGTTCTTTATGGAAATCAGGGACGCTGTGTCATTCAGACTAAAGAGGAGAAGGACGACCCAAGTTGTTATCCGCGCTCAGTTCAGAAGCCTGCATCTCTGATGGTATGGGGTTGCATTAGTGCGTGTGGCATGGGCAGCTTACACATCTGGAAAGACACCATCAATGCTGAAAGGTATATCCAGCTTCTAGAGCAACATATGCTCCCATCCAGACGATGTCTCTTTCAGGGAAGACCTTGCATTTTCCAACATGACAATGCCAAACCACATACTGCATCAATTACAGCATCATGGCTGCGTAGAAGAAGGGTCCGGGTACTGAACTGGCCAGCCTGCAGTCCAGATCTTTCACCCATAGAAAACATTTGGCGCATCATAAAACGGAAGATACGACAAAAAAGACCTAAGACAGTTGAGCAACTAGAATCCTACATTAGACAAGAATGGGTTAACATTCCTATCCCTAAACTTGAGCAACTTGTCTCCTCAGTCCCCAGACGTTTACAGACTGTTGTAAAGAGAAAAGGGGATGTCTCACAGTGGGAAACATGGCCTTGTCCCAACTTTTTTGAGATGTGTTGTTGTCATGAAATTTAAAATCACCTAATTTTTCTCTTTAAATGATAAATTTTCTCAGTTTAAACATTTGATATGTCATCTATGTTCTATTCTGAATAAAATATGGAATTTTGAAACTTCCACATCATTGCATTCCGTTTTTATTTACAATTTGTACTTTGTCCCAGCTTTTTTGGAATCGGGGTTGCAGATACAACACAGAGTATATCAATTAATCATTTTATACCACAGTGATGTCTTTTTTTCTTGATCAAGATTGGTCAAAAGGTATTGATTAATTTTCTATAACAGCAGTTCGGACAGCATTTCCAAACATAATTCAAATCACTGGTTTAAATCAATGTGCACGTTCTATACGTTATCATTTCTACAATAATTTACACAGGGACTTGTAGAGTGGAAACCTGATCCACCTAATCCAAGGCTAATAATAAACAGATTTTTTTTTTTAATTTCACACAATCCTTTTCCATAAGGAGACGTTTATGTAACATCTATAGAAGGATTCTCTGGTGTCAGGTCTTTGTTTCTGCCATGGAAAGGATTTTACGCTTTCCGGTTTCTCGGTAACATGACAAGCAATATACGAACATCAAGAGAGATAAACGAGAGAGAGAGAGAGGCTGGCATGGTGAAGGAATGACTATTTATAGATTGTATATAACAAGAATGAACATCTTCGACAACATTACATGTAACAATATTTGGATAAAAAGTACAGTGTGACATATACACTCAGCGGCCACTTTATTAGAAATGCCCATACATCCACCTGCTGTTTGATGCAGTTCTCTAATCAGCCAATCGCTTGACAGCAGCACAATGCATAACAGCATGCAGATACAAATCAAGAGCTTCAGTTAATGTTCACAATGTTCAAACATCAGAATGGGAAAAATTGTGATCTCAAAGTGAAGTGCGACATTCTTTCTTTCTTTCTTTCTTTCTTTCTTTCTTTCTTTCACTGTGGCATGGGTGTTGGTTTCAACCAGATGAGTATTTTTGGTCTGAGAATTTCAGAAACTGCTGATCTCCTCCTAGGGTTTTCATACACAACAGTCTCTAGACAGAATGGTGCGAAAAACAAAAAACATTAAGTGAGGGACTGTTCTGTGAGTGGAAACGAACGCCTTGTTGATGAGAGAGCTCAGAGGAAAATGGCCAGATTGAACAGTTCAAGCTTTTTTTTTTGCCAGGAAGGATATAGTAACTCATATAATCACTCTTTACAACCGTAGTGAGCAGAACAGTATCTCAGCATGCAACAAAAACAGAAGAACACATTGGGTTCCAGTCCTGCAGCCAAGAACAGGGATCTTAGAATCAAGTTCCTATTAAAGTGGCCAGTGAGTGTATAATCAGGACAATGTGCTGTGGTGCAAGTGGAATAAAGCATGCCTGTTTCAGAAAAGAATCAGGTGGAACAGGAACACTGCTTTCTCACACCACCCTGCTGTGGATTAATTTCCTATGACTGCATGCCCAAGAGTCCTTTATCCCTTACAAAATGTATAACAGTGCATTATGTATGATTTGCTCTATCGATCTGTCTAGATGTAAAATACCGACTCATCACAAAAAAACCTGGATTATATAGGTATCCAATGTAGGAATATAAGAAAAAAGTAATATCACGAAAAGTATGTAAAAGTGAGAGTTTCAAGCTGCTCATTCTGCTCTCTTGTGCACTTCCACTTGAACATGTATGATCTTGTTTAATTCTCACTGGTAAAGATCCAGGACTTAAATACATTAGATTTAGTGTAGAAAATTAATACAGTCTGGGTGTGTTTGGGTTTTTTTTCCTTCAGTCATCCAGGTCTTCACAATTACAACACAGCTGCTGCTGGTTTGATATAATCTCAATAAAATATTATTTTAAATAAGCGAACATGTAAACTACTGTGTGCTCACTGACACTGACCGCCATTAACACTGAAAGAAATAAAATAACAACTCTCATATATTTAACTGTTAAAATCAAAGACTTTTAAAATAAAACTGTTAAAAAATGTGACTGATATTGGCCTGATTTTCATATAAAGATGAAACACTGAAAACCCCGGGGGGCGCCTAATACTGTCATTTCAAATCATTGAAACTATTAACAAGCTCTGAATAAAATGAACAAAATAAATCACTCGTGAAATTAAAATAAATATAATTTTTGGCTTGGTGTTGGTTATAGAAGGGAAAATAAGGCGCAATCTTATACCACACGCAAGAAATAATTAGTGACATGATGGATTAGGACGCAACTAAAACCGCAGACCTTACAACACTTCCATGTGTAAAACTAATCCTGCCTGAATAGGGCTTTAATAATGATTTAGATGGGAAATTAATATAGAAATAACAGAAATACTGAAAATCTCATTCTCATTATCTCTAGCTGCTTTATCCTGTTCTACAGGGTCGCAGGCAAGCTGGAGCCTATCCCAGCTGACTACGGGCGAAAGGCGGGGTACACCCTGGACAAGTCGCCAGGTCATCACAGGGCTGACACATAGACACAGACAACCATTCACACTCACATTCACACCTACGGTCAATTTAGAGTCACCAGTTAACCTAACCTGCATGTCTTTGGACTGTGGGGGAAACCGGAGCACCCGGAGGAAACCCACGCGGACACGGGGAGAACATGCAAACTCCACACAGAAAGGCCCTCGCCGGCCACGGGGCTCGAACCCGGACCTTCTTGCTGTGAGGCGACAGCGCTAACCACTACACCACCGTGCCGCCAATACTGAAAATAAAATGTGTATTTAATTTAACACACACACACGTTTGTTTCACTATCCCTGTAAGGACCTTCCATTGACATAATTATTATTGCAGTTAATTAATGCTGTGCTGCACCTCAACCTAATGCTAATCTCAGTAATGAAAAGGAAACGTTTTGGCTCTTTTATTTTTTGTTTAAAAAAACATAGCAGCAATTTCCCTATTGGGGACCATACAGATGTCCTCACAAGGTCAAAATTGTCAAATTTTATTATCCTTGTAGGGACATCTGATCCCCAGTAGTATAAACACACACACACACACACACACACCTGCTGCTGGCTTGATATAAACTCAATAAAAATTATTTTAAATAAGCGAACATGTAAACTACTGTGTGCTCACTGACACGGACACTCACCGCCATTAAAACTGAAAGAAATAAAATAAGTGTCATATATTTTAGTTTACACAGTGTTTTATGAATACTAAAATCAAAGACTTAAAATAAAAATGTGAAAAACAGGACTGATACTGACCTGATTTTCATAAAAGGATGGAACACACACTTACTCATTCATTATATATATACTATATTATATATTTTTTTCCATTTAGCAGATATAAATAATGCAAAACACAAAATCTAACAACGACAAAGTTACAATCAATCAATCAATCAATAAGCAACCAAACAAACAAAAACACTTTTCAAAAATAACATTTTTAAATGATTTAGTGGCATGTTTTATTAAAATGTTTGTCAGGATAAATTGTTTTATAATTGATAAACTTAAGTATGTTATACATTATATAACCTAGAATTGTAAGTGTAATAATAAGTTAAGTTTTCAAACTTTTGGGGGGTAGACTAACAGGACCCATTTTTATATTTCTTTAAATAAAATAGTAAGAAAAATTAATAAAGTATCTGATTTGATGCTATAAACTGTAGGATGTAAAATCCTGAGAGCAGGTTTATTTATTTCTGACTCTGGACTCGACTCACTTCTTGCACCAGACTTCGGACGGAGAGTCGCAGCTCCTCGGTCCCGGGGCCGCTCAGCCGCTCCAGCGCGCGCACTCTGCTCTCCATCTCGCGCGTCTTAATCACCGCGAGCCAGCACGTGGCCAGAGCAGCGAGCGACAGCGCGAGACACGCGGCGGCAGCGGCGGCGGCGGGCCAGCGGCGCGAGGAGCCGTGCTCCGGGGATGCTTTCCTCTCCTCCGGGTGTGTATCCATACTGAACCGGGAGCACCGCTGGAGGAGATCCGCTCCTGCTGTCGGTGAGGATCACAAACTCTTCTGCAGCTCACCGGGGACTCCGGCGTGTAGAGCGCGCGTTAGTGTGCACGCGTGTTTGCTGTGGACCGTGAAACGAGGGGAGAAATAAAACCTCCCGAGCTCCTTCAACCAGCTGGCAGCAGACTCTGCGTGTGTGCAGTCCACTCTTACACTAAATAGGATGCCCAAACAGTACGCCACCTATTGGTTACCATAGTTACCAGAGCTGTACAAGTTCACGCTGCTTTTTAAGAATCGTCACGTCACAAAGTTTCCTTAGGGGTCCGTGACGTCATTCATTCAACCAGAGTTACGTAAGAATTTTTTTTTTTTTAAACCCAGATGATCATTTATCTTTAACAGCACGTCTTGTAACGTTTTATTCCTGCTCAAGCACCAGTGATTATTTTAAATTTGGCCTACAAGTAACCACCACAGCACACTTTTTATCCGTTTATAGTTGCTTTTAATGTTGAACACATCCTGAAGACAAAGTAGTCCCTGTTTATTGCTTTTTTTTTTTTAACCCTCAAGACAAAAAAAAAGGGGGGGGGGGTCATGTTAAAGTAAAACGAAAAGCATTAACTTTTTAAATATTTTCTGAAGGCTTTTCTGTATCAGAAATCCTTTACTGACTGTTAAAGCGCCAATACTGGAGACTCTTTACATAACCAGTTTATTAGCTGTAGAGTATAAGCAGCGTCTGCCGTACAAGTTGTTAGTAACACTGCAGTTACAGAAAATCAATCACTGATTGGTCGGATCAACCAGGACTGAGAATTTTTTGTAGCACTAGATGGTGGAACAATTGATTCAGAATAATTATGTAAACTTTAAATAAACTGACGTTCATGTGATGGAGAGAAACTAAAATATAATGCTATGAAGGAATGTGTACGTTTATGTAATTCATGATATTAATGGAAATGTTAAACACTAAAAAAAAAAAGAATCTGGGTTTTAAAAAAAAAAGGAAATTTACCCCATGTTCACCAAACTTGATTTGCAAACCTTGCATCTAATTATAATCAATCACTAGAACTAGAAAATAATTTTAGGTATTTTGATGTCCTTGAGCTAGTGGTCAAAATTCCATCTCTGCTGCCATCTAGTGTTTAAAATGTGCAACTGCAGCGAGACAAAAAGGAACCTGAACTTTTCTCCATTGACCCTTTTATTGAAAATGAAAAGAATCCACAAAAAAACAAACATGGCTACACAATGAATTAATAAAGCTATACGTTATTCAACAAATGAGAATAAGATTTGCCACAAACCCTTCATCTTCAGCTCTCCC
This sequence comes from Neoarius graeffei, assembly GCF_027579695.1. Classification (NCBI taxonomy): domain Eukaryota; kingdom Metazoa; phylum Chordata; class Actinopteri; order Siluriformes; family Ariidae; genus Neoarius; species Neoarius graeffei. Next base: position 9,206,420 of record NC_083576.1, on the reverse strand, counting down.
TTGTTTAATGATTGTGGAAAATACAAGATAAGTTACAGATCATAAATTACATTATAATGAAGGGAAAACAAAGCAAGACAGTACTGGACATGTGGGACTGATGCAGTCGTCTGAACACAATCTCTCTTTGAGAGTAAAACAAAGCAAAACCTCAAGAGTTCTTCACTTGTGGCCCTTCCTAAGAGCATCAAAGAAAGGATGTTGAACAGCCTCGTCTGGAGTGATCCGCTTGGTCACGTCGTAGTCCAACATCTTCTCGAGGAGATCAAACAACTCCTCGTGGGCTGAACTTTTAGAGACCATGTAGTTCTGTTTGGAGAAAGTTAAGGGGGGGGAGGAAAGCGCCATTAATAGCCTGTTAAAAGTTCACCACATGCTGCTGCTACACTGCATGACAGTAAAAACAGACTGTAAACCAAGATTACACACACGAGTTTAACAACACTGTATAAATACTTTAGTGCACAACAATACACAACAGAACCACTTATGGGGGGGGAGGAGGAGGAAAAAGTTGTTTGAAAGCATATTGTGAAAATGTCAGTTATCCAGAGCCAGGAGTCAAAAAGTACTCTAAGGGTGGGAGGGGCATATTTGCACAGCTCATGTGATGCAGATTTAGATTTCTCTAAACTGTCTAGTGACAGCACACTTCCTAATATGAGCTAAATAAAATGTGTCTATTCTGGGTTTTAAAATCAGCAGTTATGGTGCAGATCCATTATGTATTGTAATATACAACTGTGTTATAGTTTACAAGAAAAAAAGCAAATTTTAAAGCACATCTCTTCCTCTTATCAAACTAGGAGTGTGACGTATACTCAGAAATAATTACACCATACTGATGCAGAACGTCTAACAAATACAAAACCGCATTATGGAGTAACGATGCTCACTCTGAGAGGTTTGCAATGTTTCCGAACATATCGTCCTGACGACGAGTGCACGTCCCAGTCCAGTTTGTCACGATGGACATATCGCCGTTTCCTGCAGGAATATGACATTTAATTCGATGCCATAGGATACACACCAACTCCATGCGCAATCAGTGAGTGATAACATGTTTTAAAGGTTACAGATTGATTTTATGATTAATATATATAAAAAAAAAAAAGATAGACCGCTAGAGAGAGACTTGCCTTGTTTTCTGGAGCATGTGCACTGGTATGGGACCCAGAACTCGTTCCATCATGGCCAGATGTTCTTTACTATCATGGGTCTGAAACAAGCACAAGCCATGTTATAGAACATTCTGAGCATTGTTATTAGGATCTGGTTATTCATCTGAAGTTATGAACAGGCTGCATATTTTCATTAGCTTTGCACTCACCTGGAAGAGTGTTGTTCCAAGGTAATATTCAATAAGAATACAACCTATGCTCCATATATCACAGGAATAATCCCAACCCAGCTCTGTGTAACAAAATAAGTAAAGAAAATACCGTCAGTGCCAAAGCGTCACCGCTGGTGACCACAGATACACACGTTCACATAAAGAGCAGTTCAGAATTACCCAAAATGACTTCAGGTGCACGGTAATGCCGCGTGGACACCACGGTGGTGTGATGCTCGTCCTCATATGTAGCATTCCCAAAATCGACCACTTTCACATCTGGGTTCTTCACCGTTCTCTCGTCTCTCTTCTGCGTAACAATAAGGTCAAGATGTTCCTTCAACTTCTAACTTTCTTAAACCAGCATACATGGAGAGCGCTATATAATAAATATAATAGTTAGCGTTATACTTGGTGCTCACCATTTCTGCATTGTACTCCAGGTCATACGCCGAATCAACGAACAAGATGTTCTCTGGCTTCAGGTCTGTGTGTGTCAGCTTGTTTCTGTGCATGACTGAAGAGAACAGAACAGTCAAATGAAACGCATACAAACCTATAATAATGGATTAAAAACAGTTACACGTGTCAGATGTTATACTACTTACATTTGACTGCTTTGATGATCTGGTAAGCCATATGCCTGATCTGGTCGATTGGAAAGGGCTGGAAGCTGTTTTCTTTGAGGAAGTCAAACGTGCTTAATCCAAGCAGTTCAAACGCAATGCAAATATGGCCGTGGTGATCAAACCAGTCAAGCATACGCACACAACAGCTGTAACAGAAGATAGAAACAGCATTCAGAAGTGGGAGTGCTGTCAAGCTGCACAGTTTCTTATTCTGACCTGATTTAAAGCAGAGGATGGGTGATGCAACAAAAAACAGGGTGGTTCTTTGGTAACGGAATTACGTTCACAGTAAAATGTAATTTTTTTTTTAGTTGCAGTTATATCAGGGAAAAAAAAATGTAACTTTCATTTCTTAAAATTCAAACCACGATCTCTCTGAAGCGACACTGCTATAACTGGGATGATGATTTTTAAATATGCTTTCAGAACATTTTGCCTTTGATTCCATACTTTAGCAATATCACTGAGCTGTGGTGGGTTTCTCAAAAGCCTCTTAACAAGGAGAGTGTGTGTTCATTGTGCTGCTCACTCAACCATTCAGTGATGATCTTTGTGCTATGATGCTTTTGGGAAACTCTGCACTGACCAGTTAAGGCAATTTCATAATTTTGGCCTTTCTACTGAACTGCCCCACACTACATGCATCATAATTTATAGGTTGGTTCACTGCCTGCAAAATTCTAGTGCTGCATTTAAAAACAATATGAATTTTAACACAAAACCAATGACACTTCAACTTTTTTTTTTTTGCAGTTACAATAAACACTTTATAAATTTTAAAAAATTCCTTTATTTCAAAGTTAAAATTTGAATTAATGTTAATATTTTACAATTTAAAAAAAAAAAGCTGCCTCTAGAGTTGATTGCAGTCATTTTATGACGCCCATAATATCCTAATATGAAAAGTGGATTGTTAAATTATTAATTAAAATATCAATATCATATCACACAGCTCGAATTACAAGCCAGGGTAAATTCCCAGTATGTTTTTATACAGCTAGTTTAAAAAAGACACCCAAGACCAGATGAAGGTCAGATCAGTGTTGCTTAAGGTCTAAGATCCCTTCACTGGCTTCCAGTAAGCTACAGAATTGACTTTAAAGTATTGCTGCTGGTGTACAAATCTCTAAATGGTACAGAGCCCAGTTACCTCTCTGATATGTTGCAGCGGCCTAACCCAATCAGATCTACCAGATCGCAGCAGCAAAATTTACTGGTAAAACCTGTTGTTAAAACAGTGTGGTGAAGCAGCTTTTAGCTACTATGCAGTACAGCTATGGAACCAACTCCCAGAGGACATTAAAAATGCTCCTGCTGTTGGCAGCTTCAAATCTAGACTAAAGACCAAGCTGTTTTCAGGTGCTTTCTGCTAACTGATGAATATCATCTTTACATGTTTTAAACTTTACTTAACTTTTACAGTCTCTGCAAGTTTTAAACTTAACTTTTATTCTATTTTATTCTGCTGTTTTTTACTGAACTTTTACTTCATTTTATTATTGTATTTCTACTATTGTTTAATTCTTATTTTTTTCTCTCTTCTTCCCCCTTTATTTTATGTAATTTTATTTTCTATTGTTTACTGTATTGCTTTTACCTCTGTAAAGCACATTGAACTGCCACCGTGTATGAAATGCGCTATTTAAATAAACTTGCCTTATTTAAGTCGACAAAGTATTGATCTTGGAAAAACTAATAAGCCAATTAATTAATCATGCAATGATTAATCGATGACGCAGGTAGTTTTCATGCGAACTCGAGTACAAACAGGATTAGTCATGCGATTACTGCTAATGTACTTGAAATATCTTCATTTGGATGAAAAAGAAAACACAGTTCATGCAACAACAGCTGTGGCATTACCACAAACTGCCTAATTTAAAAACCACCATTCTTATTGGCTAACAACGGCGCTTACTCACTCAATGTCGCGTGCTGAGTCGTTACCAGGGACGTACTAAATTTAACCCTGTATTTGCATTTACTCCTATTTTACCCCTAAATGTAACTGACAGAAAACTCATCAAAAAAAAAAAAAGATACACGTTTCACCTCTTCCTCCAGCACTGATACAAGTTACTCACTATTTTCTGCTGCTGTCAAGAGAGTTCACGTGTTCCAGCACTTCGACCTCAGACATGGCTGCATCTCGATAGCGTTCAATGTTTTTAATAATCTTCAGTGCAACACGAGCACCTCGACTGCAAAGGTCATAGTACAAGGACACATCATTGCAATCGCTGTAAACATAAATGAACCTCATTACTAAATGTTTTAATTCAGATACTCATCTTACCTTTTGTGATCGATGCACTCGACTACCTTCCCAAAAGCACCCTCTCCTAACGTGCACACGATCTCATCTAGGGTGTAAAGACAGGCAGTTAGACACACCAAACCTCCAGTATAAACACAACTGAGACATAGCTGAGCCATCTAAGATATAACTGTAGATAATAAATCGCTCAAAAAATACGATACATGGCATACATGAATACAAAGCAAATCAGTACTAGGCTACTATAACTGAAAAATACAGGAAAAACAAGGCTATGACTTCTCCCCTTCTGTAGCGCTGATATAATCATGCTCCCAAAAGCATTTATCCTAAAGCACTACACGTGACATTTCTTCATTTCATTGCATATGTGAGACAAAAATACAACAGATACAGAAGGTATACAAAAAAGTATATATTCTATACATCTCGCCCTGAGTATGTCTCCACTGTGATAGATCAGGTGCCCCTCCTCATCATCCTCAACACTTCTGGATCTTTTCCTGCGATGGCTCCTCTGTAGGTTTTCGGACCACCATCAGCATCACCACCATCATCATCAATAACCCATGAGAATCAGGGGAGACCAGAACACGGCATTCATTCATTCAGCGAGGGAAGAACAGGGGAAGCGATTCGGCCCATTCAGATACCGCAGCAGTCAGGCCCGGCCACAGGGTGCAGCCAACGCAAATTCAGTCCGCGACAGAGATAAGCACAGGGGGCCCACCACATAGTGTGTGTTACAGAAGAAAAACAATGGCAACACATTTTCAGACAGGATACTTAAAATATATTTAAAGTAGACATCATTGACAGTTTATAATAACCTTAAACTAAGATTTTGTTCCCCCACTCCCATGTATTGCCTGACTTTTTTCCTAGCATTTTCCTGTTTACTGGAATAACAATAAGTCATCAGGCATTCAACTAGACATTAATGTAAAGTGGGTGACTGCAGTAGTCCATCTACACAAACAAAAAGAAAATGGTGGCGTGATGAAAGGAAACAAGACGGCACTCATACCGAGTGAGAGCGACGGTGACGAGACCGGCTGCGGCTTTGTCTCCGCCCATGCCGGCTGCTCTGGCCACTGTATCCCGATGACTTGCTGTAGTGGTGCCAATCACGGTCTCTGTGGCGCACCCGATGCCTCTCCTTCTCTCTTGAAACGCTCCCATGGCTCCCCTTATCGCACCCTGAATCCACGGCTCGGACCTTAACGTCCTGCTTTTCGTTCAGACTCCGGCTCTCCAGGTAATGCCTACCGTAGAGCAGGTCATAATAAAATAACACCTTAGCTATTATGACCCACACTATAACATTCAAGTTTTGTATTTTGCACCATTGTTTTGCCTTTTGTTTTCTGCTCAGGCGAACTGTACATTTGTGGTTGTCATAAATGTATGACTAGTAACATGAACACCAATTGTGGTGATACTGTATGAAGTCAAAGTCAGTCAATGTGTATAAGAACTCTAAATGCCACTTATGGTGCGTTTATCAAACAGCCTTTCTGCTGACTCTTAACACAAACCAGGAAGTCAACCAGCGGACCTTCCGAAAAGCAAATATCGAGTAAATGGCATCTGTGCTGGTTCTGCCTTTCACAACAACGCATAGCTAGACAGTTCAAATATGGTTCAAATATAGCTGGGAAGCTGCTGAACCCAGAATGAAACGCGAGACCCACTCAGGGAGGCCTTTAACATAAGTCATGCATCATCGCCACAAATCAGGCCACCACCAACTGCACCCTTTCAGCATGTTTAGTCCATCAAGTGTGGTCTACATGTCAAATCAAAAGTTAGTGTCTGGTTTCTTCCAGGAAAAAAAACAGGAACATCAAATAGCTAATATTAAATCAGACGCTCTGCAGAGCATTTAAAACCAAAGGGTAAAACTTAGTCTACCTTTATACACTATCCAAACTAGTAATACACCTCATACTATACCACCAACAAAAACATTTTTACAAATGCCATTTAAAATGTAGTTTAGCCTTTATTCTTTAAAAAAAAAAAATCATAAAATCAAAATCAGGAATATGCTAACATCGGATATATATCTATAAATTAAGTTTTGAAAATCCATCTTTTAACACATATCTGGCCATTGAGATTTAAGTTAAAGTTTAGAATCAAAGATGAGGTTTACCCGTCACTGCATTTGTGATGATGTTGTTTACGGTACTTATTTTCCCGTTCACTGCTGTGTGACTCTCTTCGATGGCGCTTTCTTCTCCAAGCCTTTTCTGTCCAGCTGTTTTCTCTACTAGCCAGGGAATGACTTGTGATTTCTCGCTGCCTCATCTGCCAAAAAAACCCCAATACAGCTCCATGAAAAGAAAAAACACACGACACACTGATACGGAGGTAACCAACTATACTGGGGTTTTACCATTTATGATGGATTTACAATTACTTGAAGTTACACGGTAAATCAGAATCGGAATCAGAATGTTTAGTGGCCAAATATGTTCACACAAAAGGAATTCAGGTGGTGTCTCCCAAGCAACACTCCTCTCCTATTCAAGATATTTAACACAAGTGCACAATATTCTGTAAACTATTTTTCCTTCATGGATAAAAATAAATTAGACTTGGTGATTTTTTAACTGCTACTGTGTTATTTATTGCTTTTTATCTAAAGCTATTTAATAAAGCCACAAGCAGCAATAACAGTATAAAAAACACAAGGCATCTATTTGAAACCGAAGCATTTGATTCAATGTTGAATCTAGGTTTCAAAAAAGTAAGTAAATAACAGACCTCTAAAGCTTAGAAAGAACAATTTTGTATTTACTTACATAGATAAGTCACACAACTCTACTGCGCATGCGCAACATTCTAACCTTCGTACAATGACAAGGAAATTAGCCCAACAAGTTTTTTTTTTAATTAAACAATATAATGTAAGATAATGTTGAATATGAGTAAAAGAATGGGAAAATATACATTTCTGATATATATTTGAATAAAAAACCGATAATGTAGCTAGTATAATCGATGAGCTAGTTTGCTAACTACGTCACCAACAGCGCTCGAGCGTTGAATAATAACGAAACAAACTTACGTTATATTAAGTTATAAACCATAATCTAAATAAACAAACGTATCTCACCTTAGTTGAGCTATTTACGTGATTAAAATAATGACTGAAGTACAAGACGTTTCCTTGGAAATTTTAATTTTTTTTTCCCCAAGGCTGACGACACTGCTGTTCCTTTGTTCTGTCAAATCCGTTCTAAAATGGCTGCCTTCTTCTTCTAGAAAATTCTGCACAAGTCTTCCAACGTTTTCCCACCCGCATTCATATACCAGTTCAGATTGGCTAGTAGCATCTGCTTTCTGCGCTAGGATTGGCTAGAATCGTCAAGCTTCCGGCAAATAAGACAGTAATAGCCAATCCTGTGGCAGGGGTGTGGTTTGTGTAAATACGGGTGGGAAGAAGGTGTAGTACGTAGACGGTTCAGCTTGGGAGAGTCCATTACAGAGAAGGCAAACTCTGTAAAGGTTAAATATTCAAAACAAATAAGATTCAATATTTGAGCACTGTAATATATGTGTATGTATATGAGGAAAATATTTTAAGTAATAATAATGTTTATATATTCATGGTTTTTGAGTATATAAATAAAATGTTTCCCTTGTCATAATGGACTTTCCCAATCTGACATGGCGAAGGGAGTAACCCAAAACCTTCTCACTGTGAGGTGATGGTGCTGATCAGTACACCATCAGAGTTAAGCATGATTATGCAAATTAAAATTATGGTTACTGATTTCCAGTCATGTAATATTTGGTTCTGACAACAAAAATATGAAAAGGTGGTATTTGCACATAATTGTTTTAAATATTTTTGTCCTGTATGTTTATTTGATGGCTTCTGTATTATTGCCACAGGAAAAACAAGAGTGTAGAATTCCTAACATTCATTTTCTCATATTCTATCCGCATTCACTGGATATGAGCAATCGCATGCTTTGATTGGCTATTCTACTACTAGGATATCAGCTCATATACTGTGAGTAGAGAAAAACAAAATGGCGGATCGTGTTGCTGAAGAAGAAGAAACCTTTATTTGTCACATGCACACTTCAAGCACAGTGAAATTTATCCTCTGCATTTAACCCATCTGAAGCAGTGAACACACACACCCAGAGCAGTGGGCGGCCACACTAGAGCGCCCGGGGAGCAGTCAGGGGTTCGGTACCTTGCTCAAGGGCACTTAAGCCCAAGGCCGCCCCACATTAACCAAACTGCATGTCTTTGGACTGTGGAGGAAACCAGAGCACCCAGAGGAAACCCACACAGGCATGGGGGGGGGAGAGCTCTCGCCAGCTGCTGGGTTTGAACCCGAAACCTTCTTGCTGTGAGGTGACTGTGCTAACCACTACACCACCACGCTGCCCACCAACCAAACCAACCAAGTGGTGTAGTGGTTAGCACTGGCGCCTCACAGCAAGCAGGTCCTGCGTTCAAGCCCAGTGGCCGGCGAGGGCCTTTCTGTGTGGAGTTTGCATGTTCTCCCCGTGTCTGTGTGGGTTTCCTTCACAGTCCAAAGACATGTAGGTTAGGTTAACTGGTGGCTCTAAATTGACCGTAGGTGTGAATGTGAGTGTGAATGATTGTTTGTCTCTGTGTCAGCCCTGTGATGACCTGGTGACTTGTCCAGGGTGTACCCCGCCTCTCACCCATAGTCAGTAGGATAGGCTCCAGCTTGCCTGCGACCCTGTAGAACAGGATAAGTGGCTACAGATAATGGATGGATGGATATTATTATCGCATTTTTCACTAATTGCTCCTGTCATTTCGCCGGTTTGTTTACATTCTAAGCAGAAATTATTTTGTCAGATGTTTTGTACAAAGTTTTTATTCATCAAATTTGCAAAAAATAAAAATAAAAATGCTCTGTTTATCAAAATCCAGTGAATGTGGATAGAATAAAACAGTTATTCCACTCAATTTTGTCATACATGGCTTATAGACAACTTGGCACTACGTGCCTCATTGACTATCAGCTCATGTATGACTCAATTTCGTGGAATAACTGTTAAATATTTTTATCATTACGTTTTTATCTGTACATTGTATAGTCGGCTTGTTCTTAGGATCTTTTTTTTTATTCTATTTTATATTGTGGTGTAGTGGTTGGCGCCGTTGCTTCACAGCAAGAAGGTCCTGGGTTCGAGCCCAGCAGCTGGCGAGGGCCTTTCTATGTAGAGTTTGCATGTTCTCCCTGTGTCTGCGTGGGTTTTCTCTGGGTGCTCCGGTTTCCCCCACAGTCCAAAGACGTAGGTTTGGTGGCTCTAAATTGGTGGCTCTAAATTGACTGAATGTGAGTGTGAATGGTTGTTTATCTCTATGTGTCAGCCCTGCGATGATCTGGCGACTTGTCCAGGGTGTACCCTGCCTCTCACTGATAGTCAGCTGGGATAGGCTCCAGCTTGCCTGCGACCCTGCACAGGATAAGTGGCTACAGATAATGGATGGATTTTATGTTGTACAGTGTGTGTCTTTTTCTTTGCTCATGTCTGATAATTTGCTGCTGCAACAAAACAATTTCCCAGCTTGGGATCAATAAAGTAAATCAATCAATCAATCAATCAATCTATCTATCTATCTATCTATCTATCTATCTATCTATCTATCTATCTACAGTGCTCAGCGTAAATGAGTACACCCCCTTTGAAAAGTAACATTTTAAACAATATCTCAATGAACACAAACAATTTCCAAATTGTTGACAAGACAAAGTTTAATATAACATCTGTTTAACTTATAACGTGAAAGTAAGGTTAATAATATAACTTAGATTACACATTTTTCAGTTTTACTCAAATTAGGGTGGTGCAAAAATGAGTACAGCCCACAACAAAAACTACTACATCTAGTACTTTGTATGGCCTCCATGATTTTTAATGACAGCACCAAGTTTTCTCGGCATGGAATGAACAAGTTGGCGACATTTTGCAACATCAATCTTTTTCCATTCTTCAACAATGACCTCTTTTAGTGATTGGATGCTGGATGGAGAGTGATGCTCAACTTGTCTCTTCAGAATTCCCCAAAGAAAATAATTTCTTTACACCACAAAGGTGAAGGCTACAAGAAGATCAGCAAAGCTTTACTTATCAGTCAGAATACTGTCACAAAAGTGGTACAAACATTTAAGAAAGATGGAACTGCAACCATCTCATAGAGACGTCCAGGTCATCCACAGAAGTTAACACCTCGACAGGAACGTCTTCTGATGAGAAGGGTTGAAGAAAATCGGCATGCAAGTTCACTGCAGTTATCTAAAGAAGCAGAAAGCCAAACTGGGGTGACTATTTCCCGTGACACAATATAGCGTACGCTGCAGGGGAATGATGGCATGCATGGATGCCGTCCACGAAAGAAGCCTCTCCTAAAGCCCAGGCACAAAAAAGCCCGCCTAGAGTTTGCCAGGGCCCATGCTGACAAAGATGAAGACTACTGGGACTCTATACTCTGGAGTGATGAGACCAAGATAAATGTTTTTGGAACTGATGGCTTCAAAACTGGATGGCGTCACAAAGGTGAGGAATACAAAGAAAAATGCATGGTGCCTCCAGTGAAACATGGTGGTGGCAGTGTCCTTATGGGGAGCTGCATTTCACTGATGGCATCATGAATTCACAGATGTGTTGTCGTGCACTTTTCCAACATGACTAAACGCACATCTAAGGCCATTGTTGGATTTCTGAAGAAGAACACAGTGAAAGTGATTCAGTGGCCAAGTATGTCTCCTGATCTGAACCCAATCGAACGCCTATGGGGAATTCTGAAGAGACAAGTTGAGCATCACTCTCCATCCAGCATCCAGTCACTAAAAGAGGTCATTGTTGAAGAATGGAAAAAGATTGATGTTGCAAAATGTCGCCAACTTGTTCATTCCATGCCGAGAAGACTTGGTGCGGTCATTAAAAACCATGGAGGCCATACAAAGTACTATAGATGTAGTAGTTTTTGTTGTGGGGTGTACTCATTTTTGCACCACCCTAATTGGAGTAAGACTGAAAAATGTGTAATCTAAGTTATATTATTAACCTTACTTTCCCGTTATAAGTTAAACAGATGTTATATTAAACTTTGTCTTGTCAACAATTTGGAAATTGTTTGTGTTCATTGAGATATTGTTTAAAATGTTACTTTTCAAAGGGGGTGTACTCATTTACGCTGAGCACTATATATATATATATATATATATATATATATATATATATATATATATATATATACTAGTGCATCTCAAAAAATTAGAATACCATGAGAAAGTTCCTTTTTTTTCATAATTTAATTCAAAAAGGTAAACTTTCATATATTCTATATTCATTAGATGTAAAGTGAAATATTTAAAGCCTTTTTTGTTTCAATTTTGATGATTATGGCTTATAGCTCATCAATCAAAAAAAGGATTTACAATACAGAAATGTCCAACTTTTGAAAAGTATATTCATTTATACACTCAATACTTGGTTGGGGCTCCTTTACCATGAATTACTGTATCAATGCGGTGTGGCATGGAGGTGATCAGTCTGTGGCACTGCTGAGGTGTTATTGAAGCCCAGGTTGCTTTGATAGTGGCCTTCAGCGTATCTGTATTTTTGGGTCGGGTGTTTCTCATCTTCCTCTTGACAATACCCCATAGATTCTCTATGGGGTTCAGGTCAGGCAAGTTGGCTGGCCAATCAAACACAGTAATATCATGGTGAGCAAACCATTTGGTAGTAGTTTTGGCACTGTGGGTAGGTGCTAAGTCCTGCTGGAAAAGGAAATCAGTATCTCCAAAAAGCTCGTCAGCAGATGGAAGTATGAAGTGCTCTAAAATCTCCTGGTAAATGGCTGTGTTGACTTTGGACTTGATAAAATACAGTGGACCAACACCAGCAGATGACATGGCACCCCAAATCATCACAGACTGTGGAAACTTCACACTGGGCTTCAAACACCTTGGATTCTGTGCCTCTCCACTCTTCCTCCAGACTCTAGAACCGTGATTTCCAAATCAAATGCAAAATGTACTTTCATCTGAAAAGAGGACTTTGGACCACTGAGCAACAGTCCATTTCTTTCTCTCCTTAGCCCAGATAAGACACTTCTGACATTGTCTCTGGCTCAGGAGTAGCTTGATATTAGGAATGCGAAAGTTGTATCCCCTTTCTTGAAGATGTCTGTTCGTGATGGGTCTTGATACACTGACACCAGCCTCAGTCCACTCCTTGTGAAGCTCTCCCAAGTTCTTGAATCAACTTTTCTTGACAATCCTCTCAAGACTGCGTCCATCCCTGTTGCTTGTGCACCTTTTCCAGCCACCCTTTTCAGCAATGACCTTTTGTGGCTTACCCTCCTTGTGGAGGGCATCAGTGATCATCTTCTGGACAACAGTCAAGTCAGCAGTCTTCCCCATGATTGTGGTTGTGTGTACTGAACTAGACCGAGAGATACACTGTGTTCATACTGTTTTACTCAAACTCGAAATGAAATATTCTAATATTCTGAGATTTTTTTTTATGTTTTTGTACTGTATGCCATACTGATTAAAATTAAAATAGAAAAATGCTTGAAACATTTTAGGGGCTGTTTTACAATCAGGGTACAAAGTTTGTGTCACAGGGGTCCAAAATTCAAATTGATTCAAACTGGTTTTAAAAAAAACTATCAAATCTGCACTTTTGGAAATTAATACACATATGAACATAGGCATGTGTAATAGTTTGTATTATAACAAGATTAAATGTAGCTTTAAGCAGGGCTGGGAGAAACAAATGAAGTGATTCTCGGAGAGGACTTTTTTTTTTTTGACAATTCAGAATCCACATTTGTGTCCCAATATCTTGACCACATTTTAGGATGAAAATAATCATTTTAGATATGTTATTTTATATTGAAAAATTAGCTGTCTCGGAGAGGACATTTTTTTGACACAATACTAATTTGATCAAAATAGTCTGAAAACTTCCTGGCATTCAACATTAAAACTTAACTATGTTTCCAATGATATGGAACCAAATATGTGTTTTATGGTATAAAGAATGATTTAAGTGCATCCCTTTTGGAGCTACCTGTGGTCAAAAAAGCACTTTTTCTAAATGACACGAGTAATTTTGCTAAATATGACATATATTGTCATACATTCATCAAAAATAACGTTATCACCTAATTTTTTTTGCATGGTAAATAGAGCTATCACAGGGCTACAATAAACAACCAAGTTTATTTAGTCAAGCCTTTTGATATTGAAGATAATAAGTGTTAAATGTGATTTTTAGCTTGCGTACCCTGATTGTAAAACAACCCTCAGTTTATGTGTAATGAGTCTATAATATATAACATTTTCACTTTCTTAAATAACTGATGGAAAATATTGAACTTTTTCATAATATTCTAATTTTTTGAGATGCACTAGTGTATATATATAAAACAGAAAACCCTGATTTTACCATAATTGGCCGCCAGATGGCGGTATATGCGCTAACTCTGACTCCTGGAAACAAATGAAGAAGAACGCGCTCAAAGTTTCTGCTTCCGGTGTGCTCTGTCCTTTTCCTGTTGCAGTGAGGTGAGAGGTGTGGAGAGGTTTAGTTCTCCGGTACAATCCGGTTCCATCTGTCTGTTCGGTTCTTCTAAAACGTGATCAGAATGGCGGAACAGATGACCCTGAGAGGGACCCTGAAGGGCCACAGTGGTTGGGTCACTCAGATCGCCACAACGCCGCAGTTTCCTGACATGATCCTGTCCGCTTCACGGGGTAAGCTCGCACACAGCCCCGCCGACGGGTTGCCAGATTCACACAAATCCTTCCACCTGCTGTAGTAGGGATTAACAAATGACACTAATTCAACTATGCACTGAAAGGAAAAACTATATTTACCCACCAAATTAGACTAGGATTAAGAGTAATATCTTTACAGTATTCCAAACTTCCTGATGTCAAATCAGTCCTAATCTGGCAACCTGCTTACAAGAAAAACTAATTAGTATTTATACTAATGAGCTCACTTCCTAGTTTAATCTTTTTTTTTTTTGCCATATTTTCTCTCTTCCTGTGAGAGGTTGAAGTAATCTCAAACAAGTATCACACTTGGCAGGTTTCATTTTTGGCAGCCTGATACTGTATTAAGATTCCTCCTTGTTTCATCTCCCCTTAAAGTGCTGATGACACGTTTTTGACATCTTTGGCGATGTTTTATAACATAAAAAGTAATTCCCGATGATCCATATATTAATTCATGAAGGCGCCTATTTTACAAGTTATGATAAAAAAACGCGGCTATTTGGGCAAATTTGACGGGGCTGCAGCACCCAGGAGACGAAAGAGGAGGAGGAGCTATATGACGTCAGCGAAAGAACCTTCCTCCTAACTTACCAGTTTGTTGTTGATGCGACAGGTGTTCAGTTTATCATTATTAGTATTATTATTAGACATTTTTTATACGTTTAGCAGACGCTCTTATCTAGAGCAACAGACAGCAGGACCCGGAGCAGTTTAGTGCCTCGCTGAAGGGTACTTCAGCCATTCCTGCTGGTCCAGGGAATCGAACTGGCATCCTTTTGGTCTCAAACGCTACGTTCACACTGCAAGGCTTAATGCTCAATTCCGATTTTTTTGTGAAATCCGATTTTTTTGTGAGGTCGTTCACATTAACAAATATATGCGACTTGTATGTGATCCTCAGTATGAACGAAAAGCGACCTAAAAGTGTTCCGCATGCGCATTGCAGGATATGACGACGTCACACGCAGTGAGCACGGCCAGTGTTTACGGAAGTAAAACCGCCCGGTTGCGGTATGACCCATCCAATCTAGCTTGAATAGCTGCATCCCCCCAAATGGAAATCAGCTCCCTAACCTCTGCGTCCTTCCATTGAGAAGATTCAGAACCTTCACAGCCCGAAGCGTCCCTCGCATTGATGTCATGCGCAGGGGCGCAGATACGTTTTTTGAACTGGGGGGGACAAAGCTGCCAGCAAACCAACCCCAACCCCGATATGCCTGTCAAACTTGTTGTTAGTAACCGTAGCAACCAAGCTCGAGCTCGCAACCTGTGCAGTCTGCGCAGCTCAACCAACCGAATATCAGTCTTTGTTTTATGTGAGTTGTTGCAACTACGGTATGTATACACTGCCGTGCACCTCAATAAACCGAATGATAATTAGTCTTTTGATTTTTCCGTGAGGTTTGCCTTATACAAAGAAAGACAGCATAGACGTTTTTCCCTCCCTATAAGTGGGGGGGACCGAACGAGGTGAATTTAAATCTGGGTGGGACGAGTCCCACCCTCTATCTGCGCCCGTGATTATGCGCCATGTTGTTGTAACTTTTTTGAGAGACCCGCCGCCTACTTCAGCACAGAATAGTGACGTTTGTGGCTTGTTGATGACGTGTAAGTCGGATGAATGCGACCTGGCGGTTCAGACTGAAGTCGCATATGAAAAGAGCGGATAGGAATCGGAATTAGGACCACATATCCAAACGGCCTGGGTCGGATTTGAAAAAATCGGATCTGTGTCGTTCATATTGTCAATAAAAGATCGGATACAGGTCACATATGGGCGAAAAGATCGGATTTGAGTCACTTCAGCCTGCAGTGTGAACGTAGCCAAAGCTGCTTCTCTAACCGTTAGGCCACAGCGTCCCCAAAATATCTCGTTTTCACGCACCGTGATGTTGAACACATCCATGAGCTCTGTGCAACTTTTTGCTGTCCTTGTGACTGTTGTCATGAGTCGTGATCTGCGCAGCAAAAATATTTCTTAATCTAGAAAATCCACGCAGATTGTTACTCAAAGCGGACTTGCCGGTAGGTTTAAGGAGTTTTTTTTAAATTAAAATCAGTAGTACATAAATGGATGACTTGAGATACAAGATTCATCATTTTTTCCCCACATTTATACCCTGTCCACACTAGGGATTTTGTACCGATACGATACTACTTTCGTACCGCAACACCTGTCCACACTAGCAACTAGATCGGTACTGTAGCGGTATTGAGGTTTTTCACCCATGTGACCAAGTCATGTGATGCATCGTTAGGCTGCCATTTTGGACGTCACGGCTTGAATCAGTTTGAATGCGAGGAAGGCGACAAACAAAAAACATAAAAGAAAAAGGAGCGAGATGCAGAAAACACCTTCACTATCCAGCGATGTAGGGCATTTACAGGGCGAGCAGAGGGAGAGGTATTTGCAAAAATTGAAGTTAGCAGGCTTAGAGAACGACGTTTACCTGCTTCCACCAGGATTGTTCACTGACGTACGGAAGTACACGAAGCCCTCGTCTTTACCTGACTTCGGCCCACATGATCTGTATACCTATGTCGTTAAAAACCCATCGCCATACACAGGTACTGATCTGAAAGCGTATAAGAGTTTGGATGCCTACAAATATTTTGTGTCAGGCTGGGTAACATGCCCACATCAGCAGGTCGTCCCTGGAGCCGGTGGTCGCCATCTGATTACAGCTAAGGTTTGTTCACATTTTCATTTACTTTCGGTCCTCAGGATAAACAAAATGTTATTAAATGTCATTGAAATAACTTCTTAGTCTGAGACATGGCCCGTTATAAATTTGCTGTTACCAGGCAGTGACCAAGAACTGTATTATTAGGGTCGGTGTCTGTGTTGTAGCAGTGCACTAGCAGCTAGCTGTCAGCACTATCTAATGTCAACAACATACTAGCTAGTATGTTACTGTAGCAATGTTTACGTTCAGTCATTTGGATGACTGTTAAAACCTTTCAGTCTCAAGTTTTTCCTTTACTGTATTTACTAGTTTACTGTAATTATGATCCGGCAGCTATTTACACCAGATCCAGTGTAAATAGCTGCCGGCGCGCGCTCCGGAACCTCGGCCGGAGCACTCCGGGAGCAAGCCGGAGCGTGCTGCTTAATTTGAGGGGGAGCAAGCCGGAGCGCGCTCCAGAACCTCGCCCAGAGCACTCCGGGAGCAAGCCGGAGCGCGCTGCTTAAAGGAACAGTCCACCGTATTTCCATAATGAAATATGCTCTTACCTGAATTGAGACGAGCTGCTCCGTACCTATCCGAGCTTTGCGCGACCTCCCAGTCAGTCAGACGCAGTCAGACGCGCTGTCACTCCTGTTAGCAATGTAGCTAGGCTCAGTATGGCCAACGGTATTTTTTGGGGCTGTAGTTAGATGCGACCAAACTCTTCCGCGTTTTTCCTGTTTACATAGGTTTATATGACCAGTGATATGAAACAAGTTCAGTTACACAAATTGAAACGTAGCGATTTTCTATGCTATGGAAAGTCCGCACTATAATGACAGGCGTACTAACACCTTCTGCACGCTTCGGCAGCGCATTGATACGGAGCTCAGATATCAATGCGCTGCCGAAGCGCGCAGAAGGTGTTAGTACGCCTGTCATTATAGTGCGGACTTTCCATAGCATAGAAAATCGCTACGTTTCAATTTTTTTTTAACTGAACGTGTTTCATATCACTGGTCATATAAACCTATGTAAACAGGAAAAACGCGGAAGAGTTTGGTCGCATCTAACTACAGCCCCAAAAAATACCATTGGCCATACTGAGCCTAGCTACATTGCTAACAGGAGTGACAGCGCGTCTGACTGCGTCTGACTGACTGGGAGGTCGCGCAAAGCTCGGATAGGTACAGAGCAGCTCGTCTCAATTCAGGCTACGTTTACACTAGACCGTATCTATCTCGTTTTCTTCGCGGATGCACTGTCCATTTACATTAAAACGCCTGGAAACGGGAATCCGCCAGCGTCCACGTATTCAATCCAGATCGTGTCAGCTCCGGTGCTGTGTAAACATTCAAAATACGCGGATACGCTGTGCTGAGCTCTAGCTGGTGTCTCATTGGACAACGTCACTGTGACCTCCACCTTCCTGATTCGCTGGTGTTGGTCATGTGACGCGACTGCTGAAAAACAGCGCGGACTTCCGCCTTGTATCACCTTTCATTAAAGAGTATAAAAGTATGAAAATACTGCAAATACTGATGCAAATACTGCCCATTGTGTAGTTATGATTGTCTTTAGGCTTGCCATCCTTCCACTTGCAAGTAGTAAGTGATATGCACTGAGATCTCACACACAGCGGCTCAGTCCCGAATCGTGGCTTGTTCACTTCACTCGCGCGCTGTGTGAGCTGCGCAGGGCCGGAGTGCGCACCCTCCAGAGGGCACTCGCTGTTCAGGGCGGAGTGATTTGGAGCGCAGGATGCCTGCAGAGCCGAGCGTATCCGTGTATTGGCGTTGTTGTGTGCCCAGCTAACGGTTTTAGTGTAAACGCGAATCGTTTTAAGAACGTTAATCTGATGATCCGCTGATTCGACGTAATGTAAACGTAGCCTCAGGTAAGAGCATATTTCATTATGGAAATACGTTGGACTGTTCCTTTAATTTGAGGGGGAGCAAGCCGGAGCGCGCTCTGGCAGCTATTTACACTGGATCCGGTGTAAATAGCTGCCGGATCATAATTACAGTAAACTAGTAAATACAGTAAAGGAAAAACTTGAGACTGAAAGGTTTTAAGTCATCCAAATGACTGAACGTAAACATTGCTACAGTAACATACTAGCTACTATGTTGTTGACATTAGCTAGCTTGACCTTCAAAATGGCGGACACCGGGGTGTCACGTGACCCTGTGACATCAGGTGAAATACCTCAATAACTGTATCGGTATGAAACCCACAAATGTATGAGTTTCGTACCGGTACAGTATCGGTACTGTAGCGCTTCGCTGTAGTGTGGACAGATGAAGCGGTTCTGTATCGATACAAATGTAATGCGCAAAGTCACACACCTCAATCGATGTCTTCGCTGAATAAAATAGCGAAGAACGGAGATTCGTTTTCTTTGTTTCTTTCTCAACTGCCTCGCGCGTTTTATACGATTCGACTGAATAAATGACCACCAGAAATACAGACTGTACATTGACAACAAAAAGCACACACACGTTGTTTCATCCGCCATATTCTCGGAAGGAAGTTACTCGGTAACCACGGAAACATTTCGCGCACGCGCAGTTCAACTTCCGTGAAAGAAAACTGCAAACATTTCTCGCTAGTGTGGACAGATGCACTAAACTGTACCGGTATACTTTGTATCGATACAGTTATACCACTATCATACTGGTATATATGTGAACACAGCTTTAATGTCCTGTTGAGAAATTCAGCGTGGCTGTCGTAGAGACGACGGTGCAGACGCTGGACTCAGAGTTTTAGAGTACAGTTCAGCTCTAATATGATAGAGATGCTTGGAGTTACAGCAGAGACTCGGGTGGATGGTTAACAATCTGTGTAAGGGTGTTGATGGTGGTTTTAGTGCAAGTCTTGATGCTTTGGAGGCTGATCTATTTGGATGAGGCGAGAGAGCTGGATTAGACTGAAGGACTGAAGTGCTGCTGCATCACTGTCTAAATGCTAGATCTCACTACAACGTGCGCTTGCTTGCTACTAATCAGTTTGTCATCGTTGCCGTTACTAAGTCCGATATTTCTGTGTGTCTGTTTTCTGACCTGATTTTGCAGACAAGACCATCATCATGTGGAAGCTGACCCGGGATGAGACGAACTATGGCGTCCCTCAGCGTGCTCTGAAAGGACACTCGCACTTCGTGAGTGACGTCGTGATCTCCTCCGACGGCCAGTTTGCGCTGTCCAGCTCGTGGGACAGCACTCTGCGCCTGTGGGACCTGTCAACGTGAGTGTAGAGTCAGATCAGGTGGGGAGACATTTGTGCCCCTACAAACATCTCCCCGCCTGATCTGACCTCTACACTGTGTCTTGAGTCTACACTGTGTTTTGTTTGTGTCAAACTAACCTCCCTATCGTATGGTTCGTTAAGTTAGCGGGGAGGGGAAAAAAACACTACAGTGCCTGCCGTTATGGGAAAATAACCACGTACAGTGGTGCTTGAAAGTTTGTGAACCCTTTAGAATTTTCTATATTTCTGCATAAATATGACCTAAAACATCATCAGATTTTCACACAAGTCCTAAAAGTAGATAAAGAGAACCCAGTTAAACAAATGAGACAAAAATATTATACTTGGTCATTTATTTATTGAGGAAAATGATCCAATATTACATATCTGTGAGTGGCAAAAGTATGTGAACCTCTAGGATTAGCAGTTAATTTGAAGGTGAAATTAGAGTCAGGTGTTTTCAATCAATTGGGTGACAATCAGGTGTGAGTGGGCACCCTGTTTTATTTAAAGAACAGGGATCTATCAAAGTCTGATCTTCACAACACATGTTTGTGGAAGTGTATCATGGCACGAACAAAGGAGATTTCTGAGGACCTCAGAAAAAGCGTTGTTGATGCTCATCAGGCTGGAAAAGGTTACAAAACCATCTCTAAAGAGTTTGGACTCCACCAATCCACAGTCAGACAGATTGTGTACAAATGGAGGAAATTCAAGACCATTGTTACCCTCCCCAGGAGTGGTCGACCGACAAAGATCACTCCAAGAGTAAGGCGTGTAATAGTCGGCGAGGTCACAAAGGACCCCAGGGTAACTTCTAAGCAACTGAAGGCCTCTCTCACATTGACTAATGTTCATGAGTCCACCACCAGGAGAACACTGAACAACAATGGTGTGCATGACAGGGTTGCAAGGAGAAAGCCACTGCTCTCCAAAAAGAACATTGCTGCTCATCTGCAGTTTGCTAAAGATCACATGGACAAGCCAGAAGGCTATTGGAAAAATGTTTTGTGGACGGATGAGACCAAAATAGAACTTTTTGGTTTAAATGAGAAGCGTTATGTTTGGAGAAAGGAAAACACTGCATTCCAGCATAAGAACCTTATCCCATCTGTGAAACATGGTGATGGTAGTATCATGGTTTGGGTCTGTTTTGCTGCGTCTGGGCCAGGACGGCTTGCCATCATTGATGGAACAATGAATTCTGAATCATACCAGCGAATTCTAAAGGAAAATCTCAGGACATCTGTCCGTGAACTGAATCTCAAGAAAAGGTGGGTCATGCAGCAAGACAACGACCCTAAGCACACAAGTTGTTCTACCAAAGAATGGTTAAAGAAGAATAAAGTTAATGTTTTGGAACGGCCAATTCAAAGTCCTGACCTTAATCCAATTGAAATGTTGTGGAAGGACCTGAAGCGAGCAGTTCATGTGAGGAAACCCACCAACATCCCAGAGTTGAAGCTGTTCTGTACGGAGGAATGGGCTAAAATTCCTCCAAGCCGGTGTGCAGGACTGATCAACAGTTACCGCAAACGTTTAGTTGCAGTTATTGCTGCACAAGGGGGTCACACCAGATACTGAAAGCAAAGGTTCACATACTTTTGCCACTCACAGATATGTAATATTGGATCATTTTCCTCAATAAATAAATGACCAAGTATAATATTTTTGTCTCATTTGTTTAACTGGGTTCTCTTTATCTACTTTTAGGACTTGTGTGAAAATCTGATGATGTTTTAGGTCATATTTATGCAGAAATATAGAAAATTCTAAAGGGTTCACAAACTTTCAAGTGCCACTGTAGAAGTTTAATGGCAGAGCTCCATATTTAAGAGAATGTGGTAATGCTTTGCCCTGATTTTTGCAACCGTATGACATCTGTACGACAAACGTGTATCACCACAGGGAACCCGATCATAAGTGCAAGATCACGTATCTCATAAACACTTGACCACCAGACAACAAAATTTGTATCCTTATTTCCAGAAGAGAGATTTTTTTTTTCCCGGCACTTATTTTTAATTTGCTGTTTAAATAATTATGTGGACTTATTTGCGAACACATTTTGCGGAAAACATTCACGACAGTTTTGTATAAAACTCGTTAAAACAGTTTTATTAGTCCACTAGCTTATTGGACAGTTGAGTTTGTGTCATGGAAGGGCGACAGACGGATGTAATCGCAGGAAGAGTTTTATTGAAAACATACGAGCAAACGGATCCAAAATGTAAAAATGGGCAGTGGTTGAGTAAGGTACTCGCAGTCCAACAACACAAACGGGGTCAAAACCAGAAAATCAATACAAAATACACGGCTTGGTAACGTCAGACGCAGGGTACAGAGCGCTACTTCACAAAGTCTGTGTGTTACTCAGTTCTTATATGTATGCGCTGTGATTGCACTCTAGTCAGAACAGGTGCATGGTGATATTAGTCCTAATGGCGCTGCATGCGTGGATGTGAGGGATGTAACCAGACGACTGTTTGACATCTCAAGTTTGATCTTGGATGGTAACTTGAGAGTAGTGATGTAAAGAGAGGGCGTTGGTTCACTGCCACCCAGCAGAGTCGCACAATAATAAATGTCATGGTCGTGTTTCTGGCATGTGGCGTCAAAGAAAGGAATAAATCTTTATTCGTAACTGCGATGCGTGTCTCATTATTGGTCTCGCTGTCACACCACAATGCAGTGAGTTATTGAGGTAAAAAACACGACACACAATTCATTCATATTACTGTAACATTTATTTTATTCAGGTTGATTTTGTGCCTTTGTGAATATAACAGGATGTTCCAAAGAGTTTTATTTGTCTCTAATGACAATGATTAGAATTTGATTTATTAACGAATGTCTTTTTTTTTTTTTTATTCATTTGTAATTTACACCTTGTGACCAATCATCAGAATTGAGAAATCAGGTGTGGTCGTTTGTATCACTGATAAAGGAGAACTGAAGTCATTTTTAAACTTGCTTTATTTCTTAATTAACGTGTTATTCAATTACGTTTTCGGTTTTAGGCCGAATCCCATTTCACCCCTTGGACCAACCCCTTGGCCCTTCCCCTCCATTTTGCGCGTTCACGTGAAGGGGTAGGGGTATCCCAATCCCAGTTAACGCGGAGGGGTAGGGGAAGGGGTAGGGCTTCTGTACCCCTCCAAACGGAGATTTTCCTGGAGCTGACTCCGAACGAAGGGGTTTGAGTGATTTCCCACAATGCCATGCGGATTTCAGCGAGATTTCATGCGGATTTCAGAAAGATGGCGGTTCCTGCGGCGAAAAATTGTCATAAATGTATTTTCTCCATTATTTACGTGTTTTAAGTTGTTATCCAGAGGAAACACGCCGCTTGATTCGCTTTCGAGCTGAGAATGAGCAGCGATTTCTGAAATCCAAGCTGCTGCTAAAAAGCTTTGGGAGTGAGTATTGTTTTCGGTTGCTTGACTGCGTACGTTTTGTTCTGTTATTCTCGCTTTTATTGTTTACATGAGTGTTCTGACACCTCATTCTGTCGGATGTGGCGCACGAAGCGCCAAAGATATCCCATTCAGTGGTGTTAGTTAACAAATCACACCCTGCCAGCAGAGATTTCTGTTCTGGCTCTGACTGTAGCGGCTGGTCGCAGCCAATGACGCATTTGGTCGCGTTTTGCTAACGTAAACGCTGGCGGAGGTACGCGATGACGTATGCGATCGTTGAAGGGCTATCCCAATACGTAAGGGTTGAATTTCAAGCCCTATCCCTTGTAGCTCAGTTTCAAGGGGAAGGCGGAGGGGAAGGGGGAGGGGTAGGGGTAGAAATTAGAATTGGGATTGGGCCTTAGTAACCTTATATCGTGACTCATATTCGCAACTACTTGCAATTAAATATTATACTTATCGGCCTATTCGGTTGTCAGCCGTGTTGAATTTAGTTCGTTTGGTCCACGGCAGGCGTCGCTTATCCGCGCGATCTTCACGAGACTTGTGCGAGACTTCGAAACGTGAAGCGTCAGCCAGGTGTCAGTGCCGCCGTTTTGAAAACTGTTTTCCAAACGAAATATTGCACAAAAATGAGTTTAAATGACGATTACTGCCTACTTTTTTCAAACTTTCCTGATCGCTATCAAAACAAACAAAACTTCCAGCTTGATTACGTCAGCATTCCAAAGAGGGCGCGTGCGTCTTTTGACAATGTCGGCAGATGTCGGTCGCTTTGATTTCCGCTGTACGTTTTACTTCCGTCCTACGATGTCTCGCACAGGTCTCGACGAATCTCATTTACGGCCATCGCTTTGACATACGGACTGATATATTACAGAGCATATTTCAAACACTCAGAACTTGCTACAGCAGTAACAAAATGCCGATCAAAAATGCATTCCGATATTTAATAAAACGAGAAATAGAATTTTGATAAATTTGCCTTCGGTTCTCCTTTAACTGTGAACATTTTAAAAACGGTACAAATAAATAAATTTTTATTTATGATCTGTTTCAGGTCGGTTTTAATACTCCATGTATTTTCTTCTTGTTTTACTTGCTCTTTTTTTTTTTTTTTTAAAGAAGTAACCATTTGCTGCGTCTTTATAATCCACGTGCTGCTGTTGGAAAACGATCAGAGGTGGTGTCATGTGGTCTGTGACTACCCTGAAGTTGATTTATTTTCCTGTTACAGCACATCCTTTGTAATTACAATTTAGTTTGTCATCAGTTAACGTTGTGACAGCTTTATATAGTTAGCATTAAGTCGTTCCATCACCAATTTTTTTTTTTAATTGGTCTTGAAATTAAGACACAAATGCAGCCTGTTGCTGACCGAAATCCTAGTGAACAGATTTACCATTTTTAGTTCATCTTTTTCGTGCTGCTACGTGAACCTGATGAGTTTCGTCATGGTTTTATGTTTGCTTTGTTCCTCCAGTGGAACGACGACTCGCCGCTTTGTCGGCCATGCCAAAGATGTCCTGAGCGTGGCTTTCTCTGCAGATAACCGTCAGATCGTGTCTGCATCCAGGGATAAAACCATCAAGCTGTGGAACACCGTGGGAGTTTGCAAGTACACCATCCAGGTCAGAATCCATAACCCATCATCACGTGCAGCAGGAACATGTAATTATAGCTATGTTTCTATGAGCACCAACACCTCTCCCAGCTCTAGACTGTTATTTCGGTTGCAGTCGATAACAGCCATGCTGTAACCACATTTTCCAGGTTTTTGGTTTTGTTACATTCCAGTTAAAGTATCGTCATTTTACCCAGCCTTACAGATGAGCACTTACAAACAAGTGTTTCTTCTGGAATATTCTGAGACCTGTGAATTTTTCTCCTGCAGGATGAGGGCCATGCGGAGTGGGTGTCCTGCGTGCAATTCTCCCCAAACAGCAACAACCCCATCATTGTGTCCTGTGGCTGGGACAAGATGGTCAAGGTAGGAATGGAACACTCAGTCCTCGTCCTGCAGCATACCGCTCTTTGACACCGTTTTACCCAATGACTAAAAAAACTCTGACTTTCTGTCTGAGCTCTCGGGCTCTGAGGACAAGTCCTGCAATTATGATGGGTAACGTTTTTCACATGAACGCATTCGCGACTTATTCAGAACGGCGATGTGGAAGGGATTCTCATTTCCATGGTGCGACCTCTTTCTTTACACCCCAGAATAAAGTGAATAAAAATGAATATTAGTGTCTCTGTACCAGCACTGCATGCTTCAAATGCTTAAAAATATATAATACGACATTATCAAAGGAATAAAGCACTCGGCTGCATGCCGTTATAGGAAAGTAATCAGCACTGGGGTGGTGTAATGATGGC
This sequence comes from Neoarius graeffei, assembly GCF_027579695.1. Taxonomy (NCBI): domain Eukaryota; kingdom Metazoa; phylum Chordata; class Actinopteri; order Siluriformes; family Ariidae; genus Neoarius; species Neoarius graeffei. Next base: position 9,180,662 of record NC_083576.1, on the reverse strand, counting down.
TGACTCTAAGCGGAGATACTGTTTATTTTTATTATTTTCCAATAACAGCATGTTTTGTAACAATTCTAATTATTCTTTAATTAATAAACATGGGTAGTTATTTCTAGCAGCTTAGAATTGCATTTGATAAACTCTGCCCGCCCCCCGAGCGCAGTTAGGGCCTCTGCATGCTCTTGCGACAAGGCTTTCGCAGATGGCTTTTCGTAGACAGTTGTAATTTATCGTTGAGCGGGGAGTAATAGGCGTGCGTGATGTTATTCACCGCCACAACACAAGGGGGCGCGAAGTCACGAAATCGCTAGGAGTAGTTGGTGGGTGTGGTTAGTGGAGTGTTTATCCTCCGGTTACTTATAATGACTAGAACTGGAGTCGTATAGATGTACGTACTTCCTCGATCAGTCGCTCTTCGTGCTGCTCCATCTTCGCTCGTGTTTTTAAAAATGGCGGTCGTGAAAACAAAACAAACCGGGAAAGTAGGGAAGCGGAAGTGCGTGTACAGCGGATGTAGAGTGGACCAATCAGAGCCCTCTTGTCTGCGAGGCTGTCTGCGGTGGTCACAATTTTTGGGAGGTGCGCGCAGAGCGTCTGCGAAGGGGGGGGGGAGCTTCGCAGACGCCATCTGCGAGGACTGGGTTGTCAGCATAAATTGGCCTTTACTGTGGCTATAAGTGGACACCCCACCCCCCGTTTACACGGCAACTTTTACTCCGGTGTAGCACCGGAGTTCACACGGTACAAAGTTATAGCGGTGTAGCCCCTGAAAGCTGCTTAAACCGGTGCAAATCTAACCCTGCTCGGGAGGTGGTTTAAGAAATTTACTCTGGAGTAAATGCTAGTTTGCGGGGCAGCACCGATATAAAATGGGATGTCTGAATGCTACAGGGGTAGACTCGCTACGCGTGAGGAGAGTTGATTACATACGGGCATTGTATAATTTGCATCCTGGTATTTTGCGCTTTCAAAATGGCGAATATTAACAACAACAGAACTGCCTGTCTTCCAGTGTTGCCAGATTGGGCGGTTTTAAGTGCATTTTGGCGGATTTGAAGGCTGGAAAACGTCAGCAGTATCTGGCAACACTGGTGTCTTCATCCACGTTGTTTTCCCGGCGCTTGGTGATGCCATGACAACCGGGAAAAGGAAGTACATTTTCACGCATGCGCATATTTCATTTCCGCATTATTACTATCGTATAGCACGGTCGCAACAACTGCTGTGTGAACGCAAGTGGGGCTGCACCGGTGCTAACACGCTTCTCTCTAGTAAGCAGGTTTGTGACGTGTGAACGCTCCACAAAATTTACACCGGTGTAAGATATATCGCAACAAAATACATCGGTGCAGCCTCGATGCAAATATGTGCCGTGTGAACACCCCTTATAAGTGGACTTCCTCTCCACCCCCCACCCCCCAGGCGCAGTTACACCATCACTATAGTATCGGTCAATACTAATACTCGTGATGGTTTTATTTTTTTAAAAGGACAAATGTTAAGTTGTTGCTATAGAAACGTACTAGACTGTCAACACCTGACCAACCAATCGGAACAGAGAATTCTCTAGGAGTAGAGAAAAGGGTTAGGAACCACCTCTCATTCCGAAACCAGTTAAACTTGGGCTGGTCTTAATGAACTGAATGATTTTATCAGGACGTTATTATATGTTGCTTGTAATGTACATGAGTAATATGCTTATAATATATTATTTATTTATTTTATTTTTTTTTTAAAAAAGCCTCAGAATACAAATAAACTAAACTATCCCTGATTATTCGATCCATTGTTTGCTTCATTAAAATGCTAATGTGTTTTATGTCGCTCCCAAGACGCAGCCTGAAGTTTAAAGGAATTTCCTTTACGTATTATTCTGTTGTAATTTGTTGTGTATTTTCAACCTGGTCTGTTTGTGAAGGTGTGGAACCTCGCCAACTGCAAGCTGAAGACGAACCACATCGGCCACACAGGCTTCCTGAACACAGTCACCGTGTCTCCTGATGGCTCGCTCTGCGCATCCGGGGGAAAGGTACGACTTCGTTACGCTGGATTTCTGATTCAGTCCGGAGGGTGTCAAGAATCGGTGACACTTTTTATATATACTTGTATAAGCACACGTGTATATAATTCTAGTCTGTTGGTTAAAGGTTTTTTAAAAAAAAATGTAATCAAGGACCTCTGGAGGGCAGGAGCTATAGTCTAAACAACAAAATTCTTGATATGAAATATAAAATTATTAAAAATTATATTGTACATTAAAATAAACTGATTTATTTTGTAGGGAACTGTAACAAACTGCATAAGTGCTGAGATATAATTAAAATGTTTACACAAAATAATAAATATTTAATATCGGACAAATTTAACTAAATAAAATAATTCCCTGAAATGAATTTTTTTTCCTAAGGAGCTGTAGTATGATTAGCAAACATGAAAAATAATGACTTATAAGATTATATAGTAAATAACTTTTGATTATTTGTGCTCCTTACAAAATAAATAAGCAAGATCACTTTAATAAAATGACTATTTTTTTTTTTTTTTTTTTAATTGTATAAAGTAGTAGTTAAAATTTATATTAGGACACTACATTTATTTAAAGGGGTACCAAATATAATATATACAGTTGCTGATGTGACAAAGTAACGTATTCTATCAAATTTATATACTAGAAAACAACGAAATATCTTGGTAATTGTAAATATAATACTTTATACGCTAAACCGCACAAGAGTCGCCATTTTTAAAAGACCGTGACGTCAGCGCTACCCACTGCACTAGCGGAACTCTCCGAAATAGAGGAGATAAGCGTGTAATCATGGCGTCGGGCGCATCAAGTGAAAGCGACAGCTCTGTCGAATCATACGAAGAGATACCGCAAGACACACCGCAAGCAGGCTACGGCTTAGAAGGGTACCAGTTTGAACCTAGGAGAGGTACTATGTAGTGGAAGTTCATTATGTCTAACTATTAAAGCTATTTTAAGTTTGTTTCTTAAGACAAGGATTTTTAAGCTGTTACCTTGTTGACAGTTTCGGCGAGAATCTTCCGCCTTCTTCAAAACAGTCACCAGATGTCGAGTGGTGACGTGCCTTATCAGCTGATGTTAGGCTACGGAGGCGTGAACGTCCCGCCCAATTTGACAGGTAGTTCACGCCTCCTGCCCCCCAGGACACATCTGGTGACTGTTTTGAAGAAGGCGGAAGATTCTCGCCGAAACTGTCAACAAGGTAACATCTTAAAAAATCCTTGTCTTAAGAAACGAACTTAAAATAGCTAGGAGAGGTACTCTCGACTCCGGTGATGAAATAAGAGAAGAAAGCTCGGATGACGGCAAGGATGAGACTGATGCTGGGCATGGCGAGCGTGGGGCAGAGCGTCTGCGTGCAGGTGACACGGCGTGGTGCTCGTGCGGAAAATGTAATGTGGAGTTGCTCACGAGTCCAGCAGAATTTATTTGCTGCAATGAGATGGGCGCCACCCGTGGACTTGCGAAATCGTCGCAAGAGGCAGAAACGGGTATTTCACACGTGCTATTCCCAACCTCAATGAGCCAACACAACTGGGCACATACATACGTCATGAGCGTTACGCAGAGAAAATGAACGTGCATTCTGACTGGATAAAATTAATATCATGGCGGGCTGTTCAAACTGCGGGAATAGTTTGCTCGAGCTACTTTCAAAACACTATAACTTTCCAACCTTAGAACAAAAAACTTTTGTAAGTCTTGAATAAGGTTCGTTAATGTGTGTTTTATTGTTATGTTTATCACTACGTTCACACTGCAAGGCTTAATGCTCAATTCCGATTTTTTTGTGAAATCCGATTTTTTTGTGAGGTCGTTCACATTAACAAATATATGCGACTTGTATGTGATCCTCAGTATGAACGAAAAGCGACCTAAAAGTGTTCCGCATGCGCATTGCAGGATACGACGACGTCACACGCAGTGAGCATGGCCAGTGTTTACGGAAGTAAAACCGCCCGGTTGCGGTATGACCCATCCAATCTAGCTTGAATAGCTGCATCCCCCCAAATGGAAATCAGCTCCCTAACCTCTGCGTCCTTCCATTGAGAAGATTCAGAACCTTCACAGCCCGAAGCGTCCCTCGCATTGATGTCATGCGCAGGGGCGCAGATACGTTTTTTGAACTGGGGGGGACAAAAAACTGGGGGGGACAAAGCTGCCAGCAAACCAACCCCGATATGCCTGTCAAACTTGTTGTGGGTTACCATAGCAGCCAAGCTCGAGCTCGCAACCTGTGCAGTCTGCGCAGCTCAACCAACCGAATATCAGTCTTTTTGTTTTATGTGAATTGTTGCAACTATGTATACACTGCCGTGCACCTCAATAAACCGAATGGTAATTAGTCTTTTGATTTTTCCGTGAGGTTTGCCTTATGCAAAGAAAGACAGCATAGACGTTTTTTCCTCCCTATAAGTGGGGGGGACCGAGCAAGGTGAATTTAAATCTGGGTGGGACGAGTCCCCCCCTCTATCTGCACCCGTGATTATGCGCCATGTTGTTGTAACTTTTTTTGAGAGACCCGCCGCCTACTTCAGCGCAGAATAGTGACGTTTGTGGCTTGTTGATGACGTGTGAGTCGGATGAATGCGACCTGGCGGTTCAGACTGAAGTTGCATATGAAAAGAGCGGATAGGAATCGGAATTAGCACCACATATCCAAATGGCCTGGGTGGGATTTGAAAAAATCGGATCTGTGTCGTTCATATTGTCAATAAAAGATCGGATACAGGTCACGTATGGGCGAAAAGATCGGATTTGAGTCACTTCAGCCTGCAGTGTGAACGTAGCCTATATATTGCCCTCTGTTCCCCTTTAATAAAAATAATTGTAATATTTTAAAGAGCGACAGAATAAACAAGCATCTGTTTTAAGTATTGTAATCTAAAAATATATTAAATTAGATTAATTACCTCTTGCGTCATGTGGGCACAGTTTGTTTTTGCTTGTTATATTTTACATACCGGTTTAACTCTAAATCAGTCTTAACCTTAGTGTTTTTAATCATAAATATTGACACAAAGCAGGTTTATAGAAACCTTGACGTTTCAGGTTGAGAAAGGTATGCTCTAATTAAAATTCTCGTTAAATGTTGTACGCTGCTGCTTTTTGACCTGCTTAGTATTCATTAATGAGTTCACTATTACAAGTGAATAGTGAATCTCCTCCTGTTCTCATACCTGGTCCAGTGTGTTGATGAAACCTTGATGCCTTCTGTGTCATTGTGATGATAAAGAGGCTGTTTCTGAACACTCCTCAGACGTTTGAGGAGGTCTGTTTGTGAAACGATGGTGTTTAGCTGCTCAGATGTGTGTTTGTGTCTCCGGTCTGGTTTTATAGGATGGCCAGGCCATGCTGTGGGATCTGAACGAGGGAAAGCACCTGTACACTCTGGATGGAGGAGACATGATTAACGCCCTCTGCTTCAGCCCCAACCGCTACTGGCTCTGTGCTGCCACTGGCCCCAGCATCAAGATCTGGGTGAGCTCTTTGCTCTGATCATACCTCACACACTTCTGAGTTTGGTCATTAAAGCAAAATCCCAAAAATTGTTAGACTGAGGTTTTAGTTACATGATTGGCAGTTTTGGTAACGAATCAGCATGAGGGATTCAGTGATGAAACGTAAATGCCTTCTGCAATCCTGTGATGATAAAAGAGGCTGTTTCTGAGAGCACTGATCAACACATGCTTGCTTTCTAATGGCTCTTTTGTAACTGAAGGAAGCTCTGACTCACTGTCTGCTTTTCAGGACCTCGAGGGGAAGGTCATCGTCGATGAACTGAGACAGGAAGTGATCAGCACCAGTAGCAAGGCCGAGCCCCCACAGTGCACTGCTCTGGCCTGGTCTGCTGATGGACAGGTACAGTTTCTAACATGCGTTTTTGTTTTGTTTGACTTTTTTTTTAACTGATCTCTGGAGACCCCAGTGATTTTATAATCACATGAATTCTGAAACCACATGGTGAGAGTCCTGCAATTATGAGGGGATTATTTTGCTGACCAGATGGAATTGTCTTGTGTTTCCTTGTAAGTCATCTGTTCATGTTCCTTACCGTTGATTTCTCTTTTTATTTTATAGACGCTCTTCGCTGGCTACACTGACAATCTGATCCGAGTGTGGCAGGTTACCATTGGAACGCATTGAAAAATTTTCTAATGTTTGAATGTCGACTTATTATTAAAAAAAAACTTTTAAACATTCGTTTCCATGTGGTGTTTATTTTGCAGTGTTCTCTTATTTTAAATGGGCACCCACATCTCCTCTGTAGTTAGCAGATGTTTTAAAGAGGGTTATTTGTGATTTTTTTTTTTCTTTTTTTAAACCAAGTGGCACAGCATCACTCGCGGTTGTTTTTTAAAAAAAAAAAGTGATATAAAGCAAACTGGAACTACCCAGTACTGTAGGTTCTAACCCAGTGTACGCATGAAAAAAACGGCATTCTCAGCAGAGGAGTTAATGGATGCATGGCTATTTAGAAGAAGGCTGTGAAGTTCATATGTGGTAACTAGGCAACCACATGGTACGACGAGAAAAACTCAGAACTTCAGTGAGATGCAACTTAGCAAGGCTGCTACTGAGATGCATAACCAGATAATAAGCGTTTAACTAATAAACTGATATCAGGATAAACAAACTCAGGCCCAGCACAGTTATTGTCCCTATAAATAAACTCCACTACAGCAGTTATTGTGACATAATAAACTCCACCCCAACACAGTTACTGTCGCTATAAACAAACTCCACCCCAGCACAGTTATTGTGACATAATAAACTCCACCCCAACACAGTTACTGTGACTGTAAATAAACTCCACCCCAACACAGTTACTGTGACTATAAATAAACACTACCCCAGCACAGTTACTGGTGCTATAAACAAACTCCACCCCAACACGGTTACTGTGACTGTAAATAAACACTAGCCCAGCAGTTACTGGTGCTATAAACAAACTCCACCCCAACAGTTACTGTGACTGTAAATAAACACTACCTCAGCACAGTTACTGTTGCTATAAACAAACTCCAGCCCCAACACAGTTACTGTGACTGTAAATAAACACTACCCCAGCATAGTTACTGTCGCTATAAACAAACTCCACCCTCAACACAGTTACTGTGACTGTAAATAAACTCCACCCCAACACAGTTATTGTGACTGTAAATAAACTCCACCCCAACACAGTTACTGTCGCTATAAACAAACTCCACCCTCAACACAGTTATTGTGACTGTAAATAAACTCCACCCCAATACAGTTACTGTGACTATAAATAAACCCTACCCCAGCACAGTTACTGTCGCTATAAACAAACTCCACCCTCAACACAGTTATTGTGACTGTAAATAAACTCCACCCCAACACAGTTATTGTGACTGTAAATAAACTCCACCCCAACACAGTTACTGTGACTGTAAATAAACACTACCCCAACACAGTTACTGTGACTGTAAATAAACATTACCCCAGCACAGTTACTGGTGCTATAAACAAACTCCAACACAGTTACTGTTGCTATAAACAAACTCCACCCTCAACACAGTTACTGTGACTATAAATAAACCCTACCCCAGCACAGTTTCTGTCGCTATAAAAAAACTCCACCCTCAACACAGTTATTGTGACTGTAAATAAACTCCACCCCAACACAGTTATTGTGACTGTAAATAAACTCCACCCCAACACAGTTACTGTGACTGTAAATAAACACTACCCCAGCATAGTTACTGGTGCTATAAACAAACTCCATCCCAACACAGTTACTGTGACTGTAAATAAACACTACCCCAGCATAGTTACTGGTGCTATAAACAAACTCCACCCCAACACAGTTACTCTTGCTATAAATAAACTCCATCCCAACACAGTTACTGTGACTGTAAATAAACACTACCCCAGCACAGTTACTGTTGCTATAAACAAACTCCACCCTCAACACAGTTATTGTGACTGTAAATAAACTCCACCCCAGCACAGTTATTGTGACTGTAAATAAACTCCACCCCAACACAGTTACTGTGACTGTAAATAAACACTACCCCAGCATAGTTACTGGTGCTATAAACACACTCCATCCCAACACAGTTACTGTGACTGTAAATAAACACTACCCCAGCATAGTTACTGGTGCTATAAACAAACTCCACCCCAACACAGTTACTCTTGCTATAAATAAACTCCATCCCAACACAGTTACTGTGACTGTAAATAAACACTACCCCAGCACAGTTACTGTTGCTATAAACAAACTCCACCCCAGCACAGTTACTGGTGCTATAAACAAACTCCACCCCAGCACAGTTACTGGTGCTATAAACAAACTCCACCCCAACACAGTTACTGTGACTGTAAATAAACACTACCCCAGCACAGTTACTGGTGCTATAAACAAACTCCATCCCAACACAGTTACTGTGACTGTAAATAAACACTACCCCAGCATAGTTACTGTCGCTATAAACAAACTCCACCCTCAACACAGTTATTGTGACTGTAAATAAACTCCACCCCAACACAGTTATTGTGACTGTAAATAAACTCCACCCCAGCACAGTTACTGGTGCTATAAACAAACTCCGCCCCAACACAGTTACTGTGACTGTAAATAAACACTACCCCATCACAGTTACTGGTGCTATAAACAAACTCCACCCCAACACAGTTACTGTGACTGTAAATAAACACTACCTCAGCACAGTTACTGTCGCTATAAACAAACTCCAGCCCCAACACAGTTACTGTGACTGTAAATAAACACTACCTCAGCACAGTTACTGTCGCTATAAACAAACTCCAGCCCCAACACAGTTACTGTGACTGTAAATAAACTCCACCCCAACATAGTTACTGTGACTATAAATAAACACTACCCCAGCACAGTTACTGTCGCTATAAACAAACTCCAACCCCAACACAGTTACTGTTGCTATAAACAAACTCCAACCCCAACACAGTTACTGTTGCTATAAACATACTCCACCCCAACACAGTTACTGTGACTATAAATAAATACTACCCCAGCACAGTTACTGCTGCTATAAACAAACTCCACCCCAGCACAGTTACTGTGACTATAAATAAATACTACCCCAGCACAGTTACTGCTGCTATAAACAAACTCCAACCCCAACACAGTTACTGTTGCTATAAACATACTCCACCCCAACACAGTTACTGTGACTGTAAATAAACACTACCCCAGCACAGTTACTGCTGCTATAAACAAACTCCACCCCAGCACAGTTACTGGTGCTATAAACAAACTCCACCCCAGCACAGTTACTGGTGCTATAAACAAACTCCACCCCAACACAGTTACTGTGACTGTAAATAAACACTACCCCAGCACAGTTACTGGTGCTATAAACAAACTCCACCCCAACACAGTTACTGTGACTGTAAATAAACACTACCCCAGCACAGTTACTGGTGCTATAAACAAACTCCACCCCAACACAGTTACTGTGACTGTAAATAAACACTACCCAGGCACAGTTACTGGTGCTATAAATAAACTCCAACCCCAACACGGTTACTGTTGCTATAAACAAACTCCAACCCCAACACAGTTACTGTTGCTATAAACATACTCCACCCCAACACAGTTACTGTGACTATAAATAAACACTACCCCAGCACAGTTACTGTTGCTATAAACAAACTCCACCCCAGCACAGTTACTGGTGCTATAAACAAACTCCACCCCAGCACAGTTACTGGTGCTATAAACAAACTCCACCCCAACACAGTTACTGTGACTGTAAATAAACACTACCCCAGCACAGTTACTGGTGCTATAAACAAACTCCACCCCAACACAGTTACTGTGACTATAAATAAACTCCACCCCAACACAGTTACTGTGACTATAAATAAACACTACCCCAGCACAGTTACTGTTGCTATAAACAAACTCAACCCCAGCACAGTTACTGGTGCTATAAACAAACTCCACCCCAGCACAGTTACTGGTGCTATAAACAAACTCCACACCAACACAGTTACTGTGACTGTAAATAAACACTACCCCAGCACAGTTACTGGTGCTATAAACAAACTCCACCCCAACACAGTTACTGTGACTGTAAATAAACACTACCCCAGCACAGTTACTGGTGCTATAAACAAACTCCACCCCAACACAGTTACTGTGACTATAAATAAACACTACCCCAGCACAGTTACTGGTGCTATAAACAAACTCCACCCCAACACAGTTACTGTGACTGTAAATAAACACTACCCCAGCACAGTTACTGGTGCTATAAACAAACTCCACCCCAACACAGTTACTGTGACTGTAAATAAACACTACCCCAGCACAGTTACTGGTGCTATAAACAAACTCCACCCCAACACAGTTACTGTGACTATAAATAAACACTACCCCAGCACAGTTACTGGTGCTATAAACAAACTCCACCCCAACACGGTTACTGTGACTGTAAATAAACACTAGCCCAGCAGTTACTGGTGCTATAAACAAACTCCACCCCAACAGTTACTGTGACTGTAAATAAACACTACCTCAGCACAGTTACTGTTGCTATAAACAAACTCCAGCCCCAACACAGTTACTGTGACTGTAAATAAACACTACCCCAGCATAGTTACTGTCGCTATAAACAAACTCCACCCTCAACACAGTTACTGTGACTGTAAATAAACTCCACCCCAACACAGTTATTGTGACTGTAAATAAACTCCACCCCAACACAGTTACTGTCGCTATAAACAAACTCCACCCTCAACACAGTTATTGTGACTGTAAATAAACTCCACCCCAACACAGTTACTGTGACTATAAATAAACCCTACCCCAGCACAGTTACTGTCGCTATAAACAAACTCCACCCTCAACACAGTTATTGTGACTGTAAATAAACTCCACCCCAACACAGTTATTGTAACTGTAAATAAACTCCACCCCAACACAGTTACTGTGACTGTAAATAAACACTACCCCAACACAGTTACTGTGACTGTAAATAAACATTACCCCAGCACAGTTACTGGTGCTATAAACAAACTCCAACACAGTTACTGTTGCTATAAACAAACTCCACCCTCAACACAGTTACTGTGACTATAAATAAACCCTACCCCAGCACAGTTTCTGTCGCTATAAAAAAACTCCACCCTCAACACAGTTATTGTGACTGTAAATAAACTCCACCCCAACACAGTTATTGTGACTGTAAATAAACTCCACCCCAACACAGTTACTGTGACTGTAAATAAACACTACCCCAGCATAGTTACTGGTGCTATAAACAAACTCCATCCCAACACAGTTACTGTGACTGTAAATAAACACTACCCCAGCATAGTTACTGGTGCTATAAACAAACTCCACCCCAACACAGTTACTCTTGCTATAAATAAACTCCATCCCAACACAGTTACTGTGACTGTAAATAAACACTACCCCAGCACAGTTACTGGTGCTATAAACAAACTCCATCCCAACACAGTTACTGTGACTGTAAATAAACACTACCTCAGCACAGTTACTGTCGCTATAAACAAACTCCAGCCCCAACACAGTTACTGTGACTGTAAATAAACACTACCCCAGCATAGTTACTGTCGCTATAAACAAACTCCACCCTCAACACAGTTATTGTGACTGTAAATAAACTCCACCCCAACACAGTTATTGTGACTGTAAATAAACTCCACCCCAGCACAGTTACTGGTGCTATAAACATACTCCGCCCCAACACAGTTACTGTGACTGTAAATAAACACTACCCCATCACAGTTACTGGTGCTATAAACAAACTCCACCCCAACACAGTTACTGTGACTGTAAATAAACACTACCTCAGCACAGTTACTGTCGCTATAAACAAACTCCAGCCCCAACACAGTTACTGTGACTGTAAATAAACACTACCTCAGCACAGTTACTGTCGCTATAAACAAACTCCAGCCCCAACACAGTTACTGTGACTGTAAATAAACTCCACCCCAACATAGTTACTGTGACTATAAATAAACACTACCCCAGCACAGTTACTGTCGCTATAAACAAACTCCAACCCCAACACAGTTACTGTTGCTATAAACAAACTCCAACCCCAACACAGTTACTGTTGCTATAAACATACTCCACCCCAACACAGTTACTGTGACTATAAATAAATACTACCCCAGCACAGTTACTGCTGCTATAAACAAACTCCACCCCAGCACAGTTACTGGTGCTATAAACAAACTCCACCCCAGCACAGTTACTGGTGCTATAAACAAACTCCACCCCAACACAGTTACTGTGACTGTAAATAAACACTACCCCAGCACAGTTACTGGTGCTATAAACAAACTCCACCCCAACACAGTTACTGTGACTGTAAATAAACACTACCCCAGCACAGTTACTGGTGCTATAAACAAACTCCACCCCAACACAGTTACTGTGACTGTAAATAAACACTACCCAGGCACAGTTACTGGTGCTATAAATAAACTCCAACCCCAACACGGTTACTGTTGCTATAAACAAACTCCAACCCCAACACAGTTACTGTTGCTATAAACATACTCCACCCCAACACAGTTACTGTGACTATAAATAAACACTACCCCAGCACAGTTACTGTTGCTATAAACAAACTCCACCCCAGCACAGTTACTGGTGCTATAAACAAACTCCACCCCAGCACAGTTACTGGTGCTATAAACAAACTCCACCCCAACACAGTTACTGTGACTGTAAATAAACACTACCCCAGCACAGTTACTGGTGCTATAAACAAACTCCACCCCAACACAGTTACTGTGACTATAAATAAACTCCACCCCAACACAGTTACTGTGACTATAAATAAACACTACCCCAGCACAGTTACTGTTGCTATAAACAAACTCCACCCCAGCACAGTTACTGGTGCTATAAACAAACTCAACCCCAGCACAGTTACTGGTGCTATAAACAAACTCCACCCCAACACAGTTACTGTGACTGTAAATAAACACTACCCCAGCACAGTTACTGGTGCTATAAACAAACTCCACCCCAACACAGTTACTGTGACTGTAAATAAACACTACCCCAGCACAGTTACTGGTGCTATAAACAAACTCCACCCCAACACAGTTACTGTGACTATAAATAAACACTACCCCAGCACAGTTACTGGTGCTATAAACAAACTCCACCCCAACACAGTTACTGTGACTGTAAATAAACACTACCTCAGCACAGTTACTGTCGCTATAAACAAACTCCAGCCCCAACACAGTTACTGTGACTGTAAATAAACTCCACCCCAACACAGATACTGTGACTGTAAATAAACACTACCCCAGCATAGTTACTGTCGCTATAAACAAACTCCACCCTCAACACAGTTATTGTGACTGTAAATAAACTCCACCCCAACACAGTTACTGTGACTGTAAATAAACACTACCCCAGCACAGTTACTGGTGCTATAAACAAACTCCACCCCAACACAGTTACTGTGACTGTAAATAAACATTACCCCAGCACAGTTACTGGTGCTATAAACAAACTCCAACACAGTTACTGTTGCGATAAACAAGCTCCACCCTCAACACAGTTACTGTGACTATAAATAAACCCTACCCCAGCACAGTTATTGTCGCTATAAACAAACTCCACCCTCAACACAGTTATTGTGACTGTAAATAAACTCCACCCCAACATAGTTATTGTGACTGTAAATAAACTCCACCCCAACACAGTTACTGTGACTGTACAACCCCGATTCCAAAAAAGTTGGGACAAAGAACAAATTGTAAATAAAAACAGAATGCAATAATTTACAAATCTCAAAAACTGATATTGTATTCACAATAGAACATAGACAACATATCAAATGTCGAAAGTGAGACATTTTGAAATTTCATGCCAAATATTGGCTCATTTGAAATTTCATGACAGCAACACATCTCAAAAATGTTGGGACAGGGGCAATAAGAGGCTGGAAAAGTTAAAGGTACAAAAAAGGAACAGCTGGAGGACCAAATTGCAACTCATTAGGTCAATTGGCAATAGGTCATTAACACGACTGGGTATAAAAAGAGCATCTTGGAGTGGCAGTGGCTCTCAGAAGTAAAGATGGGAAGAGGATCACCAATCCCCCTAATTCTGCGCCCACAAATAGTGGAGCAATATCAGAAAGCAGTTCGAAAGTGTAAAATTGCAAAGAGTTTGAACATATCATCATCTACAGTGCATAATATCATCAAAAGATTCAGAGAATCTGGAAGAATCTCTGTGCGTAAGGGTCAAGGACGGAAAACCATACTGGGTGCCCATGATCTTCGGGCCCTTAGACGGCACTGCATCACATACAGGCATGCTTCTGTATTGGAAATCACAAAATGGGCTCAGGAATATTTCCAGAGAACATTATCTGTGAACACAATTCACCGTGCCATCTGCCATTATCAGCTAAAACTCTGTAGTTCAAAGAAGAAGCCGTATCTAAACATGATCCAGAAGCACAGACGTGTTCTCTGGGCCAAGGCTCATTTAAAATGGACTGTGGCAAAGTGGAAAACTGTTCTGTGGTCAGACGAATCAAAATTTGAAGTTCTTTATGGAAATCAGGGACGCCGTGTCATTCGGACTAAAGAGGAGAAGGACGACCCAAGTTGTTATCAGTGCTCAGTTCAGAAGCCTGCATCTCTGATGGTATGGGGTTGCATTAGTGCGTGTGGCATGGGCAGCTTACACATCTGGAAAGACACCATCAATGCTGAAAGGTATATCCAGGTTCTAGAGCAACATATGCTCCCATCCAGATGACGTCTCTTTCAGGGAAGACCTTGCATTTTCCAACATGACAATGCCAAACCACATACTGCATCAATTACAGCATCATGGCTGCATAGAAGAAGGGTCCGGGTACTGAACTGGCCAGCCTGCAGTCCAGATCTTTCACCCACAGAAAACATTTGGCACATCATAAAACGGAAGATATGACAAAAAAGACCTAAGACAGTTGAGCAACTAGAATCCTACATTAGACAAGAATGGGTTAACATTCCTATCCCTAAACTTGAGCAACTTGTCTCCTCAGTCCCCAGACGTTTACAGACTGTTGTAAAGTGAAAAGGGGATGTCTCACAGTGGGAAACATGGCCTTGTCCCAACTTTTTTGAGATGTGGTGGTGTCATGAAATTTAAAATCACCTAATTTTTCTCTTAAAATGATACATTTTCCCAGTTTAGACATTTGATATGTCATCTATGTTCTATTCTGAATAAAATATGGAATTTTGAAACTTCCACATCATTGCATTCCGTTTTTATTTACAATTTGTACTTTGTCCCAACTTTTTTGGAATCGGGGTTGTAAATAAACACTACCCCAGCACAGTTACTGCTGCTATAAACAAACTCCATCCCAACACAGTTACTGTGACTGTAAATAAACACTACCCCAGCATAGTTACTGGTGCTATAAACAAACTCCATCCCAACACAGTTAGTCTTGCTATAAACAAACTCCACCCCAACACAGTTACTGTGACTATAAATAAACCCTACCCCTTGCACAGTTACTGTCACTATAAACAAACTCCACCCTCAACACAGTTACTGAGACTGTAATATAAACACTACCCCAGCACAGTTACTGTCGCTATAAACAAACTCCACCCTCAAGACAGTTACTGTGACTGTAAATAAACACTACCCCAGCACAGTTACTGTCGCTATAAACAAACTCCACCCTCAACACAGTTACTGTGACTGTAATATAAACACTACCCCAGCACAGTTACTGTCGCTATAAACAAACTCCACCCTCAACACAGTTACTGTGACTGTAATATAAACACTACCCCAGCACAGTTACTGTCGCTATAAACAAACTCCACCCTCAACACAGTTACTGTGACTGTAAATAAACACTACCCCTAGCACAGTTACTGTCACTATAAACAAACTCCGCCCTCAACACAGTTACTGTGACTGTAATATAAACACTACCCCAGCACAGTTACTGTCACTATAAACAAACTCCACCCTCAACACAGTTACTGTGACTGTAAATAAACACTACCCCAGCACAGTTACTGTCACTATAAACAAACTCCAACCCCAACACAGTTACTGTTGCTATAAACATACTCCACCCCAACACAGTTACTGTGACTATAAATAAACACTACCCCAGCACAGTTACTGTCGCTATAAACAAACTCCACCCTCAACACAGTTACTGTGACTGTAAATAAACACTACCCCAGCACAGTTACTGTCGCTATAAACAAACTCCAACCCCAACACAGTTACTGTTGCTATAAACAAACTCCAACCCCAACACAGTTACTGTTGCTATAAACATACTCCACCCCAACACAGTTACTGTGACTATAAATAAACACTACCCCAGCACAGTTACTGTTGCTATAAACAAACTCCACCCCAACACAGTTACTGTGACTATAAATAAACTCCACCCCAACACAGTTACTGTGACTGTAAATAAACACTACCCCAGCACAGTTACTGGTGCTATAAACAAACTCCACCCCAGCACAGTTACTGGTGCTATAAACAAACTCCACCCCAGCACAGTCACTGGTGCTATAAACAAACTCCACCCCAACACAGTTACTGTGACTGTAAATAAACACTACCCCAGCACAGTTACTGGTGCTATAAACAAACTCCACCCCAACACAGTTACTGTGACTGTAAATAAACACTACCCCAGCACAGTTACTGGTGCTATAAACTAACTCCACCCCAACACAGTTACTGTGACTGTAAATAAACACTACCCAGGCACAGTTACTGGTGCTATAAACAAACTCCAACCCCAACACAGTTACTGTTGCTATAAACAAACTCCAACCCCAACACAGTTACTGTTGCTATAAACATACTCCACCCCAACACAGTTACTGTGACTATAAATAAACACTACCCCAGCACAGTTACTGTTGCTATAAACAAATTCCACCCCAACACAGTTACTGTGACTATAAATAAACTCCACCCCAACACAGTTACTGTGACTATAAATAAACACTACCCCAGCACAGTTACTGGTGCTATAAACAAACTCCACCCCAGCACAGTTACTGGTGCTATAAACAAACTCCACCCCAGCACAGTTACTGGTGCTATAAACAAACTCCACCCCAACACAGTTACTGTGACTGTAAATAAACACTACCCAGGCACAGTTACTGGTGCTATAAACAAACTCCACCCCAACACAGTTACTGTGACTGTAAATAAACACTACCCCAGCACAGTTACTGGTGCTATAAACAAACTCCACCCCAACACAGTTACTGTTGCTATAAACATACTCCACCCCAACACAGTTACTGTGACTATAAATAAACACTACCCCAGCTCAGTTACTGTTGCTATAAACAAACTCCACCCCAACACAGTTACTGTGACTATAAATAAACACTACCCCAGCACAGTTACTGGTGCTATAAACAAACTCCACCCCAGCACAGTTACTGTGACTGTAAATAAACACTACCCCAGCACAATTACTGGTGCTATAAACAAACTCCACCCCAACACAGTTACTGTGACTGTAAATAAACACTATCCCAGCACAGTTACTGGTGCTATAAACAAACTCCACCCCAACACAGTTACTGTGACTGTAAATAAACACTACCCCAGCACAGTTACTGGTGCTATAAACAAACTCCACCCCAACACAGTTACTGTGACTGTAAATAAATACTACCCAGGCACAGTTACTGTTGCTATAAACAAACTCCAACCCCAACACAGTTACTGTGACTATAAATAAACACTACCCCAGCACAGTTACTGTTGCTATAAACAAACTCCACCCCAACACAGTTACTGTGACTATAAATAAACTCCACCCCAACACAGTTACTGTGACTATAAATAAACACTACCCCAGCACAGTTACTGGTGCTATAAACAAACTCCATCCCAACACAGTTACTGTGACTGTAAATAAGCACTACCAAGGCACAGTTACTGTTGCTATAAACATACTCCACCCCAACACAGTTACTGTGACTATAAATAAACACTACCCCAGCACAGTTACTGTTGCTATAAACAAACTCCACCCCAACACAGTTACTGTGACTATAAATAAACTCCACCCCAACACAGTTACTGTGACTATAAATAAACACTACCCCAGCACAGTTACTGGTGCTATAAACAAACTCCATCCCAACACAGTTACTGTGACTGTAAATAAGCACTACCCCAGCATAGTTACTGGTGCTATAAACAAACTCCACCCCAACACAGTTACTCTTGCTATAAACAAACTCCACCCCAACACAGTTACTGTGACTATAAATAAACCCTACCACTAGCACAGTTACTGTCACTATAAACAAACTCCGCCCTCAAAACAGTTACTGTGACTGTAATATAAACACTACCCCAGCACAGTTACTGTCGCTATAAACAAACTCCACCCTCAACACAGTTACTGTGACTGTAAATAAACACTACCCCAGCACAGTTACTGTCGCTATAAACAAACTCCAACCCCAACACAGTTACTGTTGCTATAAACATACTCCACCCCAACACAGTTATTGTGACTATAAATAAACACTACCCCAGCACAGTTACTGTTGCTATAAACAAACTCCACCCCAACACAGTTACTGTGACTGTAAATAAACTCCACCCAACACAGTTACTGTGACTATAAATAAACACTACCCCAGCACAGTTACTGGTGCTATAAACAAACTCCACCCCCACACAGTTACTGGTGCTATAAACAAACTCCACCCCAGCACAGTTACTGTGACTGTAAATAAACACTACCTCAGCACAGTTACTGGTGCTATAAACAAACTCCACCCCAACACAGTTACTGTGACTGTAAATAAACACTACCCCAGCACAGTTCCTGGTGCTATAAACAAACTCCACCCCAACACAGTTACTGTGACTGTAAATAAACACTACCCAGGCACAGTTACTGGTGCTATAAACAAACTCCAACCCCAACACAGTTACTGTTGCTATAAACAAACTCCAACCCCAACACAGTTACTGTTGCTATAAACATACTCCACCCCAACACAGTTACTGTGACTATAAATAAACACTACCCCAGCACAGTTACTGTTGCTATAAACAAACTCCACCCCAACACAGTTACTGTGACTATAAATAAACTCCACCCCAACACAGTTACTGTGACTATAAATAAACACTACCCCAGCACAGTTACTGTTGCTATAAACAAACTCCACCCCAGCACAGTTACTGGTCCTATAAACAAACTCCACCCCAGCACAGTTACTGGTGCTATAAACAAACTTCACCCCAACACAGTTACTGTGACTGTAAATAAACACTACCCAGGCACAGTTACTGGTGCTATAAACAAACTCCAATTCCAACACAGTTACTGGTGCTATAAACAAACTCCACCCCAACACAGTTACTGTGACTATAAATAAACCCTACCCCAGCACAGTTACTGGTGCTATAAACAAACTCCACCCCAACACAGTTACTGTCACTATAAACAAACTCCACCCTAACACATTTACTGTCGCTATAAATAAACTCCACTCCCTAGCACAGTTACTGTCACTAAAGTCCAAACTAGCCCATATAAATAATTTTTTGTGGCTACTTCCTCACATAGAAGCTGTAGCCACTATGTCATCATGTTATAAGAATGTAAGAATGAGTGTAACAATCATTCACTGTGCATGCGCATACACGTGTTCCGATTAAAATGGCCGGTGAGCGTATACAATTCGGTTCACCATTTCCAATAAATGGACTAGACTAAAGAAATCGGTTTCAGACATGTTTATGCTTATTACTGAGGGAAAGTGCATTCCTATTTTAAAATATACCCCAGTTTGTCCCCCTTTCCTCGCCTTCTTCAGCCAGTGGTCCCATGCGTGATCTCAATGTAACGCACTTCTGATTTGTTACAGGAAGTTGTCGAAAAGAGACCACTGAACTCTAGCAATAAGAGTTTGGGTCATGGTGATAGTGTGTCTGTCAGCCTCAATTCGGAGGTTTCAGTTTCGAAAACTGTAAGAGTAGAGTAATATAACGTACAGACACTTGGTATATTTGCCTTCTGTGATTTTGAAATTGTTCATTTTTGGATTACGCTTCATTTTTGTGGCTACTGCCTCATAGAGTAAATATATATGCTATATTTATTGTATAGACATGGGATCATAAAACTATTTTATTTATAAACAGTAGCCACATGGACCCATAGGGTACCTTTTTTTTTTTTACTGAAGTAATTCTGTCATTAAGGTTATACTAACTATGAAGCCATTTTTATCGCTCACCCAGAGCAGTTTGTGGAATAAATAAATACATTTGTGGGTAAATTATATGGATCTGTGATGCCTTTTAATCACTTCAGACAGCTTATCGATTTTCATTATTAACCGTCATCATACTTGCCAACCCTCCCGATTTCGGCGGGAGGCTCACGATTTTAGCCTCCGTCTCCCGCCTCCCGATCGTATTTGTTAAAAACTGGATAATCTCCCGGTTTTGGGAAATCCCTACTGCCAAGTTAAAAATACTCCCGATTATGTCCAATCAGAATTGTATGAGAAACGCTGTTGACATCAACTGATATTTAACCAGTCAACGAACAGAATGACAGTCACTTCCGTAATGTAGGATTCACCCAGGCTGTCCGACATTTTTTACAAGCAGTCATTCATCATGACCACTAAACCCAATACCAAACGGCAAAATATGAATGCAAATACCAGGTTGCATGGGAGAACGAATTTCCACAGATAAGCAAATGTTCGACCAGCCTTTTGCAAGGTAAGACTACAAAGTGAATCATTTATCCCATTTATTCAATTGCGATTCAATTATCCCAATCTTATGGTGGGGTAAAAGCAGGTAAATTACATCTCATCTCATTATCTCTAGCCGCTTTATCCTGTTCTACAGGGCCGCAGGCAAGCTGGAGCCTATCCCAGCTGACTACAGGCGAAAGGCGGGGTACACCCTGGACAAGTCGCCAGGTCATCACAGGGCTGACACATAGACACAGACAACCATTCACACCTACGGTCAATTTAGAGTCACCAGTTAACCTAACCTGCATGTCTTTGGACTGTGGGGGAAACCGGAGCACCCGGAGGAAACCCACGCGGACACGGGGAGAACATGCAAACTCCACACAGAAAGGCCCTCGCCAGCCACTGGGCTCGAACCTGGACCTTCTTGCTGTGAGGCGACAGCACTAACCACTAACCACCATGCCGCCCGTTATTTTGGAATGCTGTATTTTTTAGTGTTTAGTTTTGTTTGTTTGATTTTTTGTAGGGGCGGCACGGTGGTATAGTGGTTAGCACTGTCGCCTCACAGCAAGAAGGTCTGGGTTCGAGCCCCGTGGCCGGCGAGGGCCTATCTGTGCGGAGTTTGCATGTTCTCCCCGTGTCCGCGTGGGTTTCCTCTGGGTGCTCCGGTTTCCCCCACAGTCCAAAGACATGCAGGTTAGGTTAACTGGTGACTCTAAATTGAGCGTAGGTGTGAATGTGAGTGTGAATGGTTGTCTGTGTCTATGTGTCAGCCCTGTGATGACCTGGCGACTTGTCCAGGGTGTACCCCGCCTTTTGCCCGTAGTCAGCTGGGATAGGCTCCAGCTCGCCTGCGACCCTGTAGAACAGGATAAAGCGGCTACAGATGAGATGAGATGAGATGAGATGGTAAGTCTGCGTCATGGCTAGATTTCTTTGTTTGCCCGGCAATATGGCGGACGCTGCGTGATAAACAACAATCTGTGACGTCAGTGAAAAGAGCCTCGATCAGAGAGTAGCACGTGACAATAACACGGACCAATCATGTAGCGGTAAGCAGTGGAGGCGGAGCTAGGGCTGTGAAGTAACTAGGCAACCAGAGAAACAAACCGTGCTCAGTGAGATGACGCTTCAGCAGACGTTCATGTTCAGTTTCGCGACAGACACTGAGAGTAATTAGCTTTAGTAGCTATCTGGCTAGTATTTAAAAACTTTTTAGGCATTTTAGTGATTTCTGTGTGAAAGAACAATGGAAGAAGACACACTGGAGCATCAGCGCGCGCCCCCCAGCCGCATTTCTGTAGAGAGGACTCTGGCTTTGATCAAACCCGACGCTATTGATCAAGCAGATCAGATCCAGGAAATAATCCTTCTGTCCGGATTCACCATTCTACAGGTAATAATTCACACACTGATCACCATCATCACTTCCCATGTGATACAAAACAAATGCAGGATACAGCTGGACATGTAAAGCCCTTACACCAAACCACAGCAATAACTCTGGCTCTCTGATGATCCTGTCCAATGTATACTATTTATACAGCAAATTTACAAAACAGTGACAATTCATAATGGGGAAAAAAAGTACTGAGGACTTGTATTTATGTGAAAGTTTAAATAATGTGTCATCTTTCTCAATTAAACGTATTAAAACAAGGAGTATCCAGTGTACTCAAGTGAAAAAATTCATCTCATTCATCTCATTATCTCTAGCCGCTTTATCCTGTTCTACAGGGTCGCAGGCAAGCTGGAGCCTATCCCAGCTGACTACGGGCGAAAGGCGGGGTACACCCTGGACAAGTCGCCAGGTCATCACAGGGCTGACACATATGGCCCTTTTCCACTACCCTTTTTCAGCTCGCTTCAGCTCACTTCAGCCCGACACGGCTCGCGTTTCGACTACCAAAGAACAGCACGACTCAGCTCGCTTCAGCCCTGCTTAGCCCCTAAAACTCGCACCGTTTTGGAGTGGGGCTGAAGCGAGCCAAAGCGAGCCGAGTGAGGCTGGGGGCGTGAGCAGACACTCCCCTGTGCACTGATTGGTGAGGAGGAGTGTCCTAACATGCCCACACACGCCCCGCGAGCACGCTGGGATCTGTAAACACCGTAAACCCGGAAGAAGAATAATTACGAATTACGAGAATTTCTGAAGCCTTATGCGCCTCGCCTCATCTATACGCTCTTGCCAGTATCTGTTGGCGTTGTCGGTGACAACAAGCCACAGCACCAAGACCAGCAACACTAACGACTCCATGTCCTCCATGTTTATTGTTTACTATCCGGGTTGTGAGACTACCGCTTAAAAGCTCACTGATGTCACTGTTTGCGCTGCTTAACGACATCATGTGACGTCCACCCACTTTCGCTAACTCCACCCAATGTGTCCACCCACTTCCAGCCAGCACGGTTCAGCGCGGTTGTAGTCGAAATGCAACTTCAATAGCCCCGCTCAGCTCGACTCAGCCCAACTCAGCACGGCACGGCTCAGCCCGACTCAGCCGCGTTTGTAGTGGAAAAGCGGCATTAGACACAGACAACCATTCACACTCACATTCACACCTACGGTCAATTTAGAGTCACCAGTTAACCTAACCTGCATGTCTTTGGACTGTAGGGGAAACTGGAGCACCCGGAGGAAACCCATGCAGAGAACATGCAAACTCCGCACAGAAAGGCCCTCGCCGGCCACGGGGCTCGAACCCGGACCTTCTTGCTGTGAGGCGACAGCGCTAACCACTACACCACCGTGCCGCCCAGTGAAAAAATTAAGACTTAAACATAAAATTTAAATCTTTCACTCATGGGGTGGCACGGTGGTGTAGTAGTTAGCGCTGTCACCTCACACCAAGAAGGTCCTGGGTTCAAGCCCAGTGGCTGACGAGGGCCTTTCTGTGTGGCGTTTGCATGTTCTCCCCGTGTCTGTGTGGGTTTCCTACCACAGTCCAAAGACATGCAGGTTAGGTTAACTGGTGACTCTAAATTGACCGTAGGTGTGAACGTGAGTGTGAATGGTTGTCTGTGTCTATGTGTCAGCCCTGTGATGACCTGGCGACTTGTCCAGGGTGTACCCCGCCTCTCACTCATAGTCAGCTGGGATAGGCTCCAGCTTGCCTGTGAGCGACCCTGTCGAACAGGATAAAGCGGCTAGAGATAATGAAATGAGATGAGATGTTTTCACATTGGGCAGCACAGTGGTGTCGTGGTTAGCCCTGTCGCCTCACACCAAGAAGGTCCTGGGTTCGAGCCCAGTGGCTGATGAGGGCCTTTCTGTGTGGCGTTTGCATGTTCTCCCCGTGTCTGCGTGGGTTTCCTCCACAGTCCAAAGACATGTAGGTTAGTGTCTAAATTGACCGTAGGTGTGAATGTGAGTGTGAATGGTTGTTTGTCTCTATGTGTCAGCCCTGTGATGACCTGGTGACTTGTCCAGGGTGTACCCCACCTTTCGCCAGCTTGCCTGTGACCCTGCACAGGACAAGCAGCTACAGATAATGGATGGATCTTTCACTGATGAAATTGAGTTTCACATGTTTTCACATTGGGCAGCACGGTGGTGTCGTGGTTAGCCCTGTCGCCTCACACCAAGAAGGTCCTGGGTTCGAGCCCAGTCGCTGACGAGGGCCTTTCTATGTGGAGTTTGCATGTTCTCCCCCTGTCTGCCTGGGTTTCCTCCGGGTGCTCTGGTTTCCCCCACAGTCCAAAGACATGCAGGTTAGGATAATTGGTGGCTCTAAATTGACCGTAGTTGTGAATGGTTGTTTGTCTCTATGTGTCAGCCCTGTGATGATCTGGTGACTTGTCCAGGGTGTACCCCGCCTCTTGCCCGTAGTCTGCTGGGATAGGCTCCAGCTTGCCTGCGACCCTGCACAGGATAAGCGGCTACAGACAATGGATGTATGGATGTTTTGACATCAAAAGTCACTTTTTATTTTCTAGCTTTTCATTTTAAAGCATGCTGAAAATATCATTCAATCTCTGCAAGGTTGCTGATCATACAAATGCATGAGATCAGACTAGACAATATTTTGTCTTTCACGATGGTCAGAATGTCTGATATAGTGCCATAAAGTCTTGCCGTGTCTTTGTTGGGAGACTGGCAACATTACAAGTTTGACCCCGACCAATCATTGTTCATGTCCTTGCGTGTGGTCAAGAAACTGTCACTCATGACTATCAGTGAACATGTCGTAGGAGTTGTCAAACTAGGCACAAAAAAAAAAATACAATAATATCTGACATGCTAGACTTTTCTTCAGGGTGTCGTGGGGTGTCCTAGAGGCCACGTTGCTGTTCTTTGATTATGTCACACTATAAGTCATGTATTCATATTTGGACCTGATGCTGGAAATTTGTCAGACATGAAAAAACCATGTCAAAATCAGGCTGAATTTGTGTAGTCTGATGCTGACATAGTGAAATAAAGAATGAATAAGAAGTAAAACTATACCTCGACCAATATTTACCATGAATTTGACTTTGACTTGACTGCCTTACCAGTTATGTTATATTATGTTCCAGCTACCTGTCATTAGTGAAGGAAACAGGCTCACAGAGTTAAATATCAACAATTAATGTTACCTCGAGATGCTTTTTAGCTCATCTGGCTGTAGGCCAGGCCAGATGAGCTTATGCGATCAGGCATTGTCTGTCGTATGCCCATCATTGTTGTCCGTCCACAATTTACATAAATCGCTATTTCTCCTACAGGATTGATCGTAAATACACCAAAATAAGACTCAAAGTACAATTACTCAAATATTCTCCACCCATGAAAATCACACTGAAGTAATTCGATCATATACACAAAGAGAATTAATGGTAGTTGTAATAATTTGTTGATTCTCCATCTTCTCGCTTTGCAACAGAAACGTAAGCTTCAACTGAGCCCCGAGCAGTGCAGTGACTTCTACACCGAACATTACGGACAGCCATTTTTTCCGAGTTTGACAGCCTTCATGAGCTCTGGCCCGGTCATGGCTCTTGCACTGGCGAGGCATCGGGCCATCGCAACCTGGAAAGGTTTGATGGGACCAAGCGACAGCACCAAGGCCAGAGAGACACATCCTGACTGGTAACAGATGATTCTTATTCCTCACATATCGTTAAAGAAGAACTGAAGGCAAATTTTTTATTATCAAACTTCTATATCTCATTTTATTAAATATCGGAATCCATTTCTGATCACTATTTTGTCGCTGCTGTAGCAAGTTATGAGTGTTTGAAATATGCTGTAATATATCAGTCCGTATGTCAAAGCGACGGCCGTAAACGAGAGTCGTCAAGACCTGTGCGAGACATCGTAGGACGGAAGTAAAACGTATAGCAGAAATCAAAGTGACCAACATCTGCCAACGTTGTCAAAAGACGCACGCGCCCTCTTTCGAATGCTGACGTAATCAAGTCGGAAGTTTTGTTTGTTTTGATAGCAATCAGGAAAGTTTGAAAAAAAGTAGGCAGTAATCGTCATTTAAACTCGTTTTTGTGCAATATTTCATTTGGAAAACAGTTTTCAAAATGGCGGCGCTGACACCTGGCTGACGCTTCACGTTTTGAAGTCTCGCACAAGCCTCGTGAAGATCGCGCGGATAAGTGACGCCTACCGTCGACCAAACGAACTAAATTCAACATGGCTGAAAACCGAATAGGCCGATAAGTATAATATTTGACTGCAGTTAGTTGCCAATATGAGTCACGATATAAGGTTACTAAAACCGAAAACGTCATTGAATAACACGTTAATTAAGAAATAAAGCAAGTTTAAAAATGACTTCAGTTCCCCTTTAAAGATGTAATAGGCAACTTAGGGCTTGTCCTCAGCACAAGAAATCCTGTTTGGAAAACGGACTTCCAGCCCGGAGGCTTGTGTGTCTTTGAATGGACTTCCTGTTAGTCATGTTATAGATGCGCTCATAGATTTACATAGAAGACTAGATGCCTCACCGCGTATTCCAGAACGTCCGCACAGGGCGGCCATCTTACCACAGGCAAGCTTTTCCACAGAATTTGCGGTACACTGAGGTAAGACCATTGAGGTGCTTAAATGTTTATACTCTTGTCTCGCTGAAATTTTGACGTATATACAAATGGTTTGATTTCTTAAAACATTATTAATGTGGTTGTAATTCTGGGTGCTTGAACATGCTAAAATCGTACCTTTTGTCTTCAAAAACGACTTACTGCAGCTTTGTCAAAGTTGTGTTTCATGCTAGGCTAGCTCGTAGCACCAAGTAATTTTACATGGAAGGTCATGAGATAATATTTTCAGTAACTGAAGTTGCACTTGCACATGGTTTTCATTTTCGGGTTGGTTAATTTAAAACAACTTACATTATGATTTCTAGAGGAAATAAAATTACTGACTGTGACGAGATGCCAGACTTCTGCGCGGCTTTCGGTTGCTCGAACCGGCGATGTCTGGAAAGTAGGGCACGCGGGATCACCTTTCACCAGTAAGATAATACATCATTTTTTTAAGGATAATCGGTAGTGTTATTTACTTAGTGAAATAATGTCCAATACAGTTCCTGATATGAGCAGCCGGGCTTTTTTTTGTCACAAACTACCGTGAGTCGCTGTCACTGTTTTATACTATTACTTACTCGGGCAGTGCATTTGTTATTATGCCATGATGTGAGTGCATTAGGTTTTTGAGGTGGATGAAGTATTTCTGAAGTTTCAGAAGTGAGTAAGCTGTTTATTTAACTTTAGCTTCCCCTACGGCCCTATCACATGTAAAAATATTTTCACTAAAAATTGGAAATAAATTGTATGGTTATTTGTCCCAAGGCCGCAGTTATCCATAAGTATGCAGTGTTAGGCTTCTCACAGCATAGGAATTTCAGCATGTATTTTTTTAAAAACATAAAATGATTATTCATCATTAATATCATAAATACATACTTCCGTTTGTTTTTTTTTATATAACAAACCAAACCGTTTGAATATCGATTGAAATTTGAGGAAGTTACGGTCATCTGAAAAGTACATATCGCTACCAACACAATGTAATGGGTAAGCCAGCTGTCTGAGGTAAGATGGCCGCCATGTGCGGACGTTCGACTTCGTTGACGGGCAACAGGGACGAGGCATCTAGTCTTCTATGTATATCTATGGATGCGCTAGTTCCTGGGGGCGGAGCTTCCTGAGCATGGGTGGGAATAGGACATGGGTTCAAGCAGTGTAAAAAAAAAACACGTGACTAATCTTACCTAATGCACCTTTAACTACTGTACATGCACACTTAAAATGAGGACTATTCAGCATACAGCTGAACATTGGGTATTCAGTTCTGATCATCAGAAATATCAGTCTTTTTTTTAGTTACTTTCAGAATCAGAATCAGAATCATGTTTACTGGCCAAGTATGTTGACATACCCAAGGAATTTGATTCTGACAATTGGTGTGTCTCTAGCGGTACAGAAAAGGGGGGAATGAATATATGTATAAGTAAGATAAATATATATATATGTATATGTAATGTACAATGTGACACATATAGACATTACATAATATATAGAGGATATTACACGGTTGTGCGAAGATATGACATTTATCTGAAGTGAATAAGTCAAAATATTTTCAACACAAGAAAAACTTCATATCTTCACGCCACTGTGTAATGTTCTTTATATTATACGGACACATCCACAAAAAATACACAAGTTAATCAAAATAATTTTAATTTTGAACCGGTTGGCCATTTTGACAACGCATGTCTAGTCAGCTGGAAAACACTGATATTTGACGTCATCGGAGTCAAATATCAGGAAATATTATCCATACAGGACACTTTTTCGATGGAATAAAAACATGTGTTGTATTCCCTTCTAGCAGGTTTCATTCATTTGGTTTGAGAGCATGCAATATTGTTAGCATATCGATTATCCTACGTGTATTACATCACTTTACCCAATGGAGAATGAGCGTTGAATATGGTTTACGATATTGCATGGTTGTCAAGACAACATGACGTCACACGCCGGAGACGTAAAACTTCCACGCTAGTGAGCGACTGGGACAGTTTGTGAACAA
Organism: Neoarius graeffei; assembly: GCF_027579695.1. Classification (NCBI taxonomy): domain Eukaryota; kingdom Metazoa; phylum Chordata; class Actinopteri; order Siluriformes; family Ariidae; genus Neoarius; species Neoarius graeffei. Next base: position 9,151,833 of record NC_083576.1, on the reverse strand, counting down.
ACATGGCCCCCAGGTTTGCTTCATTAAATACGGAAGATTTTGAGAGAATTTTGAAAGAGAAAGACGCGTTGAACACCCGAAAGGAATGTGTATGTATAATAATAATAATAATAATAATAATAATAATATTGGCTGGCTTTTTTTGTGGTATATCAGTTATATTCCATTCAGCTACTCATCTCGTTCAATATCATGCTAACTGAATGGACTAGATCTGATATTCCACGAAAAAAGCCAGCCAATATTATTTAAATATGTTTGAAGGAGGGGCAGCACGGTGGTATAGTGGTTAGCACTGTTGCCTCACAGCACGAAGGTTCTGGGTTTGAGCCCAGCAGCCGATGAGGGCCTTTCTGTGTGGAGTTCGCATGTTCTCCCCTCCCATGTCTGTATGGGTTTCCTCTGGGTGCTCCAGTTTCCCCCTCCCCAGTCCAAAGACATGCAGGTTAGGTTAATTGGTGGCTCTAATTTGACCGTGAGTGTGAATGGTTGTTTGTCTCTGTGTGTCAGCCCTGTGATGATCTAATATGACTTGTCCAGGGTGTACCCCGCCTCTTGCCCACAGTCAGCTGGGATAGGCTCCAGCTCGCCCGTGACCCTGTAGAACAGGATAAGCAGTTACGGATAATGGATGGATGCTTGAAGGATGATTTATTGACACAAATAATCAATTTTGTTTGCTAATCCTCAGCCTGAGAGCTCAATTTGGGACATCTGACTTGAGGAATGCTGTGCACGGCAGTGAAACGTTTTCGGCAGCTGAAAGGGAGCTCAAGTTCATGTTTCCCAACTGTAAGTAATAATCGTGCACACACACACACACACTGGTTACTTTAATAGGAACACCTGCTCATCCATGCGATTATCCAATCAGTCTGTCATGAGGAAGCAGCAAAAATCATGCAGATACAGGTCAAGAGGATCAAACACTGGGCAAAAGGATAAACTGTGATCTCAGTGACTTGGACCATGGCATGGTTGCTGTTGCTGAGTTGGTTTGAGTGTTTCAAAAATCTCATGGGATTCACAGAACCTACAGAGTTAAAGATTGTCCAAAGGTGTTCCTATTAAAGTGACCAGCGAGTGTGTGTGTATATCATATGTACAATGGTGCTTGAAAGTTTGTGAACCCTTTAGAATTTTCTATATTTCTGCATAAATACAACCTAAAACATCATCAGATTTTCACACAAGTCCTAAAAGTAGATAAAGAGAACCCAGTTAAACAAATGAGACAAAAATATTATACTTGGTCATTTATTTATTGAGGAAAATGAGCCAATATTACATATCTGTGAGTGGCAAAAGTATGTGAACCTCTAGGATTAGCAGTTAATTTGAAGGTGAAATTAGAGTCAGGTGTTTTCAATCAATGGGATGACAATCAGGTGTGAGTGGGCACCCTGTTTTATTTAAAGAACAGGGATCTATCAAAGTCTGATCTTCACAACACATGTTTGTGGAAGTGTATCATGGCACGAATGAAGGAGATATCTGAGAACCTCAGATAAAGCGTTATTGATGCTCATCAGGCTGGAAAAGGTTACAAAATCATCTCTAAAGAGTTTGGACTCCACCAATCCACAGTTAGACAGATTGTGTACAAATGGAGGAAATTCAAGACTATTGTTACCCTCCCCAGGAGTGGTCGACCAACAAAGATCACTCCAAGAGCAAGGTGTGTAATAGTCGGCAAGGTCACAAAGGACCCCAGGGTAACTTCTAAGCAACTGAAGGCCTCTCTCACATTGACTAATGTTAATGTTCATGAGTCCACCATCAGGAGAACACTGAACAACAATGGTGTGCATGGCAGGGTTGCAAGGAGAAAGCCACTGCTCTCCAAAAAGAACATTGCTGCTCGTCTGCAGTTTGCTAAAGATCACGTGGACAAGCCAGAAGGCTACTGGAAAAATGTTTTGTGGACGGATGAGACGAAAATAGAACTTTTTGGTTTAAATGAGAAGTGTTCTGTTTGGAGAAAGGAAAACACTGAATTCCAGCATAAGAACCTTATCCCATCTGTGAAACATGGTGGTGGTAGTATCATGGCCTGTTTTGCTGCATCTGGGCCAGGATGGCTTGCCATCATTGATGGAACAATGAATTCTGAATTATACCAGTGAATTCTAAAAGAAAACGTCAGGACATCTGTCCGTGAACTGAATCTCAAGAGAAGGTGGGTCATGCAGTAAGACAACGACCCTAAGCACACAAGTCGTTCTACCAAAGAATGGTTAAAGAAGAATAAAGTTAATGTTTTGGAATGGCCAAGTCAAAGTCCTGACCTTAATCCAATCGAAATGTTGTGGAAGGACCTGAAGCGAGCAGTTCATGTGAAGAAACCCACCAACATCCCAGAGTTGAAGCTGTTCTGTACGGAGGAACGGGCTGAAATTCCTCCAAGCCGGTGTGCAGGACTGATCAACAGTTACCGCAAACGTTTAGGTGCAGTTATTGCTGCACAAGGGGGTCACACCAGATACTGAAAGCAAAGGTTCACATACTTTTGCCCCTCACAGATATGTAATGTTGGATCATTTTCCTCAATAAATAAATGACCAAGTATAATATTTTCATCTCATTTGTTTAACTGGGTTCTTTTTATTTACTTTTAGGACTTGTGTGAAAATCTGAAGATGTTTTAGGTCATATTTATGCAGAAATATAGAACATTCTAAAGGGTTCACAAACTTTCAAGCACCACTGTATATGATATAGACAGGAAAATTTAACTTGTGTAAACTCATATTTGGTGAACGGCAACAATAAAATGACTGAAGAACCAAACTATATTAAAACTAATTTTACTGAAAAAAGATGACCGTTTGTTTGCACTTTGCGTTCGGTAATTGTCTGATGTCAAATGTTGTTTTGAAAAATTAATAGTCCTTATTAGAATGGTGTGCGTTCAGTCATTTTACACATTCTCATTAAGGGTGCCGATAATTCTGGTGCTGATTGAACCAGAAACACAAGCAAGAATTTTCGTCTACTTGTTTCTATAAACTGTATTTTTTTTTTATTTTCACTGAAGCCCCCTGCGTTTAATCGTTTCTTTATTTTCCTGTCTGTGTTCTAGCTGTAATTGAACCCATTCTTCAGGGCGAAGCTGCCATAGAGTACCTGAGCAGGAACATACATCCAACACTCCTCACCGGCCTGACTGAGCTGTGCAAGATAAAACCAGCCGATCCGTTCGTAAGTACAGCTGTAATTATTGTTCATAAGAAATAAGTGATATTACCGAAAATTATATTTCGTTTAGTTTCTGTTTTAAACTCTTTTGTCTCTAATTTGTCACCTTGTTATGTGTTTTCCCCTAGACATGGCTGGCTGACTGGTTGAGTCAAAACAACCCAAATACACCCCAAATAACTGAAGGGACTGTAGTTGAAAATGGAGTTTGAACATCATTGAAAATGATTTTATGAGTTTTCTGACAGAAATCTTTTTTTAATAAATGTGTATTAAGATTGTACACTTTTGAGACACTACTTTACTGAATGTGTTCATTAATTAGCTGCTTATGTGGATTTAATTTACATTTATTCCTTTGGTGGACACTTTTTTTAATCCAATGAAACTTACAACTGCACTAAGTAGATGAAAAGCTTAGTGATGCAGGGATTTGAACTCATAACCTTCTGAGTGGTACTCCAGCCCTATAACCACTGAGCTGCTACTTCGTAGCTCCACAAACTCTGTTTTGAGCCTGGGTTACTCCTGTCTGTGCAGAATTTTACATATTCCCCTTGCATCTATCGCAGAGTTTTCACCCACCTCCTAAAACATGCCTGTGGGTGGATTGCTGACTTCAAATTGCCTCTAGGTGTGAATGGTTGTGCTCATTGCTGTATGATGGACTGGTGTCCTGTAGTAGTCCACCGTGTTCTGCTGCTGTAGTGGTCTGGACACTCTGCAACTGCAATCAGTCTTTCTTCAACCCTCTCTACTGCATCCTGTTCTTCGCGAGCTTCCTTAGCTCCCGTAGTTTCCTTTCTGACCGTAACGGTCCTTGTCCTCTTTCTTTGAGGTCTGCCCTCAGAATACTCAGTAAGTTCTTGCAATGCCTTCCTTTTCTGGTGACCTGTACAAGGGTGTATTTGTGCCTTGTGCACAGTGATCCCAGGACAGGACGCGGAACTATGACAATCCTAACCAGAATTAAATGCTTACTGGAAAAGAATGAATGACACTCTATAGAATTGTGCATTTATTTTTAGTAATAATTGCCATGTCTAGATTTTCCTTTTGCAATCAATCAACATATGCATGCCATATCATGATAGTACATGTCTGATGATCTGGTTCATCCAAGCAGTTATATAAACCAAAGCATTTATGATTCATAGCATGGGGATCGGGCGGCACGGTGGTGTAGTGGTTAGTGCTGTTGCCTCACAGCAAGAAGGTCCGGGTTTGAGCCCTGTGGCCGGCGAGGGCCTTTCTGTGTGGAGTTTGCATGTTCTCCCCGTGTCCGCGTGGGTTTCCTCCGGGTGCTCCGGTTTCCTCCACAATCCAAAGACATGCAGGTTAGGTTAACTGGTGACTCTAAATTGACCGTAGGTGTGAATGTGAGTGTGAATGGTTGTCTGTGTCTGTGTGTCAGCCCTGTGATGACCTGGCGACTTGCCCAGGGTATACCTCGCCTTTCGCCTGTAGTCAGCTGGGATAGGCTCCAGCTTGCCTGCGACCCTGTAGAACAGGATAAAGTGGCTAGAGATAATGAGATGAGCATGGGGATCTGAGATCTTTTTAAAATGTTGTTACATTATCAAAGTTATTAAAAGTATTATTCAGCTTTGAATAAATTTCAATACCTCAGAAACAAATTATTGTTTAAATCCTATAAATAATGCCAACTTGGGGCTAATGTTATTTGTATTTGGGAAGTTTCAGAATAAAAACAGCTCAAGGATTACAATAGTCAGAATATTACTGAACTTATTTGAATAATAAGTGTAATATTTAAACAGGTGAATTATGTTCATCAGATTAATCTATGCTCAAGGCGGAGCGGTGTGTAACATTAAATTTATTTTACAGGTAAAGGAGTCTTTGGTTCCAAAAGTTGAGAAGCATTTTATTTATTTCAGACTGAAGCTCAATGGAGTGCTGTGTTTGGGTTTTCATGTAAATGTGAAAAAAAAAGCAAAACAAAAAACCCCCCAACCTTATGAATCAATTTGGAAAAGCCAATTTTAATCTTGAACATTTGTGTGAATTTTATTTCCATATTTATTAAAACAAACAAACTATCAATTTGGAAAAGAGTCCATTTTATTCTTCAACATTTGTTTGAATTTTATTTCGATATTTATTAAAAAAGGGAAAGAAATTAAAATATAAAAAACAAAAAAGAAAAAACTCAAACTATGTCAATTTGGAAGAGTCCATTTTATTCTTCAACATTTGTTTGAATTTTATTTCCATATTTATTTAAAAGAAAATATAAAAAATATATAATTGTAAATGCATAATTAAAAATATAAATGTATTATAAATCTATAAATCACTTTGGAAAAAAACAATTTTAATCTTGAACATTTCTGTGAATTTTATTACCATATTTATTAAAACAAACAAAAAAAATATAAATCAATTTGGAAAAGAGTCCATTTTACTCTTCAACATTTGTTTGAATTTTATTTCCATATTTATTAAAAAAAAAGAAAAACCCAAACTATAAACCAATTTCCAAAAGAGTCCATTTTAATCTTGAATATTTGTGTGAATTTCATTTCCATATTTATTTATTTTTTTTAAAAAAGTGCTTTTTCCGGCTTGGAAGAGATTCTGAGATTCGCGTTCGGAGATTCGCGTTCGGACGCGTTACCAAATGACGTAAGGCGAGCGCTTCTCATTGGCCATCCGCTATGATAGACAGTTCACATCATCCAATGAAAAGAGGCCTTATTCGGCTGTCTTTTCTTTCGTCCAGTAATATAACACCCTCTACAGGTCGGCGCAATAAGGAAGAGTTCTTTTTACGGAGGCTCTCAATAACCGACGGATTTTCTTTTCCCCTCCCCGAGAAGTGTAACGCTTTTAAGGTACTGGTTTCCCCGCTTTAGTTTGTGTATAACAAATTGTCGTTTATATAAATATTATATTCACGGTTTTGACTGAAAATTCGGTTGTTAGTGCATCCCGCGTGCGGTTACATAACTGAAGTAAGGTGCATGGCGGTTAGCCGCGGCGGCTAATTTTTTGAGTGGTGAAATTTATACTTTTAAAAAGGTTATAAAATATAATAATGTTCGATAGAGGATGTTTTCGTGATGTTTTAATACTTTGTTTCAGTATAGTGTGCGCTATAGCGAGCTGGCAAGCCGTTTTCTGGGGATTTTTGTTCTCGCGATTATGCTATTCTATGCTAGGCTAATCAAAATGGTGGTCAGCATCTAGCACGAGCTAGTGTGCACGCGCGCGGTCATTTTGTTATATAATGTGACGTTATTGCGTCGTTGTGTTTTTTTTTTTTTGTGATAACGGGATCCTTTTTTTTTCAGATCGTAAACAGACTCCATGGCGGACGCAGAGCAGCAGTTTATGGAGACGGCGGAAAACGGGTACCCAGGCGAAGAGAACGGGGCGCAGGGCTACGACGACGGCGGCGCGAGCGCAGGCCTGCAGGCCCAAACGGAGAACAATGGAGCCGGAGACGGAACTCAGGACGGAGACGGCGGCCGGATTGAAGCGAGTAAAAGTGAAGAAGATGCTGGGTATGTAAATTAAACCGATATAAATGTCGCATGGTGTTTTAGTGAGTTTGATTCGCGATTCTTTTGTTCGCTTTTTTTTTTTTTTTGGCGCCATGTGTGTCGCGCGCACTCACAGGGGGATGGGCGCTCGCGCACGACAGAGTCGATTCTTCTGTCCACTCGGGTGAAGAATCGATTCGGAGTCGATTCCACGCACTTTTGATTCGAATGAGGTTTTGCGCGCAGTGGGAGCTGGAATTCCGATTTAAATCTTACGTGAGTGTGTACAGAGCTACACTGCACGTTTTTTTGCTGAGAACATGCTGAATAACAAAGTTTACAGCAGAGAAGGATTGCACTAAAAGGCAAAATAAATGCCTAAACACCTTTTTTTTTTTTTTTAATTTAAACAATACTGTTTATCCTGTTTTAGAACTTGCTGTTTAATAACAAAAGTAAATGTACAGGATCGACTCCATTGGTCAACTGATTATGGAATTGCCTGTGTGTGTGCATGTGAGTGCCTTGTGCTCAAATGGTCATGAAATCCATCTTGACCTTGATGAGGGTAAAGCTGTTGCCTCAGATGAATAACTAAATCCTCATCACTCAATGTGCTGTTAAAGATGGTGATGCTTTTCCATAGATCCAAATGGCGCGCCTTTTGGCGGAGCCCGCCTTTCTCAAGGCTGTCTGGGGGACTTGTGTGAATCGCGCAGATCCGATGAGGTTTTTTTGGGGGGGGTGGTGTGTTGGAGTGTCTGATTATAATTTCATCAAAGTAAATTCTGTATTAAAATGACTAAATAAGCATATGCTGTTATAGTCCATGAAACATAGGAAGTATAAGTATGAGAAGAAAACAGTAAATCAGAAAGCTGCGCACGTAAAGCCAATTGTTTGCGTGCCAATTGCTGCTGGCTGCACTTCACTGCACACGCAAGGATTTCCATCAGTCCAACGTAAGTTACGTAATTGGCTTTACGTGCGCAGCTTTCTGATTCTGTTTTCTTCTCATACTGGCTATGTTTCATGGACTGTATCAGCGTTTGCTTATTTAGTAATTTTAATGCAGAATTTACTTTGATGAAATTATAATCAGATCCCCCCCCCCCCCCCCCCCCCAAAAAAAAAAAAAAAAAACCTGCATCGGATCTGCGTGATTCACAGAAGTCCCCCAGACAGCCGTGGGAAAGGCGGCATCCGCCAAAAGGCGCACCGTTTGCATCCATGTTTTCATATTGCTTTGAATAATCACCAAATACATTTACTTTTGTGTGTCCTGTGGAAAAAATGTTTTTTATACGTTTTTACACGATTCTTCAGTTGCACTTTCGATCAAAATAATTTGGATCATTCTTTAAAGTACTCCCGAATGATGTAAACAAAAATCAGTCCATTAAATTTCTCTAATTTTTGCATTTGATAAGTTTTGCTGGTCAAGAAAGAGGATGTGTCCTGTGATGTGATGCTTTAAAGATGTCTAAGTGTTTTTCTTATACACTCTGGGGTGAATTGCAGCGCGCTCCGTTTTATTTTCCATTTTGTATCGCCTTCGTCCTGTTTTACCATCTTTCATTGGTTGTCCTACATCCCACCACATTGCCAAAATGCCACCTCTACTTAAAGTTAATGCATCTTTCAGACTACTACACCCTCCTCCTCCCCCCCTTATTGTTTTTAATCTTTATGTTGAAGTACCGATACTTTATTCCTCTAGGAAAATGTTTGTTGGGGGACTCAGCTGGGATACTAGTAAAAAGGATCTCAAAGATTACTTCTCTAAATTTGGTGAGGTGACAGACTGCACCATTAAAATGGACCCAAACACTGGACGATCAAGAGGATTTGGGTTCATTCTGTTCAAAGATTCGGCAAGTGTAGACAAAGTAAGTTTTTGTTTTGTTTAGTTTTTTTTCGAGCGACCGTCAAAGCACTCCAAGTCTTAACTCTGAAGTTTCCACCTGAAAGCTGTTTGCCAAGCCTCTGGGTTCGTCTCTTCTTGCCAGGTGTTAACACAGAAGGAGCACCGGCTCGATGGACGGCAGATCGACCCCAAGAAAGCCATGGCAATGAAGAAGGAGCCGGTCAAGAAGATCTTCGTTGGCGGGCTGAACCCGGAAACGACGGAAGAACGGATCCGAGAGTACTTTGGTGCCTTTGGAGAGGTAGGTTCTCAGAATTTATACAGCTGGACACATCAAGAAAGCTTTTCTTGATGTGTATCGATTTGATATGGGGGTCTGTTTTTTGTTTATTTATTTTTGCCCTTTATTGCAGATTGAGACCATTGAGCTTCCAATGGATCCAAAGACAAACAAAAGGAGAGGATTTGTCTTCATAACTTTTAAGGAAGAAGACCCAGTCAAGAAGATCATGGAGAAGAAATTTCACAATGTCAGTGGAACCAAGGATGCAAACGGGAAGGAGAGCCTGGTGAGTTTGCAGTTCGGAACCAAAATGCTGATGTTTTTTGGACACTCAGACTGGTCGATTAAATATTTTGTTGTCCTCACGTCAGTGCGAGATCAAGATCGCTCAGCCGAAGGAGGTGTATCAGCAGCAGCAGTACGGCGGTCGCTTCGGAGGTGGAGGCAGAGGCAGGGGGGGGCGTGGTGGTGGTAAGTGATCGGTTTATACACTCATCCCAAGTTTATTCCGCGTTCATGCTAGCAAGCGGTTTGTTTTCCGTGTGATGTTTAAGTTTACTTGATTCTATGCAAAGTGCATATGGCATGAATGCTTCCAACCCTGTTGCATGTATCATCCTGCATTTCTGCACCTAAGATTAGTTTCAGTTTGCTGACATGATGCGCAAGAACAGGAAATACTATATACTTGTAGTTTCAACTTGTATCATATTTGCAGCCTCTAATTAAATGTGTAGAAGTGAGATGAGTGATTTGCCAGTGCAAACTGGTGATGTGGAACGTCTAGAAGTAATGTATTAAAACACATTCCATGTTTGCAGGCCAGGGTCAAAACTGGAACCAAGGTCAGAGTAATTACTGGAATCAGGGCTACGGGAACCAGGGCTATGGCTATGGAGGGCAGCAAGGCTACGGTGGATATGGAGGCTACGGAAACTACGACTACTCAGCAGGCTACTATGGTTATGGTAGCGGCTATGATTACAGTAAGAGCGCTTTCGTCTGTCAGTTTCAGTTTAATTAAACTAAGAGTGGGTGGGTGACTGACTTCTCTCATAACCTCCGTCCTCTTCTTTCTGCCCTTCAATTGCAGACCAGGGAAACACAAACTATGGAAAAACTCCAAGACGTGGTGGCCACCAGAATAACTACAAACCATACTGATCATGTTGTGCAGGTATGTCATGTGACTGCGTGTGGGGGAGAAGAGAATGACGAACAATATGGTCAGTAAAAGTTCAATCCAAGGTCAAATAGGAGAAGAAAACTGTTAACTAGATGGCAAATGCTTGGCAGTTGTATTTTTGAAGTGACTCCAAGGAAGTTCTGCCCCTTCATCCTTATTGATGTGAAATTAAATGTGTGTGTAACAATTTGTCATGCCACTGCAAAGTGTGTGTTTTATATAAATAAAGCTATTTTGCTCTGTGTGTAAACTAATAATGGAGATTTTGGTCTAATGATGACTAAATTTAAAAGGTAGAGTTTATTTATTCATGAGGGGGTTAGAATAAGCGAATTGCGAATCTCGGCCCACGCAGTGCATTATGGGATCGCTAATTTTTTTTTTTGGCTACCAAACAGCACTTCAAAATGGCGGAAAGCAGTATTGACAACTACGATTTAGATCAGTTTAAATTTTGGAAAGTTGACTATTTGAAACGGTTTTGCAGTCGTCATGGACTGCCTGTGACAACCAAGACCATGACTGGCACTAGGGCAAAATGTAAAGAAGAACTGGTTGCCCTTGCCTATGCAGCGCATATATATATTGTGTGTGTATATAAAATATTGACTACATCTACTGTTAATTATATAAAGTAATCTAAGCCTGCTTTAATCTGTAGGCCTCCTACTATAATCTATATGGCCCTTATTATGGGACATGAAGGTGGGAGATATTACAGTAGGATGGAAAGATGTAGTAAACCTGTAGGCCTTTTCTGTATAATAACTGCGTAATATTTTGTTAGAATTGCCAGAAATAAATGACAAACTAAATATCTGAACAAACAACTTTTTGCCATCTTTTATGTCCTCCTGGGTCTTTTTTTTGGTTGGAAATGTAATCAAAACAAACGGAGGTTCACATTTACATGGCCCATCTTCAGATGTAGGCCCAGTGCAATTGTGTTTTCTTCCACCGCTTTAGTTTATAACTTCCGTTAGTACATTGGTAAAAAGCACAGCGTGCACCTGTCATAGTTTTACAATTCGATTAAGGTCTTTAAGCCAATCGCTATAAAGCTTTAAAGTTCACGGTCCGCTACCTGTCTTCCTATAGTAACTTCAGCGCCTCGGTAGTTCGTTTGGTAGCTGAAATAGTTGACCTAGAAAAGCCGCGCATGCGTACAAGCGTTGCGCACTTCGCTTATTGGATAGCTCGAAAAAGATGTAACTTTGTTTAAAAAAAAAATCAAGATGAATGGATTGAAAGTGCGCCACTTTGTGAGATGACCTGAGAAAATAAACCAAATTGTTTTTATTTATTTTTAGGTAATGCCGCACAGGAGCCTGTGACCTGATCCCAGCCGACCCCTGGGCTTCAGTCTTTTACTTTTACTGGATGTAGGCAGAATCTGGACTTCTGCTCCATTTTTCTTTTTTTGTACAGACCACAAGTGAGGAACCGGGAAAAGCAAATGTCACTTTTCACGTTTTCATTTTATACCCTTTTTTTCTTTTCTTTTCTTTTTTGTCCATTTTACATTTCCAGAGATGGAAGTGTTATTTTTACTGTACTTTTTGGTACCTTTTTGAATCTAATGTATTGTATGGTTGTATTTTACGTCTCGGCTGCATTTACCACACACCTTCGCCCTGAAGCTCTGGAAAAGAAAAATCCTTTACATAATAAATTGATTTTTGTTTAATTTTGTCAGTGTTCCTGTACCTGCTTATTTTCTGTTTTCATGTGCTATGTGTTGCAAAGATGCATGGTGCGAAGTGTGCAGTGACCTGATAAGGGATTAAGGTTTTTTGTTTTTGAGTTTACAGCCATTAAGTCTTCTACGTGGAATTTTTTTTTTTTTAATAATATAAACCCCATGCTAGTTTTTAGGAGCTCCCTTTCCATCTTGTTGGTTAATTTAAAAAAAATAAAGTGGCTTTTGTAGTGGTTTAAAATTATACCTCAGCACATACACCTTTACCTGTAAGATTCACTGGAAATTCATTCCTGCAATGTCTTGGACAATTTGGTGGAAATAAACATGCTTTTTAAGATCTGTGGCATGTCTAATATTGTTGAATAATTATAACCAAACACAAAACTGTCTAAAGTCTGATCAGGTTTTGTGGATGTTGATGGCTGGGACTACAGACTTCTTGAATCTGATTGGACAGAAGTGTGCTAGTCATGTGTGGATGAGAAAGCTAATAATAAACGGATAAATTGTACAGTACCCTCCACAATTATTGGCACCCCTCATTAAGATATATTCTTAGGCTTCTAATAAGGTTTTTTTTTTTTTAAACAATATAGGACAACTAATGAAAAAAAGAAATCCAACCTTTTAATTCAAGTGCATTTGTTCAGAGGGAAAAAAATCCCACATTAAGAAATAATTCTTTTACATGAAATCATGTGTGCCACAATTATTGGCACCCCTGATGTTAATACTTTGTACAACCCCTCTTTTGCCAACACGACAGCACTTAATATTCTATAACATTTCACAAGATGGGAGAATACGGAGAGAGAATTCTTTGCACAATCTATCTAAATCGTCCTGGGTCCTTTCCTGTGCACTCTCCTCTTCAGCTCACCCCACAGATTTTCAATTGGGTTGGGGACTGAGATGGCCATGGGAGGAGCTTGATTTTGTGTCTGGTGAACCATTTTTGTGTAGATTTGGCCACATGTTTAGGGTCATTATCTTGCTGAAAGACCCAGTGACGACCCATCTTTAGCTTTTGTGCAGAGGCCACCAGATTTTGATTTAAAATGTCCTGGTATTTCAAAGAGTTCATGATGCCATGCACCCTAACAAGGTTCCCGGGGCTTTTGGAAGAGAAACAGGCCCACAGCATCACCGATCCTCCCCCATACTTCACAGTGGACATGAGGTGCTTTTCTGCATACTCATCTTTTGTGATGTATTAGTGTCTGTGTTGCCAAAAAGCTCTATGTTGGTCTCATCTGAACAAAGCACATGGTCCCAGTACCGCTTAGCGAACTCCAGACGTTTAAGTTTATGCTTGTGAGAAAAGGCTTTTTCCGTGCATGCCTCTCAAACAGCTTGTTGGCATGTAGATAGCCCCTGATGGTTGTTCTGGAGACTTTATGACCCCAAGAAGCTACTCTTTGATGCAATTCTCTAACAGTGAGCTTTGGAGAACTTTTTACTTCTCTTCCCATCCTCCTCACTGTGCGTGGTGGCAAGATAAACTTGCATCCTCGTCCAGGCTTGTTTGCCACTGTTCCAGTTGTTTTAAGCTTCTTGATGATTCCTCTGACTGTAGATACGGGCAGGTGTAGGCGAGTGGCTATTTTCTTGTAGCTGTTGCCTGACTTATGAAGGTCGACGCACATCTGCCTTACTTGAATGGTGTGTTCTCTTGTCTTTCCCATGTTGAAGAGTGGATAAGAGAAATAGGCCTCTGTGTCACATATTTATACCCCAGGGAAACAGGATGCGATGAATTACTAATTAAAGGTTCCTAGATACTCTGATCAACTTTATAAACTACAGTAGAAATGACAGAAATGCTTCAATTACATTTATTTTCTAGGAATTATGGGTGCCAATAATTGTGGGACAGGTGATTTTATGAAAAATATTTCTTAGGGATTTTTTTTTTAATTCACTTGAGTTAAGGGTTACAATTTTCAGTTTGAGATTATGCTTCTGCAATAAAAATTGAATTCATTTTAAGGCTTTTAACACATCTTAACCAAGGGTGCCAATAATTGTGGAGGGCGCTGTATAAGAGGATCAGAGAATTTTCTGAGAGTTATGGCAGGAGTCTCCGGTCTTCCTGTTTTGTCATGGTAAGATTACTGACAGAGGAAAGTCTTCAGGATGGAATTTTTTTTTTTTTTACAGGAAAAAAAAAATTAAAGCTGGTTAGGGAATGATTGCTTATCGCTGCTTTGACGTAAAAATAATTGGATAAATTACAAATTGTAATTGACATTATTGTGGTGGTGGTGGGGAACCCCACTGCTTTTGTATTATTGGAAAGCATCAACATCTAGCTGGCATTACGCTGTCGTTGATTATTTTCCTGTAACAGCACGCCCCCAAGTGGTGATAAAGGAAATTGACTCAATTACTATATCTCATCTCATTATCTCTAGCCGCTTTATCCTGTTCTACAGGGTCGCAGGCGAGCTGGAGCCTATCCCAGCTGACTACGGGCGAAAGGCGGGGTACACCCTGGACAAGTCGCCAGGTCATCACAGGGCTGACACATAGACACAGACAACCATTCACACTCACATTCACACCTACGGTCAATTTAGAGTCACCAGTTAACCTAACCTGCATGTCTTTGGACTGTGGGGGAAACCGGAGCACCCGGAGGAAACCCACGGGGAGAACATGCAAACTTCGCACAGAAAGGCCCTCGTCGGCCACGGGGCTCGAACCCGGACCTTCTTGCTGTGAGGCGACAGCGCTAACCACTACACCACCGTGCCACCCCCTCAATTACTATATATGCAGTAAATACTACAGTATATAGATTAATTTTTTTGAACATACAAAAATGCAGATTTAGAAAATTAACCTGAGAGCATACACTTTTTTTTTTTTTCCACTTCCTCTCACACAAACATTTTATACGTGGTAGATTTTCTTCCCAGAGTGCTGTTTGGTACACTGCTCCAAAATCTCACCTAGGTGTTGAGTATGAAGGTCAGAAGCATTGTGAAATGAAAGATTTATTTATAAAAGGAGACCAAATTAATGGATGATATTCATCCAGGAGCATCATCCATTAACCTGATTCTTCATTTTCAACCATAATGCCAAATGATACTGATGTCAGGACTGGTATAATTAACAATTTTATAGTAATACAGCTATTAATGTGTATTCCTGTAACAAAACAGTATGTCGTTACTATGAACAAAGTGTTACAGAAAGAATGCTGAACAGGAAAGAATATCAATCAGTCAAGAGCTGTCAATTTACAAGGTAATTAAAAAAAAAAAAAAAGTGTATTTAACTATTACAACCTGTAAGGAAGATTTAGTGGTTTTCACAGATATCTCCTGAGGGTGTACAAACTTATGCACTCAACCGTACATCGCATCCTCCTCCGGTTTTGCACTCAAGTTTCCATCAATGAAGAGTTATAACATCAACGAAACTGACCATGTTAAAACTGTTAATGTTATAGTCATGTCGTCCAGGTGAGGATGGGTTCCCTTTTGAGTCTGGTTCCTCTCGAGGTTTCTTCCTCGTGTCGTCTGGGGGAGTTTCTCCTTGCCACCGTCACCACGGGCTTGCTCATTGGGGATCGATTAGAGATAAAATTGGCTCATGTCTTGGGTCATTCAGATTCTGTAAAGCTGCTTTGGGACAATGTCTATTCTTAAAAGCGCTATTCAAAAAACAAACTCCTGTCCTGTATTGAGCTCCTGTGTCAGGACTTGCGCTCAGCTGTGTACACATTCTTTAGCTTTTTATTCCTTTTGCTTTCTGTAGCTCAGCAATGAATATTTCACCCTTCTGTGTACACGTAACATGTTGACGAAACATCTGGAAAAAAAAACTGCTGGACTCAAATGATACGTTTGTCATAGTTTAATAAAAGTAATAAAAACTCAAATGACAACCTGAAGAAAACGTCAAAGGAAAGGAAAACATCAGGGTGAAAAATGTTTAAAATATTAATTCTGTTGCTTATAGATTTTTTTTTAAAGTATCGTATTACATTTGTTTAAATATTATAAAGGGACAGCTTTGAAATGTATACTGTACGTTTATGCATTTACCATATTACCCCCCTTCTAATTGAATTTAATCATTTCCCTTAAAAAAAAATACAAAGTACCATATGTACAATAAGAATCATTTAAAGGATGCACAGACATCCACAGTCTCTTTTCTTTGTATACGGATGACAAAATACCTGAAATAATGCTGTAATTAAAAAAAAAAAAAAAAAGCCCACTTCAAACGGAACGGGGTGAATCCAGTGAAAGCTGGTCGATGAGTCAACGTAGCAGCGTACCAGCAGAAATGCATTCTCCACGGGAGGCACATCACAGGCTCAAATGTCCATCTCGAACTGGCTGTCCTCAGCTACAGGATGAAACACAGGTTACAAAGTATGTTAGCAGGGGCAGACATGGGCTGTCTGAGGGGCAGCGGCACCTAGAGGGCACTTTGTCCTTTTCTTGCATGTAGGGGAGCCTATAAAGTAACTGTATCTTGTATTTGCCACTGGAAGGGCATGTCATCACATTTATTCACACACATACAGGGGGTACCCTAGAGGGCACATCACATTTACTCACACATAGGGCACTTCATCATGCTTTCCCATTTGAGGGCACCCATTAGGGCACTTCACGTTTCCTCACACATAGGGGCAGCCTACAGGGCATGTCATCACATTTACTCACACTTAAGGGCATCTTAGAGGGCACATCATGTTTCCGCATATGTGCGACCACCCTAGAGGGCATGTGAACAGGTCTGTTCACATTTAGGGGCACCTAGAGGGCATTTCATCATATTTTCCCATTTCAGGGCATCCATTAGGGCACTTCATGTTTCCTCACAGGCAGGGACACCTTAGAGGACACATCATCACGTTTATTCACATGTAGAGCCACTTTAGAGGGCACATCATGTTTCCTCACATGTACAACCAGGGCATGTTAACTTGCCTACTCACATTTAGGGGCACTTAGAGGGCATTTCATCATGTTTTCCCATTTGAGGGGACCCATTAGGGCACTTCATCATGTTTCCTCATATGCAGGGGCACCCTAGTGGGCATGTCATCACATTTACTCACACTTAAGGATCTTAGAGGGCATATGACATTTCCTCATGCGTGTCCACCCTAGAGGGCATGTCAACATGTCTACTCACATTTTGGTGCACCTAGAGGGCATTTCATCATATTTTTCCATTTGAGGGCACCCATTAGGGCACTTCATGTTTCCTCACAAGTAGTGGCACCCTAGAGAGCATGTCATTACATTTACTCACATGCAGGGGCACCCTAAAGGGCATGTCATCATGTTTACTCACACTTAAGGGCATCTTAGAGGGCACATCACATTTCCTCATATGTGTGACCACCCTAGAGGGCATGTCAACATGCCTACTCACATTTAGGGGCACCTTTGAGGCCATACCATCATGTTTACTCACATATAGGGCATCTCGAGAGCATCTCATCAAGTTTTCCCATTTGAGGGCACTTCATCACATTTCCACACATTTCTGCAACCTAGAGGGCATGTCATCATGTTTACTCTCGCACCAGCACCCTAAAGGGCACATCAATGTGTTTACTCACATGGAGGGGCACCCTCAATGGCATGCCATCATGTTTACTCACATAGAGGGGCACCCTTGATGGCATGCTATCATGTTTACTCACATGGAGGGGCACTCTAGAGGGCAATTCATCATGTTTTAACATGATTCATCATGAGGGACACCCTAGAGGGGAGGGCATGTCATCACTTTTTACTATTTGAAAATCAACCATCATGGCATGTCACATTTTCTCCATTGTAAGAGCACCCTATAGGGCATTTTCTCACATTTAATCTTCTGTTTGAGGCAACTTCAAGGGCAGGTCATCACATTTTGCCTACCATAAGGTACTCTTGTGGGGGAACTTTCATGACACTTTTTCCACCATAGGGATTTGGTCTTCAGAAAATATTTTATTCTGATCAGAATGTCAGTAATGTGTGAATATTTGTAGAAAATAAAGCCAGCTAAATTTGTGATAAAACACATATTGCAGCAGTGATAGGATTGCTCAAGAGTCAGAAATATTACTAATAAAGACATGGCCAATCCAGTGGTGTTATGTGTCAAAGGATGATTCAATGCTGATTAAAAGTTTACAAAAGAAAAATAAGAAACATTTATTATGCAAATACATTTTGACCTTCATGTCAGACTCAGCTCGTTCATTAAAGCAAGACGGCCTTTCGATTTCATAAAATCAGTGAAATTTAGTTCGCGGTGAAATATGTTTATTTCTGGAATATCTCACAAAATATCAGGCCATTCTGTGGCTGGGAAGTTATTTAATTCGAGGGGATTAAAGCAAATAATGTGCATGAAAATCGCTCGCTTCGCGCAGTCAAGCAGACAGAGGAAGTCCGTGTGTGTGCGCATGCGCAGGTTTACCTTCTTCTTTTGGGTTTTACAGCAGCTGGCATCCACAGTGTTGCATTACTGCCATCTACAGGTTTCCCTTTGAGCGTGCACTGACAGTTCCATCATTCTGTCGCTAAACGAACAGCTGATCACACCGAGGTGCTCGCTGAGCGCCGATATTTATTAGTTTGGTCCTGCGTTTCCTTTCCTTTGTATATAACAAAGTCTTTTCTTCTCGCTTTTTTTCCGTTACTGTAGTCGGTCTTTCACGTTTCATTCGCACACTCACGTCCTCCATTTTTCTCTCCTGTTTCAAATTTGTATCCCGCAATGCTTTGCACGAACGGGGAAAGCCCACCACATCATGCATGACGTAGTATCTTGAATTGCGTCATGATGAAGCAGGAAAAAATAGCGGAGAATTTAGAACCATGTGGCTCTAAATTCATTAATTGTTCTATTAAAAAAAAAAACCTAATAAAATTGGAAGCCTGCGATTCGAATTCAGTTGCTTTCGGTTCACTAAACAAAAATAATTGGGTGTCGGGGAAAATTCTTTTTAGGACCTACACTTGAAAAATCTGAAAGGCAGTCTAGCTTTAAAGTCTTTCAGAGTGATTAAAGTACCACTGATACCTGTAATATTCTCAGACGTCACTTATATCACAATGTTCCCTAAAAATCCTGACAAGCTTATTCCCAGTCTCACCAGCTACAATTAAGAAAAAAAAAACATTTATATTCGCACACTCCTTTAAACGTTAATATAGTAACAGGATGTGCTATATTATTTTCAACTTTGAGAGAGAGAGAGAGAGAGAGAGAGAGAGGAAAAAAAACGAGGCTGTTGTGAGGGAAAATGTTTACAGCTGCTATAATGTAAGTGATAACAGAAACTTCCTTTGAGAACATTTCACAACATTGAATGTGATCATAAATGGTTAAAAAGCACTGTGATTATCAATAAATTATTGGCAGTGATGTGATAAAATTAATAACACATTTCAGGGTATGCTGGTATAGTAAAATAATGAACTCCTGGGTCATAACTGTAATTCTAGTTAACATCAGACTGCATCGCACTACCTTGTCGTTGATTATTTTCTGAGAACAACCCACCAGCTATGTATTTTCCTTCACTGGGACATGCCTAGGCAAACTTTATCCATCTGAAGAACCCTTGAGGAACCTTTTTTTAAGCCTTGAACAAGGCTTCATTTGTTCTACTCCTCTGGCAATTTACCCAGATTTGCTTTACCTGCTGCATCTTTTTCCTCCTCCAGCTCTTCTTTCAGTTCCTCGAGTTTGCCCAGAGGATGACTGGAAGGAACCGTCACCCCGGGAATCTGGGGCAGGCAGCAGGGCGGGGTCCGAGCGATCGGCGAGTTCCTACACTCAAGCAGGAACTTTCTGTCGTAAATGATACGAGTGCCTGTAGATAGAAAATGATTCAAAGCAATGAATATTTACATCTAGAGAGAAGGAATCAGTTTACTAATACAACGGAGTGCTTAAAGCATATATGCAGAGCCATGGCCTCACTTTTTGTTTATAAATGCCTTGAGACCTCAAGAATGGCACAGGAATAGTTTTAAGTGTTAACAATAAATCTAATATAGTCATTTTTACGATTAAAGTGATTTATATAGGAAGCGATCTGAGTGAATGACCTTGACGTCCATAACGTCACCGCAGGAAGTCTATTGGCCTAATTGCCATTTCCACTATACTAAAACACAGAGCTGACTGCAATGCCGATCCTCCATTTTGAGTTAATTTATCGCCATGCTACGTAGATGTGTTGCTGGCCGGTGCAGCAACACAGCAGAAGGTGGATTTACGTTGCATTCATGGCCCAAGAATGTTCAGATTTGGACGCGTTTTGTGAGAAATTCCCGGGCACATTGGGAGCCTACAAAGTGGTCTCGCCTCTGCTCTGCACATTTTACTGAGGACTCATACGAAACCTCTGATCTGTTGAGGAGCGTTGGCTGTATTGAAAGAGGGTGCAGTACCAACAGTTAAAGGGAAATAAAACTATAAGAGAAGGGAAAGTAAGTTCAGTTGCACCAGTTCTCCATGAGTGTGAGCCTAGGGTTGTTGCTAAAACCCGGGACGGGACATGTTATCGCTCGGGCAGTGACCCCCCCATGGTTGTTGCTAAAACCGGTGACATCCCATCCCATCCTGGGTTTTAGTAATTGCCTGAACAGAGCAGTAATGGCGGAGTACTCAGTATGGAGAAAATGGAGAATAAGTGGATCAGCCGTCTGATTTCTCCACTGGATATGCTCGCCTCAGCAGCAATATCTCGCCCTTATGTAGAAGCAAATTAATGGAGAACTGAAAGTCAGATTGTTTCGAAACAATCGGCCACAAGATAAGATTATTTAATTTGCTTCAGAATGTGATCGTCTCAGTTCATCTGATTATTTAATAAGCTTTTTACATTTTATCAGTGAAAATGCATGCATGTACATGTATGTTGCGTAAGTTATAACACCTATCCTGTTTTAATGAGAGTCAACCCACAATCAGTGAAGTCAAATCAGTCTTAGTTGAGCAAGTCGGTAACGGCATTTCTTACTTTCACCATAAATTTTTTATTTCTATAGCTGTCAAAGGCCTCGGCCTTAAAACCGGTTACCGCTGTGACGGCACGCACTCAGGGCTGGCTGGATCAGCGGGGAAGCTCCAATGCCAACTTTGCGGTCGATTTTAACTCTCAAAGGCTACGTTCACACTGCAGGCTGAAGTGACTCAAATCCGATCTTTTCGCCCATATGTGACCTGTATCCGATCTTTTATTGACAATATGAACGACACAGATCCGATTTTTTCAAATCCGACCAAGGCCATTTGGATATGTGGTCCTAATTCCGATTCCTATCCGCTCTTTTCATATGCGACTTCAGTCTGAACCGCCAGGTCGCATTCATCCGACTTACACGTCATCAACAAGCCACAAACGTCACTATTCTGCGCTGAAGTAGGCAGGGGGTCTCTCAAAAAAAGTTACAACAACATGACGCATAATCACGGGTGCAGATAGAGGGTGGGACGGGTGGGATTCGTCCCACCCAGATTTAAATTCACTTCGTTCGGTCCCCCCCTACTTATAGGGAGGAAAAAACGTCTATGCTGTCTTTCTTTGCATAAGGCAAACCTCACGGAAAAATCAAAAGACTAATTACCATTCGGTTTATTGAGGTGCACGGCAGTGTATACATAGTTGCAACAACTCACATAAAACAAAACAAAGACTGATATTCGGTTGGTTGAGCTGCGCAGACTGCACAGGTTGCGAGCTCGAGCTTGGTTTCTATGGTAACCCACAACAAGTTTGACAGGCATATCGGGGTTGGGGTTGGTTTGCTGGCAGCTTTGTCCCCCCCAGTTTTTTGTCCCCCCCAGTTCAAAAAACGTATCTGCGCCCCTGCGCATGACATCAATGCGAGGGACGCTTCAGGCTGTGAAGGTTCTGAATCTTCTCAATGGAAGGACGCAGAGGTTAGGGAGCTGATTTCCATTTGGGGGGATGCAGCTATTCAAGCTAGATTGGATGGGTCATACCGCAACCGGGCGGTTTTACTTCCGTAAACACTGGCCATGCTCACTGCGTGTGACGTCGTCGTATCCTGCAATGCGCATGCGGAACACTTTTAGGTCGCTTTTCGTTCATACTGAGGATCACATACAAGTCGCATACATTTGTTAATGTGAACGACCTCACAAAAAAATCGGATTTCACAAAAAAATCGGAATTGAGCATTAAGCCTTGCAGTGTGAACGTAGCGAAAAATATATATATATTTTTATTCCCATTTACGCAGCATACAAGAGTCAAGGATGGAGATATTATCCACTCAGAAATTTATTTAAAAATAAAGGTTCTGCGTATCTGCTTTAAAGTCAAACAAAACAAAACATTCACTGCTTCAATGATCGGGTTTATTTTTACACCCAAACACTTGACACTCGGGGATCTTCAAGGTTGTTTACAACAATTTAGATGTGATGTATCCACTAGATCTCAGCCTCGGAAAGTCATGTGGAGTGCAAGTGACGTCACAGTCTTGGATTCTCTTGTGTAATTTGTACTCAGAGTGGGATATTTGAACCTCAGAGAGGGTGAGATATCAGCGCCAGGGACGTTGTTTTTCTTTTAAAAACAAAATCTATACACAGTATATACACAAATACAAATATGAACAAGTGAACACTCGAACATGTCTTGTATGGAGGAGATTATCTGTCAGTATAAAGGAGTTTACTTTTTGGGTTTTTGTTTGACGAAGTTTGCATTACTTTAGGAAAGAATTAAAAAAAAAAAAGATTTAAAGCTAGACTGCCTTTCAGATTTTTCAAGTGTGGGTCATAAAAAGAATTTTATCTGACACCCAATTATTTTTGTTTAATGGACCGAAAGCTACCGAATTCAAATCACAGACTTCAAATTTTATTATTTTTTAAAACGGAAAAATTAATGAATTTATCTCCACGTGGCCCTAAATTCTCCGCTATTTTTTCCTGCTTCACCATGACCCAATTCAAGATACTACGTCATGCATGACGTGGTGGGCTTTCCCCGTTCATGCAAGGCATTGTGGGATACAAATTTGAAACAGGAGAGAAAAATGGAGGATCCAAATGAAACGTGAAAGACCGACTACAGTAACAGAAAGCGAGAAGAAAAAGACGTTATGTTATATACGAAGGAAAGGAAACGCAGGACCAAACTAATAAATATCGGCGGTCAGCGAGCACCTCGGTGTGATCAGCTGTTCGTTTAGCGACAGAATGATGGAACGGTCAGTGCAGAGTCAAAGGGAAACCTGCGTATGTGCACACACACTTCTTCGGTCTGCTTGACTACACTAAGTGAGCAATTTCATGCACATTATTTGCTTTAATCCCCTCAAATTAAATAACTTCCCAGCCACAGAATGGACTGATATTTTGTGAGATATTACAGAAATTAACATACATCACAATGACCAAATTTCAGAGGGAACCAAATTTCACCAATTTTATGAAATCGAAAGGCCGTCTAGCTTTAATTGATGCAAACAAAATAATTCATGTGTTGGGTTTCAGCGATATTTCTTCATGCAAAAAGACTGGTAAAATTGTATACAAGCACATTAATGGAAAAAAAAAAGGTTTTTGTTGATCTTGCTTCAAGTTTCCGATTGTTTTGTTGCAGGATAAAAAAAGTCACATTGAATTTTAACTACATTGTAAAAACTGAACACACAGTTCCCCGCACCCAATTCAAAAAGTATGGAAGGGGGTGCAAACTTTTGCACTCAATTGTAATAAACCAATTCTAAACAACTGATTGACTTCTGTATTGAATATACTCAATTTAGGAAGAAGAACCTACATAGAGGCTCTAATCGACTCCAGTTGTTTTCTCTGTTAATAAAATTATTCAGTTTGCATTTTATAGTTTTTAATTTTATAATCAAAGTTTTAGAGATGATGGACTATTTTTAGCTTTATTTAGCATTTTTTAAAAATTAATTCTAATCAGATGTGTTACGTTTCTCAGAGTGAAGCCATTACATCATGGCTTATCTCGTTATGTATAACTGTACATTTCATCTACGTCTTTTATATTTTGATTTTTGACAAAGGATTGTCTTTTACTTAACCCCCCCCACACACACACTGCTTGAGTACACTTATGAATCCATTACATATTGTTTGAAAAAAAAAAATCATGCATTTTATTTTCATTTGAAGCTTTTATTTAACCTATACAATAGCAAATAAGATCTTTAAAATAATAAAAAAAAAAGAACTTGAATCGTAAACAACCCAGAACACGCCGACTCTCAGCATGTGTTTATGAACCTGAAAATATTTTTATGACCCTAAAAAAAAAAAAAGACTCAGAAACTGAAAATTCAGAAAACAAAAGTATTTTCAGTGTTTCCTGTTTAAACGTCATTTTACGGAGTTGATCTTGACGATTTTACTTCAACCATTTTAACACTACAGTTCTGAAAGGTAATCGACGTTCTGCAGAAATTTCACCCAGGATTCAGATTAAACTGTTCATACGAGCACGAAGGATTTCCATACACACTTCCTGCTTAACACATCTATTCAACATGACCAAGCTGTCAGTGTGAACAAAACCAAGAGCCTTGAAAGTAATTTGCACCGAGCTTTTTGTCGCGGCTGTGCGAGCCAGCGAGGCGAGGCGAGGCGAGCCTTGGCAGCTGTGTTGAAGTTCTAGGAAATCTGAGCACATGTTCGAGGTGGAGGGAGCCATTTTGAGGCAGGACAGACCACATGGAGGTCTGACTGTGTACAAATGTGGCGCACACACACACACACACACACACACACAGCAAGCCGAGTACTCCATGATTTCATCCTTATGGTCAAGCTCCAAGACAGAGCACAGACTTTAACACCCAGCTGTAAAGGAGCAGTGATTAGATCAGATCAGATCAGTAGTTGGCTGAAGTTTGGCCTGTACAAGGGGTGGTGCTGCTCTCAGAGCTCTACTGGAGCCATGCTCTCGATCAAGAGGCAGAAAAACACGTTACGTAACCTTGTCTATTTTGCGCATGGTGTTCTTGACAAAAAGGGATGAAGGAGCAGGGAGAGGAACATGTTGACACCGAGTAATGTTTCATAAACACCAAGCTTCTGCTTGACTTCTACTCCGGTCCTTTTCTTGAAAATAATCCACTTCAGTTCCATTTTATTCATACAACACTTTTAACAAAGCAGATGTATGGAAATAATTTTAGATTTATCCTTCACGAGCAAACCAGAGGGCATGCTTGGCAAAGGAAATCTCCCTGAAATGACAGGAGGAAGAAACCTCAAAAGGGAAGACGACTCAGAAAGGGAACACATTGTTTTCTGGGTGACACCGGATACTGCGAGGACGGGTCGTTAAGGCTGCTGATGAAACTAGCTGCACTTTTTTCCACTTACTGTATTTTGTACTGTTCAGTGTTTTACAACTGCACAATAGATCATTTGTCAATCTGACCTTGTGTTAGTCTTTATTATTTATCATCATACAATACGCTCGACTAAAAGATAGTATTTTTGTGCAGCTCAGAGGTTATTTATAAATCACAGATGGCTGATATAAGATGGTATTCTTTGCTGTTTTTAGCATACACAGCAGATTATTTACTGCTAAAAATGTCAGAGGTTTTTTTTTTTCCAATTTTAATTTTTTTCTTTGGAAATATGTGCAACGGCACCACCACCGGCCCTAATGCTGGGATCAGGCGAGACAAAATCAGCCTGGTTTTGACACGACTTTGTCAGACAAATTTCCAACATCGGGCCAAAATATGAACGTCAGGAACGAGCAACTGGCCTTATAGTGTGACAAAGAACAGCGATGCACCATACGACACCCTTAAGAAAAGTGTAACGTCAGAATTTTTCTTCACCTAGTCTAACAACCCCTTCGACATTTTCTTCTGTAGTTCCTTCAAGACTGAATTTCTTGACCTTCCTCCCGTCCCCGAGGGCATGCAAGGAAGTGACTGATGATCGGTTGTGGTCAAACTTGGAGCGTTACAAGTCTCCTGACCAAGACGTAGGAAGAATTTATGATGGCACGATGATTGCCTAATCTGTCATGTTGACTACTGGGAAAGACGAAGATATCATGTGGTCTGATACCAGCATAAGAAAAACACAGCCATGTGTGAAGACAGGCTGGGGCTGATTTCTTTCGAGCCCAGAGAGTAGATTCATTGCACACAGAGTGAAACAGATTTTCAGCTGAGATTTTTCAGACACCTCATCGGTAGAAAACGACTGAGAAATACAGCTGAACGTGAACAAGATGGATAAATTATTCATATCATCCTTTTTTTAATATTTGGAGGAGAAACTAAGGCCCTGTCCACACGGCAACAGATTCAGGTGAATCCGATACAATTGTTTATCATTTCAGCCTCGTCCACACGGCACCGGCGTTTTGGGTGCCCCAAAACGAAATCTTTTGAGAACGGGTCCCAGAGTGGAAAGATCTGGCAACGCTGCCATTGCGAAGTCGTCTGGATGAGTAGAACGGATTTGTTTACGATGACGTCACAACCACATGTGCTTCACGCCGGGTAGAAGTGTAACGAACTCGATGCGAGTTGTCAACAAATCCTATAACTTGGTTCATGAAACGCGCTTACAAAATATTTTCACTGTGAATATTTATTGTGTAATGGTGCAAAGTGAGAGAGAGAGAGAGAGAGAGAGAGAGAGAGAGAGAGAGAGAGAGAATAGCCCTTAGGGCAGAGTCAATCCCGCCAGCAAAAATAGGGAAAAAAAGGAGCGATCTCACCTCTTCAGATGTTGGTTTAAGTCCTACAATACATTCCTCAAAAAGGGCGTAGAAGAACAAATTAATCCATCAACGTGTAGCATTCAATTTATTCCGGACCATTAAAGACGCCACCTTCCACGTAGAATCATACGTCATCCTCGCCGCCATATTGGATGGGTCAAAGCGGAGAATAAAGATGCCTCATTCATGTGCTGCATTTAACTGTACCAACAGGTTTGCCGTCCAAACGAGATCACATGGGATTACCTTTCACAGGTGAGACTGGAAAAATACTTTTCATTGTATTTGGTCATTATAATGTAATTTTACGAACAGATTTTTCTGACTTTGTGGCTAATATGAAGTCTCGCGCATAATAGTTTATGTGCATGCGTCCTTACTTCTATTGTTCTGGTGTCTCCGAAGGGACCGTCTTACAGCGCCCCTAGAGGTGTGGCATGTGTATTGCATCGTTTTCAGCAAGCGTTGCGTTGCCATATGGACCTGATATTTTACTGATCGTTGCCCATGTGGACGCGATATTTTTTTAAATAACATCTCGTTGCCGTTGTCGTGTGGATGTAGCCTAAAAGTCGGCAGCACAAACAAACATCCTCCAGTCAAAGTACCAAGAAAGGTCAAATGACAAATATACATTTAGTGGGGTTTTTTTTTGGTGGGTATTTCTTTAGTATTTGGAAGAAACATTATGGCTGAGCATTATGAAATCGCAAATGTAGCTTTCTATCTGCCTTAAGTACAGACAGATAGAAAAAGTATCATACTTTTTGCCATAGCCTTCTTCTTATCACACCATCAATAAGACCTTGTAATAGAACACATCACTCAAGCATAATAGCTTCATTCTTGAGCTATTCACAGATTTTACATTTTAATCCTCATGTTTTATCACTTCAAGGCATGATTTTGACACAAACGTTAAACAATTTAATCTAAAAATTGAATCATTTCTTCAAATAGCTCATCTTTGCCACACACAAACACAGGCCTCCATAACCTTGCCAGACCAACATTTTTTGGCCGGGACAGAAAGTCCTGGGTTATTCCTTAAATGCAACAGCTGTGGAAGTAGTGAAGGGTGGCTTTCCAAGAAAAATCCCTCCTACTTGGCACAGCGCTGCTGGTCTGGCCATTTAATAAAGACCATCTGATTAAAGAGGAACAATGAGAACACTGGATGGAGGGTTCGTCGACTGTTTTTGTTGTTGTAACAGCTCAAGAGTGTGGTATCTCTGGAACCAACAAGCTATGAATAGATAGCATATCATATTGTTATGTAAAGAACCAGTTATTCTGTCTGATAAGGAAGCAGCCAACATCTGATCCAGGATGTAGAGTTAACAAGCTATGAAGAGGAGATGAATGTAATCTCATGGCTTTTTTTTGGGGGGGGGGGTTTCTTATTCACAGAAAGGTTGCAACAGAAGCAGAGCTGCTGGAAGTATTGTAGAGCCAAGATAGAAGACACCACATGCTGGTTTCCACCATTTGTTATGTTTTTGGTTGGTTGAAAGTGGATCTGGATTGCTACACGACAGTATTATGGCTACCAAACAGCACAAACAAGCACTGAACAGCAAAATGGTACATTGCCTGCATGTTATGAAGATTTTTTTGGGATATGTTTTAGATGAAGAACTTTCGCCCACTTGCAAGTCTTGCCGCTTTGTGTTATGCAGTGTGTAAAGTGGATGTGTGTAGCTTGCACACCATGCACACTTCAATCCAATCCTGCTTAGTGAAAACCCCTCATACTGTACCCCTTTTTGGGAAGAAACATGTGCTCACCTCCTGGCGTGGTGGAGAACAGGGTTCCTCCAGGGGTCTGGCTGTAACAGTCTGGGAGCTGAGACCAGTCCTTCAGCTGGATCACACGGGTCGGGATGGGACAGCTCCTGGACTTCTGTGTATTAGCTGACATTGTGAACTTATAAGCTTGACAATTCAGTAGAAGAAGCAGACAACGAAGCTGTCCTACTGCTGCTTATTATTCTGTTTATCTGACTCCCTTACTTTTCTTTTCTGTCTGACTTGACGTCCTCAGCTAAACTAACAAACTTTCTAAAAGTGCATTATTTCAGAAGCACACAAGTTACAAGAGCTGTTGTACTTTTCCACAGCAGGAACTACAGCACTGGGTGCAGGGTGTGTGTGGATATTTAACACCAACAGACAGGACTTGCTGATCAGGGTTGCCAGATTGGGGGGTTTCTTTCCAAAGATAAAGTCAACTTGCATCCATCCATTATCCATCAGGGTCACTTGTGAAACTGAAGCCTGAAGCTGCAGCCAACCAAGAGGCACGAAGCTGACTTGGACAGGTCACCAATCTGTCATCATCATCATCATCGTCCCATAGCCCGCAAGGGCCGTAGAGGCACCACTGATGACATTAACAATCCATCGTTGGTGTGTCTAAGGCATTTTAAACTTGGCAGAGCCAATAGACCTCTTGCAGTCACGTGACCGAATCCCGGCTGGAATGTAAACAGCCGCCATCTTGTTGGTCAACAACACAGCTGAATATTGTTGCACTCGTATACAAAATGGATCAATTTCAACCGACGGACTACACTGCTCATTTTTCTAATGAACAGATAACTAGATATATGTCTAAAATAAACGACCTACAGATTAGTGACCCTTATCGATTACCGGACGTAGTTTTCACGACCGTGTCAGTGGATATTGAACTGCCAGAGGTGGAATACCCAGATGTGTATAATTACCTCATTAACTTTCCTTCGCTGTTCAGTGGTGAAGCACTGCGTGCTTATAAATCTCTGGACAGTTATCTTTACAGAAATTCAGGATTTGTCAGCCCCCCTCAGATGTGGCATCTTGTAAACAAGAAAATAACAATCCTCATTGGACGGGTAAGTCACTTAAGTATTGAGTACTAGTACTGATACTAGATATATCAGTAGTATCTGACCAGCCGATTATAGAATAGAATAAGGTAATTCCAGCTGTAATTCCAAATCGTCCATCTTGTTTACCATGGATCTGGCGTTGGAGAGGTAGAGGCTTGGCAGTGGAGGTTTGAGTGGCTGTTTTCTGAGCTTAGTCAACAGGCTGGCTCTGCCTGCAGCCTCGCTTTTGCTTCCTCTCCCGACGCCGCCTCCTTCGCCTGCCAGACCTGATAACAATCCACGGAGACCCCGCTGGTCTTGCTATCTCATCCGGAATGTTGTGCATGCGATGGAAATCGCTACAAACCGTCATTTTCTGCTGGAAACCAATGTCCAGTAAGTCCATACGGTTGTAGTGGATATTGAAGTCCGGTACAGACGAACAACACGCAAAAATACACACAAAAACCGTGCACAGGTAGGGAGAGCTTGTAGCCGCAGCATCCCCATCATGCGCCGCCATATCCACTATTATGGTTGAATATTTTATATTATCAGTTAGATCAAGTATCAGTAGTCTATCACTATTACTGTATATATGGTATTCCTGATAGCAGCAATCCATTTTGCACGCCTGTCAGGGTCCCGTGGCAGCCTACTGTCAAGTGTATGTGAGCATCATGGGTTTCCCACACTTGAAAGGGAAGGACTCGGACACAGGATTCCACTCGTCTTATGTTTTATTGATTTTCAGTGGAGTTGACGTTGTAGTAGAATTGTATATAGTAGGGTTTTCCAGAAGAAAAGGTAGAATTAGAAGTAGAACCAGAATTAGAAGTGGAACCAGAAGTAGAAGTGGAACCAGAAGTAGAAGTAGAAGGCGGAAATATGGCGTTTGACCGACAAGATGGCGTCTGTTTACAATCTGGATCGGCTGTGACGTCACATGCAAGTGGTCTATTGGTGGACAATTTAGAGTAGCCTAACCTGCATGTCTTTGGACTGTAGGGGAAACCCACACAGACAGGGGAAGAACATGCAAACTCCACACAGAAAGGCCCCTGTCAGCCACTGGGCTCAAACCCAGAACCTTCTTGCTGTGAGGCAACAGTGCCAACCACTAGACCACCATTCCGCCCACCAATCTGTCACAGGGCTAACACAGAGACAAACAACCATTCACACCTATGGACAATTTAGAGTAGCCAGTTGACCTTTGACCTAATCCATATGTCTTTGGACTGTGGGAAGAAACCAGAACTCCAGGAGGAAACCCAGGCAGGCTTGAGGAGAACATTCAAACTCGACACGGAAACTCCAGTTGTCCATGAGGTTCAAACCCAGAACCTTCTTTCTGTGAGACGACTGCACCATTATGCTGCCAAAATTCATGACCAACATTTATTTATTTTCATCATGAAATGCTGAGTCAATTTCTTTTACTTTAAAACTCTTTATCTTTGCATTGTTGGTGTCTTGTCACTTTGGTTAACTGTGGGAAGCAGCAATGCAGCAGCACTTTAGTACAATACTTTAGTCCATCCATCTCTACACAGTGAAAACAGATCAGCTTCCAAAGTGTCAGTTTTCTTGCAAGTGTCACCATCACACACGCTCATCATCTTCTAGATCGCTAACTGGGCAAAACATCTCTGAATTATCACCTGAATCACCACATCGTACCTCACAGCTAATCAATTTAAATCCATTATTTTTATCCCAAATATGTTGTTCCTAATTTGCATTATCCATTTTCTTTGATACTTTTGACTGAAGGGGCGGCACGGTGGTGTGGTGGTTAGCGCTGTCGCCTCACAGCAAGAAGGTCCGGGTTCGAGCCCTGTGGCCGGCGAGGGACTTTCTGTGCGGAGTTTGCATGTTCTCCTCGTGTCCACGTGGGTTTCCTCCGGGTGCTCCGGTTTCCCCCACAGTCCAAAGACATGCAGGTTAGGTTAACTGGTGGCTCTAAATTGACCGTAGATGTGAGTGTGAATGGTTGTCTGTGTCTATGTGTCAGCCCTGTGATGACCTGGCGACTTGTCCAGGGTGTACCCTGCCTTTCGCCCGTAGTCAGCTGGGATAGGCTCCAGCTTGCCTGCGACCCTGTAGAAGGATAAAGTGGCTAGAGATAATGAGATGAGATGAGATGAATTTATTGTGCTCAGTAGTGGGTGGCACGGTGGTGTAGTGGTTAGCGCTGTCGCCTCACAGCAAGAAGGTTCTGGGTTCGAGCCCCGTGGCTGGCGAGGGTCTTTCTGTGTGGAGTTTGCATGTTCTCCCCGTGTCCGTGTGGGTTTCCTCCGGGTGCTCCGGTTTCCCCCACAGTCCAAAGACATGCAGGCTAGGTTAACTGGTGACTCTAAATTGACCGTGAATGGTTGTCTGTGTCTATGTGTCAGCCCTGTGATGACCTGGCGACTTGTCCAGGGTGTACCCTGCCTTTTGCCCGTAGTCAGCTGGGATAGGCTCCTAAAGCGGCTCGAGATAATGAGAGGAGATGAGGTGCTCAGTAGTGCACTGGGAGAAAAACGGATGTAAGGATTCTGTGCAATCTGGCAACCCTGAATACGTGACTGGGATCATGTGATTGGGGGGGGGATGCGCTCGGGCGAAAGTAAAAACAGAATTCACCACGTGCTCTAAATAGGACGCTGAGTTGAGCACGTGCTCAGGAGCCTGTTCACCACTGCTGGTGCGGATCAAACATCTGTGTGTGTAAACACAATTAACTGGTTTCAAGTGCTCTGTGTGGGAATTTCCCCATAACGGTGACTCTGGTTGTTGAAGGAGACGTTTGTTCAACTATTTTATATGTATAGTATAAGACATCAATAAAATAAATGAACTTAGGCCAAAACAGTAACCATCACTATCGGTTTATTCGACACACGAACATTATACAGCAGTGTTCGGACAAAAACGATCGATTCTCTGATTCCATAGATTGGGAACCGGAAATCCGACTCTGAATCTTTGGAGCCGATTCAATACTTTGATCCTGATTCAGATCGTCATTGAGAAATTTACCGTGTAGAATCGATTCCTAGATTCGACCTGATTCTTTACGTTAAGATTAATCCAACTCATTCATGCTGCACGAAATGTACAATATTACTTTTGGGAATCGACTCAGAGGTTTCTAGAGTCAGTTCTGTACGTCGATACTGATTCAGCGTGTTCATATCCGCCATTGAAAAATCCATTGTGTGGAATAGAGTCCCTGATTCGACTTAAACAAATTCCAAAACACGGTCAGAATCGACTCCTAAATTTCTTATTCAAATCGTTCATCCTATCAGTCATTTTGAATGGTATTGCGTAGAATCGATTCCCGAATGCACAGAGTCGACTCTATGATTTCGGTTCGTCTTGATCACGCATGCGCACTGTTTGTTCACGCACGCGTATTGCTATCCTGCTAGCAATTCACCGTTTTCACACCGACACCAAAATCAGCTAATAAAGGTAGTTCGATTATTTAGACTATATAATATGTTTCTGGTGATATTTGTAATATATTTATAAAAGGTTAAAGAGTAATTTTGTTTAATGGACGGTTAATGTAACATGTTAAGTCAAATAAAGGGTGCTGGTTGTAGTTAGCTTAGCTTAGCTAGCTAACCGGAATAATTAGCACACGACTGAATAGATTGACCTGTTTTTCCTCTTTTTGCTTTATTCGGGTTTGCAGTTGCTTTTCTGATGGTGCAGTACATATTCTGCACCCCAAAAACACGTTATTTTGGATGTACAATGCTTTAAAGCGGGTGTGAAAACACTCTGTGTAGTATACGCATACATTCTTAACGAAATTTAGCCTGACTGCTTGCTTTAAAGGTGCAGTAAGCGATTTTTTTACATTCCTTAATTGTACAAAAAACATGGAGAATATGTAAAACATGATTAAAAAATAATGGCTTAAACTTCGGTCTTAACAAAAATGTATTAAGTTGCTGAGAAAACGTGTTTGGAAAAGTGCTGTCCGGGCCGGAATACTTGGTTGTGTTTCGTCATTTTATCTACTGTACACTCCACAGCTGTGTTGGCTGTCCTTTCCTAACCCCTTTTCCTTAACCTCGATGGAAAACGTCACGAGGTTAAAGGAGATACACAGAGCCTTTATTTTTAAATACATTTCTGAGTGGATAGTATCTCCATCTTTGACTCTTGTATGCTGCATAAATGTGAATAAAAAAAATATTTTTGAGAGTTAAAATCAACCGCAAAGTTGGCATTGGAGCTGCCCTGCTGATCCAGCCAGCCCTGAGTGCGTAACGTCACAGCGATAACCGGTTTTAAGGCCGAGGCCTTTTACAGCTATAGAAATAAATTTATGGTGAAAGTAAGAAATACTGTTATCGACTTGCTCACCTAAGACTGATTTGACATCATTGATTATGGGTTGACTCTCATTAAAACAGGATAGGCGTTATAACTTATGCAACATGCATGCATTTTCACTGATAAAAGGTTAATTAAATAATCAGATGAACTGAGACAATCACATTCTGAAGCAAATTAAATAATCTTATACCGCTAACTTAAACACACAATACAAGTTACATGTATTAATCTAAACGCAGGTAAACAACGAGTGGTGGTGTTTTGTATCCAAATGAGAGTCGGAGCTTACCCGTCTGTGTTCTCGCTTCTTGAAGGCCGACTGTTTTGAAACAGTCTGACTTTCAGTTCTCCGTTCATTCGCTTCTTCAACGTAAGGACGAGATATTGCTGCTGAGGCGAGCGTATCCAGCGAAGAAATCAGACGGCTGGTCCACTCATTCTCCATTTTCTCCATACCGAGTACTCCGCCATTACTGCTCGGCTCAGGCAATTACTAAAACCCAGGACGGGACGTCACCGGTTTTAGCAACAACCGCAGGGAGGTCACTGCCCGAGCGATAATGTCCCGTTTCATCCCGGGTTTTAGCAACAACCCTCGGCTCAGGCTCCGGGAGGACTGGTGTAACTGAATTTACTTTCCTTTTCTTATAGTTTTCTTTTCTTTTAATTGTTGGTACTGCACCCTCTTTCAATACGGACTTATAGCCAACGCTCCTCAACGGATCAGAGTTCTCGTACGAGTCTTCAGTAAAATGTGCAGAACAGAGTAGAGACCATTTCGTAGGCGCCCAATGTGCCCGTGAACTTCTCGCAAAACGCGTCCAAATCTTTGCAGTTTGAACATTCTTGGGCCATGAATGCAACGTAAATCCACCTTCTGTCATGTTGCTCTACTGGCCAAAAACAGATCTACATGGCATGGTGATAAATTAGCTCAAAATGGAAGATTGGAGTTGCAGTCAGCTCTGTGTTTTAGTATAGCGGAAATGGCGACGAGACCGATAGACTTCCTGCTGTGACATCACGGACGTCAAGGTCATTCAGTCAGACCGCTACCTATATGAATCATTTTAATCGTGAAAATGACTATATTAGATTTATTGTTAACGCTTAAAACTATTCCTGTGCCATTCTTGAGGTCTCAAAGCATTTATAAACAAAAAGTGAGGCCATGGCTCTGCGTATATGCTTTAAGGAAAGATGTGAAGAAGAATTCCTAAGGATGCAAGAAACGACATCTTTGGTGCTAAGAGAAGGCGATTGAGAAAATAGGACTAGATCATGGACTATGGGTTACGGAAATATAATTAAAAAAAGATACAAAATATGGAATGGTTATGGATTTTAATACAGATGCTAGTAATTTATGGATTGGTCACAGATGTCACAATGATACAGGTGTCATAAAGATTGTCTCCATGGTGATGCTATCTGCTGATGGTAGCTACATGATGGAGGTAGAAGTGCTAGATAAAGCTGAGCCAATACTCACGAATCGGCAGCCGAGTCTTTCAATAAAAGATGTGGAACATTTAATAGTATACAGAGAACACAACTCTGAAATGGTATTTTTGCCCAAAGGTGGTGAAGTTTACGTATTTCATCCAAAGACTGATGTAGAAAGTAGGGACTGGGTAGCAGATGGTCGCAGATAAATTATAATAAAAAAGGATACAAAATGTGGATGATGTATCATGGATAAAACAAATTAAGAAGTCTAGAACAATTAAATGTTTGTCGTTGTAATTATTCAGACCGTAAGGATTTTAGAAATTCATTACTAATCCGTATTCAGTTTGTTCGAGCCTAACATATCTGCATTATATCCTCGGTCTATGTTATAAGCATGGCAGATGGAGAGGGTTTCGTGGTGCGAGTGAGAGGATTGCCTTGGTCCTGTTCAGCAGATGAAGTCCAGAGATTCTTCTCAGGTAAAATCAAGACCTCACATTTCTACTTAAGATCTCATTCGGATGCAAATTGAAACGTCGGGCTTCACCTGTGTTGCAGACTGTAAAATCGCAAGCAACGGCGCGAGCATACACTTCACGTACACGAGGGAAGGGCGGCCGAGCGGCGAGGCGTTTGTGGAGTTCGAAAGCGAGGAAGATCTAAAGATTGCCGTGAAGAAGGATCGAGAAACTATGGGACACCGTTATGTAGAAGGTGAGTGTCGGGGAAAGGAGGGTGAAAGCATGTGAGAGTGATGCGACCAGGTACTGAGTGAGCGTTGTGTTGTTTTAGTCTTCAAATCCAACAATGTGGAGATGGACTGGGTCTTAAAGCACACTGGTCCTAACTGTCCGGACACAGCAGGGGACGGCCTGGTCAGGCTTCGGGGTCTGCCCTTCGGCTGCAGCAAAGAGGAGATTGTTCAGTTTTTTGCAGGTATGTCTGCGAGCACTTTGGGTGTTTATCCCACACCTCATCAATCACAAACTCTCAGTATGTAAGTCAATGTTTGAGAATGCTTCTAGGCTATGATTTTTGTGGCATTAGGTCAGTTGTAATATTTAGTAATTATATAGAAAGCCATAAAGACCAAAATGTCACTTTTATATTCTTATCTCATAAACTAATGGTTGCCTGTATGCCTCATGTTAAGACCTTTGCATGATAAGGAGGCATGGGGTGTTTTTCCACTGCACACTCAAACAAGACCTGACCCAAAAAGGTACCAACAGAACCTGGGCTTACTCTGCATCAGCATCATTATTATGAAATTTCAGGTGAAGTCTGTATTTAGATATAATCCTGATACTAAAGACTCCTAAAATGACCGGGTGTAAACTTTTAAATGTAAAATTGTTGCTTTCGGTAAGTAAATATGATGGCGTGAAATTAACACTGGGTCTCGTTTATCAAGCTGGTTATGAATGGTTTTATTCGTAAATAATTTGCACGAGCACTTCTGCAAGAAAGTTGTCATTCGTAGAAATCCTGTAAATTTGACAAAACGTTTGATTTAGTACGAAGTACTTGTGTTTGTGTACATTTACGCACAAGAACAATAATTTAAACCTCGACTTAATCAATTTC
This sequence comes from Neoarius graeffei, assembly GCF_027579695.1. Lineage (NCBI taxonomy): Eukaryota > Metazoa > Chordata > Actinopteri > Siluriformes > Ariidae > Neoarius > Neoarius graeffei. Next base: position 9,115,101 of record NC_083576.1, on the reverse strand, counting down.
AGATCTATTCAAACTATATCATTTGCATGGATTAATGCACTTTTACTGTATATCTGGAACATACTATGGAGTTTAAATCACTTATTTTATTACATTCATGGCATTTACCAGAAGGTCTCATGAAGATAGACTTATAGAAAAGCTTTGGAGTCTCTATCAGAAACACATCAAGCTAGTTCACTAGGTTGGACACTGATACCCCTTTTCTACCAAATCAGTTCCAGGGCTGGTTCGGGGCCAGTGCTTAGTTTGGAACCGGGTTTTCTGTTTCCACTGACAAAGAACTGGCTCTGGGCCAGAAAAACCGGTTCCAGCGTAGCACCAGCTCTTTGCTGGGCCAGAGGAAAGAACTGCTTACGTCAGCGGGGGGGGGGGGGGGGCCGAGTTGTTAAGACCAACAACAATAGATAGTTTTCACTGACGTCACGGCATTCCGGGGAACGCCCCCCAGCTGCCATCTTGGAGGGCAAACAAAACGGACCATCGCCACTACCGGCTACGTTATCTCGGATGAATTTATGAAGTTATATAGTCAGTTTTCTAAAATAAAGATCAATGTCGGGAAAATCAAGCAAACAGAAGTATATAGATACATTAGACGACATCTCACGACAACGGTATGCAGCCAAACTGGCCTTGATTGGGGGAATTGACCCCTACGAACAAAGATGCATTTTAAAGTGACTATGCAGGGCTGCCAAAGCCTGCTCCAAAGCCTGAAACTGCCAAAGCCTGCTCCAAAGCCTGATTCATCAAACTTTAAAGGCTGTCTGATATATACAACTTTATATATTTACAGCGCGCCTTTTGGCGGATGCCGCCTGAATCGCGCAGATCCGGTTTTTTTTTTTTAGGGGGGGCGTTGGAGTGTCTGATTTGTAATTTCAAAGTAAATTCTGTATTAAAATGACTAAATAAGCAAATCCGTTACAGTCCATGAAACAGGAAGTATAAGGATGAGAAAAAAACAGTTTAAATCGGGAAGCTGCGCACATTTGCGCAGTCCTGCACACCGCTCGGGCTGCGCAAATGTGCGCAGCTTGACCGATTTAAACTGTTTTTTTCTCATCCTTATACTTCCTGTTTCATGGACTGTAACGGATTTGCTTATTTAGTCATTTTAATACAGAATTTACTTTGAAATTACAATCAGACACTCCAACGCCCCCCCCAAAAAAATACCCCGGATCTGCGCGATTCAGGCGGCATCCGCCAAAAGGCGCGCTGTTTGCATCCCAAACACAAATGAAATCATACAGAATAGACCTAAAATGTTTTTCAAAAATGACCCTTGCGTGAGTGAAGTGACAAGTTTCAAATAGAAACGTGACAAACGAGCGATATTAAGTGTACATTACAATGTAAACGTACACTCAGCGGTTCCAGTTAGGCATTCTCCAGAGATTGTTCACATGATGTTTTGGTTTCCAAAAACAAACTTAAACACAATTGATTGTTTATTTAAAGAACTTACCACTTATAAAATGATCGGAGCAGACTTTGCTGTGTTTGGAAGGCTGATAATCCTTGCGGTTGATTCTCGCAAGCCATAGATTTCTCCTTTGTATGCTGAGTTTGTTTGCTGCCTTAGTGCTCCCGTACAGTGGGAATTCCATAAAAGCTCCGCTTGACTTCATCATCTGACCTATTACGAAAGCCGTGAATACAACAGGTGTGCACCATTGCTAGCTTTAAATAGTAGTAATGTAACTATAAATGTAAATAATATATAAATGAATGTAACTTGCGCGCTACAATGTGTGCTCAGTGACCCGTACGGTAAGCTTGCCCTCCAAGATGGCCGCCACCAGGGAATCCCCGACTCTGTGACGTCATGTGAAAACTATCTATAGCAAGACCGCGAGAGGGCGCCATTTTTAAATAAGCGACGAGATACTGTATCATGGATGCAGTAAAGCAACAGTCATCCATTATTGTTGTTGTTGTTGTTGCTGCTGCTGCTTCTTCTCTGTGGTGTTGTTGCTTCGATATTCGCGCCAAGGTTTATGCAAACGCAGCGACGTAACTGACGTATACAGTGACGTAATGATGTGGCTCCCCTTAGCACCCCAAGCTATGGAAAAGCAAACTGGTTCTCAGCTGGTTCGCAAGTTGAACGAGTTGTGAACCAGCACCAGCACTGGCCCTGAACCAGCCCTGGAACTGATTTGGTGGAAAAGGGGTATCAGAGTACCTTTTTGAAAACCAGTCGTTTTATATTCCTCTCATGTTTCACTTTACTCCTGATAGGACTGTCAGCAGATAAGCTTTTTCCATTTATTTATACTTACTTAGGCCCTTAGCTCCTCCTGGAGTACAGTATAGGCCATCGATGATCTCCCTCCTCCATCTCGTCCTGTCTTGGGCTAGCCTCTCGAGCGTGTTCCAGGTATGGCCCCAGCTCTTCATCGCAGCCTCAGCATCATGCCTTTAGGCATTTTTGCGGCGTCCTCTTTTCCGCTTGCCCTGGGGATTCCATTTTAAAACTTGCCTTGTAACACAGTCTGGATGTTTCCTCGAGGTGTGGCCAATCCATCTGCATTTACACATTTGTATTTGAATGCGTTCCTGACCTGATCGTTCCCAAAGATCTTCGTTTGTTACTCTGTTTGTCCATCTTATCTTCCGAATTCTTCTCAAACAGTTGTTCGTAAAGGTTTGTAGCTTGTTGCTAGATGCCTTTGTAGTTCTCCGTGTCTCTGATCCGTACAAGAGGACGCTCTTCACGTTGGAGTTAAAGATCCTGAGCTTTGTTTTGCGGGAGATGACACGGGAACACCACACTTTGTTTAACAAGTTAAAAACCACTCGTGCCTTGTTGATCCTGACTCTGATATCTTCATCAGTTCATCCAGTTTTCCATTCATCCCGATCTTTAAATAATTCGACTTCCATTACAGAATCCAAAGATATCGATCTTACTGTGAGTGACACTGTAATATTTTGGATCCATCGCTTTCTTGGCCGTCCTACGGGTCTTTAAGTCATAGGTTTCCAGATGAACCGTTTCTTTGGTATTCGTTGGTCCTCCTTTCTTATAATATGACTAAGTTGGGCACGCTCCACAAAAGTGAGGCCTCTCTCCATACCCAGTTCTCGTCTAATTTGTTCATTCCTGATTTTGTCGAGTTTGGTGACGCATGTAATCAAGTCCAAACATTTATACAGTTGTGCTCATAAGTTTACATACCCTGGCAGAATCTATGATTTTTTGACCATTTTTCAGAGAATATGAATGACAACACAAAAACATCTTTTCCACTCATGCTTAGTGGTTGGGTGAAACCATTTATTGTCAAACGACTGTTTTTTTTTTCTCTTTTTAAATCATAATGACAACAGAAACTACCCAAATGACCCTGATCAAAAGTTCACATACCCTGGTGATTTTGGCCTGATAACATGCGCAGAAGTTGACACAAATGGGTTTGAATGGCTACTAAAGGTAACGTCCTCACCTGTGATCTGTTTGCTTGTAATCAGTGTGTGCGCATAAAAGCTGAGTGAGTTTCTGGGATCCAGACAGACTCTTGCATCTTTCATCCAGCCACTGACGTTTCTGGATTCTGAGTCATGGGGAAGGTAAAAGAATTGTCTACGGATCTACGGGAAAAGGTAGTTGAACTGTGTAAAACAGGAAAGGGATACAAAAAGATATCCACGGAATTGATGATGCCAGTCAGCAGTGTTCAAACTGTGATTAACAAATGGAAAATCAGGGGCTCTGTTAAAACCAAACCACGGTCAGGTAGACCAACAAAAATTTACGCCAAACAGCACAGAGACAAGCCTCAAAACTTCTGGAACAAGGTAATTTGGAGTGACGAGACCAAAATTGAACTTTTTGGCCACAATCATAAACGTTACATTTGGAGAGGCGTCAACAAGGCCTATGATGAAAGGAACACCATTCCTACTGTAAAGCACGGAGGTGGATCGCTGATGCTTTGGGGATGTGTGAGCTACAAAGGCGCAGGAAACTTGGTCAAAGTTGAAGGAAAGATGAATGCAGCACGTTATCAGCAAATACTGGAGGCAAATTTGCACTCATCAGCCCGGAAGCTGCGCATGGGACGTACTTGGACGTTCCAACATGACAACGATCCAAAACACAAGGCCAAGTCGACCTGTCATTGGCTACAGCAGAACAAAGTGAAGGTTCTGGAGTGGCCATCTCAGTCTCCTGACCTCAATATCATTGAGACACTCTGGGGAGATCTCAGGCACGCAGTTCATGCAAGACAGCCCAGGAATTTACAGGAACTGGAGGCTTTTTGCCAAGAAGAATGGGCAGCTTTACCATCTGAGAAAATAAAGAGCCTCATCCACAACTACCACAAAAGACTTCAGGCTGTCATTGATGTTAGAGGGGGCAATACACGGTATTAAGAACTGGGGCATGTAAACTTTTGATCAGGGTCATTTGGATGTTTTTTGTTGTCATTATGATTTAAAAATAGAAAACACAGTTGTTCATCAATAAATGGCTTCACCCAACCACTAACCATGAGTGGGGAAAAAAGTTTTTGTGTTATCATTCATATTCTCTGTAAAAAGGCCAAGAAAGCAAAAATTCTGCCAGGGTATGTAAACTTATGAGCACAACTGTAGTAGCCAATTTTAGAAATGGTTTAGTATTTCCTTTTTTCTTTTCCTCTTCCGTTCCTAAGTCAATTCTTTTGAGTGTATCCATCCTTTCGAGCAACATTTATCTGGCAGTAGCTTGCTAGGTCTATCCTGCCTTCACCAGAAGCCCTTTAGCCGGCCCTGTCCATAGATAAGAGCGTTATCCAGGATGGACCACGAGGAGGTGGGGCTGGGCTTTGCATCCCTTATTTTATATTGTTGGCATTAATTAAAGAATATTGGGGAAAAAAAAGGCAAGTCGAAACAAACCCATAAATTAAGACAAATATAATTATTAATCATTCTGTTATGACAAAATATGGCGCTGTATAAACAGAGGACGGGCCGGTCGGTCTGCTTCTCGCCATAAGCTGTAAACAAACGGTGTAGAAGCGAGTCAAAATAACTTCCGCGTCGATCTTTCAGCCTTTACCCTGATTGTTCATTTCGTACTCCTGGTTCTCTGTACACTTAACCTTTTATGGAGTTTTGTGGGCGTCGCAACATGCAAATGATCTGTACTGGGAACATGCTTTGCACTTCGTGAATGTGATTTATGAAGAAAATCTGCGCTTCTGAAACTTTATATTTGGTGAAACAATAATAAAATTCTGTTTGGTTTAAGCAACTCATTCACACACAACTTTGCTAAAAGATTGATAAATAAGGCCCATTATATTACCACCCTGTATGATGATTAAAAAAAAAAAATCACTGTTGCATGCATCAGCAATGAACAGTGCTGCTAGCTCCCCCCTCAAAAAAAAAAAAAAATCAAAGGTTCCTGTAATTTGTGCAGTGGAAAACGGCCTATAGAGATGTTTTGGGTATCTGATGATACTTTCTCATACCATAACAATATAATTTATATAACGTTATCACACATAGTACATTGCAACTCATCTAGTTTTTTTTTTTTTTCCATGTAACCTCATTTCTTATGTACAAAAGTTCCCTTAGCAAACTATAAATCTTTGTCAATGGGTTTGTGATTTAATGTCCCCCACTGGGGTTATCTGTCCTTGGGTTGAAGGGTTGGAAATCGTGCCAAATGGGATAACATTGCCGGTGGACTTCCAGGGGAGGAGTACGGGGGAGGCCTTCGTGCAGTTTGCTTCACAGGATATAGCTGAAAAGGCTCTAAAGAAACACAAGGAAAGAATAGGGCACAGGTGGGGATGGTTGGTTGGTTGGCTGGATAAGTTGCTTTTCTTATGGTGTACACCTCTCAACAATTATATGCACTGCAGAAATGGCAAGACCTTCTCTCACACTGTTAGCATTAACAACCACACATAACTTTTTAAAAGATGAGGCCCAGTTCTTATGAAACCACACTGTTTCCCAGCATTAGTGCTGAGTGAATCATCATTGAACGAACTCGTGAATCATTTGATCATCACTTTACGGGTGTTTTTACAAATGCAGTGTTTAATCCGCTTTAATTTTCTAATTCTTTCGGCAGATGAGAACAGAGAAATTACACACGGTTGTGAACCAAACAACCGGCCAAGTGATCAAGTCGACTCTAAATTGACTCGACTCCAAGATGCTGCGAAATTGAGTCATGAAGCACAGACTGAGACTGTAGTGCTACAGAAATTGCATGCGTTGTGTAGATTTGGACTGATTAGGTTGGAGGAAGGAGAGACTTTAGAAGCAATACAAAATGTTTTAAACGAGTTATGTATATAATTACTAGTGCTGTCAAAAATGTCGCGTTATTAACGCGTTAACTTGACTCAATTTTAACGGCGATAATTTTTTTATCGCGAGATTAACGCTCTGTGACATGTAGGTTTTTCATAAGCTTTTGAAACTGCCAGGAACTTGGAACAGAGACTTTGCTTAGAAAAACGATAGCAGCTAGACTGTAATGCCACGCCCCGCACAGCCAGAGTCCTCTGCCCTCCCCCGAAGAGCCACGGTGCTTGGCTTAGGTTTCGTTTTCCCATCGGTGGCTCCAGCCCGACTTTGCAGTGGCTGTGACAAGACGTGTTATGCTCTGCAATAAAAAAAAAACATTGGTACAACCAGTGTTCGAACTATGCCGATATTTTCGGGGGGGTCCCTTTTTTCCCTTGGGGGGGGGTGCTTGCGCTTGTCTCAGAGCGCGGCTCTCCATCGCGCGCTCACTTCGGATATGCAGATGCTTCCTGTTACACACGATTGCTATGTCAATAAACATCATTTTGCCAATATTTTAGAGACCCCCCAACATTTCCCAAATCATGTTTTCAAGGGATCTCATGTCTGTTTCAGGGGATCTCGGATCCCCCGAGTACCCCCGTAGTTCGAACGGTGAGCAAGCCCGTTCACTTTTTTATGCTGATAAGAGAATTACAATGGGTTTTCATGTGACAAAAATGTGCGATTAAATTGCGATTAATCGCGAGTTAACTATGACAGTCGCGACATTAATCGCGATTAAATATTTTAATCGCTTGACAGCACTAATAATTACGGTATCATTTATTGCGCATCGTGTCCGTGTTCTCTGCGAAAGCTTTTTCCAAGGACGTTTCGGCTCTACGCACCCCTCAGCCAACATTTTTATTTCATTTTTTTGATTTGTTTTATTACATTACCAAAAACTATCAGTGTCTCTTTAAGAATTCTGTAAACGGACAAATACGCGTGAAAGCACCCGAAGACGAGACGTTCTTTACTTTTGTCACGGTTAAACAGGTTTTTTTTTTTTTCGGTTACTAGAGGTCAGGTCTAAATCAACGATTGGATTTTAACGAAAATACCATATACCTTTACCATTATACGCAAGTACAGTATATTTAAGTTATTCCACGAAATCGAGTCGTACATGAGCTGGTAGCGGATATAATCCATGTACGACGAGATTGAGTGGAATAACTGTTCTATTCGATCCACATTTTTCTGGAGTTTGAGAAATGGAGCATTTTTATTTTTTTGCAAATTTGATAAATAAAAACTTTATACAAAATGTCAGACAAAATTTCTGCTTAGAATGTAAACAAACTGGCGAAATGCTGGGAGCAATTTGTGAAAAATGCGATAATTTTTAATAAAAAGAAAGATGTTCTTACCATCAAATACTTTCTTTTTTTTGGGGGGGGGGTTGTTTTCAAGTAGAGTTTTTATTTCGTCCTCGGTTAGTTCCGCAAAACGCTCCGCCATTTTGTTTTTGTCTACTCGCGGTGTATGAGTTGATAGCCTAATAGTAGAGTAGCCAATCAGAGTGCGCGATTGCTCATATCCAGTGAATGTAGAGAGAATAATTTGTTGTGTGTGTGTGTGTGGATAATGCCGGATTCAGAACGTGAAGGATTCCGGTGGCGAGGATGTTCACTCAGCACTAAGTTTGATGCTGTAGGGATTTCTTCTTACACTTTTCTTTACTACATTGAATACTTCAGATCATGAGGACCCGGTAACGCAGGTAATACTGAGTCAGACATGACAGCCTGAAGTCTCTTTGTACCATGTTCTCTGTACTCTAACAGTATAACCTCTGTATACTTAAAAGTAATAATAATATAGAGTAATAGTTAAAGAAATAATAATAATAATGTAAAAATCAAAGTGGCCATAAGAAAAGCTGAATGAGGGTTTGACTGAGAAGTTTCCATTTAATTTTCAAACTCACTAAGCGGAGTCATTGCCAGTTATTCAGTGCTGCAGTTCTTAGGGTTTATTATTTCCTGTGCACGCAGCAATGCTCTGTATTTTCAGGTCTCTAGACTGCAGTTCCAACGGTGTGCTTTGGCCCTCGTAGGTACATAGAGATTTTCAAGAGCAGTCGTGCAGAGGTGCGTACGCACTACGAGCCGCAGAGGAAGGTGATGGGAATGCAGAGGCCGGGACCTTATGACCGGCCGGGCGGCCGCGGCTACAGCAGCATGAGCCGCGGGGTCTCGTTTGAACGTGTGCGCCGCGGAGGTTACGGAGGAGGTATGTACAACTAAATAATAATAAAGACATAATTTTGTCATCTAGCCGTTGAGTAGAGACACTAACACATGACTTTGCTGTTTCTGTTCCTACTCTTATCTCTTGCTTCCTCAGATGGCCGTTATGGAGACGGCGGTTCCTCTTTTCAGAGCACGACTGGTCACTGTGTGCATATGAGAGGCCTTCCTTACAGAGCCACAGAGACCGACATCTACACCGTGAGTTCCTGCGTTGCGCTTTGTGTTGGACCAAATGCCATACTAATGAATCGAATGCCGGCTTATTAAGATTAATAATAAAAATATGAATATGTTATCGCCATTTTTAACACTCTTTCTATTCCACATGCAGTTTTTCTCTCCCCTGAACCCGGTGCGTGTGCACATGGAGATCGGACCCGACGGGAGAGTAACGGGTGAAGCCGACGTAGAGTTCGCTACGCACGAAGACGCCGTTGCTGCCATGTCAAAGGACAAGGCCAATATGCGTAAGTATCGGGATGTATACGTACATGGGATCTTTAAACATGTAGATATGGATTTAAAAAAAATACGCAAGTATGAAAATTAGAATAGCGTTGCCTGCCAGCCATATGAGGTGTGTTCTCATACAGCACGCCTATAATTTTGGTATAGACAGTAGGGCTGTAACAATATGCGTATCGAAATCGCGATACGCAGAGCCACGATCCGTGTCGCGATACAAGAAGGCAGAATCGCGGTACACCCTTTCAAACTTCTCCTCAGCCCAAAAACAGAGGCGCTTCCAAACTTCAATTTATGAATACTTTACTTTTTATTTAAATTACATTTTAAACTTACTTAAATTACTTTTATTTTTTTAATATCTATTAGTAAGTCGTTTTTTCGCCGACCTGCGACAGTCTTCTGCGAGTCACGCAACGTCCACACTCGCCACTGGCAGAGCATTCATTTCTTTTAAGCGGTCGCCATTCTGGTTGCGACGCGGGGAGCGAATCTGTAAACAAGCAGCTCATTGGCTGGCTAGGTGTGCCACAAGCCAATCACAATCACTTGACCGGAAAGGCATGCAGTGTTGCCAGATTGGGCGGGTTTAGGTGCTTTTTGGCTGGTTTTGAACATATTTTGGGGTGGAAAACGTTAGCAATATCTGGCAACACTGAAGGCATGTCTGCTTGGGCGGAAGCCTTCTGCGGCAGTTACATTTTGACACGCGAGCAATGTTTCACCATAAAAATTCCGTAATTTCCATCTGTTTTCCGCGATCACAGAAAATCATTGGCCCTATGAGAGTGAGACAGTGAGAGAGCCACCCCCCCAAAAAAAAAATCTTAACGGATTTACACGATTTGGAAAAATGACTTTTTCAGAACCGAAAAAAACAGCTTCCGGCTCAACGGTATTATTTTGAGAAATTAAACAATCTTTGGATATACATTTGTTCATTTTTGCATACATATTACTCATTCTCTGCAGTGGTCTGAATTATTTGTTATTAAATAGTTAATGTAAGTAAGTAAATGTTAATAAGTCAAATTTACTACTTAAAAAAAACATTTTTAAAAAAATCGTGGGTGTATCGAATCGTGGGTCAAAAATCGCGATACGAATCGAATCGTGAGTTGGGTGTATCGTTACAGCCCTAATAGACAGAGATCTTTTGGCGCGTTTGCTTTTCTGTATTATTATGAAGCGGTTTCTTAACGTTGTATAAGAGCTCTGCGTTTTAACATCAGAGTACGTTGGAACGAGTTTTCGCTCAGAAATATACAGTCGTCCTTTCCGCACTCTAAAACAAACAAACCAGCAGATAAGCCAATTTACAGTTGCGTAGATGTTTTGAAATCTATTAACTGACACGCCCTGGAAGCTCCGCCCACTTCTGCCATTTCGTATTAGTTATCTCAAATCAACTGGCCTGACCTGAGTGTTTTTGCAAAATGATGCTGCTAATATTAAAAAAGCAGAACAGAATTTTTTTCTTTTCCTTGCAGAGCATCGTTACGTCGAACTGTTCCTGAACTCGACAGCAGGGGGCGGCAGCGGCGGATATGGAGGTCAGATGATGGGCGCGATGGGTTAGTCTCTAGCATGGGTTTTTTTTTTTTCCTCCCCGGGCTATGTTGGCTGTTAAGGTGAAACGAGTCATGAGGTTGCTTTAGCTCGCATTGGCTCTGAGTTTGTCTGTCCGTTTATCTCAGGAAACCAGTCGTCCTACGGCCACGGCGGCCAGCAGATGAGCTCCGGATACAGCGGCGGCTACAGCAACCAGAGCAGCATGGGAGGATACAGTGATTACAGTGAGTGTCAGCTCTGTTATACACATTCAACAGTTCAGTTCATACCCTAGTTTACTACTACAGTACCCATAACGTGTAATGTTTTATAGGGCCGGCCATTTTGGAATACAGTCACGCCAGAAAGTCTGCACACCCCTTTCGCTTTCTCCACATTTTATTACGTTACAGACTTATTCTACAATAGATTGAGTTCATTTTTTGTCACAAAATTCTACACAAAATAGCCCATAATGACAGAGTGAAAGCAGATTTTTAGAAAATGTGCAATTTTATTTTACTGACAAAAATAGGTTACGTAGAGGTTACATATCTGTACACACCCTTAGCCTAATACTTGGTTGATGCACCTTTGGTAGCAATTACAGTTTCAAGGCGTCTTGGGGAAGAAGCTACGAGCTTGGCACACTTGTTTCTGGACGTTTTTGCCCATTCCTCTTGGCATATCCTTGCTCTATCAGGTTGAATGGGGAGCATCGGTACACAGCCATTTTCAACTCCTTCCACAGATGTTCAATTGGATTCAGGTCTGGGCTCAGGCTGCGCCACTCAAGGACCGTCACAGACTTTCTCCAAAGCCACTCCTTTGTTCTCTTGGCTGTGTGCTTCGGGTCGTTGTCATGTTGGCCCAGTCTGAGGTCCAGAACGCTCTGGAGCAGGTTTTCTTCAAGGACTTCGGTGTACTTAGCTGCATTCATCTTTCCCTCTATCAGGACTAGTCGCCCTGTTCCCGCTGCTGAAAAATATCCCCACATCATGATACTGCCACCACCATGTTTCACTGTAGGGATGGCATTAGCCAGGTGATGAATGGTGCCTGGTTTCCTCCAGACATGATGCTTGATGTTCAGGCCAAAAAGCTCAATTTTGGTTTCATCAGACCAGAGAATCTTGTTTCTCATGGTTTGAGATAGAGGTCTGCGCGGGTCGGATTTTTCAGTCCCGCCCGCGCCCGCATTGTGCAGTCCCACTCCCGCCCACGAAGAATTATGATTTTCAGTCCCGCTCCTGCCCGTGCCCACAAAGAATTATGATTTTCAGTCCCGCTCCCGCCCACCATATTTTGTCCCGCTCCCGCCCGCAAATCCCGCATGATGCAGACGTTCGCGTTATTTCTCAGGAAAGTTCTTGTCTTGACACAGCGTGATGGTGCCCCGCCCCCTACTTTGAGTGGATTTGAGCATAAATATATACAGCTCACGTTCACGTTTATTATTTACCTTGTTTCTGAATTCAGCATGTAGTGTCTCTAATAATAATAATAAGTGCTGTCAAGCGATTAAAACATTTAATAGCGAATCGCACATTTTTGTCACATGAGAAACCATTGTAATTCTCTGATCAGCATAAAAAAGTGAATGTGCTTGCTTTGTACCAATGTTTTTTTTTTTTTTATTGCAAAGCAGAGCTAGCAAGAGAACCATGAGTGAACAACTCTAATCAGAGAGACAGGTTACACAGTGCCGGTAGGCTTGACTCAATGCTATCCCAGAAATCCTTCCTGTAATATGCAAATTTGGCCGCCTCTGATTGGACAGCCAAATTTGCATATTACAGGAAGGATTTCTGGGATAGCATTGAGTCAAGCCTACCGGCACTGTGTAACCTGTCTCTCTGATTAGAGTTGTAGACTAACTCAAGCAGTAAATCACTTCACTCATGGTTCTCTTGCTAGCTGGGTGTAAACGGCGAGTCATTAGAGTGATCAAAGGATTTCCCGTTAGGGTGATCAATGGCAAATTTAAGATGCCATTCCTCACTCAATCTGGCAATCTGACTCTCTCTGCAAATTTAGGCATCTTAAAATGTTTTTATTAATGCCAAATAAAATATCCAGCACAAATTATGTGATAGACATAAATTAGTAATTTATAAATTTTATTTCAAATATGTTTTTAGTTAGCGGGACTGCAGCTTATCACCGCTCCTGCCCGCGCCGCGTATGTGCACTCCCGCTCCCACCCACGCCCGCATATGTGCACTTCCGGTCCCGCCCGCAATGAGCTTTCAAAATTTGTCCCGCGCCGCACTGCTTTGTGGCGGGTCCCGCGAGTCCCGCGGGACTCCCGCGGGAGTGCAGGGCTCTAGTTTGAGAGTCCTCTAGGTGCCTTTTGGGAAACTCCAAGCGGGCTGTCATGTGCCTTTTACTAAGGAGTGGCTTCCGTCTGGCCACTGTACCATAAAGGCCTGATTTGTGGAATGCTGCCTGGGTGGTTGATCTTCTGAAAGGTTCTCCCATCTCCACGCTGGAGCTCTGTCAGAGTGACCTTCGGGTTCCTGCTCACCTCTCTGGCCAAGGCCCGTCTTCCCCGATTGCTCAGTTTGGCCAGGCGGCCAGGTCTAGGAAGATTCTTGGTGGTTCCAAACTTCTTCCGTTTACGAATGATGGTGGCCACTGTGCTCTTTGGGGACTGTAAAGCGGCAGCAATTTTTCTGTACCCTTCTCCAGATCCATGCCTTGACACAATCCTGTTTCTGAGGTCTGCAGATAATTCCTTCGACCCCATGGCTCCGAGTTTGCTCGGACATGCACTGTCAACTGTGGGACCTTATATAGGCAGGTGTTGGCAATGTCCAATCAATTGAATTTGCCACAGCTGGACTCCAGTTAAGTTGTAGAAACATCTCAGGCAGTATCAGTGGAAACAGAATGCACCTCAGCTCACTTTTGGAAGTCATATCAAAGGGTGTGCCTACTTGTGTACGTATATTTTGCATTTTCATTTTTAATAAATTAGCACAAATGTCTAAAACCTGCTTTCATTTTGTCATTATGGCCTACTTTGTGTAGAATTTTTTGACCAAAAATGAACTCAATCTATTGTAGAATCAGTCTGTAATGTAATAAAATGTGGAGAAGGTGAAAGGGGCGTGCAGACTTTCCAGCTTGACTGTAACTATTTGAGTTACAATTTTGTGTGATTTCACAACAGTGTAAAAAGCTGGAAGTGACGCAGATGATGATTAATTGGCATAATATAGACTGTCCGGTATTTTGCACAATTTGTTATTAAGCAAGTATACTCCCTGGCCACTTTATGAGGAACACCTGCACATTCATGCAGTTCTCTAATCAGCCGATCCCTTGACAGCATGCAGATACAAATCAAGAGCTTCAGTTAATGTTCACACATCAGAATGAGAAATTGTGATTTCAAAGTGTGACTTTCACTGTGGCATGGGTGTTGGTTTGAGGATTTCAAAAAACTGCTGATCTCCTGGGATTTCCACACAAGTAACAATATCATGTGACTACCGTGGGGCGTATTCGACCTGCTTTTAACCAAAACAAGTCGGCGTGGGCGAACATGGCGGACTCGTCTGTCCCTCCAGTGGAAAAGAAAAGGAAAGCCTGCCTAGCGAGTGCAACTGCAAGATTAGAGTGCATGTCATTTTTCTGGACAGATAACCAAATCATTCTACATGGATGCAAACGGCGCGCCTTTTGGCGGATGCCGCCTTTTTCACGGCTGTATGGGGGACTTGTGTGAATCGTGCAGATCCGATGAGGTTTTTTTTGGGGGGGGCGTTGGAGTGTCTGATTACAACCCCGATTCCAAAAAAGTTGGGACAAAGTACAAATTGTAAATAAAAACGGAATGCAATGATGTGGAAGTTTCAAAATTCCATATTCAATTATTCAGAATAGAGCATAGATGACATATCAAATGTTTAAACTGAGAAAATGTATCATTTAAAGAGAAAAATTAGGTGATTTTTAAATTTCATGACAACACATCTCAAAAAAGTTGGGACAAGGCCATGTTTCTCACTGTGAGACATCCCCTTTTCTCTTTACAACAGTCTGTAAACGTCTGGGGACTGAGGAGACAAGTTGCTCAAGTTTAGGGATAGGAATGTTAACCCATTCTTGTCTAATGTAGGATTCTAGTTGCTCAACTGTCTTAGGTCTTTTTTGTCGTATCTTCCGTTTTATGATGCGCCAAATGTTTTCTATGGGTGAAAGATCTGGACTGCAGGCTGGCCAGTTCAGTACCCGGACCCTTCTTCTACGCAGCCATGATGCTGTAATTGATGCAGTATGTGGTTTGGCATTGTCATGTTGGAAAATGCAAGGTCTTCCCTGAAAGAGACGTCGTCTGGATGGGAGCATATGTTGCTCTAGAACCTGGATATACCTTTCAGCATTGATGGTGTCTTTCCAGATGTGTAAGCTGCCCATGCCACACGCACTAATGCAACCCCATACCATCAGAGATGCAGGCTTCTGAACTGAGCGCTGATAACAACTTTGGTCGTCCTTCTCCTCTTTAGTCCGAATGACACGGCGTCCCTGATTTCCATAAAGAACTTCAAATTTTGATTCGTCTGACCACAGAACAGTTTTCCACTTTGCCACAGTCCATTTTAAATGAGCCTTGGCCCAGAGAAGACGTCTGTGCTTCTGGATCATGTTTAGATACGGCTTCTTCTTTGAACTATAGAGTTTTAGCTGGCAACGGCGGATGGCACGGTGAATTGTATTCACAGATAATGTTCTCTGGAAATATTCCTGAGCCCATTTTGTGATTTCCAATACAGAAGCATGCCTGTATGTGATGCAGTGCCGTCTAAGGGCCCGAAGATCACGGGCACCCAGTATGGTTTTCCGGCCTTGACCCTTACGCACAGAGATTCTTCCAGATTCTCTGAATCTTTTGATGATATTATGCACTGTAGATGATGATATGTTCAAAATCTTTGCAATTTTACACTGTCGAACTCCTTTCTGATATTGCTCCACTATTTGTCGGTGCAGAATTAGGGGGATTGGTGATCCTCTTCCCATCTTTACTTCTGAGAGCCGCTGCCACTCCAAGATGCTCTTTTTATACCCAGTCATGTTAATGACCTATTGCCAATTGACCTAATGAGTTGCAATTTGGTCCTCCAGCTGTTCCTTTTTTGTACCTTTAACTTTTCCAGCCTCTTATTGCCCCTGTCCCAACTTTTTTGAGATGTGTTGCTGTCATGAAATTTCAAATGAGCCAATATTTGGCATGAAATTTCAAAATGTCTCACTTTCGACATTTGATATGTTGTCTATGTTCTATTGTGAATACAATATCAGTTTTTGAGATTTGTAAATTATTGCATTCCGTTTTTATTTACAATTTGCACTTTGTCCCAACTTTTTTGGAATCGGGGTTGTATGATTTGATCAAAGTAAATTCTGTATTAAAATTACTAAATAAGCAAATGCCGTTACAGTCCATGAAACATAGGAAGTATAAGTATGAGAAGAAAACAGTAAATCAGAAAGCTGCACACGTAAAGCCAATTGGCTGCACGCCATTATCTGCTGCTGGCTGCACTTCACTGCACGCGCAAGGATTTCCATCAGTCCAACGTAACGGAATTTTGTGTCGCGCCTGGTCTTTTTGCAAGAGAGGTAAGGTTAACCATATTATAATATGGCTTTACGTGCACAGCTTTCTGATTTACTGTTTTCTTCTCATACTTATACTTCCTGTGTTTCATGGACTGTAACGGCATTTGCTTATTTAGTAATTTTAATACAGAATTTACTTTGATGAAATTATAATCAGACACACCAACGCCCCCCCCCCCCCCCCCCCCCCCCCCCCCCCCAAAAAAAAAAAAACCTCATCGGATCTTCACGATTCACACAAGTCCCCCAGGTGGGGTTTACATTAGACCGTATCAGCGGATCATCAGATTAACGTTTTTAAAACGATTAGCGTGCACACAGCAACACCAATACACGGATACGCTCGGCTCCGCAGGCATCCTGCGCTCCAAATCACTCCGCCCTGAACAGCGAGTGCCCTCTGGAGGGTGCGCACTCCGGCCCTGCGCAGCTCACAGAGCGCGCGAGTGAAGCGCACGAGCAGTGATTCGGGACTGAGCCGCTGTGTGAGAGATCCCAGTGCATATCACTTACCACTTGCAAGTGGAAGGATGGCAAGCCTAAAGACAATCATAACTACACAATGGGCAGTATTTGCATCCGTATTTGCAGTATTTTCATACTTTTATACTCTTTAATGAAAGGTGATACAAGGCGGAAGTCCGCGCCGTTTTTCAGCAGTCGCGTCACATGACCAACGCCAGCGAATCAGGAAGGTGGATGTCACAGTGACGACGTCCAATGACGACGCCAGCTAGAGCTCAGCACAGCGTATCCGCGTATTCTCAATGTTTACACAGCACCGGACCAGACACGATCTGGATTGAATACGTGGACCCTGGCGGATTCCCGTTTCCCGGCGTTTCCAGGCGTTTTAATGTAAACGGACAGTGCATCCGCGAAGAAAACGAGACAGATACGGTCTAATGTAAACTTGGGCCCAGACAGCCGTGAAAAAGGCGGCATCCGCCAAAAGGCACGCCGTTTGCATCTATGATTCTAGCTAGCGCTTAGCTATCTAAGCTTTAGAATGCATGAGCTTGACTCCACGGTAGCGAGTATGGAGTTCTACACCTAATGTTTTGATCTTACGGAGCAAGAAATGAGAACAGGGACAAGATGTATTCATCTTGTGGACGAACATCAACCACAAATTACATCCCTGCAGTTCCATAGTTATGCTAATTAGTTAAAGCTCCTCCTGTTTCCGTAGGGCCATACTGTTTACCTCAAGAGGGAGCAAAGCGACACGTCAAAATGATCACATCTCGTCCACATGATATTGTTCTTGTGAGGCTGGGAATAACATCCACTCGCGATCTGATCTCGTATGATGTTTCGGATGGAAGAAGGGTCTTGCACGCATTAGGTCTACCTTCACAATACAAACTTGATTTGGTTTGAGTGAGTGATTGAGACACATTCACACCTGGACTCGGTGCTCTCTTCATGGATGATCAGATCACTCCAGGTGTGAATGGGGCCTATTATTAATCATTTACACCCTAATTGTGATTAAAAATGTGTGTTAATGGCTCCCAGGTCCTAAAGTGTGTATTTGTCCCTCCTGTCAGGTAATCAGGGCGGAATGGGGAGTAGTTACTACGGCGGGGGAAGCCGCAGCTCGATGGGGATGAACGGCTTGAACAGCAGCATGGGCGGAGGCTGGGGCATGTAGCTACACCTAGATCCGACTTCCACAACTCCCTGATTTTTTTTTTTCTTCCCCCATTCACTTTCTTCATTTTACTCTGTTTTGTGTTAACAGTGAAGTACGTTTTGACGTTACTTTAGTAGTGGAAAAGCTGCCCATCAGTTATACGTATGAACAAAGATTCAGGTTTAACAGTTACAGCTTCCTCTGAGCTTCTGTAATGTTAAATAGATGCATGCAGTGAAGGTGTTTATCATGTGCTCTTCTGTCTTTTTTTTTTTTGATGACAGACGTCCAAATCTTCATTTTTGCCGGGGCAAAACGTGTGTGTTAAAATCTGTATTGTTAAATGTTCATGTGTGATTGCAATTTAAACATATATCTTTAATTTTTGTAGCATCCGTTTAAAGTTAGGTCAGTTTTAGTTGTATATGTGAAAACCATTAGTCATCCCTCATCTCTCACGCTGTTTTTCCTTAATTACTTGGATATCTCGTCAGATTAAAAGATGAAAGCTTTGAACTGGTGGCACAAATAAAACTCGAATTGGTCAGAGTTTAAAGGAGGAAAAAAGGGTTATGTATTGTTTTCTACAAGTGGCATTTTATTTTACAAAAAGTATTGCCATTAAAATGGCATTTCAGAAACTTCTCCTGGCTTCGTGTAGTTAAGTTTTGGCACTGCATGATTAATCAAGCACAGATTTGTTTTTGATGAAGCTTGACCTACACTTTCTAAAAGGTCAGACTTTATCCTTACTGTTTTAAAAGATGTCATACGTGTCAATTACTTGTTCAAAAGTGTCATATAGGGACACCCACAAATCTCCATAAAAGGTCAAGAGCACAGAATCAGTGTAAAGGCTAAGTGGGAGTTATTTTGACTCACTTTTTTTATGCTGTGTTCACACTTATACCGGTACAAAAGTGGTATAACTGTATCGATACAAAGTATACCGGAACAGTTTAGTGCATCTGTCCACACTAGCGAGAAATGTTTGCGGTTTTACCGAGTAACTTACTTCCGAGAATATATGGCATCTGTTATTCCATGATCTCGAGAAAAAATTTCATGGTCTCAGCTGGATCACTGTATCTCCATCGGTAGAGATGAAGCCGGGCCAGTCTTCTGCGGAGGTGCTGCGGACTAATTTTGAAATTATCCCTTATTAAAAGACTTAATGAAATCTCTCCCTGTGTCAACCCCTGATCAAAATATTGCCTTATTAGGTGATCGATTATTCCAGACATTCTAATGACCAAAGTTGCGTCTATACAGAATGAGAAATAGCCCCAAAGTCAGCATATCACAATTCTCTTGGTGCACCTGAATGAACCATTTCTCAGCTGTTTACTCAAGATCATGAAATAGTTGTGCTGTTTTCTCGAGATCCTGAATTAATTATGTCGTTATCTCAGGATAATAGGGCTGTAACGATATGAGTATCGAAATCGCGATATGCAGAGCCATGATCCGTATCGCGATACAAGAAGGCAGAATCGCGGTACACCCTTTCAAACTTCTCCTCAGCCCAAAAACAGAGGCGCTTCCAAACTTCAATTTATGAATACTTAACTTTTTATTTAAATTACATTTTAAACTTAAATTACTTTTTTTTAAAAATATCTATTAGTAAGTCGTTTTTTCGCCGACCTGCGACAATCTTCTGCGAGTCACGCAACGTCCACACTCGCCACTGGCAGAGCATTCATTTCTTTTAAGCGGTCGCCATTCTGGTGGCGACGCGGGGAGCGAATCTGTAAACAAGCAGCTCATTGGCTGGCTAGGTGTGCCACAAGCCAATCACAATCACTTGACCGGAAAGGCATGCAGTGTTGCCAGATTGGGCGGGTTTAGGTGCTTTTTGGCTGGTTTTGAACATATTTTGGGGTGGAAAACGTTAGCAATATCTGGCAACACTGAAGGCATGTCTGCTTGGGCGGAAGCCTTCTGCGGCAGTTACATTTTGACACGCGAGCAATGTTTCACCATAAAAATTCCGTAATTTCCATCTGTTTTCCGCGATCACAGAAAATCATCGGCCCTATGAGAGTGAGACAGTGAGCGAGCCACCCCCCCAAAAAAAAATCTTAACGGATTTACACGATTTAGAAAAATGACTTTTTCAGAACCGAAAAAAACAGAGCTTCCGGCTCAACAGTATTATTTTGAGAAATAAAACAATCTTTGGATATACATTTGTTCATTTTTGCATACATATTACTCATTCTCTGCAGTGGTCTGAATTATTTATTATTAAATAGTTAAAGTAAGTAAGTAAATGTTAATAAGTCAAATTTACTACTTTAAAAAAAAATCGTGGACGTATCGAATTGTGGGTCAAAAATCGCGATTCGAATCGTGAGTTGGGTGTATCGTTACAGCCCTACAGGATAACAAGGTGAATAAAAAAAAAAAGGATTATATGAAGGGCCTCTCTCGGCTTCCGTACGGATGAAACAATGTGTGTGTGCTTTTTGTTGTCAATGTACAGTCTGTATTTCTGGTGGTCATTTATTCAGTCGAATCGTATAAAACGCGCGAGGCAGTTGAGAAAGAAACAAACGAATCTCCGTTCTTCACTATTTTATTCAGCGAAGACATCGATTGAGGTGTGTGACTTTGTGCATGCGCATTATATTTGTATTGATACAGAACCGCTTCATCTGTCCACACTACAGCGAAGCGCTACAGTACCGGTATAGTTGCTAGTGTGGACAGGTGTTGTGGCACGAAAGTTTCGTATCGGTACAAAATCCCTAGTGTGCACAGGGTATTAAACTTCAACAATGCATCATGTTCGTTTGCTTCTGTTTAAATCCACTCAGAAACTGCTTATTTTATTTATTTGCACACGGCAGGCAGTGGTTGATCTTACAACAGTTTAAAGAAAATCTCTATTCTTAAATCACATTTAGAAAAGGACAACTGATTCAAAAGATTATTGAAAGGTGTTTTTCTCCCTAAAATGGAGATTATCAGCAAGAGAGAAAAATATAAATTGTTCATTAGTATCATTAGGTATTAGTTTACTGTAGTAGTCCTCTTAAAAAATTAATCACATTCTCCCTGTAGAAGAAATTACAAAATTACTTTGCATATAATTCTTCGATTACTGTATCACATGCTGGCTAAAAGGTTTCTGATAAACAGAAGCCCCTTCGAATCAGCAATGCATATACATACACACACATGCACCGTATATTCATCTAACGCAGCTCAGACAGGTCAGCCCGTGGATCTTGAGACGACGAGGAGCGTCAGGAGCCGCTGGAGCTTCTCTGGAGCAGGAGGGAGTGACAGACGTCGCAGACGCGCACTGGTCTGGGGTAGGACGGCAGCGCCAGCTCGTTACTGGAACAGCTGCTGCAGTAAATGTCTCCGCAGTTCCTACAGTGGTGCTGAAAGGACGACAGAAGGGTGGCGTTAGCTACGTGACAACAAAACGGACTCTGGATTCTCATCCGACTCTGATAGTGAAGCTCACTTTTCTGCGAGAGATGGAGAATTCCTTCCGGCACTGCTTACACTGCGTGGCTTCGTCGTCTTTCAGCCAAGCCTGACCCTAAACGAGGACGTGAACAGGAAGATACGTTGGTTAACCTCAAGCTACATCTACACATCGCTGCTTTGAAAGTAGTTCTGGCTACAAAAACGGATTCGTATCTGCTGTACTAAAAATCACATCATTAAAACGTAACAACCCAATCACTTCTCTGAAATGGATAGAACGGTCCTGAAACTCTTTAAAAAAGCAGCTGCTTACTTTTAATGCTTTATTAACTTCTTTAAAGTCCTCCATCTTCAGTTTGGACCTGAAGGAAAAAGAGCAGCGTGTACGTGATGCAAGATGAAGGACCATATGAACTAACGAGCCTTATTTATCTCGTCTTACTGGCTGAGGTGAAGGCCCATCTCCTGCAGCGCCTGCTCCTGCTCCTCACACAGCTGCTGCAGCTGTTTCTTCTCCTGCCGCAGGTCCAGCATTTCCTGTGACGAGCCATTTCATTTAGAGCTTAAAAGGTCACAGGCAACGGTTTTAATTTTATGCACGTTTGAAACTTTATATGTTAAACCCTCTGTAATTTTCTTCTGGTTCCAAGAAGTATTTTTAATAAGTAATTTAAGTTAGCACGGATCACGGCGAATTTCTGTTCGGCGATTTCCATGACCACTCGGCGCGTGACGTCATTTAAGACAAACAAACCGCTTGAGTTTAGTCCGTTTACTTACGTTGCCGTTCGGCTTGAGTGCAGACGTGCGTTCAGGAATTTCCAAAGAAAAAATCATGCCTTAAAGGAACAGTCCACCGTGTTTCCATAATGAAATATGCTCTTATCTGAATTGAGACGAGCTGCTCCGTACCTGTCCGAGCTTTGCGCGACCTCCCAGTCAGTCAGACGCGCTGTCACTCCTGTTAGCAATGTAGCTAGGCTCAGCATGGCCAATGGTATTTTTTGGGGCTGTAGTTAGATGCGACCAAACTCTTCCGCGTTTTTCCTGTTTACATAGGTTTATATGACCAGTGACATGAAACAAGTTCAGTTACACAAATTGAAACGTAGCGATTTTCTATGCTATGGAAAGTCCGCACTATAATGACAGGCGTACTAACACCTTCTGCGCGCTTCGGCAGCGCATTGATATCTGAGCTCTGTATCAATGCGCTGTCGAAGCGCGCAGAAGGTGTTAGTACGCCTGTCATTATAGTGCGGACTTTCCATAGCATAGAAAATCGCTACGTTTCAATTTGTGTAACTGAACTTGTTTCATGTCACTGGTCATATAAACCTATGTAAACAGGAAAAACGCGGAAGAGTTTGGTCGCATCTAACTACAGCCCCAAAAAAATACCATTGGCCATGCTGAGCCTAGCTACATTGCTAACAGGAGTGACAGCGCGTCTGACTGACTGGGAGGTCGCGCAAAGCTCGGACAGGTACGGAGCAGCTCGTCTCAATTCAGATAAGAGCATATTTCATTATGGAAATACGGTGGACTGTTCCTTTAAGGCCAATTTATGCTGACAACGCAGTCCTCGCAGATGGCGTCTGCGTAGCCCCCCCCTTCGCAGACGCTCTGCGCGCACCTCCCAAAAATTGTGACCACCGCAGAAGCCTCGCAGACAAGAGGGCTCTGATTGGTCCACTCTACATCCGCTGTACATGCACTTCCGCACTTTCCCAGTTTGTTTTGTTTTTACAACTGCCATTTTTAAAAACACGAGCGAAGATGGAGCAGCACGAAGAGCGGTTGATTGAGGAAGTACGTACATCTATACGACTCCAGTTCTAGTCATTATAAGTAACCGGAGGATAAACACTCCACTAACCACACCCACCAACTACTCCTAGCGATTTCGCGACTTCGCGCCCCCTTGCGTTGTGGCGGTGAATAACATCGCGCACGCCTATTACTCAACGATAAATTACAACTGTCTGCGAAAAGCTATCTGCGAAAGCCTTGTTGCAAGAGCATGCAGAGGCCCTTATTGTTGTGTAGTGAACTGTAACGATGGGACCGGTTCAGGAAGAAGTTTTTAACTTTTTCCGAGAGAGGAGACGAGGCGGAGAGAGTGGATTGTGCGCGTGAAACAAAATCAAGCAGTCAAAGAAGAAACGGAGCAGCAATGCTCAAGCAAAAAGGAGAAGATTGGAGGGAAACATTTTTACTTTTGCTTGCAATTGACAAGTCAAGAATCCTGAGGGATCCTGTACAATCATTGTGGAAATGAGACAAAGGGATATTTCCTCGCTTAGAGTCGGCTATAAATAGTATAATGCCGCGGATGGCAGGCTAACGTGGCCCACCGGCGCACTGTCCAGTAATCGTTCCCTATATCCACTAGGGAGGCGGTTTAATTATTCTTCAAAAGGGCTCTTATTTAGTATTACGACGAAAGTAGGAATTTATCATAACTACCAGGATAAATCGTTTGGGCGCGAGTCTTGTTGAGGTCCGGGGTCACCGCGATCACAGTCGTCCGAGTCGCTGTCCGATTCCGAGGCCGCACGGTCAAACCAGTGAGCCACATTCACCGATTGTGTCGCAACGGCCATAGGGTCATACATATACGGTTTCACCTCTGGATATTCAATTTGGAGAGTTCCTACTTCAAAATCACTTTCGCTTTCAGACATTTTACACAACCTCTCACGACCAAAGTCCGTACACGTGTGCTCAGTTCGCAGGTAAACACAGAGCTGCTCCCGGTCTGTTTGGCTTAAATGACGTCACGACGACGGGCCCCTGGGGGTGAAAGTGCGCATAAGTGAGAAGTAAACAAACCTTCAGAAATTGCGCAAACCAGTATATTTTAAGGTGCAAATTAGACACCAGGAAGGTTGAATTCGCTTTTTGGGTCGCTCTTCTAGACAATAAAGTTGATATTCTACATTTCGCCTCTGACCCATGACCTTTAATTTGAAGGAATTAAACACTTGGGGACATGATGTTCTAGGAAAAATATTCAGCAAATGTATGATGAGTCCTGGTGCAATATCACTCCAAAGTGGATGTAAAATTTCAACACCAAGGGAAATAAAATTTTTTTTTATTTTGCATTATGTGATGAGTTTCACGTGTTTTTCTGACCATCTGAAGGCCTTGCAGCTGTTGCAGCTGCGTGCGCAGTTCGGCGCTGTCGTCCTGCTCACGCTGCAGATCTCTCTGCAGACTCTGCCTCTGCTCCTTCTCCCTGCTTAGCTCCGCCTCCAGCCCTGCCCTGAACAGCATTCAAATGCACATCAAAGCTAGCCTTTTAAAATGACGTTTTAAATTAAGATATAATTTTCAAAAATGTGAAACTCATGGAACAACTGGTTATCGAGTCACTACGCCTTTAAATATAAAGCTGCGTGTGGTACCTCAGCGCGTCGAGGTCGCCGAGCCGTTTGTGCAGCCCGTCCACTCTCCCTTTCATTTCGGAGCACAGCTCCTTCTGACTCTCCTCCGTGCTCTTCCTTCCGTTCTCAGAGTTCTGTAACCTGCAGCATCCGAAAACAGCCATTTAAAAAAAAAAAAAAGTACGTGCTGAAATACTGAGCACTCTAATACGGCACTGACCATCAAATCCTCGCTAATTTACTCAAACGGATCAGTTCAGAGGGTGAAAGCGACTCTACCTCAGTTCCAGCTCTTTCATCGCCGTTTCCATCTTTTTCATCTTCTCCTCCAGTCTCACAGCCTCTTCTTCTTTCCTCAGCACCACGCTGTTCGTGTCCTTCAGCAACCAGCAGGGGAGACACAGAACACCAGCATGAACACGAATATACATAGTATGCACTGCTTTAAAATAGACAGGCTAGCTTTCAATACTTTATACTGAGTTCTCCAGACGACTCCGAAGTGTCTCACCAACGTCATGATTTATTATACAGTTGTGCTCATAAGTTTACATACCCTGGCAGAATCTATGATTCTTTGACCATTTTTCAGAGAATATGAATGATAACACAAAAACAACTTTTCCACTCATGCTTAGTGGTTGGGTGAAACCATTTATTGTCAAACGACTGTGTTTTCTCTTTTTAAAATCATAATGACAACAGAAACTACCCAAATGACCCTGATCAAAAGTTCACATACCCTGGTGATTTTGGCCTGATAACATGCGCAGAAGTTGACACAAATGGGTTTGAATGGCTACTAAAGGTAATGTCCTCACCTGTGATCTGTTTGCTTGTAATCAGTGTGTGCACATAAAAGCTGAGTGAGTTTCTGGGATCCAGACAGACTCTTGCATCTTTCATCCAGCCACTGACGTTTCTGGATTCCGAGTCATGGGGAAAGCAAAAGAATTGTCTACGGATCTACGGGAAAAGGTAGTTGAACTGTGTAAAACAGGAAAGGGATACAAAAAGATATCCACGGAATTGATAATGCCAGTCAGCAGTGTTCAAACTGTGATTAACAAATGGAAAATCAGGGGCTCTGTTAAAACCAAACCACGGTCAGGTAGACCAACAAAAATTTACGCCAAACAGCACAGAGACAAGCCTCAAAACTTCTGGAACAAGGTAATTTGGAGTCATGAGACGAAAATTGAACTTTTTGGCCACAACCATAAACGTTACATTTGGAGAGGTGTCAACAAGGCCTATGATGAAAGGAACACCATTCCTACTGTAAAGCACGGAGGTGGATCGCTGATGTTTTGGGGATGTGTGAGCTCCAAAGGCACAGGAAACTTGGTCAAAGTTGAAGGAAAGATGAATGCAGCACGTCATCAGCAAATACTGGAGGCAAATTTGCACTCATCAGCCCGGAAGCTGCGCATGGGACGTACTTGGACGTTCCAACATGACAACGATCCAAAACACAAGGCCAAGTCGACCTGTCATTGGCTACAGCAGAACAAAGTGAAGGTTCTGGAGTGGCCATCTCAGTCTCCTGACCTCAATATCATTGAGACACTCTGGGGAGATCTCAAGCGCACAGTTCATGCAAGACAGCCCAGGAATTTACAGGAACTGGAGGCTTTTTGCCAAGAAGAATGGGCAGCTTTACCATCTGAGAAAATAAAGAGCCTCATCCACAACGACCACAAAAGACTTCAGGCTGTCATTGATGTTAGAGGGGGCAATACACGGTATTAAGAACTGGGGTATGTAAACTTTTGATCAGGGTCATTTGGATGTTTTTTTGTTGTCATTATGATTTAAAAATAGAAAACAGCTGTTTATCAATAAATGGCTTCACCCAACCACTAACCATGAGTGGGGGAAAAAGTTTTTGTTATCATTCATATTCTCTGAAAAAGGCCAAGAAAGCAAAAATTCTGCCAGGGTATGTAAACTTATGAGCACAACTGTATATTAGTATTATTATTTTGAGCTACGTAGAGGCAGTTCAGCTATTGGCTGGCGTTGAGTGGTATATCAGATATATTCCATTCAGCTAGCGTGATATTGAACGAGTCGAAGACGAGTAGCTGAATGGAATATATCTGATATACCACTCAACGCCAACCAATGCTATTATTATACATACACACAGTTTTTCGATGTCAATTGGTATGTTTTTCTCTTGTAAACAGAACCGTGGAACCGTCAGGGCTTTCTAAGGTCTTCAGAGAAGCCCAAACATATCAGCTATACAAATATATTTAATATTTCATTATAATTATTCTCTTCTAATTTGGCCTCATTTTCTATCAAATTTACTTCAGAAATGAAAGTTACTGTCCTGAAAACCATAAACTCAAGTTATCCAATAACATTTTTTTTGTTTGTTTCTAGGCTGAGAAGAGTTTAGAGCTGCTCACTCATTGGTTAGGACTTCACTGCTGGGACAGGCAGCCATGGCAGTGTACGTTTATGTCGGAAGTGACGGATGAATTAACCAATCAGATTTTGATTTATAGTGGGAGGGACCAAAAATTTATCACCCTAGACCTTCTTGAAGGCCATTGCGAGTTTAACCATGAGTTGGTGCTGTCAGCGCAGCAGTGAAGGCACCTTCCAGCTGGTGTAGCGCTCATCAGTAGTGTTAGCAGATACTAATAAAGCGGTCAAGCCAGTGCTATCTACCAAGAGCAAGCAGCACAGGCTAACGACCAAGAAACTAAGACTTTTGTCTCCAGAATCTTTTTCCATGCTGCACACTTGCGACAGTATTTTTCACTCAGACTTAAGTATTCATTTCCCTGTGTAATTCATTTCGTTACTTTTAAAATCAACATCGACAGCCTGCTGCTAATCCTTTACCCTGTTGCTTTTTTGGTGTCTGGTAAACTTTTGGCTGAGCTCAAGTCCCAGCACTAATAGTAACAGTTCACCAGTGCTTGTAAATATGCATGAAGAATATCTAATGAAGTTTTGGGAGCCTTTTGGGTGTTCAGCGCGTCTTTCTCGGTGAGCAAAGAAATGGCTGTGCACACACGCAGCAGAAAACTCTCTCATTGGATATTCGCATCAGCGCCGACATGCGACGTCATGTTGTCTTGACAACCATGCAATATCGTAAACCATATTCAACGCTCGTTCTCCACTGGGTAGAGCAGACCTGGGCATTTTACGGCCTGCAGGCCGCATCCGGTCCTTTGGTTCATTCTGACCGGCCCGCGTAAGGTTAACTTGCGCTACGTTCACACTGCAAGGCTTAATGCTCAATTCCGATTTTTTTGTGAAATCCGATTTTTTTTGTGAGGTCGTTCACATTAACAAATATATGCGACTTGTATGTGATCCTCAGCATGAACGAAAAGCGACCTAAAAGTGTTCCGCATGCGCATTGCAGGATACGACGACGTCACACGCAGTGAGCACGGCCAGTGTTTACGGAAGTAAAACCGCCCGGTTGCGGTATGACCCATCCGATCTAGCTTGAATAGCTGCATCCCCCCAAATGGAAATCAGCTCCCTAACCTCTGCGTCCTTCCATTGAGAAGATTCAGAACCTTCACAGCCCGAAGCGTCCCTCGCATTGATGTCATGCGCAGGGGCGCAGATACGTTTTTTGAACTGGGGGGGACAAAAAACTGGGGGGGACAAAGCTGCCAGCAAACCAACCCCAACCCCGATATGCCTGTCAAACTTGTTGTGGGTTACCATAGCAACCAAGCTCGAGCTCGCAACCTGTGCAGTCTGCGCAGCTCAACCAACCGAATATCAGTCTTTGTTTTGTTTTATGTGAATTGTTGCAACTATGTATGTACTGCTGTGCACCTCAATAAACCGAATGGTAATTAGTCTTTTGATTTTTCCGTGAGGTTTGCCTCATGCAAAGAAAGACAGCATAGACGTTTTTTCCTCCCTATAAGTGGGGGGGACTGAGCGAGGTGAATTTAAATCTGTGTGGGACGAGTCCCACCCTCTATCTGCGCCCGTGATTATGCGCCATGTTGTTGTAACTTTTTTTGAGAGACCCGCTGCCTACTTCAGCGCAGAATAGTGACGTTTGTGGCTTGTTGATGACGTGTAAGTCGGATGAATGCGACCTGGCGGTTCAGACTGAAGTCGCATATGAAAAGAGCGGATAGGAATCGGAATTAGGACCACATATCCAAACGGCCTGGGTCGGATTTGAAAAAAATCGGATCTGTGTCGTTCATATTGTCAATAAAAGATCGGATACAGGTCACATATGGGCGAAAAGATCAGATTTGAGTCACTTCAGCCTGCAGTGTGAACGTAGCCTTAAAGTTACAAAATAAACGTATTTTCTAATTTTACCTCATGCATGGAATGAATGTGCATTGCTTTTGTTTTGAAGTTGTGTTCAACAAAAACGCAATGCGCGCGACACGAACATGACATGAAATCCCACGAAACCTAATCTCGCGATAACTACTTCCGAAATTTATCCAGACCAACCACAAACTTGCACGTCATCCTTCAAACGGTCCAGCCAATCACACAGTGTGACGTCACCAGCAGGCGCCGGAGCCCGAGCCGATCTGTAGATCTGATTCCTACACCGAATCGACACGGCATCATTATTATAATATAATGCATCTTGCTTGATATTTGGAGCAGAAAGACAATATTGTGATGTCTTTATTGTGTTTTGGGGTGAAGGTGACAAAAAAAAAAAAAAAAAAAAAAAGGTACAAACGTTCACATTTTGTTAACCATTGTTTTGGGAAATTTGATTGAATAAATGACAGTTTTTGTAAGGCAACCTCGTTTTTTTTCCCCATACTCTTACCAGTCTTAGCAGCTTGTAAAAACAAAAGTTATTTACTGCTTTATATAAAGAAATACAATTAATATTATGCAGAATTTGCTCAGCCTTTTGGTCCGGCCCTCCACAAAATTTTCTGTTTCTCATGTGGCCCCATGGAAAGAATAATTCCCCACCCCTGGGGTAGAGAGACGTAATACACGTAGGATAAGCGATATGCTAACAATATTGCATGCTATCAAACCAAATGAATAGAACACGTTTTTATTCCACTGGAAAAAAAAAAAGTGACCTTTTCCAAGTAAAGGAAACCGGTCTCATACCAAATATAATAAATCTATGCCCAGATTTTCCATGATCACTCCAAATGACACAGGAGTGTGAAGATATCTTGAATAAAGGATTGAATACATTTCTTATTATGAAATGACAGAAAAGTGCATGGAGCCTAGTTTTAGTCAAATTAAGAAAAACATTCCAACAGAGTAAGACAATTTCAAGCTTGAAACGAATAGAAATATCTAAAAATGAATTTTAGTAGTAGGCATTTTGTGCCAAGATGCTTTCCAAATCAATTTTTATACACAATTTTGTTTCCTGCTTTGTTTGTTTAATTAATTTGGGACAAAATGACTTTAGCAGTTGCAGTTTCAATATAAACACAAAAACACACAACAACTTGATTACCTGTGCTTTATTGAACATCTGCAGGTTGAGAGATTTGACCTGGTCCAGCTGTTGGCGCAGAGCCGCCAGCGTGTCTTGTTTCTCATGAATATCCTTCTCTAGCAGCTTCATGGCCACTTCCATCTCCTGCTTCAGACCCACCTGCAGCTCCAGCTCCTTCTGCAGCTCCTGCATGACCAACACATTCCAGCCGAGTCAAGGCAACCGGTTTCAGATTTATTAATTACAGTATACCGGTCGGATTTTCGTGTCTCTGACCTGCCGAATGCGTTTCTCCTCCTTGTACTGCTTCCACACCACGTTATACATTTCATCCAGACCTTGCCTTGTCTGCTTGTAGGTCTCCAGCTCCACCTGGCTGTCCTGCAGAGTCACCTGGACAAACAGGAAGTGCAAAGAGCAATATAATACCCACAATGCACTGCTGGAATCATTGTTCGGTTTCTTAATCTGACCTCTTCTTTCCTCTGGCTGGTCTGGAGGATGGTGGCGTTCTCCTGCCGGAGCTGCTCCTGCTCCTCCCTCAGGGAATTGATCCGGTCTGTAGCTGCTGAGAGCTGTACATCACACACGCGTATATAAGGTACACACAATTAAAAGAGCTTTTAAAAACCCTAATCATTCTTTATATACTTTTCACACAGGCGCTCTGACCTCCTCTATGAGTTTAGAGTTGGTTTTCTCCAGCGAGTCCATCTTGGATTGAAGGTCCGTCACTGTGCCGCTCAGGTGGCGGTTCAGTTCTTCTATGTAGTGCTTCTGGTCCAGAATCGCAGTCATTTTAGAGTCACTAACAAGCAAAATGACAATATGACTTTTTTTTTTTAATCAGTGTGATACCAATCTCAGACCTGAAATCAGCTAAAACTGAGCATTATTATTATTCAGGAGCCAAGAACCAAAGGTGGTGGTGGTTCTTTTTCCTCTTCTTCCATTTCCACATGGGAGTCTTTAGCAGCCCATAGATCGCTTTGGATGCTTTTTTATAAAACAATAAAATGACAGCGGGCAGTCTGAGCTACCTTCATACCCCACTCATTCACTCGAGCAAATTAGGACATACAGTACGTTTCAATAATAATCATCGACACGCAACGTCATGGTTCCATTTTCCAATGCTTCTTTCGGGTCATGCAGAATTCGAGAAACACCATGTTAATTTCTGCCGTATTGGATTTTTTCCACCAGTGTTTTGGAAATTCACGTCTTCTCTTTTTGCATCGTAAGAGCAACCCAAATAACGATTACAAAAGCTGTTCATGTGCTTCTAAGGCCCTGTCCACACGGCAACAGATTCAGGTGAATCCGATACAATTGCTTATCGTTTAGGCCTGGCGTCCACATGGCACCGGCGTTTTGGGTGCCCCAAAACGCAATCTTTTGAGAACGGGTTCCAGAGTGGAAAGATCTGGCAACGTTGCCGTTGCGAAGTCGTCTGGATGAGTAGAACGGATTTGTTTACGATGACGTCACAACCACATTACTGTCAGTGCTTCACGCCGGGTAGAAGTGTAACGAACTCGATGCGAGTTGTCAACAAATCCTATAACTTGGTTCATGAAACGTGCTTACAAAAGTGAGAGAGAGAGAGAGAGAGAGAGAGAGAGAGAGAGAGAGAGAATAGCCCTTAGGGCAGAGTCAATCCCGCCAGCAAAAATAGGGAAAAAAAAGGAGCGATCTCACCTCTTCAGATGTTGGTTTAAGTCCTACAATACATTCCTCAAAAAGGGCGTAGAACAACAAATTAATCCATCAACGTGTAGCATTCAATTTATTCCGGACCATTAAAGACGCCGCCTTCCGCGTAGAATCATACGTCATCCTCGCCGCCATATTGGATGGGTCAAAGCGGAGAATAAAGATGCCTCATTCATGTGCTGCGTTTAACTGTACCAACAGGTTTACCGTCCAAACGAGATCACATGGGATTACCTTTCACAGGTGAGACTGGAAAAATACTTTTCATTGTATTTGGTCGTTATAATGTAATTTTACGAACAGATTTTCCTGACTTTGTGGCTAATATGAAGTCTCGCGCATAATAGTTTATGCGCATGCGTCCTTACTTCTTCTATTGTTCTGGTGTCTCCGAAGGGACCGTCTTACAGCGCCCCTAGAGGTGTGGCATGTGTATTGCATCGTTTTCAGCAAGCGTTGCGTTGCCATATGGACCTGATATTTTACTGATCGTTGCCCATTTGGACGCGATATATTTTTAAATAACATCTCGTTGCCGTTGTCGTGTGGATGTAGCCTATGATAGCTTTCCAAACTAAGAAAAGAGAAAACTGCTTCATATCACCACACTGACACCGTGTATAAAGTCAATATACGTAACAGTTTAGCTCAGACGCTAGACAAATTAACAGCTTTAAGATATTCTTAAAAGCATCTTAAAAGCTTATGAAACGCTAAATTTCAGTGTATTTAACCATAGGTGCTAAAGAAGGCAGCTGGACTTGCTTGAAATTCTTGAAGAGGTTTCACCTCTCATCTGAAAGGCTTCTTCAGTTCTGTCTGATTAGTGGGAAGTTCCAGGTGTTTATCCTCCAGTGGACCAAAAGCAACCCTAAGGGGAGTCATTGAGGTCACATGGGTCGTTGACCCTGTCAGTCAGTCAGTGCGTTTACATGCACATAGAGAAAATTCAATTTCTGCTGTAGCTCGACTGAAATCGAAGTTCTAAATGCCATGGATACACCTTAGCTCGGCTGAAATCGAACCGAACTGGATTTCTCGTAATCGAGCTATGCGACCTAGATTATGCGATTGTAGCCGAGCTACTTCGTGCATGTAAACTCTATCGAGCTACGTAGTCGAGCTACTTACATCAGCACTGCCCCTTCCGGAAGTGACGAGTGATGAGACCACAAGCGGGAAACACAACAGCCTCGGTCGGCATGACGACAGTAGTAGTAGCGAGCAGCAGAAGAGGTCAGGAGGAACAAGGAGAACGAACGAACACGGAACTGATAACTTTGTTTATACTCTTGAATAGCTCTTCATGACGACAACCGGAAGTGTACCAACACGATGGGACGTGTAGCGCCACCTGTGGCTCAGGTGCACAATGTACCTCACACAATAGCTCGATTTCCTTGTGTGCATGTAGGATTGGATTTCTCTGGCACCCCTGCTGGGACCCTTAGCTTGATTACCGACAGTAGCTCGATTTGGATGTGCATGCAAACGCACTGACTCAGTCATCCTGTAGGTATTAGGGTCACTGGAGGCTAGGTGTGAACCAGTAGCCTGGCTTGTCCATGTGATCTTTAGCAAACTGCAGATGAGCAGCAATGTTCTTTTTGGAGAGCTGTGGCTTTCTCCTTGCAACCCTGCCATGCACACCATTGTTGTTCAGTGTTCTCCTGATGGTGGACTCATGAACATTAGCCAATGTGAGAGAGGCCTTCAGTTGCTTAGAAGTTACCCTGGGGTCCTTTGTGACCTCGCCAACTATTACATGCCTTGCTCTTGGAGTGATCTTTGTTGGTCGACCACTCCTGGGGAGGGTAACAATGGTCTTGAATTTCCTCCATTTGTACACAATCTGTCTGACTGTGGATTGGTGGAGTCCAAACTCTTTAGAGATGGTTTTGTAACCTTTTCCAGCCTGATGAGCATCAACAACGCTTTTTCTGAGGTCCTCAGAAATCTCCTTTGTTCGTGCCATGATACACTTCCACAAACATGTGTTGTGAAGGTCAGACTTTGATAGATCCCTGTTCTTTAAATAAAACAGGGTGCCCACTCACACCTGATTGTCATCCCATTGATTGAAAACACCTGACTCTAATTTCACCTTCAAATTAACTGCTAATCCTAGAGGTTCACATACTTTTGCCACTCACAGATATGTAATATTGGATCATTTTCCTCAATAAATAAATGACCAAGTATAATATTTTTGTCTCGTTTGTTTAACTGGGTTCTCTTTATCTACTTTTAGGACTTGTGTGAAAATCGGTTGATGTTTTAGGTCATATTTATGCAGAAATATAAAAAATTCGAAAGGGTTCACAAACTCTCAAGCACCACTGTATGTCAAAGTGACGGCTGTAAATGAGATTCGTTGAGACCTGTGCGAGACATCATAGGATGGAAGTAAAACGTACAGCGGAAATCAAAGCAACCGACATCTGCCAACGTTGTCAGAAGACACGCGCGCCCTCTGTCGAATGCTGACATAATCAAGCCGGAAGTTTTGTTTGTTTTGATAGCAATCAGGAAAGTTTGAAAAAAGTCTGCAGTAATCGTCATTCAAACTCGTTTTTGTGCAATATTTCGTTTGGAAAACAGTTTTCAAAATGGCAGCACTGACACCTGGCTGACACTTCTTCACGTTTCGAAGTCTCGCACAAGACTCGTGAAGATCGCGCGGATAAGCGACGCCTACCGTGGACCAAACGAACTAAATCCAACACGGCTAAAAACCGAATAGGCCGATAAGTATAATATTTAATTGCAACTAGTTGCCAATACGAGTCACGATATAAGGTTACTAAAACCGAAAACGTAATTGAATAACACGTTAATTAAGAAATAAAGCAAGTTTAAAAATGACTTCAGTTCCCCTTTAACATTTAGATGGGCAATTCTTCAGCAGAGAGGCCAAAATTATGAAACGATCAAGACTGCCTTAACTTGTCGGTTCAGTGATCTTGCTAAAGTGTGGAACCCAAGACAAAATGGACTAAAAACCATATTTAAAAACTCATCACAACCTCCAATTACAGCAACGTCACTTCAGAGAAATCTTGGTTTGAATTTTAAGAAATGAAAGTTCAGTTTTTTCTGATGTAATTCCGTTACTGACTTTTCGTTCCTCGTAAATTTCTGATTTTGCATTCAGAGTTAAAGATAGAAAAAATCGTTATGCTTTTTTAGGGTCAAAAGAGACCCCATACAGTGTGAAACTTTTATTTAATACCATCATCATCTTGAGTACTGCAACTTTAAAAAAAAAAAAAAAAAAAAAGACCACATTTTGCTGTGAATGGAATTCCATTACCAAAGAACGACCCATGTGTACTTAGTTACTAGTCTTAAAGCCACTAGTATATGTAATGAATTTAAGGGTGTATTCAGACCAGGATAGTTCGATAGTTCACTTGCTTTGGTCCGAACCAAATGTTTTTTTTATTTTGGTGCGGTTCGCTTTCACACTGTACATTTTAGTAAGCGGACCAAAATCTGTCAACAAAGCCACGCGCCCTGAGGTCGTTCAGCTATTGGTCAGAGACGACACGCGCACAAAGCGTTAAGTTCAAAAGTAGTCATGGAGGCTTTCTGTGCTGTTATTCTTTTTAATGTCATCAAAGCTATACGTTTTTTCCAGTTTTTACTGTTTTCACAATTGTGCGATTACTATGCTGTTGTACAAGTAATTTATCAACGACGACGACAAAGGGCAAGGCGGCTACGGAGGATAGCGCTGATGAGCACACATCATGTGACAGTTCTGGCTCTTCACGCAATAGATGAATTTCTTTTTTGCGTCGCTAGTACCGCCACTTTTTGAAAGAATGTCCCTGATTTTAATGTAGGTCTGACGGAGTTTCTTCACTTTTAGTCGACATTGTTCTGGGGAGCGCGTGAACCCCTTCTCCTTCATTTTCTCACTGAATACAGCAAACACGTCGGCATCTTTGTGTGTTCTCTCCAAAAGCTCAGATATGTGGACATCTGCCCATATATCCACAAGGGTACGCGTTTCTTCCTCGGCCCACTTTTGCCCCCTACTCATTTTTTGTACTCTGTAGTCTAGCCTACCACTGGTCTGAATGACTGAATGACTGTTGTAAGGTTCCCTTGACAACCGAAACAGTGTTTGCACTTTGTGGTGGAGTGTCAAGACTCTGTTTCCCATAATGCTCGACAAACGACGGAAGCTCCTGAGGTACAAAAAAGCAAAACTGTCGGATTAGGTCCGGTCTGCTTTCACACCTCCAAAAGGTCCGCACCAGGGTTCCTTTGGTCCGGACCGAGTCCGACCTTGCAGCTCGGTCTTGGTCCGCTTGTTTGGTCCGGACCAGAGTTCGGTGGTTTGTATTCAGACCAACCCAAAAGGTCCGGACCAAGGGAAATTTGGTTCGTTTGGTCCGGACCAAACAACGTAGGTGTGAATACGCCATAAAAAGCAGCTCAGTAAAGGTACTTTAAATTTACAGGCTGGTCTTAAAGGCAACTTAAATACACAACTAAACTTACGGTTCGTTTAATGTTTAGATTAAATGCAATTAAATTCACGGTTTCACCGAGTGATAACCAATCACTAAATTTTATAAAACATTTTTATGACTTGACACGAACGAACGAGAGGCAATTATTCAGCGACATACAATTATTTAGTTCCTACAGCGGTTAAAATTAAGTAACAGGATACACACAAAAAAAGGCATTAAAATCTGGCAAATGTTACATCATAAAATATAAGAACCAATCACATTCTGATATGCAAATACTGTACATATTTACTAATTACGTGCTCCATTTAAGATCTGTGCTTTAATTTAAATACATTAATTAATAATTCAGCTGAAATAACACGATTAGAGCGCTGAAAGTCATCTGAAAGATCGTCGAAAAATATAGCACAACCGAGTCGAACCCCACGCTCTGGTCCATCCCGGGCCGTTCCAAGTGAGCCTTTATAAACCTCATGATGTTCGTCTAGCGCCTTCCTTCAGTTTGTTAATTGTTGTAGCTAACAGATTAGCATCATAGCAAATCAACTCAATCACATCTCTGTGTAAATAAACACGTTCTCAGTCAACTGTATGGAAAAACTAACGTGATTGAAGCCAAGTAAATATTCAAAAGATGCAAGAAGGTGATCTGAAACGAAGCACTCGGTCAGCAGTTTTGATTTAAGGAGGTGGAGTTACTCACTCTTGTGGGTTCTCAGTTGTCTGAGGGTCCTTTAGGTACAGTGAGAAATCAATGACACCCACCTGTAACACCCAGAGAACACACTCCGGATTAAACTCCGGGACACAAACTGCAGCAGTGTGTACGTGTGCGTGCGCGAGAGAGAGTCCCGTGTCTCACCTGAGAATCCAGGTCTTCCCCTTTCACACACAGGTTGGCGTCGATGACGTTCAGCCCCACCAGCATCCCGACGATCACAGAACCTTCTTCCTCCATGATCAAAGCTCCTGGCTCATAAAACTCCCTGTTACACGACAGCGCGATCTTTACAAATCTCACAGCTTCACACTCAATTTACATATTACTGATTGACAGCACAGTACTGTTGAAGTCTCAAATCTGACTGTTCAGTAAATGAACTGTTGACTCATTTTCTATCACAGCAGATCGCAATTATTGGCACCCTGGCAATAATTTTACGCAACATAACTTACAACCCCGATTCCAAAAAAGTTGGGACAAAGTACAAATTGTAAATAAAAACGGAATGCAATGATGTGGAAGTTTCAAAATTCCATATTTTATTCAGAATAGAACATAGATGACATATCAAATGTTTAAACTGAGAAAATGTATCATTTAAAGAGAAAAATTAGGTGATTTCATGACAACACCACATCTCAAAAAAGTTGGGACAAGGCCATGTTTACCACTGTGAGACATCCCCTTTTCTCTTTACAACAGTCTGTAAACGTCTGGGGACTGAGGAGACAAGTTGCTCAAGTTTAGGGATCGGAATGTTAACCCATTCTTGTCTAATGTAGGATTCTAGTTGCTCAACTGTCTTAGGTCTTTTTTGTTGTATCTTCCGTTTTATGATGTGCCAAATGTTTTCTATGGGTGAAAGATCTGGACTGCAGGCTGGCCAGTTCAGTACCCGGACCCTTCTTCTACGCAGCCATGATGCTGTAATTGATGCAGTATGTGGTTTGGCATTGTCATGTTGGAAAATGCAAGGTCTTCCCTGAAAGAGACGTCGTCTGGATGGGAGCATATGTTGCTCTAGAACCTGGATATACCTTTCAGCATTGATGGTGTCTTTCCAGATGTGTAAGCTGCCCATGCCACACGCACTAATGCGACCCCATACCATCAGAGATGCAGGCTTATGAACTGAGCGCTGATAACAACTTGGGTCGTCCTTCTCCTCTTTAGTCCGAATGACACGGCGTCCCTGATTTCCATAAAGAACTTCAAATTTTGATTCGTCTGACCACAGAACAGTTTTCCACTTTGCCACAGTCCATTTTAAATGAGCCTTGGCCCAGAGAAGACGTCTGCGCTTCTGGATCGTGTTTAGATACGGCTTCTTCTTTGAACTATAGAGTTTTAGCTGGCAACGGCGGATGGCACGGCGAATTGTGTTCACAGATAATGTTCTCTGGAAATATTCCTGAGCCCATTTTGTGATTTCCAATACAGAAGCATGCCTGTATGTGATGCAGTGCCGTCTAAGGGCCCGAAGATCACGGGCACCCAGTATGGTTTTCCGGCCTTGACCCTTACGCACAGAGATTCTTCCAGATTCTCTGAATCTTTTGATGATGATATGCACTGTAGATGATGATATGTTCAAACTCTTTGCAATTTTACACTGTCGAACTCCTTTCTGATATTGCTCCACTATTTGTCGGCGCAGAATTAGGGGGATTGGTGATCCTCTTCCCATCTTTACTTCTGAGAGCCGCTGCCACTCCAAGATGCTCTTTTTATACCCAGTCATGTTAATGACCTATTGCCAATTGACCTAATGAGTTGCAATTTGGTCCTCCAGCTGTTCCTTTTTTGTACCTTTAACTTTTCCAGCCTCTTATTGCCCGTCCTAACTTTTTTGAGATGTGTTGCTGTCATGAAATTTCAAATGAGCCAATATTTGGCATGAAATTTCAAAATGTCTCACTTTTGACATTTGATATGTTGTCTATGTTCTATTGTGAATACAATATCAATTTTTGTGATTTGTAAATTATTGCATTCCATTTTTATTTACAAATTGTACTTTGTCCCAACTTTTTTGGAATCGGGGTTGTACTTTCATTGTGAGAGTTAAAGTAAATGAGGACAAAACCATTTTCATATCTTTTTAATATTAAAACACATGCTTACCATAATTCTAGAGCTCTCAATTTTTTGTTATTTATATTTTATTTTTATTATTTATGTTTAGACTGAAATTTAATGCATTTTTTGCTTTAGTTTCAGTCCTACAGGTAAACAGTATTCTGATCATCAGCTCACCCCAGAAGGTC
This sequence comes from Neoarius graeffei, assembly GCF_027579695.1. Taxonomy (NCBI): domain Eukaryota; kingdom Metazoa; phylum Chordata; class Actinopteri; order Siluriformes; family Ariidae; genus Neoarius; species Neoarius graeffei. Next base: position 9,075,754 of record NC_083576.1, on the reverse strand, counting down.
CTTCCTGTTTATAAGATCTTTCATGTAATCTGCTATTTTCTTCTGCATGAGAGCCAAATGCATCCACGCTCGAGCTCGACCCAGTCCCGTCCTGCGAAAGGCAAACAAACAGGGTTTACAGTCCTCAGGAAAAACGCATAAAACTTAAGGCAAGATGCAACATGTAGAAATATCTAGAAAAAAAAAAAAAGACTTCTGGATAAACTGCACCTTTATCATCTTTTCTTAATCCGTGGTAATAAGATGATCAACAGAAAAGTGTGACTTTTATTCACCGCGTCATCTTAAAACTTTGAAGGCTTTAGCTCCGCCCACTCCTCCAAATCACACTCACAATCCACTTTAATAGAAACTTCTTGTTGACTAAGATTCCCGTTCTTGGCTACAGGACTGGAACCCAATATTGTCTTCTCTCTCTCTTTTTTTTTTGTATGCCGAGATGCTTTTCTGCTCACCACGGTTATAAAGAGTGATTAACTGAGTTCCTATATCCTTCCTGGCAAAAAAAAAAAAGCTCAAACCAATCTGGTCATTTTCCTCTGAGTGCTTATCAACAAGTCATTTATTTCCATTCCCATACTGTCACTCACTAGATGTTTTTTTTCTGTTTCTCGCACCTTTCTGTGTAAACTCTAGAGCCTGTTGTGTGTGAAAACCCCAGGAGGAGATCAGCAGTTTCTGAAATACTCAAACCAGTCCATCTGGCGCTCAAACCAACACCCATGCCACAGTGAAAGAAAAAGTCACAGTTTTTCCCATTCTGCGGTTTGAACATTGTGAACATTAACTGAAGCTCTTGATTTGGATCTGCCTTGTGCTGCTGTCAAGGGATCGGCTGATTAGAGAACTGCATCAAACAGCAGGTGTTCCTAATAAAGTGGCTGTAGTGAGAGTCCTTATAAGCATGCGCTGTGATTGCACTCTAATCCGGAACAGGTGCATGGTAATCAGTCCGAATGGGACACCGTTGAAGACAAACTTCGTATCCTGGAGTGTCTAAAGGATGGTGAGAAAGCAACGAATTTGTCTAAAGAATCTGGCATCCCGAAAAATTCAATTTCAACTTTTAAAGCAAAAGAAAGAGCTCCGAGACTTCATCGATAACTATAAAATTCAACATGACGGGCTGAAAAGAAAGAAGATGCGGCGAGTGTGGCTTATTTCCTTTACTTAAGAGTGACTCAGCGCCTTTACTTTATAAAAATGAAGAGAATTCAGCAAAAATACTGTATAAATTAAACAGTTTATAAAAACAGAGTGAGTGTTTGGTGTAACAAGTGGCTCCGTTTCAGCATTACGAACCTTCTGGACGTCCCGCAAGGAGTTTGTTATAGCGCAGCTGCAGCGTATATTTAAACCATTTTTCTTCAGAATTGACTATTTTGCTTATTTCAGAACCTAAAAGATCAGTTTCAGTGACATGCATTCATGCATTTTCATTCCTACACCATCACAACAATGTAAGAATTTCTCAAAATGTTGATTGTTGAATTTACACTTGATTTTATATTTAACTTGTTTTGGTCTCTTGAGAGTATCTTTATATTGAAATTACGATTTCCACTCCGACATCATCAGAATTCGAAATATTTTGGTCTTATTAAATATGCAAATATGTGCTAACTTAATCCCCAAAGTAATCCCCATATATAAGCCAAGCTAAAATATCAAAAATCAATTAACAAAAGATTGTCATGCCTATTGATTTTTTAAAATTTATTTTTTAAAATGACCTCATTTACCCGTAAAGTCTTGCATTAAAACAGATTTTCACACAGGCGGAGACTCACTTGAGTCCAGGCATGTCTCGGACACTCGTGGCGAGGTCGGCTGACTCGGGACACAGCTTCTCGACCAGCTCCAGAGGAGCCCAGATTGATTTATTCTGCCCAATGAAGGACTTCTTTACTGCACCGTGTTCACAGTAAAAGGACAGAACATTGATACACAGTCCATGCACAAATTATACAAATAAAATCTTCTGTAAAATTTTGCAAACTGAATTTTACCCTTCAGTCCATGTTTAAGGCAGTGTTCTAGTACAACAAAAAACTGCTGCAGAGGCTGATACTCGGAGTCGAGCGTCCGACCCAGGCTGAGCGAGGACTGGATCAGAACTTTTATACTGAGCTTCATCATGGACAACAGATTGGACCGCTCCACAGACATTGGATCTTTCATTGCTGCAAAGGCACAAAGGTTTAGACAATATTAATGAGGAAAAAAAAAAAGCCCTGAAAATTGTAAAGTTGTCACTTAAAAAGGGTCATGAGTAATATTTTCTCTGGAGTTATTTAAACATGAAATGAAATAATTGAAAATTTCCACTCGTAAAAACAATTAAAAACTGCCCAAACTTACCATAACAAAAAAACCACATGACAAAAATACTGACATTTTAAAAACCTGTATTTTAAATAAATGCAAACATACAGTGGTGCTTGAAAGTTTGTGAACCCTTTAGAATTTTCTATATTTCCGCATAAATATGATCTGAAACATCAGATTTTCACACAAGTCCTAAAAGTAGATAAAGAGAACCCAGTTAAACAAATGAGACAAAAATATTATACTTGGTCATTTATTTATTGAGGAAAATGACCCAATATTACATATCTGTGAGCGGCAAAAGTATGTGAACCTTTGCTTTCAGTATCTGGTGTGACCCCCTTGTGCAGCAATAACTGCAACTAAACGTTTGCGGTAACTGTTGATCAGTCCTGCACACCGGCTTGGAGGAATTTTAGCCCGTTCCTCCGTACAGAACAGCTTCAACTCTGGGATGTTTGTGGGTTTCCTCACATGAACTGCTCGCTTCAGGTCCTTCCACAACATTTCGATTGGATTAAGGTCAGGACTTTGACTTGGCCATTCCAAAACATTCACTTTATTCTTCTTTAACCATTCTTTGGTAGAATGACTTGTGTGCTTAGGGTCGTTGTCTTACTGCATGACCCACCTTCTCTTGAGATTCAGTTCATGGACAGATGTCCTGACATTTTCCTTTAGAATTCATTGTTTCATCAATGATGGCAAGCCGTCCTAGCCCAGATGCAGCAAAACAGGCCTAAACCATGATACTACCACCACCATGTTTCACAGATGGGATAAGGTTCTTATGCTGGAATGCAGTGTTTTCCTTTCTCCAAACATAACGCTTCTCATTTAAACCAAAAAGTTCTATTTTGGTCTCATCCATCCACAAAACATTTTTCCAACAGCTTTCTGGCTTGTCCACGTGATCATTAGCAAACTGCAGACGAGCAGCAATGTTCTTTTTGGAGAGCAGTGGCTTTCTCCTTGCAACCCTGCCATGTACACCATTGTTGTTCAGTGTTCTCCTGATGGTGGACTCATGAACATTAACATTAGCCAGTGTGAGAGAGGCCTTCAGTTGCTTAGAAGTTACCCTGGGGTCCTTTGTGACCTCGCTGACTATTACACGCCTTGCTCTTGGAGTGATCTTTGTTAGTCGACCACTCCTGGCGAGGGTAACAATGGTCTTGAATTTCCTCCATTTGTACACAATCTGTCTGACTGTGGATGGGTGGAGTCCAAACTCTTTAGAGATGGTTTTGTAACCTTTTCCAGCCTGATGAGCATCAACAATGCTTTTTCTGAGGTCCTCAGAAATCTCCTTTGTTCGTGCCATGATACACTTCCACAAACGTGTTGTGAAGATCAGACTTTGATAGATCCCTGTTCTTTAAATAAAACAGGGCGCCCACTCACACCTGAGTGTCATCCTATTGATTGAAAACACCTGACTCTAATTTCACCTTCAAATTAACTGCTAATCCTAGAGGTTCACATACTTTTGCCATTCACCGATATGTAATATTGGATCATTTTCCTCAATAAATAAATGACCAAGTATAATATTTTTGTCTCATTTGTTTAACTGGGTTCTCTTTATCTACTTTTGGGACTTGTGTGAAAATCTGATGTTTTAGGTCATATTTATGCAGAAATATAGAAAATTAAGAGTTCACAAACTTTCAAGCACCACTGTACATATCCTTTAATTTATTTAAATGAATAATTTAACTCATCAGTCTCTCCATTGTTGATTTTGGTCAGGTCAAGACGTAAACATGAGGTGTTGCACGTGCAAAATATCTTTTGAGGGAAAACCAGAGCTTATAACAACACACTCAAAAAAAGGGACAAATGGCTCATAAATAAATAATTTAAATAAAATAAAAAAAGCTGCAGATCTTCCAATAGCCTTAAAATTGCTGTTCATTCAGTAACAGGGTGGTCAAGTGTCAACATCGAATATTAGACGCCACCTCCAGCTATAGAACTCGGAGAACTGTACCCGAGTGACAGAACGCCGCCATATTTGTTGACGAGTTCTCACTAGAGATTAGCACATAAGGAAACCACATTAAATGGCTTCAAAATCACCAAAATAGCTGCAATTTTTTTGTTTTAGGTCAATACCCAACCCTAACCCACACATGCATGTGTAAAGTAGTTTCTGGTGTTACTGTTGCAAAATTCAAATTTTATTTGGTCACATACACAAATCATACAGATTACGATATGCAGTGAAATGCTTATTGCAATTCTCCATAGGTTGTGAGGATCATTGGAGGGGTGGATAAATATATTGCACACAAGAAATATCTTGCACTGTAACGAAGAGTACAAAACCACCCTGTAGCTCTATAACCACTCCTGCTGAAACCAAAAGAAAACTTGTTCGGGAAACAAAGGGGAACGCATACGATGGAAAGCCTCCTGCGCAAAATACAGCAGAGGATCACTGATACTTTGGGGACGTTTTCAGTACCAGCATCTTTCAGCCCCAAACCCAGACAGGAATTTTAGATTTGGATCCAAGTGTATTTTTAAACAAATATTATGACCGCAACCATACATCTAAAATCAACACTCAAATGATTTTAGGAAAGATATTTTTCAAATTGCCATCTTCTGAACAGAACCAAGGAGTTGATTGTAGACTTTCGGCTGAAAAGGTGCACCGGTCCACTTCTAAAATCACTCTGGGATATTAATGACCTGGTTCTACAACAAGTAAGAACTTGCGCAATAAGTGAATGCAATAAAATCAGATTATTACACACACACACGACACTTTTTCAATTGGAATAAAAACGTGTTCTATTCCTTTCGAGTGGGTTTCATTCATCTGGTTTGAGAGCATGCAATATTGTTAGCATATCGCTTATCCTACGTGTATTACATCAATGTATCCAATGGAGAGTGTTGAATATGGTTTACGATATCGCATGGTTGTCAAGACATGACGTCACACGTCAGAGACGTAAAACTTCCACGCTAGCGAGCGACACTGACAATTTGTAAACAAACATGGCCGCCAGGTTTGCTTTGTTAAATACGGAAAATTGAGAGAATTTTGAAAGAGAAAGATGGATTGAACACCTGAAAGGAATGTATAATTAATCAATTAATAAATACGGCGGCACAGTGGTGTAGTGGTTAGCGCTGTCGCCTCACAGCAAGAAGGTCCTGGGTTCGAGCCCCGTGGCCGGCGAGGGCCTTTCTGTGCGGAGTTTGCATGTTCTCCCCGTGTCCGTGTGGGTTTCCTCCGGGTGCTCCGGTTTCCCCCACAGTCCAAAGACATGCAGGTTAGGTTAACTGGTGACTCTAAATTGACCGTAGGTGTGAATGTGAGTGTGAATGGTTGTCTATGTGTCAGCCCTGTGATGACCTGGCGACTTGTCCAGGGTGTACCCCGCCTTTCACCCGTAGTCAGCTGGGATAGGCTCCAGCTTGCCTGCGACCCTGTAGAACAGGATAAAGCGGCTACAGATAATGAGATGAGAATTAATAAATAATAATAATGGCAGCTAGCATGATATTGAACTCATCTTTGACTTGTTCAACATCATGCTCGCTGAATGGAAGAGATCTGATATACCACGAAAAAAAAAAATCAGCCAATATTATTTAAAAATTGTGCAATATCAACACTCAAGGCTAAAAGTTTATCAATCAACATCGCGTTCCAGATTGGTTTACAGTTATTTAGCACAAAAGTCTTTTAGAACAAGTTCTAAAGTCTCTTAGCACAAGATCCAAGAACACTCTTCTTCATCTTCTTGCTTCACGATTGTCATATTATAAACAATATATTAATTTTGGTTGTTTTGTCATTCCTGAACATTTATATTGCACTTTTATTTAACTGCCATTTGTTCTAGGATACTTTAGTGTAAGTTTCTTTACAGATCACAACCGTTGGTTACTAAGGAGACATGATTCTCGTTTTTCTCATTGAAACCGGTCTTTTTTTGGTTAGCTTTATTCATCAAATACATATGAAAACAGTAATATGTGATATCAAATGAACTTAATCTGAGTAAGTTTTTAGGAATAGATTCCGCTCTTAGCAAAACACATTGTCAAGCAGGGCAAGAGATATAATCCCCTGGTTAATTAATTCAGCAAACGTGTAATTATTGACAGTCAGCTGAATTTGTGATATGATCAGAAGAAATCAGTGAAGGTGCCCACAGCTCAAGGTTTTTTTTTTTTTTAAAGATTTTTTTTTACCTTTATTGGATAGGACAGTGTAGAGACAGGAAATGAGCAGGAGAGAGAGACGGGGAGGGATTGGGAAATGACCTCGGGTCGGAATCGAACCCGGGTCCCCAGATTTATGGTATGGCGCCTTATCCAGCTGAGCCACAACGCCCCTACAGTTCAAGGTTTGTTACGGATTAACTCCAAATATCCAAAGAATCGGATTTTCAGTCCACGTTTCAGGGATCAACAACTGATCCTTCACAAGAACAGCAGCAGAACAGCGGCTTCCAGTTCCTAAGCAATCATAACAAACCCGTTCCTAGATCACGAGGAGTAATTTTTTTTTTTTTTTTTTAATTGTGACCATAATCCAACATTGTGCTAAGAGACTTTAGAACTTGTGCTAAAAGAAAGACTTTTGTGCTAAATAACCGTACATGTCCAGATTTATTTCTCCTGTTATAATAACTTCCACTCTTCTGGGAAGGCTGTCCATTAGATTTTGGGGCGTGGCTGTAGAGCTGTCAAGTCAAGTTTGTTTGTATAGCACTTTTAACAATAAACATTGTCCCAAAGAAGCTTTACAGAATCTGAATGACCCAAGCCATGAGCTAATTTTATCCCTAATCTATCCCCAGTGAGCAACCCTGTGGCGACACGAGGAAGAAACCTCAAGAGGAACCAGACCCAAAAGGGAACCCATCCTCACCTGGACAACAACAGACAACATGACTATAACATTAACAGTTTTAACATGAAGTCAGTGAAGATGTGTGTTCATTCAGACAGTCAGGAGGCCTAGGTTGTGTTCAGCGTTCTGGTTCATCCCAAAAGGCGTTCAGTGGGGTTGAGGTCACTTTACCTAACAACTTGTATTTTCTCTCTCTGCCCCCAAATCTGTCTGTCTGAGTTACATGTCGGTCCTGGGATCGAGATGCTGACCTCTTCTGCTCCTCGGACCTGCCTGATCCATCCTGGTGCCCTGTGTCTGGTTGGAGTCTCATCGCATCGCTCCTGTGGAGCGCGGCCTCATGCGGACAGTTTGGGGTCGCGCCTGGAGGACGCTCTGGACTCTTGCAGTGGTGCTTTTGTGGCTGGGGACTGCAGTTGCCGTGAACAGTTTTGCACTCGGGTTTCCAGCATCAACGAAGCTGACTTTATGTTAGGACTGTTAATGTTGCCGAAATGAGGATGGGTTCCCCTCGAGGTTTCTTCCTCATGTCGTCTGAGGGAGTTTTTCTTTGCCACCGTCACCACAGGCGTGCTCATCGGGGATAGATTAGGGATAAAATTAGCTTTACAGTGGGGTTGAGGTCAGACATTCTGTCGCATGTCCCAGACCCGGTGAAATGTAACTGAATTGTCTTGGCCAGCCCTAACGGTCCCATCTGCATCTCATCATTGCTGAGGAGTGTGCTCCCATCACCCAATCAAGCATCCAGCCAGAGCAGGTCAGGATATATTTTACCATATTAACATGCCATTGTTGTGTGTTATGCCTAATGTAAAGACTCTCGTCTCTGCGAGCCTACCACACAGATTTAATACTTGTCATTTTTAGGGCATACCTAATAACGTGTTTTCTTTCTCTCTCTCCCCCCAATCTGTCCCTCTGAGTTACATGTTGATCCTGGGATTGAGATGCTGGCCTCTTCTGCCCCTCGGACCTGCTTGATCCATCCTGGTGCCCTGTGTCTGGTCGGAGTTTTATCGCACCGCTCCTGTGAAGGACGGCCCCATGAGGACAGTTGAGGGTTATACCTGTTAAAACTGTTAATATTATAGTCAGGCTGTCTGTTGTTGCCCAAATGAGGATGGGTTCCCTTTTGAGTCTGGTTCCTCTCGAGGTTTCTTCCTCATGTCGTCTGAGGGAGTTTTTCCTTGCCACTGTCACCACAGGCTTGCTCATTGGGGATAGATTAGGGATAAAATTAGCTCATGTTTTAAGTCGTTCAAATTCCGTAAAGCTGCTTTGCGACAATGTTTATTGTTAAAAGCGCTGTACAAATAAACTTGACTTGACTTTGTGGACATGCTGGAGCAGGTTTGGACCTCTTGGTTCTGGTGAAGGTGGTACAGCAAACATAACCTGGCTATTTGATGTGATGGTCGGGTGTCCACAAACTTTTGCCCATATTTGTGTAAGATGTTACCTGCCACTCTGAAAACTGAAAGCCTGAGTATTAAAGAGAACAGAACAGTCCAGTCCAGATGTTCACATCTAACCATCTAAAGGAGCGTCAAGTGTTCTGGACTGACATGTAGATTTTTACACAAACCTGTCAAGTTTGGACTTTTATTTCTCTGCAGTTGTGTGTGTTGCTGAAACAGGTGTCCTACCCGGTCTGATGGACTCGGACGGGTCCGGATTCGGAGCCTCAGACGCGGATAACGGGTTCCTCAAACCAGCGCTGCTGATACTTTCAGACGCTTTTCGAGCCAACGACAATATCGGTGCCGACCAAGAACTTTCACCAGCTTTTTCCTTTCGCTCTCCATCCGGTTCGCTCTCCACACCGTCCTGTTCCACCGCTGTCCTTCCTGCTTTCTCATCTTCACCAGCCTTGTTTTGAACTTCACTGTTTGGACCTCCGTCCGCCATTTTCGCTCAGCCTGATCACGTGACGCCAGACAGAAGTAATCAAGTGACATCAGGCTCAAATAATCGCTCAGCGACCAGAGGAGCAGCGTTACCACGAGGAATACCACACTAAAGTGGATTATTATTCAAATTAATTCTTTTTCACGCCGTTTTGATTGGCTGAGCAAACTGCAAATGCCTGCCCACAAGTCTGCGCATGCGCACTTTTATCAACATGGCTCAATTTCTTTCGGGTCAGCCACAATCAGATGTATACCTACTTGTTTGAGATCATGTAACTGTTACATGATCTCAAACAAGTAGGTACATCTGATCAGGGGTCATCAAACTACGGCCCGCGGGCCGACTCCGGCCCGCCACCCCCCTTTGACCGGCCCCCCAGCCCTTCTGCCCCCCACCACTTGAACCGGCCCTATGAGGCAATCCCCAAAAGTGGTCATGGCCTATTTTTTAAAATTGCTTTTTGGCAAATAATAACATGTCTGCATCTTGTATTTTGTTGATTTTATCAATTAAAATTGATATTTAGTTATAAAATGAACTATTCATATTTTCTGAATTTTCGTCATATGCTCTCGATCAAGCAGTGACAGGCAGCGCACGCGCAGAGAACTGTCAGTGTTCAGGACAGCAAAATGGCGAGCGGTAAGCGAAAAGCTGACAGAGAGTGCAGAGTTTTTAAAGAACAGTGGACCACCGATTATTTTTTTGTTCAGTGTAAGGACCGTGCAGTTTGTCTTGTATGTAAAGAAAGTGTGTCGGTTTTCAAAGAATATAATCTGCGTCGTCACTACGAAACCCGCCACAAAGAGTATGCTAGTTTGCGAGGGCAAACAAGAGAAGACAGGATTCGGAGGATGAAATGCGGACTGGCTGCACAACAGAATGTATTCCTTCACCAAACCCAGATCAACCAGGCTGCTGTCCGAGCTAGCTATAAGGTAGCTCACCTACTAGCTACCCATGGAAAGCCGTTTACTGACGGGGACTTTGTTAAAGTATGCATGCTTGCTGTGGCCGAGGAGGTGTGTCCCGACAAGAAGTACAAATCGACAAGTACAAATCCAGCTCACCTACATATACTACTGATTTTGATTCCCATTCTTCTGTGTTATGCTTTAGTTTTGACCTGTAAATGGCCTACTGCTCATTTCATTTTCACCTTGACCTAAAAAATGTTTACTGAACATGCTCAAATGGATAGGCATAAGAGCTGGCTAGTTGATCTATTGCTCATATTATTATAATTTCACTGTTTTTTTCAAAATGTATTTATTTTCTAGGCCTATTTATTTGACCTTTATTAAGTGCTGCACACAATTATTAATATTATCAATTATTAATATTATTAATAATATCAACAGGCACCTACAATTTATAATTTTCCACTCACCTTTGCCAGTGTCAATCACCTCAACTAGGCAGATGTTTCTTACCTTGACAGCTTTGATGTTATTTTTATTAGAAAATAAATAAATGGAATATCTGTGGTATTTCAAATTAAAACAAAGTGTGAAGACTCAATTACTACTTTTGCAAACCACTAGTAAAGATAAACAAATATGTGCCAGGAATCAAGTGTTGATATAGTAGTGTGGATATAGTAGTGGGGATATAGTAGTGGGGATGGCTGTGCCAGGCTAGTAATCTCTACTACACAATGAGGCCTGCTGGTGGTCATATTTGTCTGGGTCATACAATTCTATGTTATATAGCTGACCCGACCCCGGTCCCCCATCACAGTCAGGAATGACACTGTGGCCCCCAGAGAAAAAAGTTTGGTGACCCCTGATGTAACACTATGTAACAGCCTTCTATTTATGTTTATTAAACTATTTCATATGTTGTAATGGTAGACTATCATTGCCAATGTATGATGTTTCAAAGCCAGGTCATAATTTACCACCACTGAATCCATGTTTCAGTTTTTTTTATCAGACAAACTCTTCACATTGCACATTTTCACCATGTAACGCATGTTCATTTGATTTAATACCCCAGAATGCATCATTGCTGCTTAAACTTGGCAATAATTTGTCAAACACTAATTGTTTTAGTAAATCAGCAGATTTTTGAGGAACAAATTGACAGCTGAATCACGGAATTCCGATAAAAATGAAATCTTTCACAATAGTTTTGTCAATGGGGGGGGGGTGCTGAACCTAATTTGTTTTCTTTGTCACTGCAAAGTTGAAAATGGCCTGAGAAATCTTATTTAATGCATTTTAATAAACACTTTAAATTAAATACAGACATTTTATGTAGTATGTGATATGATTTGATACAAAAACCTTGTTGCTGGGGGCATATGTTTGCAAAATTCACATGCCAAAGATTTTGCGTGTCATTTCCGTTGTTTTCTGTAGTGTCCGTAACGGTCTTGCTGTAACAGAATGCTGCAGAATTTTTTACCATTTTTGGTGATTATGACATGCATTGGTCCTGTTGGCCTCATGTAGGGCTCTAGTTACATATTCATACGTCTTTAGTTGTTATATTAATAGATATATTTGCAATATGTAGTGTCCGTAACGGGTGTAGTGTCCGTAACGCCAAATTGATATTTTGGTAAAGCCAGTTAATTGAGACTTCTTGACAAATTTAAATGAAACCTTCATGTGAGAATGACGCAAATTAATCATATTCTTCTCTCAAAGTTGTAATTGATTGAATTAAGACCCCACAGTCCAACTATTTGAACACTAAGTTATTATAATCAAGATGTTACCAAGACATATTTTGACCATTCAAGATACAGCCCTGGCTTGTTAATAACATATTTTTTGACATAATGTGCTTTTTAACACTTTTGTTTTTGAGACGGCTATTCATGTACAGTTGAACCTCGTTTGAGTGGCCTCCCCTATTGCCGGCCAAAAGTGGCCTTATAATGTAGTGTCCGTAACGTCAACAACCTAGCAGAATGGGGCATGTATGAAATGAGGTATATTTTCAAAACGGAAAGAGAATGCTACATGAAATTTTAGGTATGGGACCCCAATATGTTCAAGCCCATAATATCACAGTTTTGACCATTTTGGGTAACCTTGGGTTTTTTGTTATTTTGGAACCTATAAGGTCCATCTGATCTTGGCTGACCCGTTTGCTATCGTTTAACGTGTCACGTTAACTTTATAATCAGCATTTCAAAATACTAATTTAATGATAATACAATTATTGAACTCGGTTTTCACAAAATATCCTGATTTGTTAGTGTCTCACAAGCAATTATTTGCCTCTCCCTTGTTCAGCCTCGTCCAATAATTGCTTATTATTTTTCGCGGTGCGATTTCCATCAAATCCTGCGCTCTGATTGGCTGGCAAGCGGGTCCGTATCTATGGTTATGAACCTCTGGCGACTCGCTCGTTCACAACAACAACAAACATAGTAGAATTTTTTGTCAACATTTATCTTTTTTTAATAAAATTTTTTTATAAGATTATCAAAAATCTTACAAATTTTTGCCAGCATTTCTCAGGAAATATCATTAATTTTACATCATGGATCGCGATAACGACAGGGTTCACAGCGAAAGTGAGTTTTACTACCCTGAGGAAGAAGAAATAAAAGAAAACATTTCAGGAGAAAGCTAAAAACCTGTAACTTGCTAACACCGAGCAAAAACATGGCTGAATCCTGAATGACTCCTATTTGTATAAATAGAGGACTACATAGGCGGCAAAATGTAGTTTTTTTCCTGCCATGGAAGTGCACTTGTATACCGAGGAGGAAGCAATTTGCATTACAGCCGTGAACGAGGATTCAAAATGGCGGCTCGCCTCAGCTCAGCTTGGCTTTCCCTTTTGGGCGCTCTCGTTTTCTGTTAGAATTTGGTAAAGAAAAAAATAAATATATTATTTACCAGCTTAAGGTCGGTGAAATACTGTGACCTCGGCCTTGAATACTGACCTCGGTCACAGTATTTCATGATACGGACCTCCCAGCTGGTAAATAACATATATTTATTAACTACTTATTAACCGAGCACGAGGTCTTTATGAGAAACTATCAGACCGAGGTCTTAACACCGAGGTCTGTACAAAAAGACCTCGGTCGGATATTTTCCCATAAACATCGAGCAAGCGAGATTAATAAAGAGTTTATTATATGGATGTTTTTATTTCTAAGATTAAAATAGACAGTCATTATAACAAGGCGTGATGCTGCTTTCAGTCACGTCATATTTGTGACATAGTTGAGTCACGCATGCAGAATAAACGGCTAGTGGTTTCAAGCTGAATTTCTGTTAGCGGTTAGTGGTTTCTGAATGCTCTTCGTCGCTCATTTCTTGAATAATTCGGTGACTCTGGTTTGTCTTTTGTGTTTCGGTTGTTTTTGTTTCCATTTTGATTTCTAATGAATCTTTTTTCGTCGTTTTGTTTTTGATGTGTGCCTTTGCAGATAATAAAATAATTAGGAAACTAGAAGGGCACTCAGTAGATTGCATACCTCCGCCAAGCCACATATTCGGATTTGCATCAAAATCTAATCTAAATCTGATCACTACTTTTTGAGTTACGTTGGGAACAGACCAAAAAAAAAAAAAATCCTGCATCTGCATACATATCTGGATCCTGGATCCACATACAAATTTGTATTTGCATGAAAATTTAATCAGTTGTTCTTTGGCCCATTTCATCAAAATTTCATCAAAATCCGTTCATGACTTTTGGAGTAACATTAGGAATGGGAAAAAAAATCCTGGATCTGTATACGTATTTAGATTTGAATCAAAATCTCATCAATTGGCCCTTGGCCCATCAAGTCAATCCATTATCTGTAGCCACTTATCCTGTTCTACGGGGTCACAGGCAAGCTGGAGCCTATCCCAGCTGACTATGGGCGAAAGGCGGGGTACACCCTGGACAAGTCACCAGGTCATCACAGGACTGACACATAGAGACAAACAACCATTCACACTCACACCTACGGTCAATTTAGAGTCACCAGTTAACCTAACCTGCATGTCTTTGGACTGTGGGGGAAACCGGAGCACCTGGAGGAAACCCACGTGGACACGGGGAGAACATGCAAACTCCACACAGAAAGGCCCTCGCCGGCCACGGGGCTCGAACCCGGACCTTCTTGCTGTGAGGCAACAGTGCTAACCACTACACCACTGTGCTGCCCCCCGTCAAGTCAAGTTTATTTGTATAGCGCTTTTAACAATAGACATTGTCACAAAGCAGCTTCACAGAAAATTAAAGGCTTTAAACATGAGCAAATTTTATTCCTAATTTATCCCCAATGAGCAAGCCTGTGGTGACTGTGGCAAGGAAAAACTCCCTCAGACGACATAAGGAAGAAACCTCAAGAGGAACTCATGGCCCATGGTCCACCCTTCCTCAAAATTTTATCAAAATCCATTCACTACTTTTTGAGTTATGTTGGGAAAAGTAAAAAAAAACTAGATAGAACTCGACGCCAACGGCATCGATGGGGATGCCTCCGCCTGGTAGAGTACACGCCTTATTAAGCTGTGATTTGGGGATGGATGTTTGACCTCACAGTAATCTTGACCTGTGACCTTTTAACCTCACAATCTAATCAGTTCATGTTTGTCCCAAAGCGCACAAATGGTGAAAGTTTGGTGAAATTCCTTTCATTTGCCTTGGAGATATTGTGTTCACAAGGTTTTCGGACAGACATTTGACCTCACAGTGACCTTAGACCTTTTAACTTCAAAATCTAATCAGTTCATGTTTGTCCCAAAGCGCACAAATGGTGAAAGTTTGGTGAAATTCCTTTCATTAGCCTTTGAGATACCGTGTTCACAAGGTTTCGGGACGCACGGACGGACGGACAACCCGAAAACATAATGCCTCCTGCACCTTACGGTGGTGGAGGCATAAAGAAAATCCTGGATCCACAGACATATTCGGATTTGCATCAAAGTCTGATCAATTGTTCCATGGTCCACCTTTCCTCCAAACACAAGGCCCGTCAGGAGTAAATTGACAACCAACACGCCCAGTTTCCATTGTGCTATAGATGTAGTTCCGGTTCACCTTACGAGCGTACATCACGACTTTGGAAATATGGCGTCTGCTAACGCTCCAATTGACGATGGTAGGTATAGAAATCACTGGACATTGTTGCTATAACGAATTTCAACTGATATATCATATTTGAGATAGATTATATGATGATTCAGGGTGAATCTGGATGGTATTTTGATAGGCGGCAATGACTAATTTTGAAGAACAATCCTACAGATTATAGCCCCCCCCGACCTGTTCCTTTGTGCAGTCACTGAGCAGTCGTGCAATCACTAAACAAATCATGATAAATCCTGTTCCCAAAACTGATGAATACAATCCATTATTTTTTTTGATATTAGATAGGGTTTGGGTTTGTATTGACAGACCCCCCCCCCATATAGTTGAATATGGATTTATTTTTACATGCCAAAACATAAGAGTCCTACGTATTAAGGCTGAGATGTTAGGCATGCACCCAATTTTGATAAACACACAAGACATCAGTTTTAAGTATGAAAGTCCCCACTAGTATATAAAAATATATTTTTGAAATGTTCAGAACTGAAGGGATAGATCTAGGTACTGGACCACCACCACCACCACTCTGGCCACCACCAAATAGATCATCCACCAAAATTTCCATTTTACCTGGAAAATGAAAGTATACCATCATTATTAGAACAATTTATATACAAGTGCATCCTTATATCATCAACGATATCTGATGACTAGGTTTAGTTTTGAACGAGTATTTTGCAAAAAAAGTTACAAAGGAAACTTCCTACCTACCCTAGAAAATTTGTCGTAAACTTTTGGGATAAACAAATTTTTTTTCCCTACCTACCTACCCTATTTTGAAAACCCAGGAAACAGGAAACACATATATTATTTTGTTTGGCCTCACTACTTTTTGAGTTCCGTAGGGAACAAACAAACAAACAAACAAGCAGATGCGAAAACATAACCTTCTCCAACAAAGTTGACGGAGGTAATAATCGATTGCAGTGCAATGACCAGTGAAAACTTCAACTCCATTTTCCATTGAGACATGAATTATCATTTCATCTGTACCCTGGGGCGGCATGGTGGTGTAGTGGTTAGTGCTGTCGCCTCACAGTAAGAAGGTCCTGGGTTCGAGCCCCGTGGCCAGCGAGGGCCTTTCTGTGTGGAGTTTGCATGTTCTCCCCGTGTCCGCGTGGGTTTCCTCCGGGTGCTCCGGTTTCCCCCACAGTCCAAAGACATGCAGGTTAGGTTAACTGGTGACTCTAATGCCGCTTTTCCACTACAAACGCGGCTGAGTCGAGCTGAGCTGAGCTGAGTGGGGCTGTTGGAGTTGCATTTCGACTACAACCGTGCTGGCTGGAAGTGGGTGGACACATTGGGTGGAGTTAGCGAAAGTGGGTGGATGTCACGTGATGTCGTTAAGCAGCGCAAACAGTGACATCAGTGATCTTTTAAGCGGTAGTCTCACGACCCGAATAGTAAACAATAAACATGGAGTCGTTAGTGTTGCTGGTCTTGGTGCTGTGGCTTGTTGTCACCGACAACGCCAACAGATACTGGCAAGAGCGTATAGATGAGGCGAGGCGCATAAGGCTTCAGAAATTCTCGTAATTCGTAATTCTTCTTCTTCCGGGTTTGCGGTGTTTACAGATCCCAGCGTGCTCGCGGGGCGTGTGTGGGCATGTGAGGACACTCCTCCTCACCAATCTGTGCACAGGGGAGTGTCTGCTCACGCCCCCAGCCTCACTCGGCTCGCTTTGGCTCGCTTCAGCCCCACTCCAAAACGGTGCGAGTTTTAGGGGCTAAGCAGGGCTGAAGCGAGCCGAGTCGTGCTGTTCTTTGGTAGTCGAAACGCGAGCCGTGTCGGGCTGAAGTGAGCTGAAGCGAGCTGAAAAAGGGTAGTGGAAAAGGGCCATAAATTGACCGTAGGTGTGAATGTGAGTGTGAATGGTTGCCTGTGTCTATGTGTCAGCCCTGTGATGACCTGGCGACTTGTCCAGGGTGTACCCCGCCTTTCGCCCGTAGTCAGCTGGGATAGGCTCCAGCTTGCCTGCGACCCTGTGGAAGGATAAAGCGGCTTGAGATCTGTACCCTGAGCAAAACATAGAAACTGTCCAAGGTGACTGAGCGAGATGAGCGGTATGTAAATGCAGCAGCTCTGTATGATGTGTTTGTGGGTCAGAGATGTTAAATGCAACACGGTGTATATTTCTGCTACAGCGCTCTCTGGTGGTTGTTGGATTACAGATAGGTGTTGAGTGCAGAATTTTAAACCCCAGGTCGGGTCTGATTAAAAACTCCTGCCGTGACCCGGATTCGAACCGGGGTTGCTGCGGCCACAACGCAGAGTACTGACCACTATACGATCACGGCTCTCCACCGCGGAGGCACGAGCGCCTCCTGGCATTAAAGCATACCCGTGTTGTGTGTGATGCACTCAGCACCGCACCCACGTGCAATGAACCGGTGCTCCAGGTGCTCCAGCCCCTGCCCCTTTTCTGTTTGCTGTCCAAAGTGCCCTTTTCATAGGGACTGTTTTGTTGTTGTTGTTTTTTTTAATATCTGTAAAAGATAAGTTAGCTCCAACATCAATATTCTCTACAATTTGACAACAATAATATATGAAATTACAGATTTATAAAATAACGTTTTTCTGTGTAAATGCGGGCATCAATCCGTGACGTCATGCATTCAGTGCGCCTCCGTGCAGAAAGCGCATGCAGGCGGTTGGCAGTGGGAGACAGTGCGAGGAACGGCATGGTGAGGTCACACTGAAAGTCTCCTTTCATTTCTTATCTGAACATGCGATATTGTGCAGCTTAGAACACAACAGTAAATGCATAGGGCTGTTTATCATTTAATGAAGCCGCCTAGGCTATATTTAGTAAGTAAGTAAGTAAGTATGCCCTTTATTATCCCACAATGGGGAAATTCATGTGTCGCAGCAGTACATCACACAATCAACATGTATCCAAAGATAGACAACATACGTACAAACACAGGACCAAAGTTAAAACTAAAAGGATATATACAAGATAGATACAAAAGGGGGGATGTTATGAAAGTAAAAGTGTTGTTACTAATCGACTAAATAAATAAATAAATAAATAAGTAAGCTACATAAATAAAAAGTTATAAGTACACAGACAGTGCAGTCATATAGCAGCATAAGAGGGGATAAAAAAATCCTAGCAGCACAAGATCATCATCGTCTTCATCACCCTCATCACAACCCCCCTCACCCCTACCACAAACCCCCCCCTCTCCCGCAGCATCATCATCACCATGACTACCGCAAAGAGTTGTTAAACAGTCTAACCGCAGAGGGAAGAAAAGACCTGCGGTACCTCTCAGTCTTACAATGTGGGTGGATAAGCCTGCTGCTGCTCAGTGGGCTCTCCAGGGCTGCCATTGCTCCATGCAAGGGGTGGTGGACATTACCCAGGATTGATGACAATTTTCTCATCATCCTCCTGTCCCGTTTGCTCCTAAACCGTTTGCTCCATCCATTTCATTAACGTGGCAGATTCGGAAACTTTAGTTTGAACGACGGCGTTAATAACATATTCTAGCAGCTTCGAAAACTTAAGGCTGAATGACGACGTCCACAACATATTCTGTCAAGACTATTATGTTATCACTGTAAAAAATGTCCGTAGAATTAACAGTGAATTTATGTAAAATCATGACATAAAAAAACCCTATAAATACAAAAACAATGAAGCAGTGTGTAATTTACATCAATATACTGTAAAACTCCTAACCAAATACCACTGTTAATTTAACAGTAAGAATATGTTGAATTGATCATATTTTTTTGTAGAATTTACAAATTGTTGTAGTTTAAACACAGACAAACTGTAATACTAAAACAGAATGTGATAGTTAAAATTACATCATTGCCCTGTTAAAAAAAAATCAAAAAGCTGCCACCACTGTGGCTCAGTTGACTAAGGCACCATACCATGAATCCAGGGACCTGGGTTCGATTCTGACCCGAGGTCGTTTCCTGATCTCTCTCCAGCTCATTTCCTGTCTCTACACTGTCCTATCCAATAAAGGTGAAAAAAGCCCCCCCAAAAATATGTCTAGTAGATCATTGCTTGTAACCATTGTTTATTGTACAATGAATATCTGTAAAATTAACAGTTATGTATTGATTATTGTACATTGAATACCTGTAAAATTTACATTTAGTTATCATTAATTCATCTCATCTCATTATCTCTAGCCGCTTTATCCTTCTACAGGGTCGCAGGCAAGCTGGAGCCTATCCCAGCTGACTACGGGCGAAAGGCGGGGTACACCCTGGACAAGTCGCCAGGTCATCACAGGGCTGACACATAGACACAGACAACCATTCACACTCACATTCACACCTACGCTCAATTTAGAGTCACCAGTTAACCTAACCTGCATGTCTTTGGACTGTGGGGGAAACCGGAGCACCCGGAGGAAACCCACGCGGACACGGGGAGAACATGCAAACTCCGCACAGAAAGGCCCTCGCCGGCCCCGGGGCTCGAACCCAGGACCTTCTTGCTGTGAGGCGACAGCGCTAACCACTACACCACCGTGCCGCCCCAGTTATCATTAATTGTACATGGAATCCCAGTGAAATGTACAAGTTATTCTGTAATGTTGTTTCCATTTCACTGTATTTTTAACAGGATTATTCTACCAGTGTTTTTCCGTAAAAACAACGGATTTTTTTTTTACAGTGTAGTAGCGTTTCCCACTTTGCAGGAGTACTACCGTGCTAAGGTGTACTCAGTGGTGTAGTGGAGATTTTTAAAGTGGGGGTACGCGATTCGTGACGTCATCGATTTGATATCATGTCAGAAGCGGTAGCCTTTGTTTGGTCGCCTATGTTTGGTATGAATGATTTGTATAAATGTTACATTCTTTTAACAACACAAGAGGGCACAAGAAGAGACTTTTTTTCAGACGTTTTTATGTGTGCAATTTTCATTCGTGTTTGTCAGTACAGCCCAACTGTTATGGCGAAAAGCCGCGGTTTATTTTGTCTCCAATAAATATGCCGAAATGGCTAAAGAGGAACAAATTCGCCTTCTCCTTCCGAATGCATCGTCGTAGACAGCACCACTCTGCTGCTGGAACTCAACATAAACCTTGCATAGGTTTAACATGGACTATCAGGCGTGAAGCCAAAATATTGGAAATTATGATACACAAACACCTTTGTTCATGTTCGAGTCATGTTCATTTGAGCCGAGCTGCATTCGGAATTCGATATCTTTACCAGCCTACTTACTGCCGTGGCAACAGCTACAGCATGCGTCCAGAAGTTCAAAAAAAGTCACGTCACTCACTCACATCGCATACAAACCAGTAATGGGCTGAAATTTATTATAAAAGGCACCAATCGAATAAATCAAGCATTTAGTCTGGCGCGATTGAGGCACCTGCGTATACAAAATACATGACATGCAGCCATTGGGTTAAGCCCTACCATGCACTCCTTCTTAAAGACTTGAGTATTTCTTTAAATTTATTGTCATTTCACATTTTTGGATGTACAACAAAACACTAAACAGGAAGGCCACAAAGATTATGAATTTCAAATCATATATATAATACAGTATGTGGTGAAGGGTGGCACGGTGGTGTAATGGTTAGCGCTGTTGCCTCACAGCAAGAAGGTCCTGGGTTCGAGCCCCGGGGCCGGCGAGGGCCTTTCTGTGTGGAGTTTGCATGTTCTCCCCGTGTCTGCGTGGGTTTCCTCCGGGTGCTCCGGTTTCCCCCACAGTCCAAAGACATGCAGGTTAGGTTAACTAGTGACTCTAAAGTGAGTGTGAATGGTTGTCTGTGTCTATGTGTCAGCCCTGTGATGACCTGGCGACTTGTCCAGGGTGTATCCCGCCTTTCGCCCGTAGTCAGCTGGGATAGGCTCCAGCTTGCCTGCGACCCTGTAGAAGGATAAAGCGGCTAGAGATAATGAGATGAGTATGTGGTGAAATTATCCGCGTAAGGATGACCAGGCAGGCGATTATATCAGTTCTGTTGCCCTCTCGGTGCTGCTACCATGAACGCCCGGAAATCGCACACAGAGAGAGAGAGACCCTACTGTTATTATTAGGCTATTCAAAATCATAGGCCTATACTGAGCAAAAATCGCATTAGAACTTCAAAGATCATAAAGCATTAAACCGACAGATCATGCTGCCTCGAAAATGAAAAAATAAAATCCGTATAACTTACATTTGACGTTGGCTGTCAAGAGCGTATAAACTCAGGCCATTGAATGACAGTTTTTTTTTTTGAATCTCACCTCGGGAGAAGTGGGTGGACGGCGTACCCCCGCGTACCACGCCCACTACACCCCTGTCTACAATTTGACAACAATAATATATGAAATTATAGATTTATAAAATAACGTTTTTCTATGTAAATGCAGGCATCAATCCGTGACGTCATGCATTCAGTGAGCCTCCGTGCAGAAAGCGCATGCAGGCGGTTGACAGTGGGAGACAGTGCGAGGAACGGCATGGTGAGGTCACACTGAAAGTCTCCTTTCATTTCTTATCTGAACATGCGATATTGTGCAGCTTAGAACACAACAGTAAATGCGTAGGGCTGTTTATCATTTAATGAAGCCGCCTAGGCTATATTTAAACCGTTTGCTCCATCCATTTCATTAACGTGGCAGATTCGGAAACTTTAAGGCCCGGTCCCACTGCACTTACGGATGCAAAGAGGATGTAAAACGTAAAAAAATCTTTGCCATCCGTTGGAAAACGCTATGCATCCGTTGTGTACTCATTGCATACGTGCTTCATACGCTCTATCCATCGAGCATCCGTCCACTGTGATTTCATCCGCGCAAAAAGTTTTGAGCTGCACAAAACTTTTAGAACGGATGAACTTTCCGCCGTGTACGATGTAAATCCGCGACATATACGAGCAACAAACGTTCTATGTCCGTTATCATCCGTTAAACGTCTGCTGTATCCTCTCTGCATCCTCTGGGCATCCTCGCAACTCACATCCGCTGCAGCTGAAAACGGAAAGAGGGAGGAAAGATAAGGTACATGAAACGTCTATTCATCGTTAGTAGCACGGAAATAGAAAGGATGTAAGCGTATGCATCTCGTATATAAAGTATTCAAAACGGACAAAGCGTTTATATCTGGGATGTATCTCGTATATTTAGGATGTCTGGAGTATGTCTAGAGTATGTAGAAGGACACCTAGCGCAGTGAACGGTCTGCATCCGATATACATCCGCGCAACATCCCCTTTGTTTCCGTTAGGCGTACGTGATGCATCCCCTTCATCCGCTATGCGTCCGCTTCTCAGTTATCACCGGTAACCCCTTCGGAGCTGTCATCCACTTCCATCCGCTTTCATCTGCTAGGCTTCCTATGAACATGCATTTAACATCCCCGCTATATACTACCCACGTCCGTTCTTTTCCGTTCTGTTTTCGCAAATTTTCGCCAATTTTGTCCATTTCTGGAGCGGATGAAAACGGATAGCGCCACCCCCAAAATTTTGCTCGTCCGCTGTGTCCTTTTTGCATACGTTTTGTGTCCATCGGCCAGTGAGACCGGGCCTTTAGTTTGAACGACGGTGTTAATAACATATTCTAGCAGCTTCGAAAACTTAAGGCTGAATGACGACATCCACAACATATTCTGTCAAGACTATTATGTTATAGTAGCGTTTCCCACTTTGCACTAGTACTACCGTGCTAAGGTGTACTATGTTTTTGTTGACACAATGACACAAGAGCTTCAGAGGCGCTTTAAAGGAAGAGATGATACTACATGGGAAGTGTTGAGTGCTTTGCAACACCTCACTGAACAAAACAACTGGCAAACACGGAAAAGTCCAGAAGAAGCACTAGCATCTGTCAGGAAGCTTTGTGAGTTTTATGAGATTGAGGAAGAGGAGAAATTACTGACGGAACTTAAAGTCTTTCACTCCTCCTGCTCTTGCCTCCCCAGTGTGGCATCCATGCTTTCTGTGCTCAAGGAGAACAATGCCGACTTGGTTTTTCCAGAGCTGGCTGGGCTGCTGAAAATATATGGAACACTACCTGTGTCAACTGCAACGGTAGAGCGTTCCTTTTCAAAGTTAAAGCTAGTGAAGACAAAACTCTGCAGCCTTTGTCATGAAGAAAGGCTGTCAGACCTTCTTCTGCTGGCAATTGAGAAAGATATCCATATTGAATACAGTGTTGTCATAGACATTTTCAAGAACATGGCAAACCGAAGACTGCTGCTTTGAAGAATACTGCAGCATTTAGATGGATCTCACTTTCACACACACACACACAGAATGTTCAGTTGCAATTGAAATTTAGTTTTGAATAAAGTTAACTTGTGTGAAAAATTTGTTGCCCTTTTTTGAATGTTGAGCCCCTGCCCCTCCAAAGGTCTTTGCACGGCCCTGCAGCACCTCATTCAGCTGACTAATCCCTTTTTTTCAGTGTTTTGTGGGTTTAATCATCAACTCATCATCACTCCTGCCCGAACATCCCGGTCTAGGTTGCCAGATTGTGTTATATACCTTTGCATTTATCACTTTGACCTTGACTGAGACAGGTTAATATTTGAAAGTTTTGGTTAAAGTTTTTTTTTAAAGTAACTCTTTAGTGCTCTGTATAATGACATGTAATTATATTTTATAAATAAATTGAGATAAAAGCCATTACTTGGCTAATATTCTAGCCTGTACTCGCGATTTGGCTCAAGAGCTAGCTTCTCAGCGACTTTTGCCTAATCTATTTTACTTCTTTTTAACGCCTTTGGCATTTTTGACTCCACCCTTTCTTTACTAAATAATTCAAATGATTCCTGCCATAACCATGTTTCAGAATATTTGTTTCTATTTCGTTTCTCCTGACCGCCAGAGGCGGTGCTTTCAGCACATGGATATCCATCACACGAACGTGCAGGTCGAGTAATAGTAACAACAAAGTCACGTGTGACCTGGGTGACGTCACCCCGTGACCCCGGCACAAAAGACCGGTGAACCCAGGAAGTGACCTCTTGCATCTTCTCGCGTTTTGCAGGTTGCGAGTTGGATTGGAATTTGGATTTTGGACAAAGCGCCGTGTTAGTTTCGTTACCCGTGGGGTTGGGGCTGTGCTTACGCATCCCCCAAGAAACTGCGTTAAGTCCATCAATTCTTTTTTTCTCTTGTCGTTGTATTCGTATTGTTTTGTTACTCCGTTAGCTGAGTGCTCTCGCTCGGTGGAGTTAGCTGACTAGCCCTCCGAGGCGGTGTTCTCGCCGCTGGAGGCCGGCTTGTTTTCGTTCAGGTAAATGGTTTTCATTTCATTTGAATTAAAGCGGTGTTTCTCACCGCTGTTTTGTTATCAGTTCTGTGGCGCACGACGCCTATTTTTGTTAGTGTTATCGACCGCCTTGTTTTGTGTAGCCTTGCCTCGGGCCTGTTCACGGGCTGGCTGTCTTGTGTTTTAGCGGTGTATGATGTCTTCTCACGCTAGTGAGTGACTGTTTAGTTGCGGCTGTCTTTTAAAACCCACGGCAGTAGGCTCGCGGTTCGCGAGGTCCGGGTGCTCCCGCTTAGGCCCTCGCACCATTTTTTCCTGACCACAGGTGTGTTTGCCCGGTCGTTTTTCGTTGCCACCTGATTGCTTATTTTGTGTTACTTACTAATTATTGGGGTGTTCTCGCCCTATTTTTTAAGTTCCCTTCTGCCAGCCAGGTGTCATGGACCTATTCTCTTGCTGCGCCAACTGCCGGGCCCCCCTCGAGCCGGAGGACGGCCACCGCGAGTGCCCTTCGTGCCTGGGTATTGATCACCTGCAGCAGGGGCTGATGGACATGGCCTGCGCAGACTGCATGTGCCTGAGCGTGGCTGCGCGGACGGCCAGGCTGGCTCGGATGGATCCTCCGTCTGACATCCCCTGGGCCTCGGGGGGACAGGACATGGTGCCGGGTGCAGCAGCGGAGCCCAGCAAGCGCCGTGGGGCTCCCCCACGCGTCTCCGCTTCCAAGGCGAAAAAGAAGCGCTCGGGCGATTTGGCTCAGAAGGTGGAGATGATGTCCACCGAGCTGGAGGAGATGAAGGCCCTGCTGGCGAATCTCCAGCCTCCGCCACAGGGGAGCAGTGTTCCCGCAGCCACCCCATCTGCCTGGCAGCCCGACCGTTCGCCATCACCACCGCTTCTGCCACCGGCCGTTGATGCACGCGGCCTGGATGAGCTGTCGATCCAGGCGTCGGAGAGCTTTGACTGCGGTGGGTCTGACGGTCACGACTCCACCTCTCCGGCCGGTTCCCAGGCCACCAGCCATGGCACCGTGGCAGCGTCGGAAGGCGGACGCTCATCCATCCAGCCAACGCTGAGGGCTGCATTGGCCTGTCTGGGTTTGGACACGCCCCCGGTGGCCCAGCATCAGAGCGCTTTTTTCAGAGGCTCCACACAGCCTTCCTCATTGTCTGTTCCGCCCTCGGCCCCATACATCGAGGAGTTACAGAGGTGTTGGGCGAACCCCAGACGCCTTTCCCACCTCCCTAATGACTGCAGGGCCCTGGCAGCAATGCAGGACGCCCCCACCTACGGCCTCCAGCAGATGCCCAACATTGAGCCCTCCGTGGCTGCCCTCGTCCTTTCGCCCAACGAGGCTCTGCGGCCTGACGCCCGATGCCCCCGCACTCAATGCCGTGTGACCGACGACCTCATTGTGCGGGGATACGACACGGTGGCACGAATGGGTCGTATCGACAATTCCATGTCCCACCTGCTGCTGGCCCTCGCCCAGACGCTGGAGGGGACGAGCGCAGCATCACAGGAGCTGTGCGACGCGGCTCTCCAGGCCTTTGCCTACTCGTCGCGGGAACTGGGCCGGCTGATGTCGTATCTCACCCTCGCCCGCCGGCAGAGATGGCTGGCGCAGTCTTTTGCTGCGTTCAAAACTTTTGCTGCATTCAAATGATTGTGCTTCTATTTTGCTGCTATAATATGCTCATCTTATGTATGTTCTAGACAATACAAAAAGCACCACATGCCAAATAAATAATTGAATACATAATAATAACAATAATAATAAATGCTTCCAATGTTATAGTGTTGTTTGTATTTGGTTGCATTCACTGCATGAATATATTTGATTGACAATTTGACTGACAGTGTTTTGGCATATTTAACATTTATCCTCCAAAATAAATCAACTGTTTTGGTTTAAGATTGTGCAAGCCTTCAAATTTTCTCACTGAACATTTCTCCTTCACATTTTTCACCTGTAGGCATGTGACAAGATTTAACATGATATTGCTCAACCTACCTCTGTAAAGTCAGCTAACAACTTATTAAAATGCACCAGAATTCAGCAAATAACATGTATGATAATAAAAAACTTCTGGGGGAGGACCCCCAGACCCCCCACTAATCATTTCCTTCAAACCAATGTACAACAACCTGTACAATCTGTTACATTGGCCAACCAATCTACATTCAAACTGCCATAATGTGTAGGGGGGCACTACAAGACATACATAGGCCTACAACACACAGATAAGGTGTATATCTCTGTGCAATATGATATGGTTATCAAATTAGAGGGTTATTTTCCAAAAAGTATATTGTGGCAGGGCGGCGGGGGCAGGGGCGGGTACGAGGCAGAGCCCCCCCACATAACCAATCCCAATTTAACCCCTGGTGTTGGTGATTAGTCAAAGAAAATAATTGTTTGTCAGTGATAAGTCAATGGAAATCATTGTCAGTGATTAGTCAGGGGACATAGTTATTAGTTGGGGGAATCATGGTTGTCAGCGATTAGTTGAGGGATCATGGTTATCAGTGATTAGCCATGGGAATGTAGTTATTAGTTGGGGGAATCATGGTTGTCAGTGATTAGTCAGGAGGACCATGGTTATCAGTGAGTAGCCATGGGATCATGGTTGTCAGTGATTAGTTGGGGAATCATGATTATCAGTGATTGGTCGCAAGCGCAAGTCAGGTATTACACTGGGGTAAGTTATAGCTTTTCCACCATCACGGAATGGGCTCCTTTCTGGTTCGTGAACCAAATTTTGGACCAAGTTTTCAGAGCATTTCAGCCAAAAATAAATTGGTTCATAACCTGAAAACTTGGTTCCTAGCTGGAACCAAAATTTTGCTGGTTTTCCCTGCATGAACCATGACACGTGTCAGTAGTTTGGAGAGGAAGCAGAGCGCAGCAATGAAGAACGCAACGGAAAAGGATACATCTTCAGAAAAAATGGAACAAAAACAAATATCTGCAATAACAGAACAAAAGCTCACAGGTAATCATACGCTCAACCATCGACTGTTTATTTTTGTTGTGCATTGTGCAACACCCATTCAAGATGCATCCTTGATTACAATGGTTCTGCTAAAAATTGGTGAAAATGCGAGCTTTTAAATCGCGATTTCTCATGTCTAGAACATTTATTCACACAATACAGTACAGAGCTACAAGCAAGCCAGTTCTGACACCACCAAGAAAAAGAAGACATTGGTTACAGAGACAAATTACTTGTGACCAGTGTTGTGAATGGTGCTGAGCAGTGAGAAGTCGGTTACAGTTGGTCGAATTAATTTGGTGCATAAATTGTGTGTTTAGATATGCAGTTTTTGCATACATGCACAAAAGGAGCAACAAAGTGAGACACGAGATGGCCATACATTGAAAATATTCAATGTATATGCACAACACAGAGCCGTAATTTCAGTGACAAAGTGAGTACAGATTTTCATATCTGTATGCAGATGAGGTTTGACACAAATCCAAGTGACTGGCTCGACTGAGTCCTTGGACCAAACTTTTAGTGGAATATTTTGCTCGTGATTCACAGATTTAATTGGATTGTAGTAAAATCCTTGTATTTGCTTTAGACTACGACTAATACCTATTTCTTAAGAAATATTGGTATATTGATTAATTATAGGAAAGGGAGAGTTATATTTAATTCTTATGCACTTAAAGTTAGAAGTTTGCTCTTTTCTTAGTATGTCTGTGAAGGTTCTCAATCATTCAGGTCATCGTAAGCCGTAGGTGCTAAAGAAGGCAACTGGACTTGCTTGAAATTCTTGGAGATGTTTCACCTCTCATCCAAAAGGCTTCTACAAACACAACATTCCTGTACATTTCAGACCCAGTAACACTCTGAGGCAGAAATTGGTCCACCCTAAGGCCAGAATACCCAGACACAAACAGGACAACATCTCGCCTCATTATCTCATTATCTCTAGCTGCTTTATCCTGTTCTACAGGGTCGCAGGCAAGCTGGAGCCTATCCCAGCTGACTACGGGCGAAAGGCGGGGTACACCCTGGACAAGTCACCAGGTCATCACAGGGCTGACACATAGACACAGACAACCATTCACACTCACATTCACACCTACGGTCAATTTAGAGTCACCAGTTAACCTAACCTGCATGTCTTTGGACTGTGGGGGAAACTGGAGCACCCGGAGGAAACCCACGCGGACACGGGGAGAACATGCAAACTCCACACAGAAAGGCCCTCGCTGGCCACGGGGCTTGAACCCGGACCTTCTTGCTGTGAGGCAACAGCGCTAACCACTACACCACCGTGCCGCCCCACAGGACAACATAGTGTACGCAATTCAGTGAAGTAAGGAATGCACAAACTTGTACATTGGGGAAACAATTGCTTTATAAGCACAAGGCTGAACACAGGAGAGCCAGTTCCTCAGGCCAGGACTCTGCAGTCTATCTTCATCTAAATAACAAAGGACACTCGTTTCAGGACTGCAATGTACACATTCTAGCCAGAGAAGACCGGTGGTTTGAAAGAGAAATAAAAGAAGCCATCTTCATCAACCTGAAACAACCACCATTGAATAGAGAAGGGGGTCTGAGATGCCACTTACCGGTATCAGCCACCTACAATGCAGTCCTTGGCATGCTTCCCAGAAAACTGAATACACATCCACACCAAGACTCAGCTGACTTCAATGACTCGCATGATGGCAGGGAGAGCCAATGATCCACAGATCACCCTAATGACTCTCTAGGCTGCTAACACCATTCACACCTGGCCTCCAGTGACCCTAACAACCTACAGGATGACTGAGAGGGTCAATGACCCATGTGACCTCAATGACTCCCCTTAGGGTTGCTTTTGGTCCACTAGTGGATAAATATCTGGAACTCCCCACTAATCAGACAGAGCTGAAGAAGCCTTTCAGATGAGAGGTGAAACATCTTCAAGAATTTCAAGCAAGTCCAGCTGCCTTCTTTAGCACCTACGGTTCTTCTCTAAGTAATTGCTTAGCTCTCAAAAAAGCATTTGTGTTGTTATTGGCTCTTAAAAGTGTCTTTTAAATGGTTTTCATGGCACATAGTCCTGCCAAGGAATGGCACCCTGAGCAGTAAAATAGGTAGCAAGTGTCTCCCTGACTTGAACTACTTCCTGAGCCACATTGTTGCTACCTACCACTAGGGCAATTATTTCCTCTTCCTCAAACTCTCCAACTCTTTATGTATCTCTTGTGGTTCTCCATACTGCAAGAAGCTATGAACACCACAAATGGCCTTTACACATGCCACTGCATTGTCAAGGCTTGTATTGATGACACATCTCTACATGAAGATGGTGTCTGAGAGGAAAGACTTCATCAGCTACAAATACATGAGGTTGTGGTTCTACATCCTCTGCAGCTGGAACACTTGGAAGCAGCATGTCAAATGTCTGCTATCACAAAGGGCACACTACTTGGTACACTATTTGGTATGTGGTTTGGAACACAGCCCTAAGACAACATGCCTATATTTTAGCTCCCTGACAGCATTTTGTCGCTGTCCATGGTGTTGAAACTCAAGTGATGAGAGCTTATCACACAAAAAATATACAATGGAAAGCCACCAAAAAGTAAAACAACTAATTTTACAGCCTGTAATACTAACTATTTGTGTTATTTTCATCTCATACAGGCCAAGCAACTGAAAATAAACATAGTACAATATTAATACACTACCTAAGTGATGGGAATGATCGAGTAAATGAGGAAATCTGGGTGTAAAATGAAGTCGAGTTCTAATCCAAATATAAAGTGGAGCAGTTTAGAGTCTCACTCAAGGCTATATTAGGAGAAGTCCTGGGAATTAAACTCACATGCTTTAACGCAATATCACTAACTGCTAAGGTTTCATTTCGAGGAAACATCTTTTGAAACAAATGAATCATCATTTAAATATATACCACCATCTCCCACTAGGTGGCAGTAAATCCTCACCCATGAAGCTCTGGGAGTAAAATGTCTCATCTCATCTCATTATCTCTAGCCGCTTTATCCTTCTACAGGGTCGCAGGCAAGCTGGAGCCTATCCCAGCTGACCACGGGCGAAAGGCGGGGTACACCCTGGACAAGTCGCCAGGTCATCACAGGACTGACACATAGAC
Organism: Neoarius graeffei; assembly: GCF_027579695.1. Classification (NCBI taxonomy): domain Eukaryota; kingdom Metazoa; phylum Chordata; class Actinopteri; order Siluriformes; family Ariidae; genus Neoarius; species Neoarius graeffei. The sequence goes on along the minus strand of NC_083576.1, from coordinate 9,045,260 downwards.
AACCATTCACACCTACAGTCAATTTAGAGTCACCGGTTAATCTAACCTGCATGTCTTTGGACTGTGGGGGAAACCGGATACCCGGAGGAAACCCACGCGGACAGAACATGCAAACTCCACACAGAAAGGCCCTCGCCGGCCACGGGGCTCGAACCCAGACCTTCTTGCTGTGAGGCGACAGCGCTAACCACTACACCACCGTGCCGCCCGGAGTAAAATGTAATTGGAGAAAAAAAAGTTAAATTAAACAACTGAAGAAATATTGCTGTATTTATGGTACAGTTATACACTGTTTTATATTTTATATTGTGACCAAAACAGACATCATGGTAGTATGCGTGGGGAAGCCATGGCCTAATGGGACCAAAATGTTGCTGGTTCTGGTCCCTAGACCAGCAGGGATGGCTGAAGTAGCCTTAAACAAGGCACCTAACCCTCTAACTGTTCCCCAGGCTGCTCTGGGTATGTCGCTCTGGATAAGAATGTCTGCGAAATGTCAGTAATATAATTTTATCTGTTACAGTGCAGGCCTTGACTTTACCAGGTATTTTTCTGACCATTATATACAAATATATATGAAAATATTCAGTTATATGATACACTTCAATACAATTCACAGTCCAGCTGTTTATGGTAGACTACACGGTCCTTTTCCAGCATACATTAACCTTCCATAGCATGTAACTTTACAATGTGAAAAAAGGTAAGGTGATGGGGTCGCAACTCCACACACCACCACTATCCAACTGAGTGTTGGGATTTTTTTTATCGGAGTTGTTTCCCCTAGATCTGCCATGATTCTGTGACACTATGGCGATGCTGAGAGCCACTGCGGATGGTCTTCATCATGTGAGAGGCTAGATGGTGCGGCTACTTGCTGGAATATTGGCCATGTTTTGCGCATCACATGATGCTGGATATGGGGAGACCAGATGGGGACGCCAGGTGTATCAAGGACACCCAGAAAGATACGACTCCTCCAGAGATCCCTGGCTTATTCAGTCAAATGGTCTAGGTTTTTTTTTTAATCAGACTTTGAGGTTACATTTGTGCTTCATGTCTCAGCAGAACACAATACTGACATGCCCACATTCCAGGATGGTCACTATAGTGTGTGCATAAGACCAAATCTCTGTTCACATTTACAGCATTTGGCAGACTCACTAATCCAAAGCAAATTATTTGTTATTGTGTACAAACAAGTTAAATTAAGAAGGCAATTAAAATAAACAATAAGGCATTGGTGTAGGTGCACGAGAGTGTACGAGTAAACCACATTTTCCATTCTGTCAGAACATCTTTATCAAGACCTCACTGTGCAACACCAAAACACAAATATGGAACAATGTGGGGTCGATGTAGGCAGATCAGAATATCATGTGCTCACTGATCATGTCATTTTTTTTTTTTATTACACCCAATCACGTCATATTCTGGGGCGTGTTCAGTACAGAGCGCCTGGAGTATAAATATAAATCCAAACCCTGCTTCAAGTGCATTCATATTCTGTTCATAAATGAGATACAAACACTGTAGAAGTACGAAGAAATGAAAAATGACTTGTTTGTGGATTTTAATTTTGATCTTCAGCACCATGTGTAAGTAATATGAGTCAATTATTCACATCTAGTTTCACAGATTTAAAAAAAATAAAGTTTATTGAGCTTATTACTCTCAACCACTTTGTGAAACTGTTTATGTTGAAGGATCTCCTGATGTGATTTTTAATAACAGTTTATATAGATTGGTTTTTGAAATGTATTCATTACTTAATTACTGTGATTTTTCTCGAGATCCAGTCCAACCTGGTAGACGCTGGGTTGCTGCACAATCCCTCACAGAGTCAGGAGTTTATCAGCCTGATAAAGAGCTCAGTGTGGATATCGGAGACTCGGCGACTCTGCAGTGTTGTATTTCTGAAAATGAAATTGGGATAATCGCCTGGTTTAAGCAACTGAACAGAAAAAAACCTCAGATTATAGTCACGGTGTATAAAAGTGTTGGAGAAACATTTTATAATGAATTCCAAAAGTCACGTTTCCAAATAGAAAGATCTTCAAACTGCTTCAATTTGATCATTTTAAACATCATTCAGTCTGATGAAGCCATGTACTACTGTGCACTGACGACACCCAGCCTTGTGTTTGGAGATGGAACTTATTTAAAAATTAAAGGTAGGATTTCCACTAAACTTTCTTAAACTCCTGGTTTAATATCGTGATATTTTTCCTTATTATCATTAACATGTTCAACCTGGAAGACAAATAATCCTGAAGTAGTGAAATGTTCACTGTGTTTTCTTCTTCAACTACACTGAGTTACAGACTTTTAGTCAGTGAATGATGATAAATGTTTCCAGGTGAACATGTTACTATTGAATCAGAAACATCTAAACCAGCTCTGGGTGATAATTCAGTGGGCTGTGAACCAACACTGCATGGAAACAGCATGAACATGAACACACAAGATAAAACAGGTCAGATGCCTGATAATTCACTATTAATTAATCATCCTTAATTCATAATATAGTGAAATAACATTCTCAGAAGTGACCAGATCTCTCCACTCCTCAGTGCTCGGTTTGGGAACGGCTTTGGGTTTGTGTGCACTTCTGATTTTCTGTCTCATTTATTTCATACTGAGGAGAAGAAAATGGGATAAAAGTAAGTGATTCTGTGATCATAATAATGAACAATTTTGTCAGTACAGTTAACTTTACTTTTTAGCAAAAAGCACTAATAGGTGGCTTTCTGTATTAATAGCGAAAACTAGTATAGAAGATTTTCCAGGAATGACGCAGGTATGTGAGATACTTATGTATGTGAATTACTGGATTGCTACGTTCATATCATACTAATTATAATGTTCTAGATATAATTTATAAAGTTAGGTTATTTAGTTGTGCTCTTGTTCTGTGTAGTTAGTGTGTATAATGCAGTTCACCATATTGTATAGTTATTACTTCAGTCCTGACTTCTTCTTCTTCTTCTTCTTCTTCTTCTTCAGGAATCTGAAGCTGAAACACTGAATTATGCAGCTGTGCAATTCTCTAAGAGGAACCCCAAAGCTGAAACAAAGAAAACTGGCTCTTCAGATGAGTGTGTGTACTCCGGTGTGAAGAAAACTCTAAGATGTGACAGAAATAATTTATAACGCATGGTACTGTTACACGGCAAATACAATGACTATTGTTCATTACCATGATATGATATGATATGATATGATATGATATATGATATGCCAACAGAAAAAAAGCAGAATAGCCCAGAAATCATACATTTGTTTACACTAATCTCATAATAAGAATTATATTAAAGTTGCCTGTATTTAAGATTTTTTTATTTGCAGTGTCGAGAGATGTCTGTGCTCAAGGTTTTTATTTCTGTGCACACATTTAAAATAACTACTGGTGTTTTTTCATGATGATTTCTTTCGGTTCAAGTGTCAGTATGTTAACTTTCAGTAAGAGTGACCTTGTAAAAATCCAACTTGTATGTTTTTTTTTGTTTTTAGTTTCATGATTTCAGTAATGCCCCCGTGTTGGGCTCATTTGTATGTCTGATTTTTAACGCGGTAAATGTAAAAAGCAATTCCATAAAAAAGTAACAAAAACATGGTCTTTAACATTATTCTGAAAATTATTCTGTGAGTAATGTTCCATTTCTAGTGTATTTTCAAAAAAGATGTGGCTTGCCTAGAAATGCAAGTTACTGTCTATTTGACTGTGACCTCGACATTACTGTATGTCGTTTATGATATGATTTACATCTTTAGAGACTCAGATAGTGGTGTGAGTTTTACCAGTGGAAGTGAAACCAGTGAATGCAGTGAGGATGATTAAATCAGCAATAAAAAATACAAAAAATCTAACGGATGGATTAATCTTAATACAGACCCTGTTGCAGAAATGACTTCCCACCTCTTCTAAGGCTGTTTTTGTCACTGATCTTTGCCTTTTAAAGATTTTGTTTTCCTGTTTGTGGAGCTCAGAACGTGGAAGTATTTTTCTTCGCCATTGAGTGTTGAGTAAAATTTTTTCAAACACATTTTACATGAACCGAATTGAAGCAAAAAGATAAACCCTTCCAGTGTGGCACGGTGGTGTAGTGGTTAGCACTGTTACCTCACAGCAGGAAGGTTCTGGGTTTGGGCCCCGTGGCTGACGAGGGGCCTTTCTGTGTGGAGTTTGCATATTCTCCCCTTCAAGTGTTCTGGTTTCCCCCGCAGTCCAAAGACATGTGGTGAGGTTATCATGAGCAAGGCATTTAGCTCTGCGTATGTGTGTGTGCTCATGGCTCACTTGTGTGTGCGCGCATGTGTGTGTTCACTGCTGCAGATGGGTTAAATGCAGAGGACGAATTTCTCTGTGCTTGAGTGTGCATGTGACAAATAAAGAAGTGAAACCATAATCAATCATATTATACAGTCCAGAATTTTCATTTCACATTGCATGCACCTTACAACAATCACTCATTTATTTGTGGATTTTTACCAGCTTTCTCACTGTCAGTTAATATTATATCATGCACATTCCTGACCATCAGATTATTACAAACACATGCTACCATCCATCCATAATCCATAGCCACTTATCATGTGCAGGGTCGCACGCAAGCTGGAGCCTATTCCAGCTGACTATTGGCGAGAGGCGGGGTACACCCTGGGCAAGTCACCAGATCGTTGCAGGGCTGTGACATAGAGACAAAGAACCATTCACACTCATGGTCAATTTAGAGCCACTAATTAGCCTAACCTGCATGTCTTTGGACTATAGGGAAAAATGGAACAACTGGAGGAAACCCACACAGACACAAGGAGATCATGCAAACTCCACACAGAAAGGCCCCCGTCAGCCACTGGGCTCAAACCCATCACCTCCTTGCTGTGAGGTGACAGTGCTAACCACTACACCACCGTGCAGCCCCACATACTACCAATGAAGACGATACAATAATGTAAAAAAAGAGATAGATTCATATTTAGAATTTTTATTGTTGAATTTCTCATAAAGAAGTTAAAGAAAAATAAATTATTATACTCCTGGTTCGTCCAGGACAACAAACATATGGATCGGCAATAATTATTGAAGGATAACTAATATAAATAAATAAAAATGCAGCAGTGATATCATACTTACTTTCATCACAATGTCAAATATTATTTTCATCTTACTGAAGCAAGTTGATTACATATGTCAAAAAAGTCAAAGTCCTTCCCATACCAGGACCTGGTTTTCCCAGGCAGTCTCCCGTCCCAGGATGAACCAGACCCTTAAGGCGCATTGGGTGGCGCCGATCTCAGTTTCCATAGCCTTCGGCCTCTTGCCTATACAGCTAGTGTTACAGTGGGGGTCTAGTCCTCTGGTAACCACAAGAGTTTGACTCCCTAATCACATCTGTATTGCAGCGTGACTTGCCAGACGGCAGTAGGTACAACTTTTATAATGGTCTTTGGTATGATCTGACTGTGAGTAGAATGTGCAATGTCCCAATTGAGAGGCGGACATACTAACCACTAGGCCAACTCACAGTCCCTTCTTAAGTATGAGTCCTGTAATTCGTGTTCTCTGTGCAGAGTTTGTGTCCCCGTAAGTTCTGTTGTTTATTGTACTGCTGCAGCCAAACAATTTCCCTCAGGGATCAATAAAGTACTCTCTGTCTCTCTCTCTCTCTCTCTCTCTCTCTCTCTCTCTCTCGTACAGGGAGCTTAGCATTTAAGACTTTTATATCCTGGGACAATAAGCTATTAGAGAGTCTGCTGGTTGTGGCTCAAATGCTGCAGTACCTCTTACCACAAGCTAGTTGGCAGAAGAGACTATGGTAATGATGGATAGAAAATTTGATTATTCTGCATGCTCCTGTTTCACAATGCCAGAGGTAAATTCTTGATAAGGACATTTTGTGATACACCAATAAAACTATCTACAACCCCAATTCCAAAAAAGTTGGGACAAAGTACAAATTGTAAATAAAAATGGAATGCAATAATTTACAAATCTCAAAAACTGATATTAGAACATAGACAACATATCAAATGTCGAAAGTGAGACATTTTGAAATTTCATGCCAAATACTGGCTCATTTGAAATTTCATGACAGCAACACATCTCAAAAAAGTTGGGACAGGGGCAATAAGAGGCTGGAAAAGTTAAAGATACAAAAAAAGAACAGCTGGAGGACCAAATTGCAACTCATTAGGTCAATTGGCAATAGGTCATTAACATGACTGGGTATAAAAAGAGCATCTTGGAGTGGCAGCGGCTCTCAGAAGTAAAGATGGGAAGAGGATCACCAATCCCCCTAATTCTGCACCGACAAATAATGGAGCAATATCAGAAAGGAGTTCGACAGTGTAAAATTGCAAAGAGTTTGAACATATCATCATCTACAGTGCATAATATCATCAAAAGATTCAGAGAATCTGGAAAAATCTCTGTGCGTAAGAGTCAAGGCCGGAAAACCATACTGGGTGCCCGTGATCTTCGGGCCCTTAGACGGCACTGCATCACATACAGGCATGCTTCTGTATTGGAAATCACAAAATGGGCTCAGGAATATTTCCAGAGAACATTATCTGTGAACACAATTCACCGTGCCATCCGCCGTTGCCAGCTAAAACTCTATAGTTCAAAGAAGAAGCCGTATCTAAACATGATCCAGAAGTGCAGACGTCTTCTTTGGGTCAAGGCTCATTTAAAATGGACTGTGGCAAAGTGGAAAACTGTTCTGTGGTCAGACGAATCAAAATTTTGAAGTTCTTTATGGAAATCAGGGACGCCATGTCATTCGGACTAAAGAGGAGAAGGATGACCCAAGTTGTTATCAGCGCTCAGTTCAGAAGCCTGCATCTCTGATGGTATGGGGTTACATTAGTGCGTGTGGCATGGGCAGCTTACACATCTGGAAAGACACCATCAATGCTGAAAGGTATATCCAGGTTCTAGAGCAACATATGCTCCCATCCAGATGACGTCTCTTTCAGGAAAGACCTTGCGTTTTCCAACATGACAATGCCAAACCACATACTGCATCAATTACAGCATCATGGCTGCGTAGAAGAAGGTACTGAACTGGCCAGCCTGCAGTCCAGATCTTTCACCCATAGAAAACATTTGGCGCATCATAAAACGGAAGATATGACAAAAAAGACCTAAGACAGTTGAGCAACTAGAATCCTACATTAGACAAGAATGGGTTAACATTCCTATCCCTAAACTTGAGCAACTTGTCTCCTCAGTCCCCAGACATTTACAGACTGTTGTAAAGAGAAAAGGGGATGTCTCACAGTGGTAAACATGGCCTTGTCCCAACTTTTTTGAGATGTGTTGTTGTCATGAAATTTAAAATCACCTAATTTTTCTCTTTAAATGATACATTTTCTCAGTTTAAACATTTGATATGTCATCTATGTTCTATTCTGAATAAAATATGGAATTTTGAAACTTCCACATCATTGCATTCCATTTTTATTTACAATTTGTACTTTGTCCCAACTTTTTTGGAATCGGGGTTGTATGTGTTTGTTTGAATATTTTAAATATCCCTTGTATCCCTGTTTCCTCTCGATCTGATGCAAGATCTATGACTGTTGTGTAATAATCTCCTCGGAGAGTGAGTGCCATAATCACTTCACTGACTGAGAATTGAAGAAATTCAATCACCCAGAAGTCCATGGTGGTGGACAGAACTCATCCATCCCCATAGGAACAAATATGCCAGACAAATATGGAACTTTGTCTATGCCTATGTCTGTTGCAGAGTGTCTGGATACATGCTAGCATCTTAGCTGCCTGAAAACACCTGGTCCTCAGAGTTATCTGGGGATTAACATCTCTAAACATGATATCGCAAGAAGGTTCTGGGTTTGAGCCCAGTGGCCAATGGGGGCCTTTCTGTGTGGAGTTTGCATGTTCTCCCAGTGTCTGCATGGGTTTCCTCCTGGTGCTCCAGTTTTCCCCACAGTCCAAAGATATGCAGTTAGGTTAACTGGCCACTCTAAATTGCCCATAGATGTAAATGTGTGTGTGTGTGTGTGAGAGAGAATATGCAGAAAGGAACCACCCACCCTACTGCTGCAATTCTGGCCAAATCAACCAAACATGGTTCACCTCAAGCCTGGATTGGGTTTGGCAGTGATGACGATGAAACATGATATCTCTATCTCATTTAACATCATAATGTGATTGAGTTGGGATGAAATTTTGATATATTTTGCAGACATGATTGACTCATGGTCCATGGGCAGCTTTATAGCAGAAAACCTATTCCCCTCCTCTCTGAGCCCAGGGTGTGGATTGGGGACCTCTGGGCTCAAAATGAGTTCGGTTTCAAATCCAACCACTAACAATACAGATTGAACCTATCCATTCAAGACAATTCACATTTTTGTCATTGATTGAGCTAGACATGGCTCAGAGAATGGAAATAGCTGGGCATTAAGCTGCTGAGAGATGTTGTCTCCACTTTCCATGTGGGTCACACTCCACAGAAAGCCCTGAAGCAATGAGAATAGAGAGTGTGCCCATAGAGATCCATCATTTTGCACAAGCAAAGTGCCAACAAACTCCCACACTAAACGCTGGGATTGCCCTCTTGACCTGTTCCTAGGGGCCAATCCTACTAGATTCCTCATCAACTTTCTCTCAGACAAAACACAGGAGTACAGCCAGAAGGGCTCTTGGCAGGGGTACATTCAACACTCTACATTACCTGCATCTGTTTACCGCTTCTTTATAGAGGAAAAGGACAAAGGTCTGAGGCCATGTATTGATAGATTAGAGGAGCAAACAGCAGAGCATTTGGGAGGGGGATGAGTGGAAGACGGTCTTCTCTGCAGCCACTGGGCAATATGAATACTTGGTGATGTTGTCCAGTTTGATGATTGCCCCAAATGTCTTGTCGGAATTCATTAAGATGGTGCTCTGTGATGTGATATGTCTTGATGTTTCTTGTTGGTGGATGTAGGCTGGGGGTGTTGGGCTCCCAAGGTGTGTCATGATTTGGGGTGTTATAAACAGTATAATCCACATTTTGGTGCTTTTAAGTATACACTCTGGAACACAATCAGTATTTCCAATGATGACCTGCAGAAGCAGCTATAGATTCCATCCATCCATCCATTATCCATAACTGCTTATCCTGTGCAGGGTCGCAGGCAAGCTGGAGCCTATCCCAGGTGGCTATGGGCGAGAGGCGGGGTACACCCTTAACAAGTCGCCAGGCCATTGCAGGGCTGACACATAGAGACAAAGAACCATTCACACTCACATTCACACCTACGGTCAATTTAGAGTCACCAATTAACCTAACCTTGGCGGCACGGTGGTGAAAATGGTCACCTCACAGCAAGAAGGTTGCTTGGTTCAAGCCCGGCAGCCGGCAGATGCCTTTCTGTGCAGAGTTTGCATGTTCTCTCTGTGTCTGCGTGGGTTTTCGCCGGGTGCTCCAGTTTCCCCCACAGTTCAAAGACATGCAGGTTAGGTTAATATGGGACGGCCTTGGGCTGAGGTGCCCTTGAGTGAGGCACCTAACTCCCGATTGCTCCCCGGACGCTGTTAGCATGGCTGCCCACTGCTCTGGGTATGTGTGTGGTCATTGCTCATGTGTGTGTTCACTGCTTCAGATGGGTTAAATGCAGAGAGGAAATTTCACAAGTGTGTGATGAATAAAGTTATGCTTTCTTTTCTTTCTTTCTAACTTGCATGTCTTTGGACTGTGGGGAAAACCGGAGCACCCGCAGGAAACCCAGACAGACACGGGGAGAACATGCAAATTCCACACAGAAAGGCCCCCATCGGCCACTGGGCTCGAACACAGAACCTTCTCGCTGTGAGGCGGCAGTGCTATCTATTATACAACCGTGCCGCCCCGCAGTTATAGATATCCTGTTTAATACATTTCAGGCACTGAACCAGGTTTACTCTATATTATTGCATAATACTGTACTGTCTCCATGTCAGACAGATTCTCAAATGCATCTTATACAGCTGCTATAAATAATAAATTTGTATCCCTGACCTGTCCCCCAATCATCAGCTTTTATTGTTTTGAAAGGACTTCATGTCTCTTTGAAGGAGTTAAGCTCCATCTGGCTCAACACTGCTGTCAGTTTCTTCAATCATAACATTCAAATGCATTCATCTGGTCCAAATAACTATTCATATTTTGGCAAGTTTTTGTACAAACAAGTTTAATTCAGTGGGCAATTAAAATAAACAAAAAAGGATTAGTGTAGGCACACCTGAGAGTACGAGTAAACCACATTTTCCATTCTGTCAGAACATCTTTGTCAAGACCTCACTGTGCAACACCAAAACACAAATATGGAACAATGTGGGGTCGATGTAGGCAGATCAGAATATCATGTGCTCACTGATCATGTCTTTTTTTTTATGACACCCAATCACGTCATATTCTGGGGCGTGTTCAGTACAGAGCGCCTGGAGTATAAATATAAATCCAAACCCTGCTTCAAGTGCATTCATATTCTGTTCATGAATGAGATACAAACACTGTAGAAGTATGAAGAAATGAAAAATGACTTGTTTGTGGATTTTAATTTTGATCTTCAGCACCATGTGTAAGTAATATGAGTCAATTATTCACATCTAGTTTCATATATTTTTTTAAAGTCTACAGCATTTATTATTCCAAAGCACTTTGTGCAAGCTGTATGTAGAAGTCTTTTCTATTATTTTTATAGTGATTTTAATACCTCATTATGTATAATAATAATAATATCTGAATTACATTCATTACTTAATTAATGTGTTTGTTTTTTCTAGATCCAGTCCAACCTGGTAGACGCTGGGTTGCTGCACAATCCCTCACAGAGTCAGGAGTTTATCAGCCTGATAAAGAGCTCAGTGTGGATATCGGAGACTCGGCGACTCTGCAGTGTTGTATTTCTGAAAATATATTTGGGGTAATCGCCTGGTTTAAGCAACCGAACAGAAAAAAACCTCAGATTATAGTCACAGTGTATAAAAGTGCTGGAGATACATTTTACAATGAATCCCAAAAGTCACGTTTCCAAATAGAAAGATCTTCAAACTGCTTCAATCTGATCATTTTAAACACCTTTCAGTCTGATGAAGCCATGTACTACTGTGCACTGACGAGACCCGACCTTGTGTTTGCAGATGGAACTTATTTAAAAATTAAAGGTAGGATTTCCACTAAACTTTCTTAAACTCCTGGTTTAATGTCGTGATATTTTTCCTTATTATCATTAACATGTTCAACCTGGAAGACAAATAATCCTGAAGTAGTGAAATGTTCACTGTGCTTTCTTCTTCAACTACACTGAGTTACAGACTTTTAGTCAGTGAATGATGATAAATGTTTCCAGGTGAACATGTTACTATTGAATCAGAAACATCTAAACCAGCTCTGGGTGATAATTCAGTGGGCTGTGAACCAACACTGCATGGAAACAGCACTAACATGAACACACAAGAGAAAACAGGTAAATGCCTGATAATTCACGATTAATTAATCATCCTTAATTCATAATATAGTGAAATAACATTCTCAGAAGTGACCAGATCTCTCCACTCCTCAGTGCTCGGTTTGGGAACGGCTTTGGGTTTGTGTGCACTTCTGATTTTCTGTCTCATTTATTTCATACTGAGGAGAAGAAAATGGGATAAAAGTAAGTGATTCTGTGATCATAATAATGAACAATTTTGTCAGTACAGTTAACTTTACTTTTTAGCAAAAAGCACTAATAGGTGGCTTTCTGTATTAATAGCGAAAACTAGTATAGAAGATTTTCCAGGAATGACACAGGTATGTGTGCTACTTATTACTGTATTGCTACGTTCATATCATACTAATTATAATGTTCTAGATATAATTTATAAAGAGGTTATTTAGATGTGCTCTTGTTCTGTGTAGTTAGTGTGTATAATGCAGTTCACCATATTGTATAGTTATTACTTCAGTCAGGACTTCTTCTTCTTGTTATTATTATTATTATTATTATTATTATTATTTAGGAATCTGAAGCTGAAACACTGAATTATGCAGCTGTGCAATTCTCTAAGAGGAACCCCAAAGCTGAAACAAAGAAAACTGGCTCTTCAGATGAGTGTGTGTACTCCGGTGTGAAGAAAACTCTAAGATGTGACAGAAATAATTTATAACGCATGGTACTGTTACACGGCAAATACAATGACTATTGTTCATTACCATGATATGTTATGATATATGATATGCCAACAGAAAAAAGCAGAATTGCCCAGAAATCATACATTTGTTTACACTAATCTCATAATAAGAATTATATTAAAGTTGCCTGTATTTAAGATTTTTTTATTTGCAGTGTCGAGAGATGTCTGTGCTCAAGGTTTTTATTTCTGTGCACACATTTAAAATAACTACTGGTGTTTTTTCATGATGATTTCTTTCGGTTCAAGTGTCAGTATGTTAACTTTCAGTAAGAGTGACCTTGTAAAAATCCAACTTGTATGTTTTTTTGTTTTTAGTTTCATGATTTCAGTAATGCCCCGTGTTGTGCTATTGAAAGATTTTATGGGCTCATTTGTATGTCTGATTTTTAATAGATTAAATGTAAAAAGCAATTCCATAAAAAAAGTAACAAAAAACATGGTCTTTAACATTATTCTAAAAATTATTCTGTGAGTAATGTTCCATTTCTAGTATATTTTCAAAAAAGATGTGGCTTGCCTAGAAATGCAAGTTACTGTCTATTTGACTGTGACCTCGACATTACTGTATGCCATTTATTATATGATTTACATCTTTAGAGACTCAGATAGTGGTGTGAGTTTTACCAGTGGAAGTGAAACCAGTGAATGCAGTGAGGATGATTAAATCAGCAATAAAAATACAACAAATCTAATGGATATATTAATCTTAATACAGACTGTGTTGCAGAAATGACTTCCAACCTCTTCTAAGGCTGTTTTTGTCACTGATCTTTGCCTTTTAAAGATTTTGTTTTCCTCTTTGTGGAGCTCAGAACGTGGAAGTAGTTTTCTACATGATTGAGTGTCGAGTAAATTTTTTCAAACACATTTTACATGAACTGAAATGAAACAACAAGATAAACCCTTCCAGCATGGCACGGGGGTGTAGTGGTTAGCACTGTTACCTCACAGCAGGAAGGTTCTGGGTTTGGGCCCCATGGCAGACGAGGGGCCTTTCTGTGTGGAGTTTGCATGTTCTCCCCTCCGAGTGTTCCAGTTTCCCCCACAGTCTAAAGACATGTTTTGAGATTATCATGGGGCAGCCATAGCCTTAAGTGCCCTTGAACAAGGCACTTAGCTCTGGGCATGTGTGTGTACCGTATGTGCTCATTGCTCTCTTGTGTGTGCATATGTGTGTTCACTGCTGCAGATGGGTTAAATGCAGGCAACGAATTTCACTGTACTTGAGTGTGCATGTGACAAATAAAGAAGTGAAGCCATAATCAATCATTGTTGTATGTTGAGCGGGTGGGTAGAGCACAGAAGTATGGCAGGCCAGAACTGAGTTTGCAAAAACTCTTTATTTTCAGCTTCAAATACTACTCCCAGTCACACAGACACACACACACACACACACACACACACATCAGTTGTCTGGTTGGGGAGAGAGCTCCCTTCCTCTGCTCTCTCTCTCCTTATATAGGGCGTGGTCACTGGGGAAGACATACAAACACAGATTAACCAACATCAGGTGCAGTGATTCTGCCACTTACCTTCCCTGACTCCGCCCTCCGGTCACAGACCGACGCTTGACCACGCCCCCGCTGCCACATATCCCCACTGCCCGATTCAGGCCAGGCAGCCGTCCAGCCCGCAGCCGACTCCCCCACCCTTGATGGGAGAGGAAGTCGGCCATGACCATCTGCGCTCCCGGCCTGTGGACCACCTTGAAATTAAAGGGCTGGAGTCCCAGATACCAATGGGTGATCTGCGCATTGGCATCCTTCATGCGGTGGAGCCACTGGAGGGGCATGTGGTCCGAACAGAGGGTGAAAGGGCACCCCAGGAGGTAGTAGCGGAGGGCAAGGACCGCCCACTTGATCGCCAGGCACTCCTTCTCAATGGTGCTGTAGCGCCCCTCACACACCGACAGCTTCCTGCTTATGTACAGCACGGGGCGGTCCTCCCCCTTCTCCTCCTGGGACAGAACGGCCCCCAGCCCTCTGTCCAACGCGTCCGTCTGCAACGTAAAGGGGAGAGAAAAGTCAGGGGAGTGTAACAGTGGCCCCCCGCACAGTGCAGCCTTCACCTCAGAGGAAGCCCGCTGGCATTGCTCCATCCACTGGACCGGATCTGGTGCTCCCATTTTAGTGAGATCAGTCAGCGGGCTGGTGATGTCTGAATAATTAGGTATAAACCTACGATAGTAGCCAGCCAGCCCCAGGAACTGTCTCACCCCCTTTTTGGTCTTGGGCCTTGGGCAGGCCGCAATCGCTGCTGTCTTATTAATTTGGAGATGCACCTGCCCATTGCCCAAGTGGAAGCCCAGATACCATACTTCCACCCACCCAATCGCACACTTCTTCGGGTTGGCTGTGAGACCCGCTTGCCTCAGCGACCCAAGGATGGCCCTCAGGTGTTGCAGGTGCCGCGGCCAGTTGTTACTATAGATTATGATATCGTCCGAGTACGTGGCCGCATAGGTGGTGTGGGGGTGGAGGACCCTGTCCATAAGCCGCTGGAACGTAGCGGGCGCCCCAAACAACCCAAAAGGAAGTGTGACAAATTGGTGTAAGCCAAACTGTGTGGAAAAGGCCATTTTTTCTTGGGATAGTGGAGTCAAGGGGATCTGCCAATAACCCTTTTTCAAATCCAGTGTTGAATAAAAGCGAGCCGTGCCTAGTTGATCAAGCAACTCGTCAATACGAGGCATTGGGTACGCATCGAATTTAGACACCGCGTTGACTTTTCTATAGTCCACACAGAACCGGACCGACCCATCGGCCTTGGGAACCAAGACCACCGGGCTGCTCCAGTCACTGTGGGACTCCTTGACGATGCCCATTTCGAGCATGGCCTTGAGTTCTTCCCGAACCACCTTTTTCTTGTGTTCGGGCAGCCTGTAAGGGCGGCTGCACACTACCACCCCTGGGGGCGTCTCAATGTGGTGTTCTATGAGGTGGGTGTGGCTGGGCAGGGGCAAGAACATGTCCAAAAATTCGGTCTGCAACTGGGCAACCTCTGTGAGTTGGGTCGGGGAGAGGTGGTCTCCACAGGGAGAGGTACGCGATGCCAATGTTCCCTTTGGAACCTCCGGCCCCAGCTCTGCCTTCTCTGGAACCAACAACACCAATGCCACGGGGACCACCTCATTCCAGAGTTTGAGCAGATTGAGGTGGTAAATCTGTAGCGCCCCGCCCCTGTCCGTCCACCTCATCTCATAGTCAACGTCCCCGACTCGCCGTGTGACCTCAAAGGGTCCTTGCCACTTGGCGATCAATTTGGAGCTCAACGTGGGCAACAGTACGAGTACTTTATCTCCCGATGTGAACTCCCTAAGGCGCGTACCCCTGTCGTACAGGCGGATTTGCCGTTCTTGGGCCTGCCACAAATTCTCCTGGGTTAGATGAGTGAGTGTGTGGAGTTTTGCGTGCAGGTCGATAATGTATTGAATTTTATTTTTGCTCGGTGAAGGTCCCTCCTCCCAATTTTCCCACAGTACATCTAGGATGCCGCGCGGCTTACGCCCATATAATAATTCAAATGGGGAGAACCCTGTGGAGGCTTGTGGGACCTCTTGCACTGCGAATAACAGGGGTTCGAGCCATTTATCCCAATTGCGTGCGTCCTCGCGTACAAATTTTTAAATTATATTCTTGAGGGTGCGATTGAACCATTCGACTAAACCGTCCATTTGTGGGTGATAAATGCTGGTGCGGATCAGCTTAATTCCCAGTAACCCATACTGTTTGTGCAGTGTGCGTGACATAAACGAAGTGCCTTGATCAGTCAGAATCTCTTTGGGGATTCCGACTCGGGAGATGACGTGGAAGAGCGCTTCCTCAATACTACGTGCTGAGATACTGCGAACAGGCACTGCTTCTGGGTATCGCATTGCATAGTCCACCAGAACTAAAATAAAGCGATACCCTCGTGTTGACCGATCTAATGGCCCAACGAGATCCATCCCAATTCTTTCAAACAGGGTCTCGATTAATGGTAGAGGGCGCAAAGGTGCTTTTGGAATGGCCGCTGGATTTACCAACTGGCATTTGTAGCATGCCGTACACCACCTATGGACATCGCTGCGAATCCCTGGCCAATAGAATTGGGCCATTATTTGGGCTAGTGTCTTATCCTGCCCCAAGTGTCTGGCCATGGGATTAAAGTGAGCCGCCTGGAATACCAATTCCCTGCGGCTCTTTGGGATCAAAAGCTGCGTGATCGGCTCCTTAGTCTGAGTGTCCTGCGTCACTTGGTATAATCTCTCTCTCATAATGGAGAAATAGGGGAAGGACGGGGTGGTGTTTAGCTGGAGCGTTTGACCATTGATTACTCTCACTTGGTCAAACGCATGCTGCAGAGTCTCGTCTCGCGACTGCTCTAATGGAAAATCCGCGAGGGATTCCCTGAGAGAGGGAGGAGGAGCCTGCGGTTCCTCACTCTGATGCAGAGATGATGTAGATGGCTCTGTGACAGCTGCTCCCGCCAATGCCACACCGGGACCTCCCCCTGCTAAACTACGGCAGGACCCACTCTTCACTAAATGTGCCATTAACTCCCGAAATCCCTGCCAATCAGTCCCCAAAATTATCGAGTGGGTGAGGCGAGGATTAACCGCCGCCTTTACACTAAATTTCTCCCCTCAAAATAGAATGTGGACCGACACTCAAGGGTAGTTGTGAACATCCCCATGCACACACAACACCTTCACCAATTGTGCTCTCCCCAATGCCTCGTCTTGCACCAGGCTTTGGTGGATTGAGATCTGATTACACCCGGAGTCCACCAAAGCCTGATATGTATCCCCTTGGACACTCACCGGTATGCGATACGCTCCAGCCTGATCGAGGGTGGTTCCTGGCGCGTCGGGGATCCGGACCACTGCGCCCACCTCCATTGCCGAGCACTGATGCTG
This sequence comes from Neoarius graeffei, assembly GCF_027579695.1. Taxonomy (NCBI): domain Eukaryota; kingdom Metazoa; phylum Chordata; class Actinopteri; order Siluriformes; family Ariidae; genus Neoarius; species Neoarius graeffei. Next base: position 9,028,191 of record NC_083576.1, on the reverse strand, counting down.
GAGGTGCCCCGGTTCCCCGCAGCACCAGCAAACCAGCCCGGGTTCTCTCTCTGCACCAGCGCTTTAGGGCTCACTCACCTGATGGGGGGAGAGACAAACACGGAAGCGGGAAACGGGAGGGCACCGCGGATGCAGCGGGCCGGCTGGGGTGGAGCCGGCCCCCGCCTCTGCGGTGGGGAACGGGATGAGGACGAGACACAGGACGGGGGTAGAGAGAGAGAGAGAAGGAGAGAGAGAGAAGACGCGATCTGCGATCCTGCCGTGGGAACAGCCGCCAAATCATCCTCCGCCAACTAGATGGCCTGATCCAGCGACGCCGGGTGATGGCACTGGACCCACTCAGCGGTTCCATCGGGGAGTCGTGCGATGAACTGTTCCAGTACCACCAGATCGACGATTCCCTCTGTGTCACAGTTGTCAGCCCTCAGCCACCGCCGGCAGGCGTCCCAGAGTTGCTGGCCAAATGCGAACAGCCGGCTGACCTCCTCTAGGTGTAGAGCGCGGAAGTGCTGGCGTTGTTGTTCAGAGGTGCGCCCCACACGCTGGAGGATGGCCTGGTGCAGGTCTGCGTAGACCAGCCGGCTGTCGGCAGGGAGCTGTAGTGCAGCCAGCTGTGCCTAGCCTGTTAGCAGGGGGAGGAGGCGCGCCGCGCGCTGTTCCACCGGCCAGCCCCAGGCCTCTGCTGCTTGCTCGAAGAGCACTAGGAAGGCCTCGGGGTCGTCGTGCATCGTCGTTCATTAGGGTGAAGGGGGAGGGCCCGCGGTGGTGGAGGTGGTGGACCCCGTCGATGCGAGGAGGTGCCGGAACGCCTGACAAACTTCCTGTTGCGCCAGCACCAGGACCTCGAACCTTTGCGCTTGCTCCTTTCGGCGGGCGACCAGCGCCTGGTGCTGGCTCTGTTGGGCCATGGTGAGGGCGTGGATCAGGTCCGCGAAGGGGGAGGACTCCATGGGGCTGTTCTCCTCTGTGCTCCTGTCCCCGGATTTCGGCACCACTGTAGTATGTTGAGCGGGTGGGTGGAGCACAGAAGTACGGCAGGCCAGAACTGAGTTTGCAAAAACTCTTTATTTTCAGCTTTTCAGCTTCAAATACTACTCCAAGTCACACAGACACGCACACACACATCAGTTGCCTGGTAGGGGAGAGAGCTCCCTTCCTCTGCTCTCTCTCTCCTTATATAGGGTGCGGTCACTGGGGAAGACACACAAACACAGATTAACCAACATCAGGTGCAGTGATTCTGCCACTTACCTTCCCTGACTCCGCCCTCCGGTCACAGACCGACGCTTGACCACGCCCCCGCTGCCACAATCATATTATACAGTCCAGAATTTTCACTTCACATTGCATGCAACGGTGGTGTAGTGGTTAGCGCTGTCGCCTCACAGCAAAAAGGTCCGGGTTCGAGCCCCGTGGCCGGTGAGGGCCTTTCTGTGTGGAGTTTGCATGTTCTCCCCATGTCCGCGTAGGTTTCCTTCGGGTGCTCCGGTTTCCCCCACAGTCCAAAGACATGCAGGTTAGGTTAACTGGTGACTCTAAATTGAGCGTAGGTGTGAATGTGAGTGTGAATGGTTGTCTGTGTCTATGTGTCAGCCCTGTGATGACCTGGCGACTTGTCCAGGGTGTACCCCGCCTTTCGCCCGTAGTCAGCTGGGATAGGCCCCATCTTGCCTGCGGCCCTGTAGAACAGGATAAAGCGACTACAGATAATGAGATGAGACATTGCATGCAACTTACAACAATGATTCATTTATTTGTGGATTTTTACCAGCTTTCTCCCTGAAAGTTAATATCATGCACACTCCTGACCATCAAATTATTACAAACACATGCTACCATCCATCCATCCATTGTTTGTAACCGCTTATCCTATGCAGGGTGGTAGGCAAGCTGGAGCCTATGCCAGCTGACTATGGGCGAGAGGCGGGGTACACCCTGGACAAGTCGGCAGACCATCACAGGGCTGACACATAGAGACAAACAACCAGGTCTGAGGCCATGTATTGATAGATGGGAGGAGCAAACAGCAGAGCATTTGGGAGGAGGATGAGTGGAAGATGGTCTTCTCTGCAGCCACTGGGCAATATCAATACTTGATGATGTCGTACGGTTTGATGAATGCCCCAATTGTGTTGTAGGAATTCCTTAAGATGGTGCTCCATGATGTGATATATCTTGATGTTTCTTGTTGGAGGATGTAGGGTGGAGGTGTTGGGCTCCCAAGGTTTGTCATGATTTGGGGTGTTATATACAGTATAATCCATATTTTGGTGCTTTTAAATATATGATCTGGAACACATTCAGTATTTCCAACGATGACCTGCAGAAGCAGCTAAAGAGTCCATCTATCCATCCATTATCCATAACTGCTTATCCTATGCAGGGTCACAGGCATGCTGGAGCCTATCCGAACTGACTATGGGCAAGAGGAGGGGTACACCCTTGACAAGTCACCTGGTCATCACAGGGCTGACACATATAGACAAACAACCATTCACACTCACATTCACACTTACAGTCAATTTAGAGTCACCAATTAGCCTAACCTGCATGTCTTTGGACTCTGGGAGAAACTGGAACACCCAGAGGAAACCCACGCAGACACAGGGAGAACATGCAAACTCCATACAGAAAAGCCCCCTTTGGCCACTGAGCTTGAAACCAGAACCTTCTTGCTGTAAGGCGACAGTGCTAACCACTACACTATCGTGCCTCCCCACAGCTATATATACTGTGCTATATTTATTTCATTTCAGCCATTGAACCAGGTGTACTCTATATTATTGCATAATACTGTACTGTCTCCATGTCAGACAGATTCTCAAATGCATCTTATACAGCTGCTATAAATAATAAATTCATATTCTTGACCTGTCCCCCAATCATCAGCTTTTATTGTTTTGAAAGGACTTAATGTCTCTTTGAAGGAGTTAAGCTCCATCTTGCTCAACACTGCTGTCAGTTTCTTCAATAATAAAATTCAAATGCATTCATCTGGTCCAAATAACTATTAATATATAGGCAAGTTTTTGTACAAATAAGTTTAATTTAGTGTTAAATAAAAATAAACAATCAGGCATTAGTGTAGGAACACGAGAGTGTACGAGTAAACCACATTTTCCATTCTGTCAGAACATCTTTATCAAGACCTCACTGTGCAACACCAAAACACAAATATGGAACAATGTGGGGTCGATGTAGGCAGATCAGAATATCATGTGCTCACTGATCATGTCTTTTTTTTATTACACCCAATCACGTCATATTCTGGGGCGTGTTCAGTACAGAGCGCCTGGAGTATAAATATAAATCCAAACCCTGCTTCAAGTGCATTCATATTCTGTTCATAAATGAGATACAAACACTGTAGTCTTTCTGAGAAAGGAAAATGACTTGTATGTGGATTTTAATTTTGATTTTCACCACTATCTGTAAGTAATATGATTTAATTATTCCAATCTTGTTTCATATAGTTTGAAAATAAGAACATCTTGGAGACTATTATTCTAAATCACTTGGAGTGAGCTGCGTGGAAGAATAACTCCAAAATGAATCCTTTCATAACTCTGTGTCCATTATACATTGAATTAATGCATTTGTTTTTCTCGATCCAGTCCAACCTGGTAGACGCTGGGTTGCTGCACAATCCCTCACAGAGTCAGGAGTTTATCAGCCTGATAAAGAGCTCAGTGTGGATATCGGAGACTCGGCGACTCTGCAGTGTTGTATTTCTGAAAATGTAGTGGGGATAATCGCCTGGTTTAAGCAACCAAACAGAAAAAAACCTCAGATTATAGTTATGGTATATAAAACTACTGGAGACAAGTTTTACAATGAATCCCAGAAGTCACGTTTTCAAATAGAAAAATTTTCAAACTGCTTCAATCTGATCATTTTAAACACCTTTCAGTCTGATGAAGCCATGTACTACTGTGCACTGACGAGACCCAACCTTGTGTTTGCAGATGGAACTTATTTAAAAATTAAAGGTAGGATTTCCACTAAACTTTCTTAAACTCCTGGTTTAATGTTGTGATATTTTTCCTTATTATCATTAACATGTTCAACCTGGAAGACAAATAATCCTGAAGTAGTGAAATGTTCACTGTGTTTTCTTCTTCAACTACACTGAGTTACAGACTTTTAGTCAGTGAATGATGATAAATGTTTCCAGGTGAACATGTTACTATTGAATCAGAAACATCTAAACCAGCTCTGGGTGATAATTCAGTGGGCTGTGAACCAACACAGCATGGAAACAGCATGAACATGAACACACAAGAGAAAACAGGTCAGATGCCTGATAATTCACTATTAATTAATCATCCTTAATTCAAAATATAGTGAAATAACATTCTCAGAAGTGACCAGATCTCTCCACTCCTCAGTGCTCGGTTTGGGAACGGCTTTGGGTTTGTGTGCACTTCTGATTTTCTGTCTCATTTATTTCATCCTGAGGAGAAGAAAATGGGATAAAAGTAAGTGATTTTGTCATCATAATAATTAACAATTATGTAAGTACAGTTAACTTTTAATTTCAGCGAAAAAAAGCACTAATAGGTGGCTTTCTGTATTAATAGCGAAATCTGGGATAGAAGATTTTCCAGGAATGACGCAGGTATGTGAGATACTTATGTATGTGAATTACTGTATTGCTACATTCATATCATACTAATTATAATGTTCTAGACATAATTTATAAAGTCAGGTTATTTAGATGTGCTCTTGTTCTGTGTAGTTAGTGTGTATAATGCAGTTCACCATATTGTATAGTTATTACTTCAATCCTGATATCTTCTTCTTCTTCTTCTTCTTCTTCTTCTTCTTCTATTATTATTATTCAGGAATCTGAAGCTGAAACACTGAATTATGCAGCTGTGCAATTCTCTAAGAGGAACCCCAAAGCTGAAACAAAGAAAACTGGCTCTTCAGATGAGTGTGTGTACTCCGGTGTGAAGAAAACTCTAAGATGTAACAGAAATAATTTATAACGCATGGTACTGTTACACGGCAAATACAATGACTATTGTTCATTACCATGATATGATATGAGATATGATATGCCAACAGAAAAAAAAGCAGAATAGCCTAGAAATCATACATTTGTTTACACTAATCTCATAATAAGAATTATATTAAAGTTGCCTGTATTTAAGATTTTTTTTTAATTTGCAGTGTCGAGAGATGTCTGTGCTCAAGGTTTTTATTTCTGTGCACACATTTAAAATAACTACTGGTGTTTTTTCATGATGATTCCTTTCGGTTCAAGTGTCAGTATGTTAACTTTCAGTAAGAGTGACCTTGTAAAAATCCAACTTGTATGTTTTTTTTTTTAATTTTAGTTTCATGAGTTCAGTAATGCCCTTGTGTTGGGCTCATTTGTATGTCTGATTTTTAACACAGTAAATGTAAAAAGCAATTTCGTAAAAAAAAGTAACAAAAACATGGTCTTTAACATTATTCTGAAAATTATTCTGTGAGTAATGTTCCATTTCTAGTGTATTTTCAAAAAAGATGTGGCTTGCCTAGAAATGCAAGTTACTGTCTATTTGACTGTGACCTCGACATTACTGTATGTCATTTATTATATGATTTACATCTTTAGAGACTCAGATAGTGGTGTGAGTTTTACCAGTGGAAGTGAAACCAGTGAATGCAGTGAGGATGATTAAATCAGCAATAAAAAATACAATAAATCTCACTGCTGTATTAATCTTGATACAGACCCGGTTGCAGAAATGACTTCCAACCTCTTCTAAGGCTGTTTTTGTCACTGATCTTTGCCTTTTAAAGATTTTGTTTTCCTGTTTGTGGAGCTCAGAACGTGGAAGTAGTTTTCTTCGCCATTGAGTGTCAAGCAAAATTTTTTCAAACACATTTTACATGAACCGAATTGAAGCAAAAAGATAAACCCTTCCAGGGTGGCACGGTGGTGTAGTGGTTAGCACTGTTACCTCACAGCAGGAAGGTTCTGGGTTTGAGTCCATTAGCAGACGAGGAGCCTTTCTGTGTGGAGTTTGCATGTTCTCCCTTCCCAGTGCTCCGATTTCCCCCACAGTCCAAAGACATGTGAGGTTCATATGGGGTGGCCTTGGGCTGAGGTGCCCTTGAGCAAGGCACTTAACCCCCAGCTGCTCCCTGGGTGTTGTAGCATAGCTGCCCACTGATCTGTGTGTGTGTGTGTGTGTGTGTGTGTTCATTGCTGTAGATGGGCTAAATGCAGAGGATGAATTTCATTGTGCTTGAGTTTGCATGTGACAAATAAAGATGTGAAGCCATAATCAATCATATTTTACAGTCCAAAATTTTCACTTCACATTGCATGCAACTTACAACAATCACTCATTTATTTGTGGATTTTTACCAGCTTTCTCACTGTAAGTTAATATTATATCATGCACATTCCTGACCACCAGATTATTACAAACACATACTACCATCCATCCATCCATCCATCCATCTATTAGTTGTAACCGCTTATCCTATGCAGGGTCATAGGCAATCTGTGTAGGATCGCTGGCAAGCTGGAGCCTATCCCAGCTGACTATGGGTGAAAGGCGGGGTACACCCTGGACAAGTTGCCAGATCATCAAAGGGCTGACACATAGAGACAAACAACCATTCACACTCACATTCACACCTTCGGTCAATTTAGAGCCACCAGTTAACCTAACCTGCATGTCTTTGGACTGTGGGGGAAACCGGAGCACCCGGAGGAAACCCACGTGGACACGGGGAGAACATGCCAACTCCACACAGAGAGGCCCTTGTTCATCAGCTGGGCTCAAACCCAGAACCTTCTTGCTGTGAGATAACAGTGCTAAACACTACACCGCCATGCCACCCCCACATGCTACCAATGAAGACGATACAATAATGTAAAAAAAGAGATAGGTTCAGATTCTGAATTTTTATTGTTGATTTTCTAATAAAGAAGTAAAGAAAATAAAATATTATATTTATGGTTGGTGCAGGACAACAAATATGGATGGGCAATAATTATTTTTAAAACAAGGAACATAAGTAAATAAAAATGCAGCAGTGATATCATACTTTCCTCACTATGTCACTGTGGCAGCGGGGGCATGGTCAAGCACCGGTCTGTGACCGGAGGGCGGAGTCAGGGAAGGTAAGTGGCAGAATCACTACACCTGATGTCAGTTAACCTGTGTTTGTGTGTCTTCCCAGTGACCACGCCCTATATAAAGAGAGAGAGCAGAGGAAGTGAGCTCTTTCCCCAGCCAGACGACTTGTGTGTGTGTGTGTGCGCATGCATGGCTGAGAAAGTGAATTTTTTAATTATATTCTTGAGGGTGCAATTGAACCGTTCAACTAAACCGTCCGTTTGTGGGTGATACACGCTGGTGCGGATCAGCTTAATACCTAATAACCCATAGAGTTCGTTCGGTGTACGTGACATAAACGAGGTGCCTTGGTCAGTCAGAATCTCTTTCGGGAGATGACGCGGAAGAGCACTTCCGCAATACTGCGTGCTGAGATATTGTAAAGAGGCATTGCTTCCGGGTATCGTGTTGCATAGTCCACCAGAACTAAAATAAAGCGGTACCCTCGTGTTGACCGATCTAATGGGCTGACGAGATCCATCCCAATTCTTTTGAACGGGGTCTCGATTAATGGGAGAGGACGCAAAGGCGCTTTTGGAATGGCCACTGGATTTGACAAAGGGTTATTGGCAGATCCCCTTGACTCCATTATCCCGAGAAAAAACGACCTTTTCCACACTGTTCAGCTTACACCAGTTTGTCACACTTCCTTTTGGGCTGTTTGGGGCGCCCGCTACGTTCCAGCGGCTGATGGATAGGGTCCTCCGCCCCCACGCCACCTATGCGGCCGTGTACCTCGACGACATCATTATTTATAGTAATGACTGGCCGTGGCACCTACAACACCTGAGGGCCGTCCTTAGGTCGCTGAGGCAAGCGGGTCTCACAGCCAACCTGAAGAAGTGTGCGATTGGGCGGGTGGAAGTACGGTATCTGGGCTTCCACTTGGGCAACGGGCAGGTGCGTCCCCAAATTAACAAGACAGCAGCAATTGCGGCCTGCCCAAGGCCCAAGACCAAAAAGGGGGTGAGACAGTTCCTGGGGCTGGCTGGCTACTATCGTAGGTTTATACCTAATTATTCGGATGTCACCAGCCCACTGACTGATCTCACTAAAAAGGGGGCACCAGATCCGGTCCAGTGGACAGAGCAATGCCAGCGGGCTTTCTCTGAGGTAAAGGCTGCACTGTGCGGGGGGCCACTGTTACACTCCCCTGACTTTTCTCTCCCTTTTATGTTACAGACGGATGCGTTGGACAGAGGGCTGGGGGCCGTTTTGTCCCAGGAGGTGGAGGGGGAGGACCGTCCAGTACTGTACATCAGCAGAAAGCTGTCGGTACACGAGGGGTGCTACAGCACCATCGAAAAGGAGTGCCTCGCAATCAAGTGGGCAGTCCTCGGCTTCCGCTACTACCTCCTGGGGTGCCCTTTCACCCTCTGTTCGGACCACGTGCCCCTTCAGTGGCTCCACCACATGAAGGATGCCAACGCACGGATCACCCGTTGGTATCTGGCACTCCAACCCTTTAACTTCAAGGTGATCCACAGGCTGGGGGCGCAGATGGTTGTGGCGGACTTTCTCTCCCGTCAAGGGGGGGTAGGAGTTGGCTGCAGGCCGGACGGCTGCCCGGCCTGAGTCGGGCGGTGGGGGTATGTGGCAGCGGGGGCGTGGTCAAGCGCCGGTCTGTGACCGGAGGCTGGAGTCAGGGAAGGTAAGAGGCAGAATCACTACACCTGATGTCAATTAACCTGTGTTTGTGTGTCTTCCCAGTGACCATGCCCTATATCAAGAGAGAGAGAGCAGAGGAAGTGAGCTGTCTCCCCAGCCAGACGACTTGTGTGTGTGTGTGTGCACGTGCATGGCTGAGAGAGTGAATTTTGCATCTGAAAAGAGCAAAAATAAACAAGTTATTGAACTTTATTCTGGCCTGCCGTCTTTCTGTGCTCCTCCCCCGCCTACTAACTGCTACAGTCACATATTATTTCCTGCTTACTGAAGTTAGTTTATTACATATGCCAAAAAACTCAAAGTCCTTCCCATGCCAGGACCTGGTTTTCCTAGACAGTGTCCTGACCCAGTACTAACCAGGCCCTTAAGGTGCATTAGGCGGTGGCAATTTCTGTTTCCATAGCCCTCGGCCTCTTGCCTATACAGCTAGTGTTCCAGTGGGGGTCTAGTCCTCTGGTAACCACAAGAGTTTGACTCCCTAACCACTTACGTATCACAGCATGCCTTGTCATACGGCAGTAGGTACAATTTTTGTGATGGTCCTTGGTATGACCCAACCGTGAGTAGAATGTGCAATGTCCCAAGTGAGGGGTAGACATGCTAACCACTAGGCCAACTCGCAGTCCCTTATTAAGTATGAGTCCTGTAATTTGTGTTCTCTGTGCAGTCTGTGTCCTTGTAAATTCTGTTGTTTATTGTACTGCTGTAATCAAACAATTTTCCTCAGAGATCAATAAAGAACTCTCTCTCTCTCTCTCTCTCTCTCTCTCTCTCTCATACTGAGAGCTTAGAATTGAAGACTTTTACATCCTGGGACAATCAGCTGTTAGAAAGTCTGCTGGTTGTGGCTCAAATGCTGCAGTACCTCTTACCACAAGCTAGCAGGCAGAAGAGACTATGGTTATGATGGATAGCAACATTGATTATTCAGCATGCTCCTGTTTCACAATGCCTGAGGTAGATTCCTGATCAGGACATTTTGTCCTTGTCACCAATGAAACTATCTATTTGTTTGTTTGAATCTTTTAAATATCCTTTGTATCCATCATGCACTGAAGGCATGTCAATATCCACAATGGGCAATATCCAAAGGGGTGGAACAGGTTAAGAACAACAAAACACAGAAGAAAGAGAAAAAACAAACTAACAAACAAGAACACAGGGGAGTAGTTACATTACCATACATTAGGGGAATAACTGAACGCATTCAAAGAGCAATGAGGAAACACAACATTAACACACCTGTCAAACCATACACAACACTCCATCAGATCCTGGTTCATCCCAAAGACAGAATACATCCGGACAACAGATGCAACACCATATATGAGATTCCATGTCAATTATGCAATAAAACTTACATTGGGGAGACAGGAAGGAGTTTCAACACAAGAAAAAATGAACATAAGAAAGAGTGCGAAAAGGAGACAGCTATAAGACAAACCCGAACAATAAAAGAAAAGGCACAACAGGAAAATTATAAGTCAGCCATAACAGATCATTGCAAAAGGGAAAATCATATTATGGACTGGGGGAATGCCAGAGTCATCCGCACAGAAGATAATAAACATCAGCGCTGAATCAGGGAGGCCATAGAGATCCGTAAGCGAAGCCCGAGGACCATCAACCGAGATGAGGGAGCATACATGCTCTCCCATACCTGGAGTGCCATTTTGCAGGGGACGAACTGACAGTAGAAGGTGTGACTGACCTGTCAATCCAGACAGGAAGGCCACGCCTTCGGAATCATCAGCTGATAAAAGATGCGTCACCAATAACATCCGGTGACACTCTGAGGAAGACGACAGTCGTACGTCGAAACATGTCAGGTAAACAAACCCAAAAACTAGATGTCTGATAAAAAAGAAACAAAAAACTAACTATATTTAATATAAGACATAATGAACGTAATCGAAAGACTTTGTATCCATGTTTCCTCGCTATCTGATGTAAGACCAATGACTGTTGTGTGAAAATCTCCTCAGAGAGTGAGTGCCATTATCACTTCACATCACTGACTGAGAATTGAAGAAATTCAATTACCCAGGAGTCCATGGTAGTGGACAGAACTCATCCATCCCCATAGGAACAAACATGCCAGACAAATATGGAACTTTGTCTATGCCTATGTCTCTTGCTGAGTGTCTGGATTCTTAGCTGCCTGAAAACACCTGGTTCTCAGAGTCATCTGGGGATTAACATCTCTAAAGATGATATCACAAGAAGGTTCTGGGTTTGAGCCCAGTGGCCAATGGAGACCTTTCTGTGTGGAGTTTGCATGTTCTCCTCATGTCTGTGTGGGTTTCCTCCAGGTGCTCCGGTTTTCCCCACAGTCCAAAGACATGCAGTTAGGTTAACTGGCTACTCTAAATTGCCCATAGGTGTAAATGTGCATGTGTGTGTGTGTGTGTGTGTGTGTGCGCGTGTGTGTGAATATGCTGAAAGGAATTGGCCACCCTACTGCTGTAATTCTGGTCAAGTCAACCAAACATGGGTCAACTCAAGCCTTGATTGGGTTTGGCAGGGACAACAATGAAACATGATATTGGTATCTCATTCAACATCATAATGTGATTGAGTTGGGATGAAATTTTGATATATTTTGCAGACATGATTGACTCACGGTCCATGGGCAACTTTATAGCAGAAAACCTATTCCCCTCCTCTCTGAGCCCAGGGTGTGGATGGTGGACCTCTGGGCTCAAAATGAGTTTGGTTTCAAACCCAACCACTCACAGTACAGATTGAACCTATCCATTCAAGACCATTCATGTTTTTGTCATTGACTGAACCAGACATGGCTCAGAGCATGGAAATAGCTGGGCATTAAGCTGCTGAGAGATGTTGTGTCCATGTTTCATGTGGGTCAATCTCCATAGAAAGCCCTGAAGCAATGGGAATGGAGACTGTGCCCATAGAAATCCATCATCTTGAGCAAGCAAGGTGCCACCAAACTACCACACTAAACCCTGGGATTGTCCTCTTGACCTGGTCCTGGGGCCAATCCTACTAGATTCCTCATCTACCTTTTCTCCGTCAAACAAAGAAGAAGAAGAAACCTTTATTTGTCACATGCACACTTCAAGCACAGTGAAATTCATCCTCTGCATTTAACCCATCTGAAGCAGTGAACACATGTACACACTCCCAGAGCAGTTTGCAGCCACACTACAGTGCCCGGGGAGCAGTCAGGGGTTAGGTACCTTGCTCAAGGGCACTTCAGCCCAAGGCCACCCCAGGTTAAACTAACTGCATGTCTTTGGGGGAAACCGGAGCACCCAGGGGAAATCCACACAGACATGGGGAGAACATGCAAACTCCACACAGAAAGGCCCCTGCCGGCCGCTGGGCTTGAACCCAGAACCTTCTTGCTGTGAGGCGACAGTGCTAACCACTACACCACCATACAGCCAAAAGTGCTCTAAGCAGGGGTACATTCAACACTCTACATTTCTTGCATCTGTTGACTGCTTCTTTATAGAGGAAAAGGACAAATGTCTGAGGCCATGTATTGATAGATTGGAGGAGCAAACAGAACATTTGGGAGGGGGATGAGTGGAAGACGGTCTTCTCTGCAGCCACTGGGCAATATCAATACTTGGTGATGTCGTACGGTTTGATGAATTCCCCAAATCTGCTAAAACACAACTTTATTCATCACACATTTGTGAAATTCCTCTCTGCATTTAACCCGTCTGAAGCAGTGAACACACACATGCACACACATGTGAGCAATGAGCACAGACACATACCCAGAGCAGTGGGCAGCCATGCTAACAGCGCCCGGGGAGCAGTTGGGAGTTAGGTGCCTCGCTCAAGGGCACCTCAGCCCAAGGCCGTCCCATATTAACCTAACTGCATGTCTTTGAACTATGGGGGAAACTGGAGCACCTGGAGGAAACTCACGCAAACATGGGGAGAACATGCAAACTCCGCAAAGAAAGGCCCCTGCCGGCTGCTGGGCTCAAACCCAGAACCTTCTTGCTGTGAGGTGATCATGGTAACCACTTGTAGGACTGCATTAAGTTGGTGCTCCATGATGTGATACATCTTGATTTTTCTTGTTGGAGGATGTGGGGTGGGGGTGTTGGCTCCCAAAGTGTGTCATGATTTGGGGTGTTATAAACAGTATAATCCACATTTTGGTGCTTTTATGTATATGATCTGGAACACATTCAGTATTTCCAATGATGACCTGCAGATGCAGCTATAGATTCCATCAAGTCATCCATTATCCATAACTGCTTATCCTGTGCATGGTTGCAGGCATGTTGGAGCCTAATTCCAGCTGACTATGGGTGAGAGGTAGGGTCCACCCTTGACAAGTCACTGGGTCATTGCAGGGCTGGCACATAGAGACAAACAACCATTCACACTCATTCACACCTACGGTCAATTTAGAGTCACCAATCAGCTTAACCTGCATGTCTTTGGACAGACGGATCAGGGCAGCATCAGTAGTTATGTGGACACTAAACCAGTCTGTTGTGGTAAAGAGAGAGCTGAGCCAAAAGGCAAAGCTCTCAATTTACTGGTCCATCTACGTTCTCACTCTCACCTATGGTCATGAGCTATGGGTAGTGACCGAAAGAATGAGATCGCAGATACAAGTGGTAGAAATGAGTTTTCTCCACAGGGTGGCTGGGCTCTTCCTTAGAGACAGGGTGAGAAGCGTGGTCATTTGGGAGAGACTCAGAGTAAAATCGCTGCTCCTCCACATCGAAAGGAGTCAGTTGATGTGGTTCAGGCACCTTGTTAGGATGCCCCTTGGACGCCTACCAAGGGAGGTTTTCTGGGCATGCCCCACTGGGAGGAGACCCTGGGGCAGACCCAGGACATGGTAGAGAGATTACATCTCTTGCCTGGCCTGGGAACGCCTCGGTATTCCCCGGAAGAGCTGGTGGAGGTGGCCGGGGATAGGGAAGTCTGGGCTGCTCTGCTTAGGCTGCTACCCCCACGACCCAGATCCAGATAAGGGGTAGAAGATGGATGGATGGATGGATGGATGGATGTCTTTGGAATGTGTGGGGAAACCGGAACACCCAGAGGAAACCCACACAGACACAGGGAGAACATGCAAACTCCACACAGAAAAGCCCCTGTTGGCCACTGAGCTCAAACCCAGATCCTTCTTGCTGTGCAGTGACAGTGCCATCCACTGCACCACCGTGCCGCCCCGCAGCTATCGAGACACTGTTTATTTCATTTCAGCCATTGAACCAGGTTTACTCTATGTTATTGCATAATACTGTCTTGTCTCCATGTCAGACAGATTCTCAAATGCATCTTATACAGCTGCTATAAATAATAAATTAGTATCCCTGACCTGTCCCCCAATCATCAGTTATTATTGTTTTGAAAGGACTTCATGTCTCTTTGAAGGAGTTAAGCTCCATCTGGCTCAACACTGCTGTCAGTTTCTTCAATAATAAAATACAAATGCATTCATCTGGTCCAAATAACTTCATATTTTGGCAAGTTTTTGTACAAACATGTTTAATTCAGTGGACAATTAAAATAAACAAGAAGGCATTAGTGTAGGTGCACGAGAGTGTACGAGTAAACCACATTTTCCATTCTGTCAGAACATCTTTGTCAAGACCTCACTGTGCAACACCAAAACACAAATATGGAAAAATGTGGGGTCGATGTAGGCAGATCAGAATATCATGTGCTCTCTGATCATGTCTTTTTTTTTTTATTACACCCAATCACATCATATTCTGGGGCGTGTTCAGTACAGAGCGCCTGGAGTATAAATATAAATCCAAACCCTGCTTCAAGTGCATTCATATTCTGTTCATAAATGAGATACAAACACTGTAGAAGTATGAAGAAATGAAAAATGACTTGTTTGTGGATTTTAATTTTGATTTTCAGCACCATGTGTAAGTAATATGAGTCAATTATTCACATCTAGTTTCATATATTTTTAAAATTATACAGCATCTATTATTCTAAAGCACTTTTGTGCAAGCTGTATGTAGAAGTGTTTTCGATTATTTCTTTAGTGATTTTAATACCTCATTATATATCATAATATCATTATGAATTATGTTATAATCCTAATTAATGTGTTTGTTTTTCTAGATCCAGTCCAACCTGGTAGACGCTGGGTTGCTGCACAATCCCTCACAGAGTCAGGAGTTTATCAGCCTGATAAAGAGCTCAGTGTGGATATCGGAGACTCGGCGACTCTGCAGTGTTGTATTTCTGAAAATGAAATTGGGATAATCGCCTGGTTTAAGCAACCAAACAGACAAAAACCTCAGCTTATAGTCACAGTGTATAAAACCGCTGGAGAAACATTTTACAAAGAATCCCAAAAGTCACGTTTCCAAATAGAAAGATCTTCAAACTGCTTAAATATGAAAATTTTAAAAATGACTCAGTCTGATGAAGCCATGTACTACTGTGCACTGACGGATCCTGACCCCGTGTTTGCAGATGGAACTTATTTAAAAATTAAAGGTAGGATTTCCACTAAACTTTCTTAAACTCCTGGTTTAATGTCGTGATATTTTTCCTTATTATCATTAACATGTTCAACCTGGAAGACAAATAATCCTGAAGTAGTGAAATGTTCACTGTGTTTTCTTCTTCAACTACACTGAGTTACAGACTTTTAGTCAGTGAATGATGATAAATGTTTCCAGGTGAACATGTTACTATTGAATCAGAAACATCTAAACCAGCTCTGGGTGATAATTCAGTGGGCTGTGAACCAACACTGCATGGAAACAGCACTAACATGAACACACAAGAGAAAACAGGTCAGATGCCTGATAATTCACGATTAATTAATCATCCTTAATTCATAATATAGTGAAATAACATTCTCAGAAGTGACCAGATCTCTCCACTCCTCAGTGCTCGGTTTGGGAACGGCTTTGGGTTTGTGTGCACTTCTGATTTTCTGTCTCATTTATTTCATACTGAGGAGAAGAAAATGGGATAAAAGTAAGTGATTCTGTGATCGTAATAATGAACAATTTTGTCAGTACAGTTAACTTTACTTTTTAGCAAAAAGCACTAATAGGTAGCTTTCTGTATTAATAGTGAAAACTAGTAGAGAAGATTTTCCAGGAATGACGCAGGTATGTGTGCTACTTATTACTGTATTGCTACGTTCATATCATACTAATTATAATGTTCTAGATATAATTTATAAAGTCAGATTATTTAGATGTGCTCTTGTTCTGTGTAGTTAGTGTGTATAATGCAGTTCACCATATTGTATAGTTATTACTTCAATAAGGAATTCTTGTTGTTGTTGTTATTATTATTATTATTATTATTATTATTATTATTATTATTATTCAGGAATCTGAAGCTGAAACACTGAATTATGCAGCTGTGCAATTCTCTAAGAGGAACCCCAAAGCTGAAACAAAGAAAACTGGCTCTTCAGATGAGTGTGTGTACTCCGGTGTGAAGAAAACTCTAAGATGTAACAGAAATAATTTATAACGCATGGTACTGTTACACGGCAAATACAATGACTATTGTTCATTACCATGATATAATATGATATGACATATGATATGCCAACAGAAAAAAGCAGAATAGCCCAGAAATCATACATTTGTTTACACTAATCTCATAATAAGAATTATATTAAAGTTGCCTGTATTTAAGATTTTTTTATTTGCAGTGTCGAGAGATGTCTGTGCTCAAGGTTTTTATTTCTGTGCACACATTTAAAATAACTACTGGTGTTTTTTCATGATGATTTCTTTCGGTTCAAGTGTCAGTATGTTAACTTTCAGTAAGAGTGACCTTGTAAAAATCCAACTTGTATGTTTTTTTTGTTTTTAGTTTCATGAGTTCAGTAATGCCCCTGTGTTGGGCTCATTTGTATGTCTGATTTTTAACACAGTAAATGTAAAAAGCAATTTCGTAAAAAAAAGTAACAAAAACATGGTCTTTAACATTATTCTGAAAATTATTCTGTGAGTAATGTTCCATTTCTAGTGTATTTTCAAAAAAGATGTGGCTTGCCTAGAAATGCAAGTTACTGTCTATTTGACTGTGACCTCGACATTACTGAATGTCATTTATGATATGATTTACATCTTTAGAGACTCAGATAGTGGTGTGAATTTTACCAGTGGAAGTGAAACCAGTGAATGCAGTGAGGATAATTAAATCAGCAATAAAAAATACAACAAATCTAACAGATGGATTAATCTTAATATAGACCCTGTTGCAGAAATGACTTCCAACCTCTTCTAAGGCTGTTTTTGTCACTGATCTTTGCCTTTTAAAGATTTTGTTTTCCTGTTTGTGGAGCTCAGAACGTGGAAGTATTTTTCTTCGCCACTGAGTGTCGAGTAAAATTTTTTCAAACACATTTTACATGAACTGAAGTGAAGCAAAAAGATAAACCCTTCCAGGGTGGCACGGTGGTGTAGTGGTTAGCACTGTTACCTCACAGCAGGAAGGTTCTGGGTTTGGGCCCCGTGGCTGACGAGGAGCCTTTCTGTGTGGAGTTTGCATGTTCTCCCCTTCAAGTGTTCTGGTTTCCCCCACAGTCCAAAGACATGTTGTGAGGTTATCATGGGGCAGCCATGGCCTGAAGTGCCCTTGAGCAAGGCATTTAGCTCTGGGTATGTGTGTGTGCTCATTGCTCACTTGTGTGTGTGTGCGCATGTGTGTGTTCACTGCTGCAGATGGGTTAAATGCAGAGGACGAATTTCACTGTGCTTGAGTGTGCATGTGACAAATAAAGAAGTGAAGCCATTTATCAATCATATTATACAGTCCAGAATTTTCACTTCACATTACATGCAACTTACAACAATCACTCATTTATTTGTGGATTTTTACCAGCTTTCTCACTGTCAGTTAATATTATATCATGCACATTCCTGACCAGCAGATTATTACAAACACATGCCACCATCCATCCATAATCCATAGCCACTTATCATGTGCAGGGTCGCACGCAAGCTGGAGCCTATGCCAGCTGACTATTGGTGAGAGGCGGGGTACACCCTGGACAAGTCACCAGATCGTTGCAGGGCTGTGACATAGAGATAAACAACCATTCACACTCATGGTCAATTTAGAGCCACTAATTAGCCTAACCTGCATGTCTTTGGACTATCGGGAAAAACTGAACAACTGGAGGAAACCCACACAGACACAAGAAGATCATGCAAACTCCACATAGAAAGGCCTGCGTCAGCCACTGGGCTCAAACCCAGCACTTCCTTGCTGTGAGGTGACAGTGCTAACCACTACACCACTGTGCAGCCCCACATACTACCAATGAAGACGATACAATCATGTAAAAAAGAGATAGAGTCATATTTAGATTTTTTATTATTGAATTTCTCATAAAGAAGTAAAAGAAAAATAAAATACAACCCCGATTCCAAAAAAGTTGCGACAAAGTATAAATTGTAAATCAAAATGGAATGCAATGATGTGGAAGTTTCAAAATTCCATATTTTATTCAGAATAGAACATAGATGACATATCAAATGTTTAAACTGAGAAAATGTATCATTTAAAGAGAAAAATTAGGTGATTTTTAATTTCATGACAACAACACTGTCATGGTCCTACCGGTGGGCTTCTCTCTTCAGGTAACATCTCCACTCAGCATTACCGGCCACGCCCACTCTCACTTCCTCTTATTAACATTCAGTGACTGTCATTGGCTGTTGCCGGTCACCTGCTTCCCCCCGTGTGTATTTAAGCTGCAATTCTCCCTAGCCTCAGTGTCAGATCGTCTGCAACTTCCAGCGTGATAACCTGCTCTGTGTTCCTACTACTCTGACTCCTGACGATATTCTGTTCTGTCTGACTCTGTCTGCTCTCCAGCCCCGGTAACCTGATCTGCCTTCTGTCCTGTCGACTCTGCCTCTTGCCTGCCTCTCCTGTACCTTTGCCTGATCTCCAGCTTGCCCAGCCCTGCTGCTTGCCTGCCTCTCCATCAGCCCGGTGTGAGCAGCCCTGCCTGGAGCCCTACTCTTCAGCCCCAGTAACCTGACCCTGCATTTCTGTCCCCTTTCTTGCTATCTGATCTGTGACTCTGTGTTCCAGCCTGCTCACTAACTCCAGCCTGCTGAGGGACTACTGCTGGAAGACTGCCTGAAACCCAAGTGCTGTCAACCAACAGCCACACCTCTCTGACAATGTCTGATCCTGTCTGATCACAGAAGCTAAGCAGGGTTGGGCCTGGTCAGTACTTGGATGGGAGACCTCAGATGTCACCACCATGCTCCCACCAGCCATCCCTGCCTCTCAGTCCTCCTGCCACTGAACTTCACACACATTCTCCCAACTCCCTTTTCCCCCTGTTATTATTAAACTGTGGTTTGAGTGCATTTGATCTCCTCTCCTGTCTGGTCCTTGACAAACACATCTCAAAAAAGTTGGGACAAGGCCATGTTTACCACTGTGAGACATCCCCTTTTCTCTTTACAACAGTCTGTAAACGTCTGGGGACTGAGGAGACAAGTTGCTCAAGTTTAGGGATAGGAATATTAACCCATTCTTGTCTAATGTAGGATTCTAGTTGCTCAATTGTCTTAGGTCTTTTTTGTCATATCTTCCATTTTATGATGTGCCAAATGTTTTCTATGGGTGAAAGATCTGGACTGCAGGCTGGCCAGTTCAGTACCTGGACCCTTCTTCTATGCAGCCATGATGCTGTAATTGATGCAGTATGTGGTTTGGCATTGTCATGTTGGAAAATGCAAGGTCTTCCCTGAAAGAGACGCGTCTGGATGGGAGCATATGTTGCTCTAGAACCCGGATATACCTTTCAGCATTGATGGTGTCTTTCCAGATGTGTAAGCTGTCCATGCCACCTGCACTAATACAACCCCATACCATCAGAGATGCAGGCTTCTGAACTGAGTGCTGATAACAACTTGGGTCGTCCTTCTCCTCTTTAGTCCGAATGACACGGCATCCCTGATTTCCATAAAGAACTTCAAATTTTGATTCGTCTGACCACAGAACAGTTTTCCACTTTGCCACAGTCCATTTTAAATGAACCTTGGCCCAGAGAAGACGTCTGTGCTTCTGGATCATGGTTAGATACGGTTTCTTCTTTGAATTATATTGTTTTAGCTGGCAACGGCGGATGGCATGGTGAATTGTGTTCACAGATAATGTTTTCTGGAAATATTCCTGAGCCCATTTTGTGATTTCCAATATAGAAGCATGCCTGTATGTGATGCAGTGCTGTCTAAGGGCCCGAAGATCACGGGCACCCAGTATGGTTTTCCGGCCTTGACCCTTACGCACAGAGATTCTTCCAGATTCTCTGAATCTTTTGATATTATGCATTGTAGATGATATGTTCAAACGCTTTGCAATTTTACACTGTCGAACTCCTTTCTGATATTGCTCCACTATTTGTCGCTGCAGAATTAGGGGGATTGGTGATCCTCTTCCCAGCTTTACTTCTGAGAGCTGCTGCCACTCCAAGATGCTCTTTTTATCCCCAGTCATGTTAATGACCTATTGCCAATTGACCTAATGAGTTGCAATTTGGTCCTCCAGCTGTTCCTTTTTTGTACCTTTAACTTTTCCAGCCTCTTATTGCCCCTGTCCCAACTTTTTTGAGATGTGTTGCTGTCATGAAATTTCAAATGAGCCAATATTTGGCATGAAATTTCAAAATGTCTCACTTTCGACATTTGATATGTTGTCTATGTTCTATTGTGAATACAATATCAGTTTTTGAGATTTGTAAATTATTACATTCCATTTTTATTTACAATTTGTACTTTGTCGCAACTTTTTTGGAATTGGGCTTGTACAATACGTATGGTTAGTGCAGGACAACAAACATATGGATGGGTGATAATTATTTAATAATAACTAATATAAGTAAATTAAAATGCAGCAGTGAAATCATACTTACTTTCATCACTATGTCACATATCATTTTCTTCTTACTGAAGCAAGTTGATTACATATTTCAAAAAAGTCAAAGTCCTTCCCATGCCAGGACCTGGTTTTCCCAGGCAGTCTCCCATCCCAGTACGAACCAGGCCCTTAAAGCACATTGGGTGGCACAGATCTCTGTTTCCATAACCCTCAGCCTCTTGCTTACACAGCTAGGGTTACATTTGGGGGGGGGGTCTAGTCCTCTGGTAACCAAAAGATTTTGGTTCCCTAATCACATATGTATTGCAGTGTGCCTTGCCAGATGGCAGTAGGTACCATTTTTATGATGGTCTTTGGTATGACCTGACCGTGAGTAGAACTCACAATGGAGAGACAGATATGCTAACCACTTGGCCAACTTGCAGTCCTTTATTAAGTATGAGTCCTGTAATTTGTGTTCTCTGTGCCGAGTCTTTGTCCTCGTAAATTCTGTTTTTTATTGTACTGCTGGAACCAAACAATTTCCCTCAGGGATCAATAAAGTACTGACTCTCTCTCTCTCTCTCTCTCTCTCTCTCTTTCTCTCTCTCATCCAAATAGCTTAGCATTTAAGACTTTTACATCCTGGAACAATAAGCTGTTAGAGAGTCTGCTGGTTATGGCTCAAATGCTGCAGTACCTCTTACCACAAGCTAGTAGGCAGAAGAAACTATGGTTATGATGGATAGAAACTTTGATTATTCAGCATGCTCCTGTTTCACAATGCCTGAGGTAGATTCCTTACAAGGACATTTTGTGATACACCACTGAAACTATCTATGTGTTTGTTTGAATCTTTTAAATATCCCTTGTATCCCCATTTCCTCTCGATCTGATGTAAGATCTATGACTCTTGTGTGACAATCTCCTCTGAGAGTGAATGCCATTATCACTTTACTGACTGAGAACTGAAGAAATTCAATTACCCAGGAGTCCATGGTAGTGGACAGAACTCATCCATCCCCATTAAAGCAAATATTCCAGACAAACATGGAAATTTGTCTATGCCTATGTCTTTTGCAGAGTGTCTGGATACATGCAAGCTTCATAGCTGCCTGAAAACACCTGGTCCTCAGAGCAATCTGAGGATTATCATCTCTAAACATGATATCGCAAGAAGATTCTGGGTTTGAGCCCAGTGGCCAACGGGGGCTTTTCTGTGTGGAATTTGCATGTTCTCCCCGTGTCTGTGTTGGTTTCCTCTGGGTGCTCAATTTCTTCCCCCACAGTCCAAAGACATGCAGTTAGGTTAACTGGCTACTATTTTCCATAGGTGTGAATGTGTTTGTATGTGAGTGCGCAGAAAAGATCCGGCCACCCTACTGCTGCAGTTCTGGCCAAGTCAACCAAACATGGTTCACCTAAAGCCTTGATTGGGTTTGGCAGTGATGGTAATGAAATATGATATCGCTATCTCATTTAACATCATAATGTGATTGAGTTGACATGACATTTTGATATATTTTGCAGACATTATTGATTCACAGTCCATGGGCAGCTTTCTAGCAGAAAACCTGTTCCCTTCCTCTCTGAGCCCAGGCTGTGGATGGTGGACCTCCGGGCTCAAAATGAGTTCAGTTTCAAACCCAACCACAAACAGTACAGCTTGAAACTATCCATTCAAGACTATTCACGTTTTTTCATTAACTAAACCCGACATGGCTCAGACCATGGAAATAGTTGGTCATAAAGCTGCTGAGAGATGTTATCTCAACTTTCCATGTGGGTCAAATGCCATAGAAAGCCCTGAAGCCATGGCAATGGAAACTGTGCCTATAGAGATCCATCATTTTGAACAAGCAAGATGCCACCAAACTCCCACACTAAACGCTGGGATTGCCCTCTTGACCTGCTCCTAGGGGCCAATCCCACTAGATTCCTCAGCTACCTTCTTTCCAACAAAACAAAGGAGTACAGTCAGAAGGGCTCTCCGCAAAGGTATGTTCGACACTCGACATTACCTGCATCTGTACAATATTATTATTATTATTATTATTATTATTACTCAGGAATCTGAAGCTGAAACACTGAATTATGCAGCTGTGCAATTCTCTAAGAGGAACCCCAAAGCTGAAACAAAGAAAACTGGCTCTTCAGATGAGTGTGTGTACTCCGGTGTGAAGAAAACTCTAAGATGTAACAGAAATAATTTATAACGCATGGTACTGTTACACGGCAAATACAATGACTATTGTTCATTACCATGATATGATATGATATATGATATGCCAACAGAAAAAAGCAGAATAGCTGGGCATTAAGCTGCTGAGAGATGTTGTGTCTACGTTTCATGTGGGTCAATCTCCATAGAAAGCCCTGAAGCAATGGGAATGGAGACTGTGCCCATAGAAATCCATCATCTTGAGCAAGCAAGGTGCCACCAAATTACCACACTAAACCCTGGGATTGTCCTCTTGACCTGTTCCTGGGGCCAATACTACTAGATTCCTCATCTACCTTCTCTCCATCAAACAAAGAAGAAACCTTTATTTGTCACATGCACACTTCAAGCACAGTGAAATTCATCCTCTGCATTTAACCCATATGAAGCAGTGAACACACACACACACACACACTCCCAGAGCAGTTTGCAGCCACACTACAGTGCCCGGGGAGCAGTCAGGGGTTAGGTACCTTGCTCAAGGGCACTTCAGCCCAAGGCCACCCCAGGTTAACCTAACTGCATGTCTTTGGATTGTGGGGGAAACTGGAGCACCCGGAGGAAACTCATGCAGACATGGGGAGAACATGCAAACTCCACACAGAAAGGCCCCCATCGGCTGCTGGGCTTGAACCCAGAACCTTCTTGCTGTGAGGCGACAGTGCTAACCACTACACTACCATACAGCCAAAAGTGCTCTAGGCAGGGGTACATTCAACACTCTACATTTCTTGCATCTGTTGACTGCTTCTTTATAGAGGAAAAGGACAAATGTCTGAGGCCATGTATTGATAGATTGGGGGAGCAAACAGAAGATTTGGGAGGGGGATGAGTAGAAGACGGTCTTCTTTGCAGCCACTGGGCAATATCAATACTTCGTGATGTCGTACGGTTTGATGAATGCCCCAAAGCTGCTAAAACACAACTTTATTCATCACATTTGTGAAATTCCTCTCTGCTTTTAACCCATCTGAAGCAGTGAACACACACATGCACACACACGTGAGCAATGAGCACACACACATACCCAGAGCAGTGGGCAGCCATGCTAACAGTGCCTGGGGAGCAGTTGGGAGTTAGGTGCTTCGCTCATGGGCACCTCAGCCCAAGGCCATCCCATATTAACCTAACCGCATGTCTTTGAACTATGGGGGAAACTGGAGCACCTGGAGGAAACTCAAGCAAACATGGGGAGAACATGCAAACTCCGCAAAGAAAGGCCCCCGCCGGCCGCTGGGCTTGAACCCAGAACCTTCTTGCTGTGAGGCGACCATGCTAACCACTTGTAGGACTGCATTAAGGTGATGCTCCGTGATGTGATACAGCTTGATGTTTCTTGTTGGAGGATGTGGGGTGGGGGTGTTGGCTCCCAAAGTGTGTCATGATTTGGGGTGTTATAAACAGTATAATCCACATTTTGGTGCTTTTAAGTATATGATCTGGAACACATTCAGTATTTCCAATGATGACCTGCAGAAGCAGCTATAGATTCCATCAAGTCATCCATTATCCATAACTGCTTATCCTGTGCATGGTTGCAGGCATGTTGGAGCCTAATTCCAGCTGACTATGGGTGAGAGGTAGGGTCCACCCTTGACAAGTCACCAGGTCATTGCAGAGCTGACACATAGAGACAAACAACCATTCACACTCACATTCACACCTACGGTCAATTTAGAGTCACCAATCAGCTTAACCTGCATGTCTTTGGACAGACAGATCAGGGCAGCATCAGTAGTGATGTGGACACTAAACCAGTCTGTTGTGGTAAAGAGAGAGCTGAGCCAAAAGGCAAAGCTCTCAATTTACTGGTCCATCTACGTTCCCACTCTCACCTATGGTCATGAGCTATGGGTAGTGACCAAAAGAATGAGATTGCAGATACAAGTGGTAGAAATGAGTTTTCTCTGCAGGGTGGCTGGGCTCTCCCTTAGAGACAGGGTGAGAAGCGTGGTCATTCGGGAGAGACTCAGAGTAAAATCGCTGCTCCTCCACATCGAAAGGAGTCAGTTGATGTGGTTCAGGCACCTTGTTAGGATGCCCCTTGGACGCCTACCAAGGGAGGTTTTCTGGGCACACCCCACTGGGAGGAGACCCTGAGGCAGACCCAGGGCACGCTAGAGAGATTACATCTCTCAGCTGGCCTGGGAATGCCTCAGTATTCCACGGAAGAGCTGGTGGAGGTGGCCGGTGAGAGGGAAGTCTGGGCTGCTCTGCTTAGGCTGCTACCCCCACGACCCAGATCCAGATAAGCAGTAGAAGATGGATGGATGGATGGATGGATGGATGGATGCATGTCTTTGGAATGTGTGGGGAAACCGGAACACCCAGAGGAAACCCACACAGACACAGGGAGAACATGCAAACTCCACACAGAAAAGCCCCCGTTGGCCACTGAGCTCAAACCCAGATCCTTCTTGCTGTACAGTCACAGTGCCATCCACTGCACCACCGTGCCGCCCCGCAGCTATCAAGATACTGTTTATTTCATTTCAGCCATTGAACCAGGTGTACTCTATATTATTGCATAATACTGGACTGTCTCCATGTCAGACAGATTCTCAAATACATCTTATACAGCTGCTATAAATAATAAATTAGTATCCCTGACCTGTCCCCCAATCATCAGTTATTATTGTTTTAAAAGGACTTCATGTCTCTTTGAAGGAGTTAAGCTCCATCTGGCTCAACACTGCTGTCAGTTTCTTCAATAATAAAATACAAATGCATTCATCTGGTCCAAATAACTTCATATATAGGCAAGTTTTTGTACAAACAAGTTTAATTCAGTGGACAATTAAAATAAACAAGAAGGCATTAGTGTAGGCGCACGAGAGTGTACGAGTAAACCACATTTTCCATTCTGTCAGAACATCTTTGTCAAGATCTCACTGTGCAACACCAAAACACAAATATGGAACAATGTGGGGTCGATGTAGGCAGATCAGAATATCATGTGCTCACTGATCATGTCTTTTTTTTTTTTATTACACCCAATCACATCATATTCTGGGGCGTGTTCAGTACAGAGCGCCTGGAGTATAAATATAAATCCAAACCCTGCTTCAAGTGCATTCATATTCTGTTCATAAATGAGATACAAACACTGTAGAAGTACGAAGAAATGAAAAATGACTTGTTTGTGGATTTTAATTTTGATTTTCATCACCATGTGTAAGTAATATGAGTCAATTATTCACATCTAGTTTCATATATTTTTAAAATTCTACAGCATCTATTATTCTAAAGCACTTTTTATGTAGACGTGTTTTCGATTATTTCTTTAGTGATTTTAATACCTCATTATATATCATAATATCATTATGAATTATGTTATAATCCTAATTAATGTGTTTGTTTTTCTAGATCCAGTCCAACCTGGTAGATGCTGGGTTGCTGCACAATCCCTCACAGAGTCAGGAGTTTATCAGCCTGATAAAGAGCTCAGTGTGGATATCGGAGACTCGGCGACTCTGCAGTGTTGTATTTCTGAAAATAAACTTGGGATAATTGCCTGGTTTAAGCAACTGAACAGAAAAAAACCTCAGATTATAGTCACGGTGTATAAAAGTGCTGGAGAAACATTTTACAAAGAATCCCAAAAGTCACGTTTCCAAATAGAAAGATCTTCAAACTGCTTAAATATGAAAATTTTAAAAATGACTCAGTCTGATGAAGCCATGTACTACTGTGCACTGACGGATCCTGACCCCGTGTTTGCAGATGGAACTTATTTAAAAATTAAAGGTAGGATTTCCACTAAACTTTCTTAAACTCCTGGTTTAATGTTGTGATATTTTTCCTTATTATCATTAACATGTTCAACCTGGAAGACAAATAATACTGAAGTAGTGAAATGTTCACTGTGTTTTCTTCTTCAACTACACTGAGTTACAGACTTTTAGTCAGTGAATGATGATAAATGTTTCCAGGTGAACATGTTACTATTGAATCAGAAACATCTAAACCAGCTCTGGGTGATAATTCAGTGGGCTGTGAACCAACACTGCATGGAAACAGCACTAACATGAACACACAAGAGAAAACAGGTAAGATGCCTGATAATTCACTATTAATTAATCATCCTTAATTCATAATATAGTGAAATAACATTCTCAGAAGTGACCAGATCTCTCCACTCCTCAGTGCTCGGTTTGGGAACGGCTTTGGGTTTGTGTGCACTTCTGATTTTCTGTCTCATTTATTTCATACTGAGGAGAAGAAAATGGGATAAAAGTAAGTGATTTTGTCATCATAATAATGAACAATTTTGTCAGTACAGTTAACTTTACTTTTTAGCAAAAAGCACTAATAGGTGGCTTTCTGTATTCATAGCGAAATTTGGTATAGAAGATTTTCCAGGAATGACGCAGGTATGTGAGATACTTATGTATGTGAATTACTGTATTGCTACGTTCATATCATACTAATTATAATGTTCTAGATATAATTTATAAAGTCAGGTTATTTAGATGTGCTCTTGTTCTGTGTAGTTAATGTGTATAATGCAGTTCACTATATTGTATAGTTATTACTTCAGTCAGGACTTCTTCTTAATCTTATTATTATTATTATTATTATTATTATTATTCAGGAATCTGAAGCTGAAACACTGAATTATGCAGCTGTGCAATTCTCTAAGAGGAACCCCAAAGCTGAAACAAAGAAAACTGGCTCTTCAGATGAGTGTGTGTACTCCGGTGTGAAGAAAACTCTAAGATGTAACAGAAATAATTTATAACGAATGGTACTGTTACACGGCAAATACAATGACTATTGTTCATTACCATGATATGATATATGATATGCCAACAGAAAAAAAAGCAGAATAGCCCAGAAATCATACATTTGTTTACACTAATCTCATAATAAGAATTATATTAAAGTTGCCTGTATTTAAGATTTTTTTTATTTGCAGTGTCGAGAGATGTCTGTGCTCCAGGTTTTTATTTCTGTGCACACATTTAAAATAACTACTGGTGTTTTTTCATGATGATTCCTTTCAGTTCAAGTGTCATTATGTTAACTTTCAGTAAGAGTGACCTTGTAAAAATCCAACTTGTATGTTTTTTTTGTTTTTAGTTTCATGATTTCAGTAATGCCCCCGTGTTGGGCTCATTTGTATGTCTGATTTTTAACACAGTAAAAGTAAAAAGCAATTTCGTAAAAAAAAGTAACAAAAAACATGGTCTTTAACATTATTCTGAAAATCATTCTGTGAGTAATGTTCCATTTCTAGTATATTTTCAAAAAAGATGTGGCTTGCCTAGAAATGCAAGTTACTGTCTATTTGACTGTGACCTCGACATTACTGAATGTCATTTATGATATGATTTACATCTTTAGAGACTCAGATAGTGGTGTGAGTTTTACCAGTGGAAATGAAACCAGTGAATGCAGTGAGGATATTTAAATCAGCAATAAAAATACAACAAATCTAACAGATGGATTAATCTTAATACAGACTGTGTTGCAGAAATGACTTCAAACCTCTTCTAAGGCTGTTTTTGTCACTGATCTTTGCCTTTTAAAGATTTTGTTTTCCTGTTTGTGGAGCTCAGAACGTGGAAGTAGTTTTCTACATGATTGAGTGTCAAGTAAAATTTTTTCAAACACATTTTACATGAACCGAAGTGAAGCAAAAAGATAAACCCTTCCAGGGTGGCATGGTGGTGTAGTGGTTAGCACTGTTACCTCACAGCAGGAAGGTTCTGGGTTTGAGTCCAGTAGCAGACGAGGGGCCTTTCTGTGTGGAGTTTGCATGTTCTCCCTTCCCAGTGCTCCGATTTCCCCCACAGTCCAAAGACATGTGAGGTTCATATGGGGTGGCCTTGGGCTGAGGTGCCCTTGAGCAAGGCACTTAACGCCCAACTGCTCCCTGGGTGTTGTAGCATAGCTGCCCACTGATCTGTGTGTGTGTGTGTGTTCATTGCTGCAGATGGGTTAAATGCAGAGGATGAATTTCATTGTGCTTGAGTGTGCATGTGACAAATAAAGAAGTGAAGCCATAATCAATCATATTTTACATTCCAAAAATTTCACTTCACATTGCATGCAACTTACAACAATCACTCATTTATTTGTGGATTTTTCCCAGCTTTCTCACTGTAAGTTAATATTATATCATGCACATTCCTGACCACCAGATTATTACAAACACATACTACCATCCATCCATCCATCTATTGGTTGTAACCGCTTATCCTATGCAGGGTCATAGGCAAACTGTGTAGGATCGCTGGCAAGCTGGAGCCTATCCCAGCTGACTATGGGCGAAAGGCGGGGTACACCCTGGACAAGTCGCCAGGTCATCACAGGGCTGACACATAGAGACAAACAACCATTCACACTCACATTCACACCTACGGTCAATTTAGAGCCTCCAGTTAACCTAACCTGCATGTCCTTGGACTGTGGGGGAAACTGGAGCACCCGGAGGAAACCCACGCGGACACGGGGAGAACATGCAAACTCCTCACAGACAGGCCCTCGTTCGTCAGCTGGGCTCGAACCCAGAACCTTCTTGCTGTGAGACAGCAGTGCTAAACACTACACCGCCATGCCACCCCCACATGCTACCAATGAAGACAATACAATAATGTAAAAAAAAGAGATAGGTTCAGATTTTGAATTTTTATTGTTGATTTTCTAATAAAGAAGTAAAGAAAATAAAATATTATACTTATGGTTAGTGCAGGACAACAAATATGGATGGGCAATAATTATTTAAAAACAAGGAACATAAGTAAATAAAAATGCAGCAGTGATATCATACTTACTTTCATCACTATGTCACATATTATTTCCTTCTTACTGAAGTTAGTTTATTACATATGCCAAAAAAAGTCAAAGTACTTCCCATGCCAGGACCTGGTTTTCCTAGACAGTTTCCTGACCCAGTACTAACCAGGCCCTTAAGGCGCATTAGGTGGTGGCAATTTCTGTTTCCATAGCCCCCGGCCTCTTGCCTATACAGCTAGTGTTACAGTGGGGGTCTAGTCCTCTGGTAACCACAGGAGTTTGACTCCCTAATCACTTATGTATCACAGCGTGCCTTATCATACTGCAGTAGGTACAATTTTTGTGATGGTCCTTGGTATGACCCAACCGTGAGTAGAATGTGCAATGTCCCAATTGAGGGGTGGACATGCTAACCACTAGGCCAACTCGCAGTCCCTTATTAAGTATGAGTCCTGTAATTTGTGTTCTCTGTGCAGTCTGTGTCCTCGTAAATTCTGTTGTTTATTGTACTGCTGTCATCAAACAATTTCCCTCAGGGATCAATAAAGAACTCTCTCTCTCTCTCTCTCTCTCTCTCTCTCATACTGAGAGCTTAGAATTTAAGACTTTTACATCCTGGGACAATCAGCTGTTAGAAAGTCTGCTGGTTGTGGCTCAAATGCTGCAGTACCTCTTACCACAAGCTAGCAGGCAGAAGAGACTATGGTTATGATGGATAGCAACATTGATTATTCAGCATGCTCCTGTTTCACAATGCCTGAGGTAGATTCCTGATCAGGACATTTTGTCCTCGTCACCAATGAAACTATCTATTTGTTTGTTTGAATCTTTTAAATATCCCTTCTATCCATGTTTCCTCGCTATCTGATGTAAGACCAATGACTGTTGTTTGAAAATCTCCTCAGAGAGTGAATGCCATTATCACTTTACTTCAGTGACTGAGAATTGAAGAAATTCAATTACCCAGGAGTCCATGGTAGTGGACAGAACTCATCCATCCCC
Source organism: Neoarius graeffei (assembly GCF_027579695.1). Lineage (NCBI taxonomy): Eukaryota > Metazoa > Chordata > Actinopteri > Siluriformes > Ariidae > Neoarius > Neoarius graeffei. Next base: position 8,997,603 of record NC_083576.1, on the reverse strand, counting down.
ATAGGAACAAACATGCAAGACAAATATGGAACTTTGTCTATGCCTATGTCTCTTGCTGAGTGTCTGGATTCTTAGCTGCCTGAAAACACCTGGTTCTCAGAGTCATCTGGGGATTAACATCTCTAAAGATGATATCACAAGAAGGTTCTGGGTTTGAGCCCAGTGGCCAATGGAGACCTTTCTGTGTGGAGTTTGCATATTCTCCTCATGTCTGCGTGGGTTTCCTCCAGGTGCTCCGTTTTTCCCCACAGTCCAAAGACATGCAGTTAGGTTAAATGGCTACTCTAAATTGCCCATAGGTGTAAATGTGCGTGTGTGTGTGTGTGTGTGTGAATATGCTGAAAGGAATCGGCCACCCTACTGCTGTAATTCTGGTCAAGTCAACCAAACATGGGTCACCTCAAGCCTTGATTGGGTTTGGCAGTGACAACAATGAAACATGATATTGGTATCTCATTCAACATCATAATGTGATTGAGTTGGGATGAAATTTTGATATATTTTGCAGACATGATTGACTCACGGTCCATGGGCAACTTTATAGCAGAAAACCTATTCCCCTCCTCTCTGAGCCCAGGGTGTGGATGGTGGACCTCTGGGCTCAAAATGAGTTCGGTTTCAAACCCAACCACTCACAGTACAGATTGAACCTATCCATTCAAGACCATTCATGTTTTTGTCATTGACTGAACCAGACATGGCTCAGAGCATGGAAATAGCTGGGCATTAAGCTGCTGAGAGATGTTGTGTCTACGTTTCATGTGGGTCAATCTCCATAGAAAGCCCTGAAGCAATGGGAATGGAGACTGTGCCCATAGAAATCCATCATCTTGAGCAAGCAAGGTGCCACCAAATTACCACACTAAACCCTGGGATTGTCCTCTTGACCTGTTCCTGGGGCCAATCCTACTAGATTCCTCATCTACCTTCTCTCCATCAAACAAAGAAGAAGAAGAAACCTTTATTTGTCACATGCACAAGCACAGTGAAATTCATCCTCTGCATTTAACCCATATGAAGCAGTGAACACACACACACACTCCCAGAGCAGTTTGCAGCCACACTACAGTGCCCGGGGAGCAGTCAGGGGTTAGGTACCTTGCTCAAGGGCACTTCAGCCCAAGGCCACCCCAGGTTAACCTAACTGCATGTCTTTGGACTGTGGGGGAAACTGGAGCACCCGGAGGAAACTCATGCAGACATGGGGAGAACATGCAAACTCCACACAGAAAGGCCCCCATCGGCTGCTGAGCTTGAACCCAGAACCTTCTTGCTGTGAGGCGTCAGTGCTAACCACTACACTACCATACAGCCAAAAGTGCTCTAGGCAGGGGTACATTCAACACTCTACATTTCTTGCATCTGTTGACTGCTTCTTTATAGAGGAAAAGGACAAATGTCTGAGGCCATGTATTGATAGATTGGGGGAGCAAACAGAAGATTTGGGAGGGGGATGAGTAGAAGACGGTCTTCTTTGCAGCCACTGGGCAATATCAACACTTCGTGATGTCGTACGGTTTGATTAATGCCCCAAAGCTGCTAAAACACAACTTTATTCATCACATTTGTGAAATTCCTCTCTGCTTTTAACCCATCTGAAGCAGTGAACACACACATGCACACACACGTGAGCAATGAGCACACACACATACCCAGAGCAGTGGGCAGCCATGCTAACAGTGCCTGGGGAGCAGTTGGGAGTTAGGTGCTTCGCTCAAGGGCACCTCAGCCCAAGGCCATCCCATATTAACCTAACCGCATGTCTTTGAACTATGGGGGAAACTGGAGCACCTGGAGGAAACTCAAGCAAACATGGGGAGAACATGCAAACTCTGCAAAGAAAGGCCCCCGCCGGCCGCTGGGCTCGAACCCAGAACCTTCTTGCTGTGAGGTGACCATGCTAACCACTTGTAGGACTGCATTAAGGTGGTGCTCCATGATGCGATACAGCTTGATGTTTCTTGTTGGAGGATGTAGGGTGGGGGTGTTGGCTCCCAAAGTGTGTCATGATTTGGGGTGTTATAAACAGTATAATCCACATTTTGGTGCTTTTAAGTATATGATCTGGAACACATTCAGTATTTCCAATGATGACCTGCAGAAGCAGCTATAGAATCCATCAAGTCATCCATTAACCATAACCGCTTGTCCTTTGCATGGTTGCAGGCATGTTGGAGCCTAATTCCAGCTGACTATGGGTGAGAGGTAGGGTCCACCCTTGACAAGTCACCAGGTCATTGCAGAGCTGACACATAGAGACAAACAACCATTCACACTCACATTCACACCTACGGTCAATTTAGAGTCACCAATCAGCTTAACCTGCATGTCTTTGGACAGACAGATCAGGGCAGCATCAGTAGTGATGTGGACACTAAACCGGTCTGTTGTGGTAAAGAGAGAGCTGAGCCAAAAGGCAAAGCTCTCAATTTACTGGTCCATCTACGTTCCCACTCTCACCTATGGTCATGAGCTATGGGTAGTGACCAAAAGAATGAGATTGCAGATACAAGTGGTAGAAATGAGTTTTCTCTGCAGGGTGGCTGGGCTCTCCCTTAGAGACAGGGTGAGAAGCGTGGTCATTCGGGAGAGACTCAGAGTAAAATCGCTGCTCCTCCACATCGAAAGGAGTCAGTTGATGTGGTTCAGGCACCTTGTTAGGATGCCCCTTGGACGCCTACCAAGGGAGGTTTTCTGGGCACACCCCACTGGGAGGAGACCCTGAGGCAGACCCAGGACACGCTAGAGAGATTATATCTCTCAGCTGGCCTGGGAATGCCTCAGTATTCCACGGAAGAGCTGGTGGAGGTGGCCGGTGAGAGGGAAGTCTGGGCTGCTGTACTTAGGCTGCTACCCCCACGACCCAGATCCAGATAAGCAGTAGAAGATGGATGGATGCATGGATGGATGGATGGATGGATGGATGGATGGATGCATGTCTTTGGAATGTGTGGGGAAACCGGAACACCCAGAGGAAACCCACACAGACACAGGGAGAACATGCAAACTCCACACAGAAAAGCCCCCGTTGGCCACTGAGCTCAAACCCGGATCCTTCTTGCTGTGCAGTGACAGTGCCATCCACTGCACCACCGTGCCGCCCCGCAGCTATCAAGATACTGTTTATTTCATTTCAGGCACTGAACCAGGTTTACTTTATATTATTGCATAATACTGTACTGTCTCCATGTCAGACAGATTCTCAAATGCATCTTATACAGCTGCTATAAATAATAAATTAGTATCCCTGACCAGCGCTCGAAACTAACGGTGTCCCGATGTCCCGGGGACCATAAAAAATGTCATCGGGACACAAAATTATCATATCTGGGACAATCCCGGGACAATGGAAAAAAATAGATCTAGAAAAAAAGTTCTACATTAATATTATTTACAAAGCCATAACACATACGTAGACATTCACCTAATTTGTCAATTTTAATTTTAAAACGTTAACAGCGAAAAATACATAGTAGCTACACTTTCGATGCACCTGCATCAGTGGGCTACAGAGCAGCGCATTCTGTTCTAGAATCTTCGGCCGGTGTCCGCATTATATGGACTTGGAATGGAATTGCTACCGCACATGCTGCGCCGACTCTTGCCAGAACAAAAATGCTTAAGTGGTTGAAGCGGACCGACCGCGGGGAAGAAACTGAAAGCCCAGACATAACGTCTCCGGGACCTTCAGGATCCAAAGTGTCATCGCCTGGTCTGCAGGCAACGCTAGCAACTGAATGAACTTAATGAACACTGTTAGACACGTTATAAAATACAACAGGAATGATGTGGATGATATTGACGGAAGATAGCGTTCAACAGAATAAGTGAGTTTTCTTGGTGTCTTTCTAGTTCAGAAAGTTTAGTCAGTCAGCAGCACAACTAGGCTCGGACCTGCCACTATGCTGATGTTGCTAACATTTGCACCCGGCAGCGAAAGTTCATAAAAATGGATAACGGAAAGTTCATAAAAATGGATAACGGTAATGGATAACGGAAAGTTCATAAAAATGGATAACGGAAAGTCCATAAAAATGGATAACAGTAATGGATAACGGAAAGTTCATAAAAATGGATAACGGAAAGTTCATAAAAATGGATAACGGAAAGTTCATAAAAATGGATAACGGTAATGGATAACGGAAAGTTCATAAAAATGGATAACGGAAAGTTCATAAAAATGGATAACGGAAAGTTCATAAAAATGGATAACGGTAATGGATAACGGAAAGTTCATAAAAATGGATAACGGTAATGGTGAAAATTATAAGTTGGCCTTATAAGTGCCAACAGATATTCAAGGTATAAGTAGATGAAATGAACATAAAAGGGGTCTTATTTTCAACTAAAGTGTGCTGCAGATGTAGGGAGTTGAAACATTTTCTGAATGAGCTAGTTGGCCCCTTTAAATAAACGGGTATCTATTCATACAGTGAGATCGCCAAAGTTTAATAAACTGAAAATGCAATAACTGTAATTTTGAAGTAGATGATGTATAGGACATGTGTCGCTTGTGTCTTGTGACTTATTGTAAAAATGATATAAAGGGTTCAAAATCGCATAGTTACAAATATAATAGTAACTTCATATGATAATATTAACCACTGGTTATTTCAGAGAGGAAAAAAATGGGGACACTATTGCTTCCATTCGGGACAATACAACACAGAATTCGGGACCACTGGGGGACACAAAGAAAAAAAGTCAATTTCGAGCCCTGTCCCTGACCTGTCCCCCAATCATCAGCTATTATTGTTTTAAAAGGACTTCATGTCTCTTTGAAGGAGTTAAGCTCCATCTGGCTCAACACTGCTGTCAGTTTCTTCAATAATAAAATACAAATGCATTCATCTGGTCCAAATAACTTCATATTTTGGCAAGTTTTTGTACAAACAAGTTTAATTCAGTGGACAATTAAAATAAACAATAAGGCATTAGTGTAGGCACACAAGAGTGTACGAGTAAACCACATTTTCCATTCTGTCAGAACATCTTTGTCAAGACCTCACTGTGCAACACCAAAACACAAATATGGAACAATGTGGGGTCGATGTAGGCAGATCAGAATATCATGTGCTCTCTGATCATGTCTTTTTTTTTATTACACCCAATCACATCATATTCTGGGGCGTGTTCAGTACAGAGCGCCTGGAGTATAAATATAAATCCAAACCCTGCTTCAAGTGCATTCATATTCTGTTCATAAATGAGATACAAACACTGTAGAAGTACAAAGAAATGAAAAATGACTTGTTTGTGGATTTTAATTTTGATTTTCAGCACCATGTGTAAGTAATATGAGTCAATTATTCACATCTAGTTTCATATATTTTTAAAATTATATAGCATCTATTATTCTAAAGCACTTTTGTGCAAGCTGTATGTAGAAGTGTTTTCGATTATTTCTTTAGTGATTTTAATACCTCATTATATATCATAATATCATTATGAATTATGTTATAATCCTAATTAATGTGTTTGTTTTTCTAGATCCAGTCCAACCTGGTAGACGCTGGGTTGCTGCACAATCCCTCACAGAGTCAGGAGTTTATCAGCCTGATAAAGAGCTCAGTGTGGATATCGGAGACTCGGCGACTCTGCAGTGTTGTATTTCGGAAAATGAAATTGGGATAATCGCCTGGTTTAAGCAACCGAACAGAAAAAAACCTCAGATTATAGTCACGGTGTATAAAAGTGCTGGAGAAACATTTTACAAAGAATCCCAAAAGTCACGTTTCCAAATAAAAAGATCTTCAAACTGCTTAAATATGAAAATTTTAAAAATGACTCAGTCTGATGAAGCCATGTACTACTGTGCACTGACGAGACCCGACCTTGTGTTTGCAGATGGAACTTATTTAAAAATTAAAGGTAGGATTTCCACTAAACTTTCTTAAACTCCTGGTTTAATGTTGTGATATTTTTCCTTATTATCATTAACATGTTCAACCTGGAAGACAAATAATCCTGAAGTAGTGAAATGTTCACTGTGTTTTCTTCTTCAACTACACTGAGTTACAGACTTTTAGTCAGTGAATGATGATAAATGTTTCCAGGTGAACATGTTACTATTGAATCAGAAACATCTAAACCAGCTCTGGGTGATAATTCAGTGGGCTGTGAACCAACACTGCATGGAAACAGCACTAACACGAACACACAAGAGAAAACAGGTCAGATGCCTGATAATTCACTATTAATTAATCATCCTTAATTCATAATATAGTGAAATAACATTCTCAGAAGTGACCAGATCTCTCCACTCCTCAGTGCTCGGTTTGGGAACGGCTTTGGGTTTGTGTGCACTTCTGATTTTCTGTCTCATTTATTTCATCCTGAGGAGAAGAAAATGGGATAAAAGTAAGTGATTCTGTGATCAGATTAATTAAAAAAATACAGTTAACAAAAGTTCTATCAAAAACACTAATAGGTGTGTTTCTGTCTTAATAGTAAATGCTTCAGTAGAAAACCCTCCAGCAATGAGGCAGGTACGTGTCCAAGAAAATTATATATTATTATATACTGTATGGGTAATTCAACTATATAACTGTACAGAATACTATACGGGTAATTTCTGTTTGTTTCTGTTGAGGAGTCTGATGACTAGTTTTGTGAGTTATATGTGTGAAATGTTGCTACATTTATCTGCTGCTTGTTATAATGTTCTAGATATAATTTATACACTTAGCCTGATGAGATTTGTGTAACAATCCCAAGCTTTTATTTTGATGTTGCTCTTTTTCTGTGTATAGTGCAGTTACCAATACAGTATGTGTTCAATTCCTGAATTATTATTATTATTATTATTATTATTATTATTATTATTATTATTATTATTATTATTATTCAGGAATCTGCTGAAGCTGAAACACTGAATTATGTAGCTTTGCAATTCTCCAAGAGGAAAGCCAAAGCTGAAGAAAAGAAAACTGGCTCATCAGATGAGTGTGTGTACTCCGATATGAAGAAAGCTGTCAGGTGTAACAGAAATAATTCATAACACATGATATTACAGTATTGCATTGCAAATACAGTGAAAAGAGTTTAGCAAGTCAAAATATCTTGTCTGTACACTAATTTATTCCATATTTTCATCTTGAGATGAAAAGATTATTAAACAAATAGAAATCAGAGATTTGAACTTGTCTCATTCAACTGAAAAATGCATCTATTTTTAGAAGGAAAATAATGTCAGTTGATGAAACAGAGAAGTCTGGAATTTTTTTAAAAAACAATAATTCCACAATATAAAGTATTTTAAAAAATGTCTTCTGTTAAAGATATTTTTTTTTGCAGTGTAGCTAAATGTCTTTGCCACTTGTTTTATTTATTTATTTAAGTAACGCCTGATGTTTTTTTCCCACCGTCATTTCTTTCAACTGTCATTTTCCAAACTTTGACTAACAGTGAATTTGTGAAAAATAATTCATTTTTGTATGACTTCAGATTTTGTGGCCTCATTTCTGTGACTCTGACTTTTGCTGAAAATACAATAAATAAAGAGCAATTTCATTAAAATGTAACAAAAATCATCAATAAAATTCTGAAAACTTTGTAGTTGACAGAAAAGTAATTTCCATAACTGGTGTATTTTCAAAAAGGTTATGGGTTGGCCTTAAACACAAGTCAAGCACCGTAACGTCCACATTAACTGGGGGGCGGGGCTTGCTTTATTCACCCACCTCTGCGCTCACATTTACAGCACTCGTGAAAGCACACTGACAATCATGCCTTATGAATTGATTATTTTAGAGGGTCAGATAGTGGTGGGAGGTTTAGCAGTATAAGTGAGAAACCAGTGAATGCAGTGTGGATTATTAAATCAGCAGTAAAAATACAACAAAGGTCACTGATGTGTTGATTCTAATACACAACCTGTTGCCTTCCAACCTCTTTTAAGGCCGATTCTTTCTGTTGTTGTTTTCTTCAGCATTGAGTGTCCAGTAAAAGTCCTTCAAGCACCAAAGTAAAACAGTAAAACAACAAATATGAACCCTGCACTTGCACTGCACACAACTTGAACATAGAGGTTTTTTTTTTTTGCTTGTTTCACACCATAAACATGCAAAATCTATCACCTGGCATGTTTTTCGGACCATCAGATTATTATAAACATATGATACCAATGGTGACTGTTTAAGAAGAGCATTTTAAAAAGTGCTGCTCATTGTAATGCTTCAATAGTTCAATGACCTTCACCTCACTTTCGCCTCATGTTCAAACACAGATTCAAAATGAAGAGAGAGAGAGAGAGAGAGAGAGAGCGCTCAAGCTGTTATACAATTAATAGCCAGAGAGTTTGCTATTGGTAAGTTTTGTAGAACTCATACCACAAAAGTTTTTTATGGAGTCAATATCAGTACCCAGTAAATCAGAAGAAAATATAAAATATAGTACTACTGATTGGTGTAGGACAACACACACCCACCCACCCACTCATTGACAGGCAAAAAATTCAAAAAGGCAAAATGAAATAATGACTGTAACTACAGTCCATAATGTAAAATGGTCGAGTGGTATATCTGTTTCTGAGTCCAGACTACTGAGCATTCATTACTTTTACATCCTGGGAAAATTAGAAGCTGCTGGTTGTGGCTCAAATGCTGCAGTGCCTCTTACCAGATGCTAGTAGGCAGAAGACACTGTGCTGAGGCTGGAGAGAAACTTCTCTGCATGCTCTTCTTTTACAGTGCAGGAGGTAAATTCCTGATAAGGGGGTTAATGGTGTGCCAATCAAACTATAGATGGGCTTCATGGTTATCTCATCTCATTATCTCTAGCCACTTTATCCTGTTCTACAGGGTCACAGGCAAGCTGGAGCCTATCCCAGCTGACTACGGGCGAAAGGCGGGGTACACCCTGGACAAGTCGCCAGGTCATCACAGGGCTGACACATAGACACAGACAACCATTCACACTCACATTCACACCTACGGTCAATTTAGAGTCACCAGTTAACCTAACCTGCATGTCTTTGGACTGTGGGGGAAACCGGAGCACCCGGAGGAAACCCATGCGGACACGGGGAGAACATGCAACCTCCGCACAGAAAGGCCCTCGTCGGCCACGGGGCTCAAACCTGGACCTTCTTGCTGTGAGGCGACAGTGCTAACCACTACACCACCGTGCCACCGCTTCATGGTTATATTTTAAAAAAATATTCTTTGTGACAGATTTGACTTTTTCCAGCCTCCTGAGACAGGATAGGACTTGCTGAGCTTTCATGGCCAGGGATAATGCGTTGGTGGTTCATTCAGCAATGTGCATACAGACAAGGTTTGTGGCAGCCTGTCTCCCCATTCCACATTCTATAATTTGTGAGAGTATTACACTGGCGCCAAAACCCAGGAGTGAGGAGACAACACTGTCATGGAGGACACACCAGTTGTGGAGACCTTCTAGACCCTTGTCAGCAATATCCAGGCCCAAGCAGAGGACCAGCAGGTGATCTGGAGCTTGGTCCAGCTAGTGGCTATCCCAGCAGCTACTTCTGCAGATACTGCAGACAACCCCCCCATGTGTAGTTGCTTAAGATGGAGCCACATGACGATCCAGAAGCATTTGTAGAGCTGTTTGAGCATGTCGTTGAAGGGTGCTTGTGACCAACCTCACAGTGGACGGTCCATCTATTGCTGCTCCTGCTGGGAGAAGCCCAGCTCACAGCTCATCAACTCTCAGCCACCTACCTGCTGGAGTATCCGAACATGAAGTGGGCTATTCTGCAGCAGGTCAGTAGCACACAGGAACAATGTCACCAGTGCTTCCGCGCACTGGCATACAGTGAAATTGGCCACCCGTTCATCTTTGGCCAACAGCCCTGAGAAGTCTGCTGATGATGGTTGCTGACTAGAGAGTGCGGTGCCAAGGACATCATTGATTGAGTGGCAGTAGAGCAGTTTGTCGCTCGACTGCTGAGAGGAACACCCACCTGGGTTCAGTGCCACTGTGTGGTGTCACTGGAGGAGGCAGTCCTGCTGGGGGAGGACAATTTGACAGTGTTTACAGGAGCAGTCACTTCCATATCTTCTCCCTTTCTCTCTCTTCCTTTCTATCCTCACCCCTTCCATACCCTGGAACCTCAGAATCAGGGGCCAATTCCCCCAAAGCCCATTCCCCAAACCTGTGTCCCTCCACATTATCCCTCACCCCTTGTATCTCTGTACCAATGCTGCTGCTAAATCCCTCTCTCTCTCCACAGATGGAACCATCCATGCTCGCCAAGACTGGGACAAAGCCCAGGCATGTCTCCAGGCACAGTGAGAAAGCCAGGCATTTCCAGGATTAGCATCACCTCAAGGAGGTGGGGATTCTGATCTGCATTCCTGACACACCTCGGGCTTCATCTAATTGGGCAGGAGTGTACCAACCCAGCCACTCCTCCTGGGGATGAACTGGCCCGGGTTTAAAATGTTAGTAAAGCACTTGTTTGTGGATGGGTCCTGCTGTAGCTTGCTTTGGGGGGATTCTGGTGCAGCGTTATCTGGGGAAGCTGTCCCAGGGCTGTCTGCATCAGCTCCACATCATGTGGGCATGGAGAGTGGGAAGGGCTCCACCCCTCCACTCTCCGCAGGGATTTCCCTTTGGAGCAGTCACAAGACAAGACTTTGAGGCATTCTTTTGACCAAGTGAGAGTAATTGATGGTTAAAACCTCCAGCTTCATGTTGCACTGTCCTACCCATATTTTTCTGCTATTAAACATAGGTTATATCGAATGATGCAGGACACTCAGACAGACTAGGAAATGACCCAATTGCTGGTCCTGAAAAACCATAGGGATTTTTTATTCCATGCAGCTCATCATAATCCCATGGTGGGGCATTTGGGTCAGGATAAAGCACAGAAACAGCTTTTGGTCCGTTTCTATTGGCCAGGCATTCGCTGAGATGTATGTAGGTGGTGTGCAGCATGTTGCAAATGTCAGCTAGTGAATCCCCTGGCCAGCCCAAAAGTGCCATTGTGCCCTTTACCTTTAATTGATATCCCCTTCAAAGGAATTAGCATGGATCACATCAGGCCATGAGATCAATCTGCGTGAGGGTGTCACTTTCTGTTAGTCTTAATGGATTATGCAGTGTGATACCCGGAAGCAGTGTCTCTAAGCAACATTTCTGCATTCAGTGTTGCAGAAGCACTCTTCCATGCTATCTCCTGAGTCAGGATCCCAAAAGAAATCCTGACTGAATAAGGCACAATGTTTATGTCACACACACTTTGCAAATTGTACGAATTATTGGGGATTATATCGATTTGTACCAGTATTTACCATCTGCAAACAGACAGGCTGGTCAAACAATTTAATCAAATGTTTAAAAACATGATTCACAGCAGAGCTCCATACTTAAGAAAATATGGTAATCCATTGAGTTGATTTATCATGGACACACAGGGATCCCAGCCGTGTCCGTCCGTCCGTGCCCCTCGCAATTCTGATTGGCTGTTTGATTTTGGCAGGAATTAGAAGCACGAGCGCACCTACATAACTTATTTTTGTCAACAGATAATTTCATATTTATCAGGTTTTTCCACCAAGAACAACTCAAACAGCACAACAAAATAATAATCATTTTTTACAAACTTTAATACAAACTTTAAAAAGATGTCAGAACAAGTTAACCAAAGAGAGAAAGATGAAGTCAAAACCAGGAAGAGAAAGAGAGTTTTGAACGAGGAAGAAAAGGAAAGAAGACGTAAAAGAGCGAGAGAAAGGCAAAGAAATCTTTCACAAGAAAAGTGACAAGGTGAAAGAGAACGAAAAAGTGTAAAAATGAATTAATAGAAATGATGAGTTGTAGGAATTTAATTCTAAATAGTGATGTTGATTTTGAAATCACTGCGAAATCCTTCGGGATCTGACAAGTTGACCTGAATCCAGTCAGTGTTTTCATGAATCGTGTATCTTTTGTTTTCAAAACATTTTGCTAGAAAGCCCTAAAGCACAGTGTAGTTTATAGTAATAAAAAGAATAATATACATGTGAGTTTAGAGAAATTTATCTTCTTGTGATAAAATTGAAGTTGAAACACATCAAAGTACATCATCTGTTACATGTTTGTTTTCATTTGAATGGAAGCTCCGCTATTAGGTAGTTAGTCTGGCTAACGCGACTTCAAAGCTCTGCGAGCATTTGGTCTGGCAAAGATATTAAGCCCAACCATTTCCCAAAGTGTGTGGTTGACCCGTCTCCCTGAAATGCCTCAGTTTGCTACTGGTCGAAGCCAGAAAAGGCTGTGACGAAGCTTAAACCAATCACATCACTCTTTCCTCTGACGTATGTGACGCGACGGGGCTAACTGGTAGATTAAACTCTTACCAAAGCCGGTCGGGAACAAGGCGAAAACGTCCTTCCTTTCAATAAATACCTCCAGGGCTGCTCTTTGCTCCGTTTTCAATGAGAACTTGCTCCATGTTTGTAATGTTTCTAGTGAATGAAGTGCTTCCGGCATAGATTCTGTAAACAATCTATGGCTTCCGGTCGCAGTTCTACTACATCAGTGCCTTGAACATGCCTCTACCCAGGGCCATTGGAGATGCTCAAAGTTGATTGGCTCCCGATTTTTCGGGAGCTTGGAAGAACTGTAGATAGCTTGCCGTGCCAGACTAAGCTCGCAACAGGCCCTCATGTTGTGTCACACTTAGGATGGGCGGGCCCAGGCTATTAGGTAGTACCTAATTTTATATTAAGTTTGTTCACAGGGATGCTAGAAATTGGGATAAATAGCTTGACTCCCCCCGGCATGGTGGTGTAGTGGTTAGCACTGTTGCCTCACAGCAAGAAGGTCCTGGGTTCGTGCCCAGTGGCCAAAGAGGGCCTTTCTGTGTGGAGTTTGCATGTTATCCCCGTGTCTGCGTGGGTTCCTCCAGGTGCTCCGGTTTCCCCCACAGTCCAAAGACATGCAAGTTAGGCTAATTGGTGGCTCTAAGTTGACTGTAGGTGTGAATATGAGTGTGAATGGTTGTTTGTCTCTATGTGTCAGCCCTGCGATGATCTGGTGACTTATCCAGGGTGTACCCTGCCTCTCGCCCACAATCAGCTGGGATAGGCTCCAGCTTGCCTGCGACCCTGCACAGGATAAGCAGTTATGGATAATGGATGGATAGAAGTATGTTCTTGACCTGAGAGAGCAAAACTCTACATGCTGATTCACATAATCCAGGAGATTTGCTCCAGGCGTAAGAATGGCAATCCCAGCAATCCTGGCAGTATAATGGGGGGCACAACTACATGAATTTGCACTGGGAGATAAAGTGCTCCTTTTACTACCCACATCAGGCTCTGAATTATTCACAAAATGGCAAGGGCCCTTTGATGTCACATGGCGAGTCGGAGAAGTTGACTATGAGATTAGGTGAATGGAGAGAGGTGATGCACTTCAAATTTACCTCATCAATCTCCTGAAACCACAGAGAGTGGAGGTTCCTGTGGCTCTAGTGACAGTGGTTCCTCAGAGGGAGGAGCTGGGACTGGAGATAAGTCTAAAAAGTGCAGTCCAATTCACCCCGAACCCCTGTAGAGACCACGTCTCGCTGTCCCAGAGATTACAGGTTGTCAGGTTGCAGGAGGAATTCTGTGATGTTTTTTCACCCCTGCCTGGTGGCACTAATCTCATAGAGCATCACATTGAGACTCCTCCAGGGGTGGTGGTGTGCAGCCACCCATATTGGCTCCCCAAATGCATAAAAAATGTAGTTTGGGATGAACTCTTCTCCGTGCTCTCGCGGAAGGCGGTCACATTCTCTGTCTCTCCCTTCCCTTATCTTTCCTGCTTCTGCTTCTGCTGTCTCATCTGTCTAGTGTCTATACTTTTGAGAGACTCTCTCTGCACTGCTCTCCAAGCTAAAAACCATGGAATTGATAAACTGGTCTCTTCACGCAGTTGACACAATCTTCTCAACGAGAAGCCTGGGTTCAGGGGAACCAGCCTGTCCTGCCAGAATGTTCGCAGCTGGCTACACATTGGATGCGTGGGAGCGGTGGCGGGTTGTGTACCTGGTGGTTCTTTCTGTGGAGGACATTGAAGACATCTACCTATTTGGAACCATGATTACAGGACTTTTGCTGATTGGATTAGGCATTGCCCTGGTTTATCGAGGAAATCAGTAAACAGTGACAGCTGTTCAAAGCCCCATAAAGCTGCCTGACATGATTGAAGCGGTGGGCAGAGCTGTCGGCACTCAGACTGTGGCTATTCAGAACTTGAACCGCAACATGGATAACATCTTGGAGAAGCTTTCGGCTTTGCAGAGGAAAATGGATTCAGGAGGCCAGTACGGACAATCAGAGTAGTCGTGCAAAGGAATGCGTCTGCTCGACCCAAACCTAAACAAGCCCAATCTTATCTGCTTTCGGCTCCCTTGCCAGCATTGGCCTTGGCCAAGGCCGTTGCTAGGGAAACAATTCCCCCCAGAGGTCACTGCTGTTAGACTCTCTCGTATTCCTCCCTCCTCTTCCGGCGGTCACTGCTTCACCCCCAGTGTGACAAGTGGGTACGTGACCAGTGCCATCATGGCGGCAGGAGCGGACGGCTGCTTGCTTGTGCTGGGTTACCTCTACCTCCTCCCCTTGCTTTTATTCGACACTGAATATGCCTAAGGGATATTGGCAGATCCCCTTGATGCCATTATCCTGCAAAAAAAAAGGCATTTTCCACACTGATTGGGTTGCATCAGTTTGTCACTCTTCTGATTTGGTTGTTTGGAGCCCCAGCAATGTTTCAGCATCTCATGGACAGACTCCTGCACCCACACAGTGCATATGCTGCTGCCTGTTTAGATGAAATCATTATTTACAGTAATGTCTGGTAGCTGCATTGGCAACATCTCAGGGCTGTCCTGAGATTGCTGAGACATGCAGGACTCACAGCAAAAGCAAGGAGGTGTGCATTCGGATGCGTGGAAGCATGGTATCTGGGCTTCCACTTGGGTCATGAGCAGGTGCATCCCCAAATTGATAAGACTGCAGCGATTGCGGCCTGCCCAAAACCCAAGAGCAAAGAAGGGGTGAGGCAGTTCCTAGGGCTGTCTGGTGATTACAGAAAGTTTGTACCTAATTTTTTGGACATCACCAGCCCACTGACGGACCTCACTAAAAAGGGGGCAACAGATCAGGTCCAGTGAACGGAGCTGTGCGAACAGAAATTTTGTCCAGGTTAAACAAAATGTCGAACTTAAACTCTGCTGTCAGGCCTTCAGTAATAAAAGTGGTGCTGAAAAGGCAACATTTGAATATACTGCAGTCTCATTTAGCCCGGATGATCATTTCTCTGTAGGCAAGCCGACTTAAGAGGTCTTTTAAAATAAACAACAACAATGAGGTGTTAGTGTAGGCACATGTCAGTGTATAAGTAAACCACATTTTCCATTTTCTCATGATACATTATGCCTGTGCAACACCAAAACACATATATGGAAATATGTGGTGTACATGTAGGCAGATCAGAATACCTTGCGCTTCCTTATTATGTCTTTTTTTTTTTTGCATGTCATGTTCTGGGGTGTGCTCAGTACAGTACAGACCACCTAGAGTATCAGTATAAATTCAAACCATGCTTCACATGCACTCATATACTGTTTATAAATGAGATACACACATTGTAGAATTTTCTAAGAAATTGAAAATGTCTGCTTTCTGGATTTTATTTATGGGCTTCAGCACCATGTGTAAGTAATATCAGCAAAATACTCCTATCTTGTTTGATTTATTACTTTAATCTAGTGCTGTTATCTGTGTATATTCCTTTAAGATTATTTTTAATAACTTTTTTGTCTAATAACATCTGAATTAAATAATTTGCCTAATTAATACATTTACTTTTTTTCTAGATCCAGCCCAACCTAGTAGACGCTGGGTTACTGCACAATCCCTCACAGAGTCAGCAGTTTATCAGCCTGATAAAGAGCTCAGTGTGGATATCGGAGACTCCGTGACTCTACGGTGCTGTATTTCTGAAAAGGACTTCGGTTTAGTAGCTTGGTTGAAGCAACCAAACAGAAAAAGAACTCAGGCTATTGTCAGCTTCTTTATGACTGCTGGAGATACATTTTACAATGGATTCCAACAGCCTCGTTTCCAAATAGAAAGATCTTCAAACTGCTTCAATCTCACGATTTTAAACATCATTGAGTCTGATGAAGCCATGTACTACTGTGCCATCACATACCCATACATTGTGTTTGGAGATGGAACTTATTTAAAAATTAAAGGTAGGATTTCCACTAAAACTGATTAAACCAGTAGTTTAATGTAGTTATACTTTTCCTTATTAACATTCGTATATTTAACCTCGACCTGGCGACTTGTCCAGGGTGTACCCCGCCTTTCGCCCATAGTCAGCTGGGATAGGCTCCAGCTTGCCTGCGACCCTGTAGAAGGATAAAGCGGCTAGAGATAATGAGATGAGATGAGATATTTAACCTCGATATAGTGAAATGTTAACTGTCTTTTCTTCAACTACACTGAGTTACAGACTTTTAGTCAGTGAATGATGATAAATGTTTCCAGGTGAACATGTTACTATTGAATCAGAAACATCTAAACCAGCTCTGGGTGATAATTCAGTGGGCTGTGAACCAACACTGCATGGAAACAGCACGAACATGAACACACAAGAGAAAACAGGTAAGATGCCTGATAATTCACTATTAATTAATCATCCTTAATTCATAATATAGTGAAATAACATTCTCAGAAGTGACCAGATCTCTCCACTCCTCAGTGCTCGGTTTGGGAACGGCTTTGGGTTTGTGTGCACTTCTGATTTTCTGTCTCATTTATTTCATCCTGAGGAGAAGAAAATGGGATAAAAGTAAGTGATTTTGTGATCATATTAATTAAAAAATGCAGTTACCAAAAGTTCTATCAAAAACACTAATCGGTGTGTTTCTGTATTAATAGTAAATGCTTCAGTAGAAAACTCTCCAGTAATGATGCAGGTACGTGTGAAAGAATTTTTTTTTTACTATTATACACTGTATGGGTAATTCAACTATATAACTGTACAGAATACTATACGGCTAATTTCTGTTTGTTTCTGTCGAGGAGTCTGATGACTAGTTTTGTGAGTTATATGTGTGAAATGTTTCTGCTGTTTGTTATAATGTTCTAGATATAATTTATACACTTAGATTGATGAGATTTGTGTAACAATCCCAAGCTTTTATTTTGATGTTGCTCTTTTTCTGTGTATAGTGCAGTTACCCATACAGTATGTGTTCAATTCCTGATTTATTATTATTATTATTATTATTATTATTATTATTTAGGAATCTGCAGCTGAAACACTGAATTATGCAGCTTTGCAATTCTCCAAGAGGACAGCCAAAGCTGAAAAAAAGAAAACTGGCTCTTCAGATGAGTGTGTGTACTCCGGTGTGATATTACATGATATTACAGTAGCAGCAAGGTAGTATAGTGGTTAGCACTGTTGCCTCACAGTAAGAAGGTTCAAGCCCAGTGGCCAGTGAGGGCCTTTCTGTGTGGAGTTTGCATGTTCTCTTCGTGTCTGCGTGGGTTTCCTCCAGGTGCTCTGGTTTCCCCCACAGTCCAAAGACATGCAGGTTAGGATAATTGGTGGCTCTAAATTGACCGTAGGTGTGAGTGTGAATGGTTGTTTGTCTCTGTGTCAGCCCTGCTATAACCTGGTGACTTGTACCCTGCCTCTTGCCCATGGTCACCTGGGATAGGCTCCAGCTTGCCTGTGACCCTGCACAGAATAAGCGGCTACAGATAATGGATGGATGGATGGATGATCTTACAGTATTGCATTGCAAATACAGTGAAAAGAGTTTAGCAAGTCAAAATATCTTGACTGTACACTAATTTTTCTCCATATTTTTCATCTTGAGATGAAAAGGTTATTAAATGAATAGAAATTAGAGACTTGAACTTGTCTTATTCAACTGAAAAATGCATCTATTTTTGGAAGTAAAATAATATGTACATTGCAAAAACAGAGAAGTCTGGAATTTTTTTCACAATAACTTCACAATATGAATTATTTAAAAAAATGTCTTCTACTCAGGATATTGTGCATTTTTTTGCAGTGTAACTCAACTTCTTTGCCACATGTTTTATTTATTTATATTTAAGTAACGCCTGATGTTTTTCCCACCGTTATTTCTTTCATGTGTAATATTCCACACTTTGACTAACAGTGAATTTGTGAAAAATAATTCATTTTTGTATGACTTCAGATTTTGTGGCCTCATTTCTATGACTCTGACTTTTGCTGAAAACACAATAAATAAAGAGCAATTTCATTAACAATCTAATAAAAAAAATCATCAATAAAATTCTGAAAACTTTGTAGTTGACAGAAAAGTAATTTCCATAACTGGTGTATTTTCAAAAAGGTTGTGGGTTGGCCTTAAACATAAATCAAGCACTGTGACGTCCACATTAACTGGGGGGCGGGGCTTGCTTTATTCACCCACCTCTGCGCTCACATTTACAGCACTAGTGAAAGCACACTGACAATCATGCCTTATAAATAGATTATTTTAGAGGGTCAGATAGTGGTGGGAGGTTTAGCAGTATAAGTAAGAAACCAGTGAATGCAGTGTGGATTATTAAATCAGCAGTAAAAATACAGCAAAGGTCATTGATGTGTTGATCCTAATACACAACCTGTTGCCTTCCAACTTCTTTTAAGGCCGTTTCTTTCTGTTGTTGTTTTCTTCCTCTTCTAGTTTTAGTTTTTCTTGGTTTACTTATTTTTTTTCCTGAATGTGGTGACCAAAACATGTAAGTAATATTCTTCAGCATTGAGTGTCAAGTAAAACTCCTTCAAGCACCAGATTGATACAGGAAACAACAAAGATGAACCTTGTACTTGCACTGCCCACAACTTGAGCAAAGAGTTTGTTGTTTGTTTCACATCATAAGCACATAAAATTGGGCAGCCATGGCCTAAAGGTTAGAGAAACAGCCTTGGGTCCAAAGGGTACCTGGTTTAATTCCCTGGACCAGCTGGAAAATCCATGGCCAAAGTGCCCTTGAGCAAGGCACCTACGGTAACTCTTGTGTGCTCATTGTACATTACTCTGGATAAGAGTGTCTGCTAAATGCCTGTACTGTAAAATATATGATCTTGCACTTTTTTTGGACCATCAGATTATTATAAACATATGATACCAGTGGTGACTTTTAAAATAAAGCTTAATTACTAAAACAATAAGTGTAGTATGTGTAAATCTATTCAACACATGTTTAAAAAGAGCATTTAAAAAAGTGCTGCTGGTTATAATGCTTCAATACTTCAGTAACCTTTACTTCAAAAGAGTGCACTTTCACCTCATGTTCAAGCACATGTGATACTGTAGACAACCACCATGAGCAGTTGCTCAAGATAGGGCCACAGGACAATCCTGAAGCGTTTGTGGAGCTGTTTGAGCTTGGGGATGAAGCATGCTCATGGCCAACCTCACAGTGGGCGGTCCATCTATTGCTGCTCCTGTCAGGGGAAACTAAGTTTGCAGCTCGGCAACTCCCACTCACCAACCTGCTGGAGTATCCAGCTCTGAAGTAGGCTATTTTGTCGCGGGTCAGCAGCACACAGGAAAAACATCGCCAGCACTTCCGCATGCTGGCATACAGTGAGATTGGCCGCCCGTTTGTCTTTGGCCAAAAGCTCTGAGAAGCCTGCTGATGGTGGCTGCTGAATGGAGAGTGCGACACTGAGGACATCATTGACCGAGTGACAGTGGAGCAGTTCATTGCTTGACTGCCAAGAGGAACATCGGCCTGGGTTCAGCACCACTGTATGGCGTTGCTGGAGCAGGCGGTCTGGCTGGTGGAGGACAATTTGGTGGCATTTACTGGAGCAGGCACTCCCACATCCTCTCTCTCTCTCTCTCTCTCTCTCTCTCTCTCTCTCTCTCTCCTCACCCCTTCCCTCCCCTGTCACTTCAGAAACAGGGGCCAATTCCCCCCAGGCCCACTCCCAAACCCGTGTCCCTTCATATTTTCCCTCACCCCCTTGTATCTCCGTACTAATGCTACCACTAAATCCCTCTCTCTCTCTACAGGTGGAACCATCCATACTCACCAAGACCAGGACAAAGCCTGGGCAGGTCTGCAGGCCCAGCAGGAAAGCCAGGCATTTCCAGGATCAGCATCGCCTTCAAGGAAGTGGGATTCTGATCCACATTCCTGCTGTGTCTCGGGCTTCCCCCAATCAAGCAGGAGCATCCTGACCCATCCACTAATCCTAGGGATGAATTAGCCTGGGTTTAAAATGTTAGTGAAGGACTTATTTGTGGATGGGTCCTGCTGTAGCTTGCTTTGGGGGAAATTCTGGTGCAGCATTATCCAGGGAGGGCCATCTGCATCAGCTTTGCATCATGGGGGCATGGAGAGTGGGGAGAGCTCTGCCCTGCTACTCTCTGCAGGGATACTTTTGTCCAGGTTAAAGCAATTTTGTGTGGGGGCCCGCTGTTGCATTTTCCTGACTTTTCTCTCACTTTTGTCTTGCAGACTGATGTGTTGGACAGATGGCTGGCAGCTGTTTTGTCCCAGGTGGTGGAGGGGGGTGCCCCATGCTGTATATCAACCGTAAACTTTTGGTGTGAGAGACCAAGTACAGCACAATCAAGAATGGGTATCTTGTTATCAAATGGGCAGTCCTCACTCTCTGATACTAGCTACTGGGATGCCCTTTCACACTCTGTTCTGCTCATGCCCTGCTCCAGTGGCTCCATTGCATGAAGGATGCCAAAGCATGGATCACTTGTTGGTATTTACCCCTTCAGGCCTTTAAGTTTGAGGTGGTCTACAGGCCAGGGATGCAGATGGTGGTGGTGGATTACCTCTTATGCCGGGGGAGGGGGGGTTATTCAACTGCAGGCCAGTCAGGCAGTGAGGGTATGTGGCAGCAGGAGCATGGTCAAACATCAGCTGTGGGCAGTGAGGAGTCAGGTAGAACTGGCAGGTAACATGTGATGAGTTTCACCTGTGTTTGATTACTGGCAATTTACTCTTGTGTGTTTTTCTGTCTTTTTGCAGAGTGAAGCCGGTAATCAGAGGGAGAGCTCAGCTACCCAGTGCTGTATTTATTTGTGTATGTGCATGTGTGAAAGGTTAAAGAAACTAAAGTCACTGAAAAGTGAAATTAGAGAGAAACAAATAAAAATGCACCTTGAGTTGTCAAGCCTGTCTCCCTGTTCCTTATTTCCTAATTTGCAAGAATGTTACAAGGTTGTAGTGTGGACACTTTCTGCAGATGGTTCATAGAGCATGTTTTGTTTCCTGTCTCAACACTAATTTCCTTGGCTTTGCCAACATTGACATAATTTTTTTTCCTGAGCACAACATGCAAGAGGTACCACCTCTTCCTTTTAAGCTGTAATAAAATCTATGACTGTCATTTCATAAACAAACTTTAGAATGGTGTTGGTGCTATGTTTGTACAGTCATGAGTGTACCACAAGTACAAGAGAGAACTGTGGATGCCTCTCTATGGGGCTGTGGTCATGGTGGTCCTTGTAGGACAGAACACATGCAGGTGGAATTGAAGAATAACAGATTTTATACTGGCATGGTTAATGTTTCCTGAGATAATGATGAGGTACAAAACAAGGCCAAATGCTCAGATGATTCCTTATACATCAACCAGCTGATTTCCCTCTTGATCAGACTGAACAGTCTTCTAAGACAGAGAGTGACTCAATCACTCAGTTCACTGACTGAGAAGTTAAGAAATTAAACCACCCCAGAGTCCATAGTAGTGGACCAACCCCAAATTGTCCCCAGAGAGATGTGCCACAAGAATATAGAAATGTCTGTCTTTGTTGCAGAGAGTTTGGATGCATGCCAGATTTCTTGCAGCCTGAAGAGCCATTGTTCTTTATTTGGGAGTAATATCTCTTAACATGATAGACTCTGGGGCCATGGTTAGTTTTATAACAGAGACTCTGTTTCTCTCCTCTGAGACAAAGCTGTGGATGGTTAACATTTGGGCTCAAAATGTTTCCAACCCAACCACTGACAGTAGTGTGAACATATCCATTCAGAGACTGTTACAAATGTTGTTGTTCACACAACCAGACATTCTGCCATCCAAAAAACAAACAAACAAACAAACAAACAAACAAACAAACAAACAAACAAACAAACAACAACAAAAAAACATTCCAGACCTCCCAAAGATAATCTGGTCAAGACAGCGGAGATAAAGCTTCACCCAGGTGTTTGGACATATTGTCTCCAATTCCAGTGTTGGCCCACCTCCACAGAAAGTTTGGAAGAAAAGGGAATGGAGACTGTGCCCAAAGAGTGTCATCATCTGGACAGAGTCCTTTAGCAAGTAAAGTGTCACTGATCTACCACCATACCAAATATCAACCTGCTGGTAGGGTCACTTCTCCTCTATCTACCTTATATCCATCAAACAGACATCCGCTATGGAAAAGTACAACCAGGAGGGCCTTAGTCAGGGCTTCATTTGGCACTCCACATCACCTGCATCTGTTAGCTGGAGGATTGGGGCCACTTCTTTGTGAAGAAGAATGTTGGAAATCTTCAGACATGCACTGATAATTGGCATAACTAGGTCACAAAGAAATTCCAGTACTCCCTGCCTTTGTTGCCAGTCAAACTGTTTGTAGTTCCAGAAGGGTTGTGCGGAGGGGAACATGAGTGGAAGACTATCTTCAACAGCCACTCCAGCCACTGGGCACTGTGAATACTTGATGATGCCATATGGTTTGATGAATGCCCTAACCAGTCTTCCAGGAATCCTATGACATGATTTACAAACAGTTTACAAGCGGTCATCTTGATGCGCCTGGATGAGGGATGGTGGGGAGCTGGAAGGATGGGGAGGCTCCCTGAATGTGCCACAATTTAGGGTTTTATAACATTTAACATACAGTAGATACATACATGTCCATCTCATACCACAGATTATGAGTCCAATGGAAAGAGCTAAACCAAATGAACGCAACAGTCAGGGCTGTAAACAAACAAAACACAAGGAACACATAAAATCAACACTCATTACATGCATTAATATACAATACAGTTGTACAATGTATTGCTTAAATTGAAAGTAACAGAGCTCAACAATATAAATAGAAGCAAAGCAATAAAATGTGTTTCAACTAACAAATCCATATAACTACGGATAAACAAACACTTTTATCATTTAACACTAAAAATAGACCCCAAAGCATTGCATAAAATCCAGGACAGAAATGAATGAATGTTTCTCTTTAGGACAGTTATACCTATGCCCTACTGGAGAAGGACCTAAAAAAGGAAGAAGAATAATTTATATAATTTAATTATAATTATCCCAGACACGTCCAACAAAGATTCTTCTGAAAAGATCTCATGTCTCCATTGAGCTCCCCTGAAACTTGAACTCTGCTGTCAAGCCTTCAGTAATAAAAGCGGCACTGAAAGGACAAAATTTGAATGTACCGCACTCTCTTTTGGCCCGGATGATCATTTCTCTGTCGACAAGCTGACTTAAGAGGGCAATTAAAATAAATAACAATGAGGTGTTGGTGTAGGCACATGCCAGTGTATAAGCGAACCACATTTTCCACTTTCTCATGCTATGTCAGAGCAACACCAAAACACAGATATGGAAATGTGTGGTGTACATGTAGGTCAGTCAGAATACCTTGTGCTTCCTTAGTATGTCTTTTTTTTTGCATGTCATATTCTTGGGCATGCTCAGTACAGTACAGACCACCTACAGTATCAGTATAAATTCAAACCATGCTTCAAGTGCACTCATATACTGTTTATAAATGAGATACAAACACTAGAATTTTCTAAGAAATTGAAAATGTCTGCTTTCTGGATTTTATTTATGACCTTCAGCACCATGTGTAAGTAATATCAGCAAATTACTCCCATCTTGTTTGATGTATTACTTCAACCTAATGGGGCTATCTGTGTATATTCCTTTAAGATTATTTTTAATAAATTGTTTTGTATCATAATATGTAAATTAAATTACCTAATTAATGTGTTTTCTTTGCTAGATCCAGTCCAACCTGGTAGACGCTGGGTTGCTGCACAATCCCTCACAGAGTCAGCAGTTTATCAGCCTGATAAAGAGCTCAGTGTGGATATCGGAGACTCGGCGACTTTACCGTGCTGTATTTCTGAAAAGAATTATGGGATGATGGCTTGGTTGAAGCAACGAACAAGAAAAAGACCTCAGACTATGGTCAGCTTCTTTAAGACTGCTGGAGAAAAATTTCGCAATGGATTCCAACAGCCTCGTTTCCAAATAGAAAGATCTTCAAACTGCTTCAATCTCACGATTTTAAACATCATTGAGTTTGATGAAGCCATGTACTACTGTGTCATCACATTCCCATACTTTGTGATCGGAGATGGAACTTATTTAAAAATTAAAGGTAGGATTTCCACTAAAATTGATTAAACCAGTAGCATAATGTCATATTTTTCCTTATTAACATTTGTATATTCAACCTGGATGACAAATATTAGTGAAGTAGTGAAATGAAAATGTGTTTTCTTCAACAACACTGAAATATAGATTTTTTTTTAAATAGGTGAACATGGTCCTATTGAATCAGAAACATCTAAACCAGCTCTGGGTGATAATTCAGTGGGCTGTGAACCAACACTGCATGGAAACAGCACGAACATGAACACACAAGAGAAAACAGGTCAGATGCCTAATAATTCACTATTAATTAATCATCCTTAATTCATAATATAGTGAAATAACATTCTCAGAAGTGACCAGATCTCTCCACTCCTCAGTGCTCGGTTTGGGAACGGCTTTGGGTTTGTGTGCACTTCTGATTTTCTGTCTCGTTTATTTCATACTGAGGAGAAGAAAAAAGGAAATCTGTAGATGTGAGTACATATATCATCAGATCATTGAAAAAAAATTACATTTAACTTTATTTCTGTCAGGAAAACTAATAAATGTGTTCCTGTATTAATAGTAAATGCTTCTATAGGAAACTGTCCAGAAATGAGGCAGGTACGTGTGCACAAAAATATAGTACACATAGTCATACTATAGAATTATTTATTCTAATGATAATTATATTTTTCTGTAGATATCACTATAGATTTCATTGTAGATTTCTCCTCTTATGTACAGTACTGTGCAAAAGTCTTAGGCACCCTATTGCTTTTTTTCCTCATACAAACTTTGTTATAGATTTCTATTTTATGACTTCTACATTATTGAGTCAAAACAGTACAAAAACATTTTTGAGTTCCAATTGTTCATTTTTTTTCCAGCACAAAATTAAATGTTACAGGGAAACAAAAGTTTGTATCTGAGCAGCATGTTACATAAGAGAGCACTTTCTTTTTAGGTTAAAAAAGAAAACATAATGAAGGCTACTGGGTTTTGGTGCAAAATGAAGAAGCGAATGTGACAAAGTGTCCAGAAGAACTGTGGCTGGTTCTGGAAGATGTTCAGTAAAACCTACAGCTCATTTCCGCATAAAACTGCACTCATTGGACCTCAGACTACTTTTTTTTTAAAGCAAAGGAAATTTTGTATCACACCAAATATTGACTTTGTTTCATTTATTATGGCTTACTGATTTATAGTATTTTTTTAATATTGAAACATTTAATTTAATTATTTTTTGAAGTCATTTTTGCTCGACAGCATTTCTTTACATCATATGCCTAAGACTTTTGCACAGGACTGTATATCTGAAATAACGTTGCTACATTCATACTCTGCTCATTATAATGTTCTAGATATAATTTATATAGTCAGCTTACTCAAGGTGGCACGGTGGTGTAGTGGTTAGCGCTGTCGCCTCACGACAAGAAGGTCCGGGTTCGAGCCCCGTGGCCGGCGAGGGCCTTTCTGTGTGGAGTTTGCATGTTCTCCCCGTGTCCGCATGGGTTTCCTCCGGGTGCTCTGGTTTCCTCCAAAGACATGCAGGTTAGGTTAACTGGTGACTCTAAATTGACTGTAGGTGTGAGTGTGAATGGTTGTCTGTGTCTATGTGTCAGCCCTGTGATGACCTGGCGACTTGTCCAGGGTGTACCCCGCCTTTTGCCCGTAGTCAGCTGGGATAGGCTCCAGCTTGCCTGCGACCCTGTAGAACAGGATAAAGCGGCTAGAGATAATGAGATGAGCTTACTCAAGTTTTCACAACAATCCAAAGCTTTTATTTTGATGTTGCTCTTGTTCTGTGTCTCATCTCATTATCTGTAGCCGCTTTGTCCTGTTCTACAGGGTCGTAGGCAAGCTGGAGCCTATCCCAGCTGAGTACGGGCGAAAGGCGGGGTACACACTGGACAAGTCGCCAGGTCATCACAGGGCTGACACATAGACACAGACAACCATTCACACTCACATTCACACCTACGGTCAATTTAGAGTCACCAGTTAACCTAACCTGCATGTCTTTGGACTGTGGGGGAAACCGGAGCACCCGGAGGAAACCCATGCGGACACGGGGAGAACATGCAAACTCCACACAGAAAGGCCCTCGCCGGCCACGGGGCTCGGACCGGACCTTCTTGCTGTGAGGTGACAGCGCTAACCACTACACCACCCGATCATTCTTATTCTTATTCTTATTCAGGAATCTGCAGCTGAAACACTGAATTATGCAGCTTTGCAATTCTCCCAGAGGAAAGCCAAAGCTGAAAAAAAGAAAACTGGCTCATCAGATGAGTGTGTGTACTCTGATGTGAAGAAAACTGTAAGAGCTAACAAAAATAATTCATAACACATGGTCCTGTTACACTGCAAAAACACAAACTATTTTAGCAAGTGGAATATTTTGATTCTAGAATTTTTTTCTCCATATTATTATTATTATTATTATTATTATTATTATTATTATTATTATTATTATTGTGCACAAAATTATGGTACAGCCTTGGAAGTGTAAAACATAGTTAAATATCAATCACAAGGTTAAATTATTCTGAGGAAATCAACAAAAATAAATCTTAATCAAACCTCTTTATAATAAAATTGCTAGCCATAGAATTCTTTGCTAATAAAAAAAAATTCCACACAGTTTTCACTTTTTGTGGTTTTTACGATATGAACATATCTGGGAGCGTTACTTCTAATGTTCAGTGTCAGTAGCAGGATAAAATGATCAACTCATTAACATTGAATTTCATTCAAATATTGAATCAAAGTAATTAATAATTTCTCTTTAATATTTTTAATGATCAGATATTGGTATGAGCAATTTTATATTGGTGCATCTTTAGTTGCTACAGTGAAGGAAAAACTTGCAATGTTTGATTGGTTCACCAAAAAGTAGGCTTGTATACTTTTGTTTTAAATTATACTTTTATTAATTATACAAATGTGAAATAAAAAAAAAGTTTGTAACAGACGTCTGTAATGGAAAAAGAAAGAACATAAAGCAATTCATGTAGAAGTGTTGTTACTTTACACAGAACTTTTGCCTTTCAACTTTGTAAAAAGAAGTGTGTTTTTAGCTAGATTGTTCAAATAAAATCTCTTATATATGGCAAAAAAAAAAAATCAAAATAGAACTACAGTACCAGTCAAAAGTTTGTACACCCTTACTCAACTTAGCTCATTCATAGTTTTTTTTTCTTTTCTATATTTTGAATTTTCTGTATTGTAGAACAACACTGAAAATGTCAAAACTATGAAATAACAGCTGTAACATATATGGAGCTATGTAGGAAATAAAAAAAGTGTTAAAAACAAAATAAGTTTCATATTTTAGATTCTTGAAAGTATCCAGCGTTTACTTTGATGACGCTTTGCACATTATTGGTGTTCTCTTAACCAGCTTCATGAGGTCGTCACCTGGAATGGTTTTCAATTAACAGGTGCCTCGTCAAAAGTTAATTAGTGGACGAGTTTCTTGCCTTCTTAATGTGTTTGTGATCATCAAACAGTAAATAGGAAAGAATAAAAATACAAAGAATAAAATAGCCCTATAGATAGTTTTCACATGACGTCACAGAGTCGGGGATTCCCTGGTGGCGGCCATCTTGGAGGGCAAGCTTACCGTACGGGTCACTGAGCACACATTGTAGTGCATGAGTTACATTCATTTATATATTATTTACATTTATTTAAAGCTAGCAATGGTGCAAACTTGTATTCACGGCTGTCGTAATAGGTCAGATGATGAAGTCAAGCGGAGCTTTTATGGAATTCCCACTGTACGGGAGCACGAAGGCGAGCAAACAAAGAAACTGAGCATACAAAGGAGAAATCTATGGCTTGCGAGAATCAACCGCAAGGATTATCAGCCTTCCAAACACAGCAAAGTCTGCTCCAATCATTTTATAAGTGGTAAGTTGTTTAAATAAACAATCAATTGTGTTTAAGTTTGTTTTTGGAAACCAAAACATCATGTGAACAATCTCTGGAGAATGCCTAACTGGAACCGCTGAGTGTACGTTTACATTGTAATGTACACTTAATATCCCTCGTTTGTCACGTTCCTATTTGAAACTTGTCACTTCACTCACACAAGGGTCATTTTTGAAAAACATTTTAGGTCTATTCTGTAGTCCTGAGCGGTGTGCAGGACTGCGCAAATGTGCGCAGCTTCCCGATTTAAACTGTTTTTTTCTCATCCTTATACTTCCTGTTTCATGGACTGTAACGGATTTGCTTATTTAGTAATTTTAATACAGAATTTACTTTGAAATTATAATCAGACACTCCAACACCCCCCCTAAAAAAAAAAAAATCGGATCTGCGCGATTCAGGCAGCATCCGCCAAAAGGCGTGCTGTGAATATATAAAGTTGTATATATCAGACAGCCTTTAAAGTTTGATGAAGTCAGTTTCAGGCTTTGGAGCAGGCTTTGGCAGTTTCAGGCTTTGGCAGCCCTGCATAGTCACTTGAAAATGCATCTTTGTCCACTTCGTAGGGGTCAATTCCCCCAATCAAGGCCAGTTTGGCTGCATACCGTGAGATGTGTATCTATATACTTCTGTTTGCTTGATTTTGCCGACATTGATCTTTATTTTAGAAAACTGACTATATAACTTCATAAATTCGTCCGAGATAACGTAGCCGGTAATGGCGATGGTCCGTTTTGTTTGCCCTCCAAGATGGCGGCTGGGGGGCGTTCCCCGGAATGCCGTGACGTCAGTGAAAACTATCTATTCCACTCCACAACTGTAGTAATCCATACTGTATTATGTCAAGAACTGAACAAGCAAGTAAAGAGAAACGACATCCATTATTACTTTCAGACATGAAATGACTTAATTAATAAAAATAAAGAAAAAGCACTGAATTAGAATGTTTTTTTTTTCTAATAGTGTGTCCAAACTTTTGACTGGTACTGTAAATAGGGGTAAAATAAAAATTTGCAAAGAAAAGTCAAGATCAAAACGTCTCACTGTTGACATGATGAAGTTTTCAGGAACATTTTTGGAAGGAGCCTCGAGTGTCAGTGCTTTGTACCAGTCAGAGGTAAAGCTGTAACTTTGACTTTTCCAACATATGAAATTCTTCATAACTGAGGAAATTAAGATATTAAGTTTCAACCTGTGTTTGTTGTTGTGCTAACTTCAAAAGAGAGAAAGAGAGAGAGAGAGAGAGAGAGAGAGAGAAAAGAGAGGCTGGTAAAGGAATAACTGCTTTTATTCTATCCACATTCACTGGATATGAGCAATCGTGCGCTCTGATTGGCTACTCTACTACTAGGATATCAGCTCATATACCATGAATAGAGAAAAACAAATTGGCGGAGTGTGTTGCTGCACCAACTGGGGACGAAATAAAAACTCTACTCAAAAACAAAACCCCCAAAAATACAAAAAAAAAGCAAGAAAATATGGAATGAAAGTATTTCATGGTAAGAACTTATCTTTTTTTTAATTTTCAAGAATTATTATTAAACCATTTTTCACAAATTGCTCCTGTCATTTCCGTGGAAATGATTTTGTCGGATGTTTTGTATACAGTTTTTATTGATCGAATTTGCAAAAAGTAAAAATAAAAATGCTCTGTTTGTCAAAATCCAGTGAATGTGGATCGAATAAAACAGTTATTCCACTCAGTCTTGTCGTACATGGATTATAGCCGCTATCAGCTCATGTATGACTCGATTTCATGGAATAACTGTTAAATAGCTGTTATAATGTAAGCGACGACAGGAAATTGTTTTGTGGATGAATGTAACTGCAAATAAATTAAATCTCTATTGTTCATAAATTAAAAAAAGTGTAATCTTTGGCAAATTAATCACTGTGATATCAGAGGAATAAAACACTTCATATATCTGATCAATATTAAGCATCTGATTGAACACTTTTTCCCTCGTTCACTGATTAACTATTTGTTTTCACTATTTTCCTGTAGTGGGCTATCTCGAGACTGGCGACAAAGCCTTTTTGTGAAATGAATATGAAAAACAAACAAAAAATCAAACAAAAGAGCCCCCAAAATGTACTCTAAGAAGCTGAAAAGCAAGAGGACTCTTCTTGTGGCTTCTTTTATTTGTATGTTGTGCTTGTTTCTGGTCTCCGAGAAGCAGAAAGTAGGTTACTTAAGACTTCCTTCGCCTCACCACAGACTTCGCCCACTGACAGATGCAAAGAACACACCAGTACACTGTCAATTTATTATTGATGAACATAGTTTTTTTTTTCGACAGACACAATGCTAATGTTTTGGAAAGCAAACAGAAGAGTATGACAATAATAAGGCTCTGCTGAGATCCTCTTCAGCACCGGCGTGGGATTTCTTCATCTTCAGAACAGCTTTAATGCAAAATTATATCACTGTGAGATGATTATTACGAACATTTTAAAAGATTATATTACAAATAATCAAACAGGTGATGTGTGGATGTGCGCGGAGTTACCATGGAAGAGGTAATACCTGTCCATCACAGGTAAAGGTTTTGGGAAGAAGAGCTTTTTTGCTGTGATGCATTTCTGTTTTCTATGCCAGAAAAATAAATAAATGCCCCCACAGAACAACAGAGCTAGCCACAAAGCTGCATTTATGATCAAAAAGGGTTCAAATGATTCACCCCAATCTGCTCATGAACGGATATTAAAGCAGATCAAACAGATTAACCATCCATCCATTCATTATCTGCAGCTGCTTATCCTGTGCTGCTTCTTCTTCTTCTAAGAAAAGATAAGATCAGATAAACTTTATTTGTCCCTTGGTGGGGAAATTTACATGTTCCAGCTATTTATCCCAATTTCTAGCATCCCTGTGAACAAACTTATGAGTCATGTTTTGAAATGTTTGATTAAATTGTTTGACCAGCCTGTCCATTTGCAGATGGTAAATACTGGTACGAATTGATTTAATCCCCAATAATTTGTACATTTCGCAAAGTGTGCATGACATAAACATTGTGCCTTATTCAGTCAGGATATCTTTTGGGATCCTGACTCAGGAGATAACGTGGAAGAGTGCTTCTGCAACACTGAATGCAGAAATGTTGCTTAGAGACACTGCTTCCGGGTATCACACTGCATAATCCTTTAAGGCTAACAGAAAGCGACACCCTTGTGCAGATAGATCTCATGGCCTGATGAGATCCATGCTAATTCCTTTGAAGGGGATCGCAACGAAAGGTGAAGGGTGCAATAGCACTTTTGGGCTGGCCAGGGGATTCACTAGCTGACATTTGCAACATGCTGCACACCACCTGTGTACATCTCGGCGAATGCCTGGCCAATAGAAATGGACCAAAAGCTGTTTCTGTGTTTTATCCTGACCCAAATGCCCCACCATGGGATTATGATGAGCCACATGGAATAAAAAATCCCTATGGCTCTTCAGGACCAGCAACTGGGTCATTTCCTATTCTGTCTGAGTCACTCAATATAACCTATCTTTAATAACAGAAAAATATGGGTAGGACAGTGCAACATGAAGCTGGAGGTTTTAACCTTCAATTACTCTCACTTGGTCAAAACTATGCCTCAAGGTCTCGTCTTGCAACTGCTCCAAAGGGAAATCCTTGCGGAGAGTGGAGGGGTGGAGCCCTCTCCACTCTCCATGCCTACATGATGTGGAGCTGATGCAGACAGCCCTGACAGTTTGTGATGGGGCTCAAACCCAGACCTTTCTTGCTGTGAAGTAACAGTGCTAACCACTACACCACCATGCCACCCCTACTACTACTACTACTACTACTACTACAAGCTAATACAATATTGTTATTGTTATTTGTATACAAGTGAGTGGGTGTTGGGGGGTGAAACCTCTGGTCAATAGAAAGGTTGTCATTTTTATACATTCATATATTTGATACACTCAAACACAACATCTGGTTGGTGATGCTTCCTGGTCAGCTTGCTCACATTGACTATTGTGGGTTTCTGTTCAATATTCCATTGCGGTTCCTTTTACACAACAGGATTTTATATTGTAAATATCAAATATTTGACTCTGATCCAGTTGGTAATATTAAAATTATGTCTGTAAACCCCCTGCGATGACCTGGTGATTTGTCCAGGGTGTACCTCGCCTCTCGCTCATAGTCAGCTGGGATAGGCTTCAGCTTGCCTGTGACCCTGTAGAACAGGATAAGCGGCTATAGATAATGGATGGATGGATGGATGGATGGATGGATGTCTGTAAACCCCTCACACTACAGGATCATTTGGGCAGACAATTGGCTCAGTTCAGCCATGAATTGGGAAGCCCTGGGATTGCTGACAAGGGCAAACTAGACCTAAAATCTGTCCAATTACCCTCAAGTAAGGGGCCAACATGAGATGTATTATCCATCCATCCATCCATCCATCCATCCATTATCCATAACTGCTTATCCTGTGCAGGGTCGCAGGCAAGCTAGAGCCTATCCCAGCTGACTATGGGTGAGAGGCGGGGAACACCCTGGACAAGTTGCCAGATCATCACAGGGCTGACACAGAGACAAATAACCATTCACACTCACATTCACACCTATGGTCAATTTAGAGCCACCAATTAGCCTAACCTGCATGTCTTTGGACTGTGGGGGAAACCGGAGCACCCGGAGGAAACCCACACAGACACGGGGAGAACATGCAAACTCCACACAGAAAGGCCCCCGTTGGCCACCGGGTTCAAACCCAGAACCTTTTTGCTGTGAGGCAATAGTGCTAATCACTACACCACCGTACCACCTGTAAACTCAGTGTGACATGTTTTTATGGTAAACCAGAAATCATCATCATCATCATCATCATCCTTAGCACTGGTCAAACCCTCAGACAGTGGTGATCCATGACCATGAACAAAATCTTCAACACAGGAGTCCAACACCTTTTTTTCAGTTCATTCCTGAACTGGTTCAATCACATGTGGCCTAATGTAACCATTAGGTAACAACAGGCATACGTAACAACCTGTGTTTCTCTCTATCCCATCTCTCTCTCTCTGTCGAGTTACATGTCGATCCTGAGACACCAGTGATCCTCACCTGTCCTGCTCTGGAGACCTTCCTGATCCATCCTGACGCCCTACTTTTAGCCAGAGTCTCATCATGTTGCTCCTGTGAAGGATGGCCCCATATGGACATATGGCAATATACTGTTGTTTGTGCTAGTTGCCATTTGCACTGTCGTTTGTCTGCACTTTATGTTGTTTGTGTAGTTTATTGTCTGCAATGTTTGCACTTATTGCACTCTTGCACTTTATGTTGTATTTGTAAATTCATAGTCCTGTGATGTTTAATGTAGCACCATGGTCCTGGAGAAACATTGCTTCATTTTAACTGTGTACTGTACCAACTGTATATGGTTGAAATGACAAATAAAAAAAGGCTTGACCTTGAAGCCTTGACCTTGAACGTTGAAAGATGCACTTAGAAGACGGCTCTGGACACTTACAGTTTTGCTACGATGGCTGAGGACTACAATCACCATAATAACTTTCAGGCTGCAGTTATCATGAACAGTTTATAACTTCAACAAAACAGACTTCATTTTAAAACTATAACGATTTTCCTGGCTACACAGTTATACTTTGTGACTACTGTATATAGGCCACAGTTATAGAAGCAAGTTACTTATAATCATGCTATCTGTTCTCACCCACATGAGGATGGGTTCCCTTTTGAGTCTGGTTCCTCTTCAGGTTTCTTAAAAAAACTGATTTGACATGACATGCAAGCTGCATCAGATGGGGGAAACCATGATCATGAAACAAAAACATGAACAGAGTCAAAACCAGAAAGAAACACGGAACAAGAAAACACTTAATCAAGGCTTAACAAAAGAATGTATATTGAAGAGTGAAACATCAGGGCTTAAATAAACAAAGTAATCAGGAATGAAATGAAAAAAGGTGCGAATGATTAGAAAGAAAGAACAACTTTATTCATCACACACTTGTGAAATTTCCTTTCTGCTTTTAACCCATCTGAAGCAGTGAATACACACATGTGAGCAATGAGCACACACACACACATACCCAGAGCAGTGAGCAGCCATGCTAACAGCGCCCGGGGAGCAGTTGGGAGTTAGGTGCCTCGCTCAAGGGCACTTCAGCCCAAGGCCGTCCCATATTAACCTAACCGCATGTCTTTGGGCTGTGGGGGAAACTGGAGCACCCAGAGGAAACCCACACAGACACGGGGAGAACATGCAAACTCCACATAGAAAGACCCCCACTGGCTGCGAACCCAGAACCTTCTTGCTGTGAGGCGACCGTACTAACCGCTTACACCACCATGCCGCCCAACACTGATTATGAACTCAATAAGAAGATAAACCAATGACAAGACAGAAATGGAGACAAGACACGAATCAAAATTCATGATGAGAGCCACAGTGCATGTGGAGACGGCGAATTCGTGAGCAGAACACGGACATACAGTATACGGCCTAGAACTACTACACTGCTCAATTCTAATTGTCGGAAAGTGTTGATTAATTTTTTAAAACAGCATAAACCAGACAATAGTGCAGACTGTAAGGCTTATATTAATTGGTTCTCTTGTAACAAATATGGTTTTCCGTAAGGAGAGTTTTTATTTAACATTTATGGAAGGAGTCTCCAGCATCAGGACTTTATACCCAACAGAGATAAAGCTGTAAGTTTAAGTTTTCTGAAGAGTTTATGCTTTGTAGTTTCTCTGTTACATGACAAGGTCTGTTTTGTTGCCTTGTAAACACAATTAGAGATAAAAATAAAGGGTTGTGAGAGTATGGCGTCTCTCTAAAAGTTTCAGTAAGGTTCCTTTTGTAAAAGACCCAAGACTCACCTTGATACTTGATCAACTGATGGTTGATTGGTTGAGCCTGGGATCGCTGATGACTCATTAGCTTCACAAGTTCAGAGCAGCTCATAGTAAGTTTTATTTAATTCCTTTTTTTCCTTGAGAATCTTTTTAGGTTTGTTTTATTCCCCACATGTCATTGTAGATATGCAAAATAACCATATATTATATTTTATTCCATCCACACTCACTGGATATGAGCAATCGTGCACTCTGATTGGCTACTCTACTTCTAGGATATCAGCTCATATACCGTGAGTAGAGAAAAACAAAACGGCAGTGTGTGTTGCTGAACCAACCAAGGATGAAATAAAAACTACTTGAAAACAAAAAACAAAAAAATACATTAAAAGCAACAAAATATGGAATGAAAGTATTTCATGGTAAGTGCGTATCTATTTTTATTTGTCAAGAATTATTATTATTATAGAATTTTTCACAAATTGCAACTGTCATTTCGTCGGTTTGTTTACATTCTAAACGGAAATGATTTTGTCAGACGTTTTGTATAAAGTTTTAATTTATCGAATTTGCAAAAAAAAATGCTCTGTTTGTCAAAATCCAGTGAATGTGGATAGAATAAAACAGTTATTCCACTCAATCTTGTCGTACATGGATTATAGCCGACTTGGTGCTACACGCCTCGTCGGCTATCAGCTTATTCCTAAATGATAAACATAGAAACAGCAGGAACTATTAATATCAATCACAATCATACATTTTCCTTTGAGATGAAAATGACACGAGCAGACCACCAGTTTGAACTTTATTGCAAAAAAAATCTATTAAAAAAATATATTGAAAATGTATAATCTAATTCGTGGCGAGAGATCTGACTTCAGAGTAGACGCTAGCTTGAGGTTGAGATTGTTTTCTCTTTTCTCTTCCTCCTTTGGTTTTCTTTTCATTAAACTGTAAGGCAGCATAATTCAGCTCCAGAGAGTCATGGTCCTGTGGGAGTGAATATGAAATGAAAACACAATTATAGTTGTACTAGTATAACTAAAAATAAAAATAAATGTTCGTCTCATTTCCAATACCTGAGTGCTGTTATTTTCCATTCTTCTCCCAGTGCGTTTTCTCTCTGGTGAAAAATAATTTGACATTTATTTCATTTCGAACATTTAACATCTCATCTCATCTCATTATCTCTAGCCGCTTTATCCTTCTACAGGGTCGCAGGCAAACTGGAGCCTATCCCAGCTGACTACGGGCGAAAGGCGGGGTACACCCTGGACAAGTCGCCAGGTCATCACAGGGCTGACACATAGACAACCATTCACACTCACATTCACACCTACGCTCAATTTAGAGTCACCAGTTAACCTAACCTGCATGTCTTTGGACTGTGGAGGAAACCGGAGCACCCGGAGGAAACCCATGCGGACAACATGCAAACTCCGCACAGAAAGGCCCTCGCTGGCCACAGGGCTCGAACCCGGACCTTCTTGCTGTGAGGCGTCAACGCTAACCACTACACCACCGTGCCACCCACCCACATTTAACATCATTTAGCATTTATTTCCTTCTATAGAGTCAGTTTCATCATGCAAAGAGATCGGAGCTTATCGTATTGTAATTTAATTCTGGAAGCACTTACTTATGAGTTGTTCACGATTTCTCCATTTACAGAGTAAAAGAGCTTGAACGGAGTTCACAACCGCACACACTCCCAAAGCTACAGCGAGGCAGATCACTACAGGATCCACAGACTCGACTGTAGCACAAAAATAATAATGATGTAATAATCACTTTACCTCCCTGTAATCACAGCAATATTATAAATATTTACAGTCAGTAACTTTAGCAATTAAAGACAACAATCACAAAAAACCCCAGCAATTTTCAGACACGTGTTCTTACCCAACTGTACTTGAGTCCCGTTCCCAAAAATGATCTTCCCACACACGGCCACAGCGCAGTAGTAAGTTCCAGTATCACTGATGCTGAGGATGTTCTTGGAGAAGTCGTACACACAGGTGTGTGTAGAAGAGACGCTCTCACACTGACGGCTGCTGTTGTGATGAGTGTAAATGATTTGAGGATGGGATTGTGGTGAAGCAGCTCTGAACCAGAGAACTTGGTGTTCTGCTGCTCTGCTCTCAGAGAGAACCGAGCACTGCAGAGTCACTGACGCTCCTGCAGGAACCGAGTCCAACACGCCGCTCTGGATCACTGACACTTTTACATCTCCATCATCTGTTCAGAGTGATAGAGATGGGGTGAGATCTCACTTGCTCCTCTCTCTTCTCTCCATAATTGTTTATCACTCACACATACTGTATAGTTGGATATGTACCATAGCCTATACAGTGCCCACCATAATTATTGGCACCCCTTGTAAAGTTATATAAAAAGGGTTTGAAAAAAAATCCACTTTTTGGTGAAATCGCTTCATCTCATGCTAAAAAAAGGAGAAATATCCAACTTTTAATTGAAATGAATTTATTCAGA
This sequence comes from Neoarius graeffei, assembly GCF_027579695.1. NCBI lineage: Eukaryota > Metazoa > Chordata > Actinopteri > Siluriformes > Ariidae > Neoarius > Neoarius graeffei. The sequence goes on along the minus strand of NC_083576.1, from coordinate 8,959,984 downwards.
GGAAAAACAAATCCCTCATCAAGAAATATATTTTCAACAAAAACACATGTGCCACTCTTATTGGCGCCCCTGGAAACGATAGTGAAGACAATGTTGTACCTGAAGCATGTTTCTTATTTAAATTGTACAGCATTTTTGAGAGGGCGGCATGGTGGTGTAGTGGTTAGCGCTGTCGCCTCACAGCAAGAAGGTCCGCGTTCGAGCCCCGTGGCCGGCGAGGGCCTTTCTGTGTGGAGTTGGCATGTTCTCCCCGTGTCCGCATGGGTTTCCTCCGGGTGCTCCGGTTTCCCCCACAGTCCAAAGACATGCAGGTTAGGTTAACTGGTGACTCTAAATTGAGCGTAGGTGTGAATGTGAGTGTGAATGGTTGTCTGTGTCTATGTGTCAGCCCTGTGATGACCTGGCGACTTGTCCAGGGTGTACCCCGCCTTTCGCCCGTAGTCAGCTGGGATAGGCTCCAGCTTGCCTGCGACCCTGTAGAACAGGATAAAGCGGCTAGAGATAATGAGATGAGATGAGATGTAGTTAGCTAAGCCAACTACAATAAAATTAGCTAACTAAAGTAGAATATGTCGACAGCTCGGTAGCTAATAGTAATTACTTGTAACTTTCTGACAAGTAATCTACTCACTCTCAAGGGAACCTAAACATCATCAGTTTTTTTCTAAGGTAACGTTAGAACAATTGAAAAACATTCCTTCCATGTATTAGATGGGCAAAGGGCGCTGTGCTGAGCTGTGAAATGTCTGACACAAGCACAATTCACAGTTCCCACCAAACGCTGGAGTAAATGCATGCGGGTCGTTTCTGACCCATGTGTGTAAACTTGATGTAGAATTACAAAAGCTGTGCTTGTTCATAACTTAAGAAAGGAAAAATAAAAATGATGATTTGTGCTAAACAAAAACAAGATATTTACTGCATATTTGGAAAAGTAAATGACAAAATGAATTTATTTCAAAAGTATATCATAGAAACACTCAGCCATACATGAAATAACCTGGAAAATGAATGCAGGTAGTTTTTGACCCATGTTGTGCATTAGAAGGGTAGTGATACAAAAAGGGTTTTTATTCAAAAAAGTAAGAAAGGAAAAAATAAAATAAGGATGTATGATGATCAAAAACAAGTTAATTGAGGAATACCTTGAATACTGAATGATGGAATTAATTTATTGCAAATATATAGAAGATAAAAACTCAGCCGGGTCACTTTTGACCCATGTTTTGCATCAAAGGGTTAAATCAGAATCTGGCTGCCTCTGCCAGGAAACTCAAACTGGGTCGTCATTGGATGTTCCATCAGGACAATGATCCAATGTCCAAATCAACACAAACATGGTTCACTGAGCACAGAATGAAGCTTCTGCCCTGGCCATGTCAGTCCCCTGAACCTGAACCCCAGTGAAAAGCTGAAGAGGAGAGAGCACAAGAGAGGGTTGAGGACTCTGGATGATCTGGAGAGATTGTATAAAGAGGAACAGTCTCAGATGCCCTGCTCTGTATCTGTAGAAATGTTCAGTATCCAATGGGATGCGGTAAGAGACGGCTCTCCAGACTGCTTCCAAGATGTGAAAAGTTTGTCTTATCACATTTTTTAACCTTTTAGGGTTAAAATATAATATATGGAGGGGCGGCACGGTGGTGTAGTGGTTAGCACTGTCGCCTCACAGCAAGAAGGTCCGGGTTCGAGCCCCGTGGCCAGCGAGGGCCTTTCTGTGAGTTTGCATGTACTCCCCATGTCCGCGTGTGTTTCCTCCAGGTGCTCCGGTTTCCCCCACAGTCCAAAGACATGCAGGTTAGGTTAACTGGTGACTCTAAATTGACCGTAGGTGTGAATGTGAGTGTGAATGGTTGTCTGTGTCTATGTGTCAGCCCTGTGATGACCTGGCGACTTGTCCAGGGTGTACCCCGCCTTTTGCCCGTAGTCAGCTGGGATAGGCTCCAGCTTGCCTGCGACCCTGTAGAACAGGATAAAGTGGCTAGAGATAATGAGATGAGATGAGATATAATATATGGAGTACGTTCTTATAATAAGGTCATGATTACTGTATGTTTCTGTAAATTCATGCATTTCAAGTGAAGATAATGAAGATGATGGGGTTGTAGGATAATGTGAATACAGTATAATGTAATATAAAGGTTCCTGGTAAAATACAGGGTGTTTCAAAAAATTTGATCTCGTTTCACAATTCTCATTCAATTGACCTCAAATTTTAACAGCATGTGTGGAAACAGGTCAAAATTTTAAGTTTAATGTTTTTTGTTTTTATCTTTTTAGGTGTAGAAATACCATTCACTGGAAAAGAAAAGGTGTTTTGTGCGTTAGAGTTCGCTCGAACACAGTCGAACAAGGTTGTACAGCGTGCATTTATGAGAGAATTCTCTAAAAATGCACGCAGTGCAGATTTGGACACGGCACAAAAAGTTCAAAGAGGAAGGCTGTTTGTGTGTTTGCGTCTCAGGCGGTGCACATATTGAAAATTTCTGAAATCGTTCATGAAATCCACATACCTTTGAATTTCTCGTTCAAATTTTGAGGAATAAATCTTATATTGCTCAACATTAAGCCTGTTCAGTTTCATTTGCCTAGACTATGTAGTTTTGGGAATATTTACATCTCAAATAATATCACGTTTTTTGAAACACCCTGTACATATTACGTTACACGTTAGGCTAATATGGGACGGCCTTGGGCTGAGGTGTCCTTGAGCGAGACACCTAACTCTCAAACTGCTCCCCGGGCGCTGTTAGCATGGCTGCCCACTGCTCTGGGTATGCGTGTGTGCGCTCATTGCTCACGTGTGTGTGCATGTGTGTGTTCCCTGCTTCAGATGGGTTAAATGCAGAGAGGAATTTCACAAGTGTGTGATGAATAAAGTTGTTGTTCTTCTTCTTTAGCAGACACTCTTATCCAGAGTGACGTACAGAAATGTTTAAAGAAGAAGAAGAAGCCTTTATTTGTCACATGCACGAATTCATCCACTGCATTTAACCCATCTGAAGGACTGAACACACACACACAAGTGAGCAATGTGCACACACACATACCCAGAACAGTGGGCAGCTATGCTACAGCACCCGGGGAGCAGTTGCGGGTTCGGTGTCTTGCTCAACAGCACTCTATCCCAAGGCCGCCCCGTGTTAAGTTCACCACATGTCTTTGGACTGCAGGGGAAACCAGAGCACCTGGAGGAAACCCACACAGACACGGACATGGAGAGAACACGCAAACTCCACACAGAAAGGCCCCCATCAGCCACTGGGCTTGAGCCCAGAACCTTCTTGTTGTTGTGAGGTGACAGTTCTAACCATTACACCACCATGCCACCCCAAGGGCCTTTCAGTGGCAGCTTGTCAGTGCTGGGGCTTACACCCATGACCTTCAGATCAGTAACCCAAAGTCTTAACCATTGACCCACCACAGGGTTAAGAACTATTACGTGTAATGAAAGTTTATCGTAAAAAGTATACAGTTCTTACCTTTCACTGCTAAAAAAGTTCCTTTTCCAAAAGTTATCATAATCTTTTTTAATCCACAGTAATACATGGCTTCATCTGATGGGTCCACGTTTGTAATTTTCAGATTGCACTTCTCTTTCAAGTTCTCTACAGTAAACTTCGGTGATTTGAAATCATCTACAAAAACTGGATTTGTTAACACTTTCTGAACTGTCACCATCGGACGAGGCTCATGTCCTACTGCTTGCTTGTACCAAATGATGGCATCAGTGTTTCCTTCTTCCATTCGAAAGCAGTGTAGAGTCACGTTATCGCCAGAAGCAGCGGTGATCACGGAGTTCGGCTGATTGATGATGTTCGTTTGTGCAGAATCTAAAGTTAGGAGTCACAGAAGAAATAAATTGTTATACCTAAATGCAAGAAAACCATTCAGACTTTCATTAAAATGCTGTATGACTTCTCTGGTTAGACATTTAGCCTCTTAACCCTTTGATGCAAAACATATGCACGCCCCTTCTAATGCACAACATGGGTCAAAAATGACCCGCATTCATTTTCCAGGTTATTTCATGCTGACTGAGTTTTTCTTTGCTCTATGTTTTGAAATCAATTTATTTTATGATTGAATATTCCAAGTATTCTTTAAATATCTTGTTTTTAATTACCACAAATCATTAATTTAATTTTTTCTTTCCTACTTTATGAACAAAAATACTTTTTATATTACTACACATGGGTCATCCAAGTGTGATTTAAAATTAAATGTCTTAATACTATAATAATTATTTGTTTCAAGTAATTACTTTAGCAGTGAATGGGGCCAGTTATTTATTTATTAACTATGTAGTTAGCTAAGCCAACTACAATAAAATTAGCTAACTAAAGTAGAATATGTCGACAGCTCGGTAGCTAATAGTAATTACTTGTAACTTTCTGACAAGTAATCTACTCACTCTCAAGGGAACCTAAACATAATCAATTTTTTTCTAAGGTAATGTTAGAACAATTGAAAAACATTCCTTCCATGTATTAGATGGGCAAAGGGCGCTGTGCTGAGCTGTGAAATGTCTGACACAAGCACAATTCACAGTTCCCACCAAACGCTGGAGTAAATGCATGTGGGTCGGTTCTGACCCATGTGTGTAAACTTGATGTAGAATTACAAAAGCTGTGCTTGTTCATAACTTAGGAAAGGAAAAATAAAAATGATGATTTGTGCTAAACAAAAACAAGATATTTACTGCATATTTGGAAAAGTAAATGACAAAATGAATTTATTTCAAAAGTATATCATAGAAACACTCAGCCATACATGAAATAACCTGGAAAATGAATGCAGGTCGTTTTTGACCCATGTTGTGCATTAGAAGGGTAGTGATACAAAAAGGGTTTTTATTCAAAAAGTAAGAAAGGAAAAAATAAAATAAGGATGTATGATGATCAAAAACGAGTTAATTAAGGAATACCTTGAACACTGAATGATGGAATTAATTTATTGCAAAGATATAGAAGATAAAAACTCAGCCGGGTCACTTTTGACCCATGTTTTGCATCAAAGGGTTTTAAACCATTTCAGGTAGTGAATTAAGTTGGCTTTAAAGTAACTAAATAGACCTATTCTGGCCATATGAATGATTTAAATGTTGGGAATGATGGAAATTATTTGATTGCAATTCTTAAGAAAATCTGCATGTTGCAAATTAAATGATATACAGTACTACTGTGCAAAAGTCTTAGCACATGATGTAAAGAAATGCTGGAGACCAAAAAATGGCTTAAAAAATAATGAAATGAAATGTTTCAACTTTAAAAAAAATACTACAAACAATAAGAAGTAAGCCATAATAAATGAAACAAAGTCAATATTTACAAGCTGTATTTTTACTATTTACTGAACATCTTCCGGGCGGCACGGTGGTGTAGTGGTTAGCGCTGTCGCCTCACAGCAAGAAGGTCTGGGTTCGAGCCCCGTGGCCAGCGAGGGCCTTTCTGTGCGGAGTTTGCATGTTCTCCCCGTGTCCGCGTGGGTTTCCTCCGGGTGCTCCGGTTTCCCCCACAGTCCAAAGACATGCAGGTTAGGTTAACTGGTGACTCTAAATTGACCGTAGGTGTGAATGTGAGTGTGAATGGTTGTCTGTGTCTATGTGTCAGTCCTGTGATGACCTGGCGACTTGTCCAGGGTGTACCCCGCCTTTCGCCCGTAGTCAGCTGGGATAGGCTCCAGCTTGCCTGTGACCCTGTAGAACAGGATAAAGCGGCTAGAGATGATGAGATGAACATCTTCCAGAAACAGCCCCAGTTCTTCTGGACACTTTGACTGTCACACTCACGTCTTCATTTTGCACCAAAACCCAGTCGCCTTCATTATGTTTTCTTTTTTAATCTGAAAAGTGCTCTCTTATGGAACATGCTGCTCAGATACAAACTTTTTCTTTTCTGTAACATTTAATTTTGTACTGGAAAACGAACGTTTGGAACTCTAAAATGTTTTTGTACTGACTTGATAATGTAGAAATCATCAAATAAAAATAAAGCAAAGTTTGTACTAAAAGAAAAATATGGTCCCTAAGACTTTTACACAGTATTGTGTGTTACAGAGGCTGAAAAGTTAAGTCTTTGAAAAGTTCAGCTAAGATTTTTATCGTATTAAACACCGAACTCCCAGGTGATTAGGTTATTATTTCATAAAATTGGTAAATTAGATTTGATTAGATAAAACTTTAGATTAGATAAAACTTTATTAAAGGATGATTAAGTGTGGATAATTTTATAATTTTGTAATTTTCTTATGTTGGTATATATATATAGTGCTGCACAAAAGTCTTAGGCACATGCAAAGAAATGCTGTAGAGCAAAAATAGCTTAAAAATCTCATCTCCTCTAGCTGTTTTATCCTTCTACAGGGTCGCAGGCAAGCTGGAGCCTATCCCAGCTGACTACGGGCGAAAGGCGGGGTACACCCTGGACAAGTCGCCAGGTCATCACAGGGCTGACACATAGACAACCATTCACACTCACTTTAGAGTCACCAGTTAACCTAACCTGCATGTCTTTGGACTGTGGGGGAAACCGGAGCACCCGGAGGAAACCCACGTGGATAACATGCAAACTTCGCACAGAAAGGCCCTCGCCGGCCACGGGGCTCGAACCTGGACCTTCTTGCTATGAGGCAACAGCGCTAACCACTACACCACCGTGCCGCCTAAAAATAGTAGTATCAGGTCCAATGAGTGCAGTTTTCTAAGGAAATGTACCAAGCTGTAGGTTTTACTGAGCATCTTCCAGAACCAGCCACAGTTCTTCTGGACACTTTGACTGTCACACTCACTTCTTCATTTTGCACCAAAACCCAGCAGTACTGGTATTCATTATGTCTTCCTTTTTAATCTGAAAAGAAAGTGCTCTCTTATGGAATTTGCTACTCAGATACAAATCTTTTTAATTTTGTGTTGGAACCCCCCTGACCATTTGGAACTCTAAAATGTTTTTGTAATGTTTTGACTCGATAATGAATGTAGAAGTCATAAAATAGAAATCTATAACAAAGTTTGTATGGAAAAAAAAAACAATAAGATGCCCAAGACTTTTGCACAGTACTGGATATACATCAAAACCATAATCACTCACCAGTATGACTAAAAAGCACCACTGTAATCCACATCAGGAGCACCATCTTAAACCCCAGCTCTGTACATGAGCATGTCCTTTCAGCAAAGTGTCTTATAGTCAAACTGAGCATGAGGGGCGTTACTGAGAGCTTCTAGAGGCTCAGCCCCCTGACCACCATCTGTGTTTCCAAGGAAGAAACCACTGATGGAAAAACAAAAACACAGGTCAAGTATTTTCACAAAATGAATGTTCTATACACTACCGTTCAAAAGTTTGGGGTCACCCAGCCAATTTTGTGTTTTCCATGAAAAGTCACACTTTTATTTACCACCATAAGTTGTAAAATGAATAGAAAATATAGTCAAGACATTTTTCTGGCCATTTTGAGCATTTAATCGACCCCACAAATGTGATGCTCCAGAAACTCAATCTGCTCAAAGGAAGGTCAGTTTTATAGCTTCTCTAAAGAGCTCAACTGTTTTCAGCTGTGCTAACATGATTGTACAAGTGTTTTCTAATCATCCATTAGCCTTCTGAGGCAATGAGCAAACACATTGTACCATTAGAACACTGGAGTGAGAGTTGCTGGAAATGGGCCTCTATACACCTATGGAGATATTGCACCAAAAACAAGACATTTAGTAGAATTTAGCTAGAATAGTCATTTACCACATTAGCAATGTATAGAGTGGATTTCTGATTAGTTTAAAGTGATCTTCATTGAAAAGAACAGTGCTTTTCTTTCAAAAATAAGGACATTTCAAAGTGACCCCAAACTTTTGAACGGTAGTGTATGTGTATGGGCAACTAGGAAAACCTTCATGTCAAGGTCTTTTTATTTGTTATTTCAACCATATACAGTTGGTACAGTACACAGTTAAAACAAAGCAACGTTTCTACATGACCATGGTGCTACATTAAACATCACAGGACTATAAATCTACAAATACAACATAAAGTGCAAGAGTGCAATGAGTGCAAACAGTAAATGACACAATAGACAAACAAATGGACAATAAATGACACAAACAATATAAAGTGCAGACACAAGCAACATACTGTAAGATGCAGGAGTTGAGTGTGCATATTGAGGTAGTATATGAAAGAGATTAAATAAATGTAAACCTTGTGTGTGCGAGAGACATTGTAAAAATTGTAAGGCAATAGTACATTATTATCCCTTGTGCAAAAGACTGCAGTGTGAGTAGTGTGATCAACAGTCCGTGAGAATCAGTCCAGTCCCTCAGAGTTGAGGAGTCTGATAGCATGTGGAAAGAAACTATTGCAGAGTCCGGCTGTGAAGGCCCGAATGCTTCGGTACCTTTTTCCAGATGGCAGGAGGGTGAAGAGATCGTGTGAGGGCTGTGTGGGGTCAGACATGATGCTGGTGGCTTTGTAAATGTCTGTGATGGAGGGAAGAGAGGCTCTGATGATCTTCTCAGCTCCATCTATATGTCTATACAGTGGCGCTTGAAAGTTTGTGAACCCTTTAGAACTTTCTATATTTCTGCATAAATATGACCTAAAACATCATCAGATTTTCACACAAGTCCTAAAAGTAGATAAAGAGAACCCAGTTAAACAAATGAGACAAAAATATTATACTTGATCATTTATTTATTGAGGAAAATGATCCAATACTACATATCTGTGAGTGGCAAAAGTATGTGAACCTTTGCTTTCAGTATCTGGTGTGACCCCCTTGTGCAGCAATAACTGCAACTAAACGTTTGCGGTAACTGTTGATCAGTCCTGCACACCGGCTTGGAGGGATTTTAGCCCATTCCTCCGTACAGAACAGCTTCAACTCTGGGATGTTGGTGGGTTTCCTCACATGAACTGCTCGCTTCAGGTCCTTCCACAACATTTCGATTGGATTAAGGTCAGGACTTTGACTTGGCCATTCCAAAACATTAACTTTATTCTCCTTTAACCATTCTTGAGTAGAACGACTTGTGTGCTTAGGGTCGTTGTCTTGCTGCATGACCCACCTTCTCTTGAGATTCAGTTCATGGACAGATGTCCTGACATTTTCCTTTAGAATTCGCTGGTATAATTCAGAATTCATTGTTCCATCAATGATGGCAAGCCGTCCTGGCCCAGATGCAGCAAAACAGGCCCAAACCATGATACTACCACCACCATGTTTCACAGATGGGATAAGGTTCTTATGCTGGAATTCAGTGTTTCCCTTTCTCCAAACATAACACTTCTCATTTAAACCAAAAAGTTCTATTTTGGTCTCATCCATCCACAAAACATTTTTCCAATAGCCTTCTGGCTTGTCCACGTGATCTTTAGCAAACTGCAGACGAGCAGCAATGTTCTTTTTGGAGAGCAGTGTCTTTCTCCTTGCAACCCTGCCATGCACACCATTGTTGTTCAGTGTTCTCCTGATGGTGGACTCATGAACATTAACATTAGCCAATGTGAGAGAGACCTTCAGTTGCTTAGAAGTTATCCTGGGGTAGTTTGTGACCTTGCCGACTATTACACGCCTTGCTCTTGGAGTGACCTTTGTTGGTCGACCACTCCTGGGGAGGGTAACAATGGTCTTGAATGTCCTCCATTTGTACACAATCTGTCTGACTGTGGATTGGTGGAGTCCAAACTCTTTAGAGATGGTTTTGTAACGTTTTCCAGCCTGATGAGCTTCAACAACATTTTTTCTGAGGTCCTCAGAAATCTTCTTTGTTCATGCCATGATACACTTCCACAAACATGTGTTGTGAAGATCAGACTTTGATAGATCCCTGTTCTTTAAATAAAACAGGGTCCCCACTCACACCTGATTGTCATCCCATTGATTGAAAACACCTGACTCTAATTTCACCTTCAAATTAACTGCTAATCCTAGAGGTTCACATACTTTTGCCACTCACAGATATGTAATATTGGATCATTTTCCTCAATAAATAAATGACCAAATGTTATAATTTTTTCATCTCATTTGTTTAACTGGGTTCTCTTTATCTACTTTTAGGATATGTGTGAAAATCTGATGATGTTTTGGTCATATTTATGCAGAAATATAGAAAATTCTAAAGGGTTCACAAACTTTCAAGCACAACTGTAACTTTGTCATTGACCTGTACTTTCAGAATGCACATGTGAATGAAATTTTGTTCCACTGGCTTACATCAATATAACTGCTGCACATAACTCTTGCACATCATTCAGTAAACAAAAATATCAAATTTTATGATTAGATACTTTAAAAAAAATTAAACAACCCTTGAATAAAACATACTAACTATGCTATGTATATTAAATATATCTCATCTCATCTCATTATCTCTAGCCGCTTTATCCTTCTACAGGGTCGCAAGCAAGCTGGAGCCTATCCCAGCTGACTACGGGCGAAAGGCGGGGTACACCCTGGACAAGTCGCCAGGTCATCACAGGGCTGACACATAGACACAGACAACCATTCACACTCACATTCACACCTACGGTCAATTTAGAGTCACCAGTTAACCTACCCTGCATGTCTTTGGACTGTGGGGGAAACCGGAGCACCCGGAGGAAACCCACGCAGACACGGGGAGAACATGCAAACTCCATACAGAAAGGCCCTCGCCGGCCCTGGGGCTCGAACCCAGGACCTTCTTGCTGTGAGGCGACAGCGCTAACCACTACACCACCGTGCCGCCCTATATTAAATATATAATAAATATATTGCACAATAAAGGATGTAGGATATTAGCAGCATTAGCAGCATGTAGGATATTGCCCATTGTCCGGATAGTGAGGTTCTTGTCCAGATATATATGGTCGGGGGTTATTTAGAGTTCAGGAGACTGATGGCTTGGGGGAAGAAGCTGTTACACAACCTGGTTGTTCTGCTCTGGATACTGCGGAACCTCTTGCCAGAGGGCAGCAGGGAGAACAGTTCGTGATGAGGATGGGTGTGGTCTTTTATAATGTTCTGAGCTATGGTCAGACAGTGTTCAACTGCAATGTCTTGGATGGAAGGCAGAGACGTCCCAATGAGCTTTTCTGCTGTCCTCACCAGTCTTCGCACGATCTTCCAGTCTGAAGCTTTGCAGTCCCCAAACCAGACAGAGATACAGCTCATCAGTATGCTCTCGATAGTGCTCCTATAGAAAGTAGTGAGTATGGGAGGGGGACGTATGTTCTTCTCATCCGGTGCAGAAAGTGCAGGCGCTTCTGCACTCTCTTTGCAAAAGAGGCGATGTTGAGGGACCAAATCAGATTGTCCGTGATCTGCACCCTCAGGAACTTGGTGCTGCTGACTAACTCCACTGCAGTGTCACTGATGAGAAGTAATGTGTGACTGTGCCTATTTCTCCTTAAGTCCACAATGATCTCTTTTGTTGCTGTTATAGATAATTAATTTACACCTTCTGAAAACAGGAAGTAAAAAAAAAGTGACTGGAGATTAGAAGTCTACAGTCTCACCATAGGAATCCAATCACAATGTGTATAATTTCTTTTCTACACTGAGACTCATTTCAGTGAGAGGAGAGCCAAAAGAGGGCATGGTGTAGTGGTTAGTACTGTCACCTCAGAGCAAGAAGGTTCTGGGTTCGAGCCCAGCGGCTGGTGAGGTCCTTTCTGTGTGGAGTTTGCATGTTCTCCCTGTGTCTGTGTGGGTTTCCTCCAGGTGCTCCGGTTTCCCCCACAGTCCATAGACCTGCAGGTTAGGATAATTGGTGGCTCTAAATTGACCATAGGTGTGAATGGTTGTTTGTCTCTATGTGTCAGCCCTGCGATGATCTGGCGACTTGTCCAGGGTGTACCCCACCTCTCGTCCATAGTCAGCTGGGATAGGCTCCAGCTTGCCTGTGACCCTGCAGAACAGGATAAGTGGCTACAGATAATGGATGGATGGAGAGCCAAAAGAGGATGTGTAAAGAAACAACAACCTCAAGATATTATATATTCTGATGTGCAATGTTCTTCTATAAATTAGACTTAATCTCTGATCTGATCCAATCCAGTTCTATTCTCATCTCATCTCATTATCTTTAGCCGCTTTATCCTGTTCTACAGGGTCGCAGGCAAGCTGGAGCCTATCCCAGCTGACTACGGGCGAAAGGTGGGGTACACCCTGGACAAGTCGCCAGGTCATCACAGGGCTCCAGTTCTATTATCAGGTTTAATTTTTTACTTTAGATCTGTTTTTAATGATTAATGATTCTTCAGACTGAATTTAAACTGAAAGCTGAATGATCTAGAAGTTTCAAAGTCATTGAAACACTGGAACGCTGGTTCTGTCTCGGAGTGATATGGTGTAACAAAAAAAAGCATAAAATTACTCTCCCTCTTATGCTGTCTTATGATTATTAGTATCACAATGTTAGAAATATTCATTCATCTACCATCCTGAGTAACGCAAGCTGAGGTTTGAGTGACTCTTGCATGTAAAGTAGGAATATACTGTAACTTAATATGAATACAGACACCAATAAGATATGCTCCAGTCAGGTGTTGTTGTTGTTGTCCTAAATTCACAAAAATCTTCATGTTTTATTACTTACTTTTCTAAAAATAATATTTAAAAGCATTTGTGATGGCAGCCCAAGGAAACCACCACTCAAGCAGCACACTGCTCATCCCTCTACTGCTCCCATGGTGCTGAAGAGACAGCGCCATTTCAGCACCACTGTTCTGGACTGCCAAAAGCAGCATGGCCACGGGGCGGAGCCTGCTGATTACACACGTCTGGATCCCTGTTCTTCCTGTGCAGGTTATCTCTGACGACAAAGACAACAGAGAAATTGGCACTTCTTCCGGCAACCGCCTCCGTTCCTGCTTTCAGCAGTAGAGCAAGAAAAGACCCAGACACAGCCAGCCCATGCCAGTCACCCGGGGCTAGTCTGGCTCCGGCCCTCCATCGCCTCTACCTGCTCCGCTTCTCTCACCTCATACTCTTCACCTGCCTTTTTCTAAATACAGTAAAAGAGCACTTATCTCTTCCACTGAATCTTGGCTTGAGCGTTTGTGTTCCCCACTGCAGCCACAAGTTCCACACATTAAACATACTTGACCTTAGCCATCATTTTAATTTAATATAATTATTAATTGCAATTATTAATATAAGACCTTTGACTATATGACAGTCAGGGCATAATTTGTGCCAGATCGCACACCAGGACCTCCCAGACTTGCACCGGTACCAACTGGGTTGGATCCAGCACCTCTTTCATGATGATCTCATCTCATTATTTGTAGCCGCTTTATCCTGTTCTACAGGGTCACAGGCAAGCTGGAGCCTATCCCAGCTGACTACGGGTGAAAGGCAGGGTACACCCTGGACAAGTCGCCAGGTCATCACAGGGCTGACACATAGACACAGACAACCATTCACACTCACATTCACACCTACGGTCAATTTAGAGTCACCAGTTAACCTAACCTGCATGTCTTTGGACTGTGGGGGAAAACTAGAGCACCCGGAGGAAACCCACACGGACAACATGCAAACTCCGCACAGAAAGGCCTTCGCTGGCCATGGGGCTCGAACCCAGACCTTCTTGCTGTGAGGCGACAGCGCTAACCACTACACCACCGTGCCGCCCACTGTAAATATACTTTCTATAATATTCAATGTTATCTGTTCTGTCATTCTTTTATTTCCTATTGAAGTTTCTTGTAAATTGCTTGATGGATGATTTTTAAATTTGATTAAAAAAAGTGTGTGTATAAGAGAGAGAGATATATCAATCACTCAGGTCATTTTGTTCATACATGCATGTGTAGACTACACTGCCTCGATTGTCCCCAAGCATAACTACGTCATCACTTGTTTATCGCAATGCATTAAGGGGGATAGCCAGTGTCGGTAGTTGTGCAACATAGTGGATGCTAGATTCATTTTACATGAGCGTGATGGGAGAAGAGTGATTTTGCCATGCTCTGTCATGGAAGACAATGAAATTGGTGATTTAAAGAGGTGGATAATGTGTCGAGGGTTTACAGCAGGAAAATCTGAATCCAAATCAAGATTGGTGAGAAGGTAAGAGTCTAGACCGAGTCTACCACAACCAAAGGCCAACAACAACATCGTTAAATCTCAGAATGTCTTATCAAAAACATTTACAAATGAGTGATTAGTTAATAAAACTTGATATCAGGTAACATTACAAAAAATAATATTTGGAAACCCGCTGATCTGCCGTTTCATGGTCAGTAAATGCTGCTAGGGAGGTACACTGAACATTATACATACCTGAAAGAGAACCCTTGGTGGTTTGGGAGTTTTATCGGTCCGACAGGCTTGTTCGGCTGCCGAGTGCTTCGGCACATTGAGAGGCAAAAGCCGAAGAATGCGTCTTTGTTTTACAGGCTTTGGAATATTGCTAGTTTCAGACGATGAACAGTGTCGATTGTTATAATCATCTATAACCAAAGGCCGTTCCACAGACCATCGAAATATTGCTGGGTCACAGTTTAAGTCCATCTTTTTCCCATCAGAGAAATGTAAGCTACAAACACTCATCCATTTCAAGTCAGTTTGAAGGTTTTCATTGCAGATTAAACTTATCCATTTCTTTCTTCTCTTCTTCTTCTCACCTGGCAGCTGATAAAAGCTCAAATTTGGTGTTCTCTTTGTTGTAGAGACACAGTAAGGCACACAGCAATTCACTTTAGGTGGCATGGTTAAAACCGGTTAGACAGAACAATGCGGTATTTAATAAAGGCGAAAATAAACAATACGGCAGAGCTGAGTCCGAGTATAGCCCATAATGCATTGCGGTAAACAAGCAATGAAATAGTCAGGGGTTAGGGTCATTGTCACATCAGATGCTTGCATTTTTTCTCAAAAAATGACTGATCGATATACCGGTACAGTACTGTGCAAAAGTCTTGGCACCCTATTTTGCTTTGGGTTTTTTTTCCATACAAACTTTGCTATAAATCTCTATTTTATGACTTCTACATTCATTATTGACTCAAAACATTAGAAAAACATTTTATAGTTCCAAATGTTTGTTTTTTTTCCAGCACAAAATTAAATGTTACTGGAAAAAAAAAGTTTGTATCTGATATTACAGCATATTCCATAAGAGAGCACTTTCTTTTCAGATTACAAAAGAAAACATAATGAAGGCTACTGGGTTTTGGTGCAAAATGAAGAAGTGAGTGTGACAGTCAAAGTGTCCAGAAGAACTGTGGCTGGTTCTGTAAGATGCTCAGTAAAACCTACAGCTCATTTCCTTATCAAACTGCACTCATTGGACCTGAGCCTACTATTTTTTTTTAAAGCAAAGGAAATTTCGTCTCACACCAAATATTGACCTTGTTTCATTTACCATGGCTTACTGATTACTGTTTAATGTTGAAACATTTCATTTCATTATTTTTTAAGCCATTTTTGCATTTCTTTACATTATGTACTAAGACTTTTGCACAGCACTGTATATGTTACTTTTCCTTCGCTGTTTCAGAACAGCGCTGAATATTTGTACGTGTACCTTGATTCTTTCTCACCAGATGAGATTTGACAAAAACATGATTCACTAACCTGCCAGTTTATTACATTCTTCCATCTAAAAACCAACTCACAAACTACAACTTGCAATTGTGCAATTTGAGATAAAAAAACAGTTCAGATGTTAATTTATTCAACAGTCTGACACACAAAGACATGGATTTATTAAACAAAAAATTTCTGCCTCATTTCCTTCTTTTGTGTTTTTGATGAGATCATTTCTGAAGAATTTCAATTCCTTTTGAAGGTTGAGGAAAGTGTGAGTTGAGGCCACAGCCAGGTTTCTTCTGCTGCTAGCTTTCTAGTCGAGACCATACGTGGAAAATTCTGTGATGTCAGAGTTTCACAACAGAAATCTTTGGCACAAAGTGACATGTGATCAGTTTGACCATCTGACAGTGCAGCAAGAGGAGACATGCTGTACACAGAGCTCACACTGAAGATAATGACATGGATGTGGATTACAGTCGTGCTTTTTAATAAAATTGGTAAGTGTGGATGGTTTTGGTTTTGTCATTTTCTGATGTTGTAATATATGGTACACAGTGCTGTGCAAAAGACTTAGGCACATGATGTAAAGAAATGCTGTAGAGCAAAAATGGCTTAAAGTAATGAAATTAAATGTTTCAACATGAAAAAAATACTATAAACAGTAATCAGTAAGCCATAATAAATGAAACAAAGTCAATATTTGGTGTGAGATGAAATTTCCTTTGCTTTAAAAAAAAATAGTAGTTTCAGGTTCAACAGTGAGGTCAGTTTGATGTGGAAATGAGCTGTAGGTTTTACTGAGCATCTTCCAGAACCAGCCACAGTTCTTCTGGACACTTTGACTGTCACACTCGCTTCTAAATTTTGCACCAAAACTTTTGCAGTAGCCTTCATTATGTTTTCTTTTTTAATCTGAAAAGAATGTGATCTCTTATGGAACATGCTGCTCAGACATATTACAAACATTTTTTTCCTGTAACATTTAATTTCGTGCTGGAAAAAAAAAACATGACCGTTTGGAACTCTAAAATGTTTTTGTAATGTTTTGACTCGATAATGAATGTAGAAGTCATAAAATAGAAATCTATATACACTACCGTTCAAAAGTTTGGGGTCACCCAGACAATTTTGTGTTTTCCATGAAAAGCCACACTTTTATTTACCACCATAAGTTGTAAAATGAATAGAAAATATAGTCAAGACATTTTTCTGGCCATTTTGAGCATTTCATCGACCCCACAAATGTGATGCTCCAGAAACTCAATCTGCTCAAAGGAAGGTCAGTTTTATAGCTTCTCTAAAGAGCTCAACTGTTTTCAGCTGTGCTAACATGATTGTACAAGGGTTTTCTAATCATCCATTAGCCTTCTGAGGCAATGAGCAAACACATTGTACCATTAGAACACTGGAGTGAGAGTTGCTGGAAATGGGCCTCTATACACCTATGGAGATATTGCACCAAAAACCAGACATTTGCAGCTAGAATAGTCATTTACCACATTAGCAATGTATAGAGTGTATTTCTGATTAGTTTAAAGTGAGCTTCATTGAAAAGAACAGTGCTTTTCTTTCAAAAATAAGGACATTTCAAAGTGACCCCAAACTTTTGAACGGTAGTGTATATATAAAAGTTTGTATTAAAAGAAAAATACAGTGCCTAAGACTTTTACAAAGTCCTGTGTGTTAAAGAGGCTAAAAAGTTAAGGCTTTGAAAATTTCAGCTAAGATTTTTATCATATTAAACACCGAACTGCCAGGTTATTAGGTAATTATCCTCCACCATGAAGTGCACAGGGGGATATAGGAATGGAGTCCGTCCATCCGTCCGTCCGTCCATCCGTCAGTCCGTCCGTCCGTCCGTCCGTCGGTCCGTCCGTCCGTCCATTTCAATCTGGACCAGTTTTCTCAGAAACTACATAAGCTACATCAGTGCTCATAATACTAGTCATGATTTAAGTTGAGTTCAAAAATCTCATCTCATCTCATTATCTCTAGCTGCTTTATCCTGTTCTACAGGGTCGCAGGCAAGCTGGAGCCTATCCCAGCTGACTACGGGCGAAAGGCGGGGTACACCCTGGACAAGTCGCCAGGTCATCACAGGGCTGACACATAGACACAGACAACCATTCACACTCACATTCACACCTACGGTCAATTTAGAGTCACCAGTTAACCTAACCTGCATGTCTTTGGACTGTGGGGGGAACCGGAGCACCCGGAGGAAACCCACGCGGACACGGGGAGAACATGCAAACTCCACACAGAAAGGCCCTTGCCTAACCACTACACCACCGTGCCGCCAGTTCAAAAATCATTTACGATTAATTATTATTTTCAGAGTTATGGCCTTTGATTTATGTTATTGGACTTTGTACAAGTGGACTCAATTTGGACAAGTTTTCTCAGAAACTACATAAGCTACATCAATGAAACTTTGCATGTTTTATGAAGGTGCCATAGCACTTACGACATCATAAGTCAATATTAAAGCAATGGGCTTATAAGGTTGTAAGTGTTAAGATGTCTTCATAAGATGCTCGTGGCGGGGGACAGTGATGACCATGTCTTCTTGTTATTTCTTGCTAGTCCTGGTGTTTTTCTGTTGCATTCACACTTCTAGAGGGAGTATGATTCAGTGCTAGTCGTCACAACTCACCATAGTATTCTACTAACTAGAATTAGTTGATCCATGCCATTGTGGTTGACCGTGTCGTTCATCATCCACCATCGATCACGACATATCACGCCAAAGTATCAATCTATTGATATTTACCTTTCAATGAAACTGGAGAGCTGCTGCCCACTCCAGGTTTTTTGTCATTGAGGTTTGCACCTCTAAGTTGGTTAAGATTTTGTCTGAGTCCTACCCTTCGACCTGTCCAGCTTGGCTGAACCTACCAGGACATGAACTCCCACCAGCATGGCTCTCCAGGTCGCGGGAGCACACAAGCTGCTCCATCATGTCAAAGTACTTAATCATGGAATGGAAAGTTGAAGTTTGGGAGTCAAATCTTCAAAGGCATGTCAAAATCAGTTTCTTTCATGCCACTGTAGAAAGTGTGTCGCTGTATGGTACTGAAAGCTGGACAAGATGAATGACAGGTGAGATGGTACTGATACCAGAATGCTCAGGGTGATACTTGGAGTATCATGGAAAGAGCACATGACCAACAACGTATTCTATGGCAAACGGAGAAGACTGACTGATTCATTACGAATTAGAAGATTACAGTTCACTGGACACTGTTGGAGAAGAAAAGAAGAGGTGCTCATGTTGGAGCCAAAACATGCCAAACGGAAGAGAGGAAGACCGTCTTCATCATATATGGATCAGTTAAGAAGTGATAGTGGATTGAGGGGCAAGGAACTAATGAAGATCATGGAAGATAGTGGAGAGTAGAAGAAAGTAGTTGGTGGTGTTCGAGTGTGTTTGAAATAATAATAATAATAATTTCTTGCGAGAAATTCTTCCCAGATTTACCTGAAACCTACTTTCAAACACTGTTGAGACAGCTTCCTAAATATTGGTCAAAGTCAAGTCCAAATCCCTGTTATGCCAGAATCTGGTCTTCCCAGGCAGTCTCCTGTCCCAATCTTTAAGGCGTATGGGTGCGGCGCCAATCTCCGTTTCAGTAGCCCTCGGCCCCTCGCCTATACAGCTAGGGTTACAGTGGGGGGCTAGTCCTCTGGTAACCACAAGAGTTTGACTCCCCACTCACATCTGTATTGCAGCGTGCCTTGCCAGATGGTAGTAGGTACCATTTTTATGATAGTCTTTGGTACGACCCAACCGTGAGTAGAACTCATGATCTCCTGGTCAAGAAGCAAGCACACTAACCAATAGGCCAACTCACAGTCCTAAATATTGGTACCAGGGATTTATTTAAAGACAAACAACTAGTTATCATTCCCCCAAAGAAAAATCTAGGTGTATTATTATTATTATTATTATTATAAATTTTGTGTACATTTGTTCATGTTTTCTGATTGAATTCCAAACAGCAGGTTCTACGCAGACAAAAGGCGTCAATCAACCAAACCCAGTGATTACTGCTGATGTTGGTGATGATGTGACGCTGCGCTGCTTTCGACTGGGAGAGGACAATACTGATGCCATCATTTGGTACAAGCAAAAAGTCGGACACCGGCCTTGTGTAATGGTCACAGTTCAACAAGAACCCACTTATGAAGCTGAATTCAAGCCACCAAAATTCAACATCGAGAAAGAAAATAAAGAAAAAGGGAGCTGCCATTTGAAAATTGCAAAGGTGGAAGAATCAGATGAAGCGATGTATTACTGCGGATTTCGAGATTTTTTAACAAGGTTTGGAAATGGAACATTTTTAGCAGTGACAGGTGAGAACTTTTCCATGCTCAGCGAGGTTAATTCATTTTTAATTAGTTTAATATTTCCTTTTCTAAATATTCATGATAATGGTCTCGGTGGAAAACCTAAGACCTTACTCAGATCTCACCCCGTCTCTATCACACTGAACAGGTGATGGAGATGTAAAAGTGTCAGTGATCCAGAGCGGCGTGTTGGACTCGGTTCCTGCAGGAGCGTCAGTGACTCTGCAGTGCTCGGTTCTCTCTGAGAGCAGAGCAGCAGAACACCAAGTGCTCTGGTTCAGAGCTGCTTCACCACAATCCCATCCTCAAATCATTTACACTCATCACAGCAGCAGCCGTCAGTGTGAGAGCGGCTCTTCTACACACACCTGTGTGTACAACTTCTCCAAGAACATCCTCAGCATCAATGATACTGGAACTTACTACTGCACTGTGGCCGTGTGTGGGAAGATCATTTTTGGGAACGGGACTCGAGTACAGTTGGGTAAGAACACGTGTCATGTTTTAGTGATATGACAGAATGCATAGTAATTATTTGTCTGTCTAATATATGTCTATGTACTTGTATCGGGCCGTCCGATAAGATTTGGCACAATGTTTTCTCATTACAAATATTTCAATTTTTAACAAAACCTACATCTTAAATTATTATTCTCTCTCATTTTCAATTATCTGAAGAAATGAGTTTGTTTAGCATAGAAGTAAATACTGAGCCAATGTTTAATCCTGTGATATTTCCTGTGTAGCAGAGAGATCTGTCATGGATCCTGTAGTGATCTGTCTCGCTGGAGCTTTGGGAGTGTGTGTGGTTGTGATCTTTGCTTTGATCTTTATCATAACCTGTAAAGGAAGAAACAGAGGTGAGTCTGCATTATGGATTGTGTTAAAGTTATTATATTCTTATAAACTATTATAACATTAGATTATATATTAGATCACAGTACCTACAAATATATTTTATTATTCTATCTACATTCACTGGATTTGAGCAATCATGCACTCTGATTGGCTACTCTACTACTAGGCTATCAGCTCATATACCATGAGTAGAGAAAAACAAAATATGGAATATTTGATGGTAAGAACATATCTTTTTTTTTTTCAAGAATTATTATTATTACTATAGCATTTTTCACAAATTGCTCCTGTTATTTCACTGGTTTGTTTACATTCGAAGTAGAAATGATTTTGTTGGACGTTTTGTATCAAGTTTTTATTGATCAAATTTGCAAAAAATAAATAAAAATAAAAATGCTCCGTTTCTCAAAATCCAGTGAATGTGGATAGAATAAAACAGTTATTCCACTCAATCTCGTCGTACATGGCTATGCGCCTCGTCCGCTATCAGCTCATGTACGACTCAATTTTGTGGAATAACTTAAATACATACACCAAGTTCCAGTTTATTATACTGAGCAGGTACAAAGTGGAGCTCCTGTGACTACACTGAAGTTGATTATTTTCCAATAACCGCATATCCTAAAGTGTTTTATTCCTCACACCACAGCAATTTGCCAATAAATATACTTTTCCTTTATTAAAATAATAACAGCTTGTGTGTGTGTGTTTATCCATTTATAGTTACAGTACCAGTCAAAAGTTTGGACACACCTTATAATTCAATATTTTTTCTTTATTTTTTAATTAAAAGTCGCTTCATGTCTTAAAGTAATGATGGATGTCGTTTCTCTTCACTTAATTGTTTGGTTCTTGACATAATACTGTATAGATTACGATAGTTGTGGAATAGGGCTATTTTTTTTTACAGAGTATTTGATCTCAAACACATTAAGAAGGCAAGAAACTCATCCACGAATTAACTTTTGACAAGGCACAGCTGTTAATTGAAAAGCATTCCAGGTGGCTACATCATGAAGCTGGTGAATAGAACGCCAATAGTGTGCAAAGCGTCTTCAAGGTAAACGCTGGATACGCTGAAGAATCTAAAATATCAAACATTTAAAATTTTTTTTTGTTTACCACATAATCCCAGGGTGGCACGGTGGTGTAGTGGTTAGCGCTGTCGCCTCACAGCAAGAAGGTCCTGGGTTCGAGCCCCGGGGCCGGCGAGGGCTTTTCTCTGTGGAGTTTGCATGTTCTCCCCTTGTCCGCGTGGGTTTCCTCCGGGTGCTCCGGTTTCCCCCAAAGACATGCAGGTTAGGTTAACTGGTGACTCTAAATTGAGCGTAGGTGTGAATGTGAGTGTGAATGGTTGTCTGTGTCTATGTGTCAGCCCTGTGATGACCTGGCGACTTGTCCAGGGTGTACCCCGCCTTTCGCCCGTAGTCAGCTGGGATAGGCTCCAGCTTGCCTGCGACCCTGTAGAACAGGATAAAGCGGCTAGAGATAATGAGATGAGACATAATCCCATATATGTTCCAGATGCTATTTAATAATTTTGATATCTTCAGTGTTGTTCTACAATGTAGAAAATCATCAAAATACAGAAAAATGTATGAATGAGTAAAGTAGGCGGTGTACAAACTTTTGACCTTGTACTAATATATATATATATATATATATATATATATATATATATATATATATATGGAACATTGTTGAACCCAGCGATAAACAGTCTTTAACAGACTCTCTTTTTCTGGCTCTTAAAGTTAATATTAAAAAATTGCAGCGTGTCATCTTTTTGTCACCATAAAAACAAACTCTTCTACTCTGACCATTACAAGACCCTGACACTGAAGACTCCTTACATGAATGCTAAATAAACATCTCCATACATAAAACATTTACTATATTAACAATTACACAGGGCGGCACGGTGGTGTAGTGGTTAGCGCTGTCGCCTCACAGCAAGAAGGTCCGGGTTCGAGCCCCGTGGCCGGCGAGGGCCTTTCTGTGTGGAGTTTGCATGTTCTCCCCGTGTCCGCGTGGGTTTCCTCCGGGTGCTCCGGTTTCCCCCACAGTCCAAAGACATGCAGGTTAGGTTAACTGGTGACTCTAAATTGACCGTAGGTGTGAATGTGAGTGTGAATGGTTGTCTGTGTCTATGTGTCAGCCCTGTGATGACCTGGCAACTTGTCCAGGGTGTACCCCGCCTTTCGCCCGTAGTCAGCTGGGATAGGCTCCAGCTTGCCTGCGACCCTGTAGAACAGGATAAAGCGGCTAGAGATAATGAGATGACAATTACACACTTTTTAAAGTACATTAAATCACATATCGTGCTACTATAGAAAGGATAACGTATTAGAATGAGTGCATTAATAGAAACCTGTGATTTGTAGCTGCACTCCGGTCAGAAAAGCTGTTCAAGAAATTTAATCAACACCTTTTGAAATAAGACTTAAAAAATCTGACTGTTGGTGAAAATTACATCTAATTTTCTTTTCAACAGCGAGCCTCAGAGGTGGTTCTGTGATAGACAAGACACTCAATCAGGTAAATATTTAGTGTATACACATACACACAGCTACTTTTAAAGATTTGCTCTAAAAGTCTAATAATCTCATATCCCTCCAGGACTGTGACACTGTGGAGCTGAATTACGCTGCCTTACATTTTGGTGAGAGGGGAGCCAAAAGAGGAAGAGTAAAGAAACAACAACCTCGAGATATTATATATTCTGATGTACAACATAATTCTGTAACTTAGATTTGATCTCTGATCTGATTCAATGTCATTAGTTCTGTTATCAGGTTTCATTTTTACTTTAAATATGTTTTTGTTGAGGGCGGCACGGTGGTGTAGTGGTTAGCGCTGTTGCCTCACAGCAAGAAGGTCCGGGTTCGAGCCCCGGGGCCGGCGAGGGCCTTTCTGTGCGGAGTTTGCATGTTCTCCCCGTGTCCGCGTGGGTTTCCTCCGGGTGCGCCAGTTTCCCCCACAGTCCAAAGACATGCAGGTTAGGTTAACTGGTGACTCTAAATTGACCGTAGGTGTGAATGTGAGTGTGAATGGTTGTCTGTGTCTATGTGTCAGCCCTGTGATGACCTGGCAACTTGTCCAGGGTGTACCCCGCCTTTCGCCCGTAGTCAGCTGGGATAGGCTCCAGCTTGCCTGCGACCCTGTAGAACAGGATAAAGCGGCTAGAGATAATGAGATGAGATGTTGATGTTTTTGTTGATGATTAATGATTGTTCAGACTGAATTTAGATTGAAAGCTGAATGATCAAGAAGTCTCAAAATCAGTGAAACACTGGAACACTGGTTTTGTCTCGGAGTGACATGAAAAAGCATTTTAAGACATTGTTAAAAATGTGGATTTTTAAAAAATAAAAAAAGCTTACAACTAGAAGGGTACTCGGCTGAGCTCATACCTCCTCCAAGCCACATATTCAGATTTGCATTAAAATCTAATCAATTCTTCCTGGGCCCATGGCTCACCTTTCCTCCAAATTTCATCAAAATCTGTTCACTATTTTTTGAGTTATGTTGGGAACTGACAAACAAACAGAGGCAAAAACATAACCTCATCCAACAAAATTGACAGAGGTAAAAATATTAATATAGTGAACATCTCCAGTATGTTGGGAACTGACAAACAAACAGAGGCAAAAACATAACCTCATCCAACAAAATTGACAGAGGTAAAAATATTAATATAGTGAACATCTCCAGTAAAAAACAAGATCAACTGTGAGCTACTGCTCACTTACGTACAGTATCTCTCCCCCGGCTCTCGCTTATATCAGAATGCAAGCAATCGAAGGAATAGGACGCTTATTATGAATGTTGACTGAAACAAATAATGAACCCTGAAACAAGTAAGTAAAGAGCAGTGTCTCTCCCCAGGGATTTCAACCAGCATCCTGGTAAACTGTCGTTTTGAAATAGCGTTTTGCTTCTTGAAACAGCGTCAAAATCCACCCTATATGTTTCATAAATACATTCAGTCGGTAAACAGGAAGTTGATGTGCAACAGGCCTGAAAATGGTATAGATGGTATAGAACCCCAAGATGAAGCTCAGTACCAAATATCAAGCAGCTGTGATTTGTAGTTGCTGAGAAAAGTGTTATGAAAATTTTGTAAATCCATGCCATCTGTTTCATAAATACAATAAGTCGGTAAACAGACTTGAAAATGGTATACATGGTATAGAACCCCAAGCCGAAGTTTGGTACCAAGTACCAAGTGGCTATAATTTGTGGTTGCTGAGAAAAAGAGTGTTTCGGATGGACGGAAATATGGACGGATGGACAGAGGTACCTAAATAAACCAGTATCCCCCCCCTCCTCCTTTGGAGCAGGGGTATAATAAAAGTATAATTGGGAAATAAATAGATGTGCTGGATCAAGTATTATTTTATCAGCTGCCAAAAAATGACAGTGGAAGCCATATTATTAAATTAATCCAAATTTGTAGTAATTAACTTGGACTATTCATATCAAAACTGTATATTGGCAATATGATGACCGGCCACTTTATTAGCTACACCCGTACATCCACCTGCTGTTTAATGCAGTTCTCTAATCAGCCGATCCCTCGACAGCAGCACGATGCATCAAATCATGCAGGTACAAATCAAAAGCTTCAGTTAATGTTCATAAAGTATAAAACATCCGAAATGTTTAAATGTCTTCTGGCCTAGTACCTGTCTCACTTCTAATGGTAGCTTGTTCCATATCTGGGGCCCGTAGTATTGTAGAGTGCTTTTAAACGACTCGACGTTTACCAGAGGACAGCGAATCTGATGAGGATCCCAGTCTGAAAGTAGCTTGACAGCAGTTTGGGTATGAACCTTTATAACAGAAGGTGACTTCCATCTAAACATGGCCGACATATAGTTTGGAGCTCTTTTGCAGACTGCCTTAAACACAGTGACTAGAGTGTTGGCTCCAGTCCCTGCTAACAAAGCTAACAAAGTCTCAGTAGAGACGCGGTCCTGGAGCGTACGGCCTGTGATGACCCTCGCAGCTCGGTTTAACGACCTGTTTAGTTGTAATATTTGTGTTTTGTTGCACTGCACAAGAGACGGCAGCCAAGCAGTGTTACAGTAGTCCAAGTGTGAATATAACAAAGTATGACACATGGTTGGGAGGATTTCCTTGGTAACAAAGGCTTTTGTGTGGTTTGAGGTACTCAGGCCAGCCAGAAGCGTTCATACCACTTTCTCACTGTGAGCGGCCCACTGAAGATACGGCAATAAGATGATTATTAAACATCTCTCTTTCTCTCTCTTTCCCCCGTCTGTCTCTCTCTCCGTGTCTGTCTGTCTCTCACTGTCTGTCCGTGTCTCTCTCTCTCTCTCTGTCTGTCTCTCTCCCTCTCGGTCTGTCTGTCTCTTACTGTCTGTCTGTGTCTTTCTGCCTATCTGTCTCTCTCTCTCTTTCTCTGTCTCTCTCTCTGCCTGTCTGTCTCTCTCTCTCCCTGGTTGTCTGTCTCTCATTCTTCCTGTCTGTCTGTCTATCTCCCTTGTCTCTTTCTCTCTGTCTCCCTATCTGTCTGTCTGTCTCTCTTTCTTCCTGTCTGTCTGTCTGTCTGTCTGTCTGTCTGTCTGTCACTCTCTGTCTGTCTCCCCCTGTCCCCCTCTCTCCCTGTCTGTCACTCCCTCCCTCCCTGTCTGTCTGTCTCTCTCTCTCTCTCTCTCTCTAACATTGAAGACTTAAAACAGATATATTATGAAGGAATTTTCAAGAATTATTTTCATGAAGGAGAATTGCTCCCACTTCACCTTAAACATCATTAATAATTATAAAGCTGTATGGAATCTATACCTGTTTCAGTGTTACACTGGATTACAGTAAAATCTTAACTAAATACAGTAAACATGTGGGTCAAGGGCAGTTTAGTTCCTCATAACTGTACAAGAGGATCTGACCAGATTATTCACAGGTTTGTGAGGATGATAAATTCCTAAACCATGAAAAGTTTTCATCGCAGCACTGGCATTTTGATTCCTGGCTTTTTTGTAGAACAATATGTGAAATAATAGGAATTAAAAATAATAGTGCAAGTAAATATATGTGTGTGTGTGTGTGTGTGTGTGTGTGAGAGAGAGAGAGAGATAGAGAGCGCTGATTAAATGAAAATGATGTAAAAAAAGAGGGACAGACAGTGAGAGACAGACAGACACGGAGAGAGAGACAGACGGGGGAAAGAGAGAGAAAGGGAGACAGCGAGAGAGAGAGAGATGTTTAATAATCATCTTATTGCCGTATCTTCAGTGGGCCGCTCACAGTGAGAAAGTGGTATGAACGCTTCTGGCTGGCCTGAGTGCCTCAAACCACACAAAAGCCTTTGTTACCAAGGAAATCCTCCCAACCATGTGTCATACTTTGTTATATTCACACTTGGACTACTGTAACACTGCTTGGCTGCCGTCTCTTGTGCAGTGCAACAAAATGATGTGATAGAACCTGCACACACAATAATTAAAACAAACATGGATAATCAAAGCTGTAGGAACGTCTAACACCTCTTTTTCTGAACAGTGATCATGAACAAGACTTTAGTGTGGATGTGGGTGGAGTTTTATTCAGGCCTTAATGTGGCTCCTCCTTCAGCACCGTGTAACATGAACCAATCACAATCTCTCTCTTTCTCTCTCTCTTTCTCTCTCTCTTTCTCTCTCTCCACCCCATCTAAGTAACACCATGACACTGAATGTCTTAAAACAGAAACATTAAAATGATATGTCTTAAGATACAACATACATCATGCAGATTTTGAACTTTTTTTTTTTTTGGAAATGAGCTTCAGTGAATCATGATCAGAGAAGGGAAATTAAAAAAAAAACCCAAACCAAACCAAACCAAACCTAGTCA
This sequence comes from Neoarius graeffei, assembly GCF_027579695.1. NCBI lineage: Eukaryota > Metazoa > Chordata > Actinopteri > Siluriformes > Ariidae > Neoarius > Neoarius graeffei. The sequence continues at coordinate 8,932,396 of NC_083576.1, read as the reverse complement.
CTGAATGAGTTTGACAGTGTTTCCTACACAAAAATATACTTATTTAATATTTTAGGTGCAAGAAATGATGCTAAAGAATCTAAATGCATACACGTTAAATTAAAATATACATATATTATAAAATAAGAATAAAATATTAAATATAATATACTGCACATGACACGGAATATTGACCTTTAGATCACTTACTAGTATTATTTCAGTATGTAGAAGACACTGAAATTCAAATGTGCATGTGTGCGTGTGTGTGTGCGTGCATGTGTGTGTGTGAAAGGTGTTGAGGTCTGTGCTTGTGGTTTTGTAGCTCTGTTTGTCTCTTTGCTCCTTCACACACTGCAGCTCTGAGTGTTTCATCTCTGCAGGCCGCTCGGACCGCCCGAGTCACTTTTCTCACAAACACCATCAGGTTCTCGCCTTTCAAACTTTCCACAGGATGTGCGGTTATTTTTTTTCTCTCTCTGTTGTTTTTCAGACATGATGCAAAATTAGAAACATCTTCATAGCCTTCATATAGATGTGTGATATTGTAACTCCTCTCTTCTAAAGCACCAGATTTCACTTTAATCTGCTCTAAACACACAGCAGCATGGTCACGGAGTTTATAAGCCGTCAGATAGAATGTTATTTACACACTCAGTTACTCAGATTCACTTCATCCTCATGATGATGAGCTTAAAAATGGAGTTTTCTGACATGGGGGAACTCTTCAGGATGTTCAAATGATATAGAAATGGATTAGAATTGATGATGTGCTGTAAAACTGTAATTGTTAGCAAATTGCTGTGGTCTCAGAGGAATAAACAGTTTGGGGCCTGCTGTAATGGGAAATTAAACAACTTTGTGGTGGAAACTGTGTGTGTGTGTGAGATTATTATTGTTAACAGAGCAGTGTTTTTTATGAACTGTTAATTATTATCCATGCTCTGAACACTGAGCTAATTACTAGGAACAACAATCTAGTAAGCTATCACCTGCTCACTGTGTATATACAGTTAACGCTAACTCTAAAATTATTTGCACTCTTCAAGAGAACGGGCAAAACATGTACAGATTAGACACAGTCGATGCAAATTTTCTACTGACATTCTAAAAATCTGTAATTTTTTTATTATATTATCTGCTAGAAAATATTCTCTAGTGATAGGTGATGTGTGTAATTAAAATCACGATGTCTAATTTCTTACTCTTTTAAAACTGAGCATGAAATACAAACTCACTGTGTGTGATTCGGTGTAATCCTGAAATAAATACGAGTTGTCCTGTTAAGAAATGAGAACACACAGTAAAGTCATAATGAATGTTTCTTCATAAAATCTTTGATTATCTTTATTTCAGTCCACGTTCATGATCCGGTTCTGCTTTTCCTTTTATCAGTTATGTGACTATATTATAAGTGAAGGTGTTTTTTTTATTTGCTTGTTTTGCTGTGTGCTCGGGTAAACAGGAAGGTACAGCGAGCAAAACCCACACTGACTGTTCCACACCACTCTCAGCTTTAACTTCCCACACCAGACCTGTGCATGCTGAGGAACGAGCTTCTAATGAGATCCACAACTGAGAAAAAAAGAAAAAAACAACCCAGAATATGTGTGTGTGTGTGTGTGTGTGTGTGTGTGTGTGTGTGTGTGTGTATACACACACACACACACACCCTGAGTGCAAAAGTTTTCACTCCCCATCGTTTTTGAATGGAAAAAGCTACCATGTATTATCAATTATATCATATATATTCACAAATTATAAAAAAAAATTAATAAATTGAAAAAATAAAATAAAAATTATGCTTCACTT